>NC_139901.1:21453740-22053740 GCF_905171665.1 Trachurus trachurus | reverse complement strand
TGAGACAGTGAGTGGACACACCTAGTCTATTTATGAATAAAAATAGATCCTGTTAAAATCACTCCTATTTCTCCTGACTGATCAGTCTACTACTTCATTTCATACTCATTATTCAGATTTTTTCTTGAACCTTCACTAGACACTAAACGCTCTTGGTCTGTGTTGTTCTGGTTTAGTCTGTGATGTACAGTCAGGTACGTGTTCAATCACTTTGCTTTGTTCTGTGGTCTGATACCCTAACCCTGATACTGATTAGGATGCACTAAGATATTGAAACAAACTGAAACATTGTGGCAGTATATACACAAAATATCTGTGACTGAATGACTGAGTGAGTGATCGAGTTACACCAGTCAGTCGAGGGATACGTAACTGAGTCTCTGGTGACATTGTTGCTCAGTTCTTTATGATTTTGTTTGTGATCCACTGATTCAGTTAGTTATCCACTCACTGACAGAGGGCTCTGCTGCACTGTGCTCTCATAACATCTGTGTCTATCTGTGTGGTAAGTTTATAATCAGAGAAAACCAACAGATGGAAATGAGGGACTGTGCAATCACATCAGAGACAGTCTCGCATGTTGAGAAAGTTTTCTCTTATCTGTAGGTTGTGTCTAGAAGTGCTTGTATCCCAGAGAAGGAAGTTGAATGTCTCCAGTATAACCATTGGCAGTTGGTTTTTGGATGATGTTGTTGTTCACTTTGTAGCAATGCGTAGCTAATACATCAAAGATATGTGTGTCTCAGTAGTCATGTGTGATAGGCTATTTCCAATATAAGTCGGCACTTCAAATACACTTAAACACACAATATATGGCATTGTGGTGTGCGTTGGGGGGTGTGGGTCGGGCTGTCTGTTATACTTTATACTTTAAAGTAGATATAGCCTATGTGTTATGGACATCCAGTGCATTGTTCCAGTATACCAGTGTCTCCAATCTGTGTCCACAGCAGCAACCAGTAGTGTCTGATTCTCCCTCCTCCCTGGACAATTTAGCATGAAGACACATGACAAAGAAAAAAAACTTTTATTTCACACATACACATAGCAGAAAGAATCTGTAATCAAATAGGATAAATTGAATTATAGTAGTTGATACCATTAACTTGACTGCTGCAGGTTTCCCAGGTACAGTGCTGTTACGTATTAAAATATAGTAAATTTTCACACAATGACCAAAACACAGAAAACAAACTATGCCTGAGAGTATTGTAAAATGAGGGTTCGTTGTGGTGGTATTAGGTCTTGATGCTCAGGAAAACAGACACTACTGGCCGGCCTCATCACCATGACAACCACAAACAATCACCACTACTACTCACTGAACCAATCACAGGCTAGAGGAAACAGCTGATAATTACGACACATACGAATACAGGCTACAAACTAACAAACTATTAGATATGGACTAAATGTAACACCCAAACATATCCCAACTTTACAGTTTCATCAAATAAAGCAACAAGCCCACATAATATGACCCTAGTGAAAAATTGAGAGATTATAATTATTAACAATTTTGACCAGTCACAAATTATTAAATTCTTATTTTATGTAGATTAATCATTCAAATAAAATAAAAGACACCACCAAAACTAGCAATAAATGTATTGAGAAAAAACATAATTAAATAACCTCAACCACCAAAAATCAAATTTCCGTTAACTCAATAGCCTACTAAATATCCAAAATCCCCAAACCCCAAATTGAATGTTCACTTTTAAGTCGTCGTGGCGGACATAATGAATGTATGGCAAACAAACAACACATGTCTCCAAAACTTATCAGGCAGGTTTCCAGGATGCCGATAAGTACTTCATGATCGATTACCATGGCAATGAATGAAGATTTTTGGGGGTCAGCCTGTTGTTAGTAGCCAGGCTAGCGCCGCCTACTGGTTCCGGCAAATTTAATTTGCCTCAACCATGTAGTCAGGGAACTAGCAATGCGTTTCGGTTTGCTCCGTCCGCCAGAGTGGACGGACCAATCAGCGAACAGACGGGTAAGTGAAGGCGATGACGTTGAACTCAAGCGCTCAAGATTAACCTATGAGCTTAACCGGTGTATAGCACACGTGACCACCAAGCAGCAGCGATTAGTTGAAGCAAATGTAAGCAACCGCCTCCCGGAAGCAAACAAATCCCTATGGCTCGTGTTCAGACGCTATATGAAATGTAATGAAGTAAGCGGCTGATGCATCAGGCTATGTTGTTAGTGCCTCTGTGTCACGATCATACTCAGTTTTACTTTTGTTACAGATTTGATTTTCCTCTCTTTAAAGCTCTGCAGTTGAGAAATAAATGTGACTGATAGTTGGATTAAACAAAGCTCTGAAACTCACTGTTACCGCTTTAAACTTCTGACAAAGACTTTTAAAGTGACCATGACTGATGGTTCACAACTGATTAACATGAGGGCAGGTTTTTGGTACAAAGAGTGATTCACTTAAAATTTGACACATTCAGCTAGAGAGTATGAGCTGATAAAAACACGTGTCATGTAATAATTCATCCTCATAACTACTTTTTTTAATCACCACCAGGTTTTGGACTGCTTGTTTTCACTATTGGCCGAATGATGACTCCTTGGTGTTCATCCTGCAAAGAAAGACAACACAGACAAGTGCATTAATAAGAGTAGTGCAGAGTTAACCTGGTGAGAGGTGAAATACATGGTAACTGACGCAGGTCACTAGACTGCACTGGAGATGAGTTTTATTTGTCTTATGTGTAAGAAATTTGAAATGTAAGTGTAATAACTGTAGCTTTTCTGTCAAGAATCACCAACCAAAAACAGATCAGAAGATGTAACACATGACATTGCTTGTTCCCTGCTCAGATTCCCACCCTAATGCTTGTAACTCAACCTATGCTTAATAACCCATTTTTCCAAGAGACAGCTCTAAATATTACCTTTACTACAAAGTCCTTGAACAACTGCCGAAAGTGCTTCTTTGCATCCTCCAGATACTTTTCATTCTTCTTTTCATCATTTTCATCCTTCTTTTTTAAGTAAACCCTGACAGATCCCTCTGAGAAGTGCTCTGGGAGAAGCCTGGATACCTGTGGAGAATAACAGCAGCTTTGATTTTGAACTGTAGATCTAGCAGAGGCTAGGAGAAATATACACAACAGCTCATGAAAATGATTTAAGGATTCAATTTATTGTTGTCACTTCTCTAGTTCTGACCTCATGTTTGGGGATTGGTTTTGCTTCGTCAGGGTTTTCTTTGCTGTAGAAACACACTTTACTGATGGGGTCATTCACATCATCCCCATAATCGAGAGAGGTGCCCTAAGAGAAAAACAAGAGATGGACTTGTTTATGAAGTAGAGATGTCGCAGTGGAGAGTCAGAAACATTTTCCTAATCAATAATGATCAACAAAACTCAATACTTTAAGAAAAGTGGGGTGACAAGACTAAATCCTTACCACAAGTGCAAAGTCATTTGCTGTTAGCCCATCTATTTTAGGAGGACTGTCGTTCCACTGCTCCTTCACCTTCTGAGGGAGGAGGACAGAGAGCGAGAAGTAAGAGGAACAAGATTGGAGAACAGACACGTTCAAGTGAATTTGTCCATGTTAATAAATACAGGATTTCTGGACACACACACACGCATGCACCCGCACACAAACACACAAATTGTCAGAATTGTAATGCAACACAGACACAAAAACATTAGTGCTCACACCTCAGTCATTTTCTTATTCGTGGTGACAACTGTGCCCACACACTTGTAGAGGTCTCGTTTGATGATCCTTTCAAGAATCTCTTTCGCCTCTTTCAGCTCATCAGAGAAAGAGTGGAGTATATCGTCAAACACTCGATCTACAGACAACAACAGTGAAACATGGTGGAGGACAGGTTAGTTGGAGCAACAGTTCAATATTTGACCAGTAAATAAGTTACATTGTGTACACAGTATCTTAATATTGTTCAATCATGAGCTGACCTGACCTGTCAGTTTGGTGTAGGCCTCCATGTCATCTATGGCTGTGGAGAGAGTGAATGGATCCTCCCTCCCTGGGACCTTAATCTTGATGTGTTCATCTGCTTTCAAGAAAGCATCGGTGATCCTGGATAAACACACCCAACATGTTATGACTTTTGAGAAAGTTTTTCTATAGACTACTAGACAAAAGATGAAACTATGAAGCATGGGGAAATGGGCTTCATCAGAAAGATGACCAAGGTATTACTGTAATGTAGAGTGTGTACACTACTTACATGGTCTGTATGAGGCTGTTCACCCTGTGCTGACAGGCTTTTCTGTGGAAACTGCATCTTGCATAGAACATCTCATACAGATTGTGCACCTCCTGTGGAGAGTATTGACTGTAGGTTAATTACAGTATCACTATCAGACTGAAGGATTGTTGTCTAATATCAAACCAAACCCTAAAACTGCAACAAAGAAAGCAAGAAATGCAGCAGTAACTTTGTTACCACCTTGTCTCTAACACAGATGTGCCACTTCCCATCCACCTTACACACTCTGGCAAAAAGGAAGAAGCGCTGATGGTCAAAGTGGTTCTGGATGCCCAGGTGGTGGCAGTCCCTGAGAGAGTGAAGATATGAGAGGAGAGAAAAAAACACTCATCATGGTGAGTCTACTAAATCACCCAAGTGAATGCTGCATTATGTAAAAATAGTCAAGGGTGTTCACCAGCCAGGAAACTATACATTTCTGTTCATCATTGTACATTAACAAGTGAATATTTCTACAGTAGCTCACCTGGCAAAGTAGTCAAACTTGTCCACATCAATTTCATTTGTATGGTTGGCCACAATTTCATAGAGGAAGGGCTTCTCTTCTCGACCTTGCCACCGTGGAGATGATTCATTCACACTTGCAGGACTGATGGCTACCTGCTCTTCTGTGTCATTCCTCAGAGGTTTTCCAGTCATCATCTCCTTGATGAATATTATGTCGCATTCTGGCTCCAGGTCGTACTTCTCCATCTCTTCCTTCAACTTATTTTCCTTAACCATGTGGTCAAACATCGCCAGAGAATGATCCTCATGCTGTAACATGTACAGACACATTTCATCAATATACAGTACTGTGAAAAAGAATTTGCCCCTTTCCTGAATTCTATTTTCCTGCGTATTGGTCACACTTAAATGTTTAAGATCATCAGACCAATTTTAATATTAGACAAACATAACCCCCCCCCCAAAAGACAGTTTTTAAATGATGATTTCATTTATTAAGGGAAAAAGGCTATCCAAACCTACCTGACCTGATGTGAAAAAGTAATTGCCCCCCTTGTTAAATCATGAATTAACTGTGATAAACCAATTTATTTGGACAGCATAGTACAATTCATTATCCACACCCAGGCCTGATCACAAACAACAAGCTGATATTTTAATGCCTTAATAATTGTCATATATCTAACTGATTAGCTTCCTGAGTGTAGCACCTTGCTGTTTTTTAATCTGTTTAATTTTTGTGGTTGGATATTAGGTCATATTTCACAGAGAACAGAAATAGTCAAACAGTTTCTTACCGTCCTCTTTTCACTTGGACGTGCTTCAGGCATGAACATTCCATCAAACAGATGTGAAAAGGGCCCATGTCCTAAAGTTTTCACAACATAAGACATATTTTTTATTTGAAACAGTTTAGGGGAACTTTACTCCAAACCCACACTTTTTAACAATTACAACTCATAACATTTGTACAAAAATACTGCAATTAGATCCCATTTGCTTTTAAGATTTGCTGTTGATGCAAATTTTACATTTTAAATTCTGATTAATTCAGTATGAAGTAACCCTAATGCAAATAATGAGTTGGTCATCACACAATTTGGAGAAAAGTACATTTTCTGAAAACATTGCATCATAAAACGTGTGTGTCACTCACCCAGGTCATGGCAAAGACCCGCAATTTGCACACAAAGGACGTCTCTGTCAGTGATGCCAAGTTCAGGCTGCTTTGATTTCAGAGCTCGTGCAAATTGTCCTGCCAGGTGTGCCACTCTGTTACACCATATACAACACACACAAAAGAAATTTCAAAACTCACTCCTCACTTCTTAAGTTTACAGGATGTTAACTTTGATTTTATTCTTTTATCAGGTGCAAACCATTCTCCCTTTAATATGATCATGTGATTACTGTTGAAGATGTCTGAAAACACACAGACATACCCAATTGAGTGTTCAAAGCGGTTGTGGCAGGCTCCAGGGAAAACATAGTAGGCAGCTCCCTGCTGCTTGAGGTGTCGCAGTCTGTCAAACTGAGGTGTGTTTATGATTCTGACCAGAAGTGGATGTAACTCCACATGGCCGTGGATGGGATCATTAAACACCTGGGAGAAAATTACAGAATAAAAATGTAAACACATTCAGTTAAAAATTATTATTATCCAAAAGTGAACTAGTATAACAGTTCTGTTGTGTCCTCCTCAGCGTTCAGTGAACTAGCCTTCAGTCTATCCTGCAGGTATTCTCATTGAGACTTTTTCATGCTTCAGATGTCTCCTGTGCTGTAGACTGATAGATGACTCAACAACAGAGGAGAAGCATGCACCATAGTGGTTACTGTACATAGTTGTGGCTCATTCATTGACCCTACCTTACACTCTGCAATCTAAGGAAACATCCAAATAGACAAAACACGAAAGACAATCACAAAAACATAAATTCAGCAACATGTGTATGGCAAATATACATAACATAACATAAATGAACATACATAGATACATACATAGCACAGATCTCAATTGAGGTGTTTCTAGGGGATACAATAAGTGATGAACCCAAATTTTATTTTCTTTATTTTCTTGTGTTTTGTCTATTTGTATGTGTTCCAGTAGGTAGAGGTGCTAGTACTGGAGGTTTCAATGTGTGATGTATGATCAGGTGCATTTTGTATTACCTTGCTTTGATCTTGTGGATTGGTGGTACTGCACTCAGATTGTCGCCATGTAAACAAACAAAAACACATTGAGTAAAACAGTAGAGAGGGAGTTGTGTCATAATATAAGTTTACCACTTTTTAAAATATATATGTATATACTGTATATACTTGCAGTTGTTGCAACTTGAGTTAACAGCGGGAGCCACTCACCTCATGACTGGTTTTCTCTCTTTAACGTCTGTGATTTTTGGCACGAAGGCAACAGTGATTAACACTGATCTTTTTGCCTGTATAAAAGAGCAAACGGTGTATAAATGAAAATTCCCAGTGATTCTAAAAGTGTGGGTGCAGGTCATTTACAGCAAACATGTGTTGTATTTTGTAACTGTGAAAATACTCACAAATATGTGTAGTCACATAATTTGTATCAAAAAGTGACCAGAACTGAAGGTGGTTAAATTTCCTGCCATTCTTCATTAATCTCAGTAATAAATAGCATATGGAATCTGTCACTTTAAAATATTATGATGGAATGAATGTATGAATTATCATGAACATTGATGGACTTAGCCATAAAAGTCCACTGATATGACGACATGACATCCAATTCCGTCTTAGCTACTATGTAATAATTTCTCTTTAAAATTTATCAAGTTTAGGCTACTCAGAGCTTATGCAAATTCTTTTCCTCAGTTCACCGCCCTGCACGCCCTGACACACACACACCAGAGTTAAATCTAAGTTTCTATGGCAGTTTATCAAACAAATGATGTAGTTCATACATTTTCTTAGATGAAACCGTGATATGATTTGATGCAAAAAAATGTTGACTATCTATTTCCAAGTGTATGAGATCATACACTTCTTGCTCAATGCAGTTAGTAAGACACGTGTTGTCAGTCTTTTCTCTTGATCTCTGATATTTGTGCCCCAGCAGTATCATTGTTGCCAGTCATATTTATTTCCTTGATTTACTTGTATTGAAATAGAAAACAAATCTTGTTAAACTATATTATATCTATGTTGCTTTCTCTTCACTCAGTCTAATTACATACTAGGGTCTCTTCAAAGGCATTTTATATACATTTCATTTTCCCTAGCTCACATAATACAGTGTTTGTTTTAGTGGTGCAGCCTATAACAACAGTGTTTTATTGCTACCCTGTCATTCTGGAGCAAAAAATATTAAAACAAACCTACTGTTTTAACACTGTTATTATGGGCCCATAGCAACACTGATTTGACATAGAGTTTGTCTTGTGAGATATCTGGGCATCAAAGATACAATCAAGAATTTAGTCCTATGTTCAGCTTTTGCTATGTTACCGCTGGGGCCAGGTCACAATAATGAAGACATCTCTGACAATTACACAAAATCACAAAATCCCAGCAATGAAATTTGATCCTTTGATTTTGGTTGCATCCACAAGGCTACAGTATTTTGAACAACTGACTGGTGAACACCTGTTCAGTTGGCTGCATCAAGTCAAGTCACCTGCATGTGGAATCACACACTCCACCACCCTAAATATTTATTGGTCAGAATATGAATTAACAACTTTACCTATTTCACTAATGTGACCAGATGTTATTTTCTTATTTATTGTCTGTACTCACTGTTGTGTCCAGCGTCGGTCTCTCCTCTTGATCTCTGATACAGTATGTGTGTGTCTGCTCTTTTAAATCAATTAGGATCCTCCCACACTCACATCACTGGTAACATCAGCAACATTGTAACTGGTCAATGTTATCTGTGTCCTTGTTTGACTTTAGTTAAATAGTCATACCATGTTTGGGTGTGTCTGTTTCAATGAAGTTTTAAGTTTTATTTTAGAAAACCAATCAGGAAGCAAATCAAATGTTTTAAGAAAAGAACATACATAATGTTTAGCACTGTTACCCTGGTATCACTAGTAGTTTTACATTTATTTTATTTTATTTTTTTTACCAGGGGAGAGGTATTTGTCTGCTACAACATGGGTTGTTTAATATTATATTGGGATGTGGTCCTGCCTTAAAAAGTTACTGGTTTCTGCAACCTTGTCTATCCTCAGAGCCGACCTGCTTTAAACTCTCCTAGCTTCTCCTCCTAGCTCCTCCTCCTAGCTCTGTCTTATCTGCATCTGTCATATCTCAGTTCTTAGGCTGCAAAGTAAGAACAGGAGGTTCCTCATTGTTTATTCATTATTATGTATGTTGTATCTGTATCTCCACTGCTGACTGGACAGTAAGCCTACACAACTGTACGATATTTCATACATACTACTGCATCTTGTCTTCTATATTAATCTGACAATGAACATCTTTGCTGTTCATTGTGTATGTCTGTCTTTTACCATATTTTGCACTTATATATTTCTAATGAATTATTTTCAAATTCTTGCCAAATGCAACTTTGGTGCCTCCTTCGGATACTCCTCTGTTCTGCACTGGTTATTTGCTTTAACAAATAATTCAGTGATTCTACCATCTGATGAGTTAGTTTCTTTTATTTCACACTGCGAGCCTTTTCATGCTTTTTAATCCTGCTGGCTACATATCTTTTGTTTGATAATGGACTTGTTGTGCCAGTGTTAAAGCAGATATCAGTGGAATGTTTTTGTTAATATAAGTCCTAAATAGTCCTATTTTCCGTCAGCAATCACTTACATGAAGTATTTCAGCCTAAACACCAGTCTCTCCGTCACTCTGCTCTGCTGTAACCCGAGGAGAAAATTTTCCTTGTGGGATACAAGTGTTATCCAATGAGGAGAGAGAACGGCATGAAGGGCTGTGTGTGCAGCCAAGGGATGCGCGTGAATGTGCTGACGTAGCACGAGGACCAATTGATGCCTGACAAGGGCGGGGGCTGCTAACTCATGGTGCGTTCAAAGAAACTCGTACTTTGTGTTTTTCCTTCCTGTGAAGTCATACCAGTTCGATCTGGTACGAGTTCACGGGTCGGAAGTTACGAGTGGCCGTTATAGGGAACTTTCACAGACAACAGGATGGTAAAAACACGAGCTACGGGTTACCTGGAACGCTACCAAGTCGTAGTTGTGACTTGAAGCTGTAACTTACGGTTTCAAAAGCCTGCCTTGAACGCAGCATTAGCCGAAACGGCCGTGAAGCTGATATCTGCTTTAATAAGAACGCCTTTCCTTGTTTGTTTTCTTGTTCCTCTTTTGTTTAATTGCCGTGGTTTTTGTTTTGTGAAATCTTTTGCATGCCTTTCATTGTTCTATTATCAGGTACATCTGGTTGGATGTGTCTACTGCATTTGGCACTTGGTGAAAACAGCTGTTGCTCAGCTCTCAGCTTTTGTTTTGCAAGAAAATAGTTTTGATTATCTTTGAAGTCATAGACAGAGGTTTTTAGATGTTTTATGTTCCTGTGGGTTGCAGATGCAATCATGCAGTTTGAGGAGCTATGTTGGTGGCATCGACTTTGTAATTGCAATTTGATGCTGGTCCAGAGTGAATGGAAGAGAGGAATAAAAGTGTTTTAGTGTGTCTTTTAGGACCAGCATGTCATTACGGTAGATAAGTTTATAATTACATTTCCGTTCTTTTTATAGTTGAGCATTGTCTCCACCCTGTGTCCACAGCAGAAAACAATAGCGTATAATTCCCCCTGGTGTTGGACAGTTTTGCATGAGGACACATGACAGAGAAATACACCTTCTGACACAGCAGGACCAATCTGTTATCAAATGAGATTAGGATTATAGTAGTTCCCAGGTATATTACATATGACAATTTTAACACAATGAGCAAAACACAATCAACAAACTTTACCGTAACTACATTCAAACATATAATAAGAGCAAAATGAAGCAACAAGCCACGCCACTAAACAACAATAACACAGACGCACCGTGTCGTGTCACAGCCTCTCGCCGCGGAATGTGATGGTCTCTCGGCCACAGCAGGTCGGGAACACCGGCCCCACCGGTGGTCGCGGTCCTTCTGTGGTAGGGTCGGTGCCAGCGGTTTGGCCCAGAGACCATCACATTTTACCGCGGGAGGACCTTGGGGAGGACACGGTGTTGCTCCAGATAAAGACCGGGCGGGACTGTCCACTGAGAGCTTCCTGTCTCGGCTCCGAGCTGCTGGAGCCTCGCGTGTGAGAGCAGAGCAGCTGCGCTGCATCCACATGCAGAACTCGGTTTGCAAAAGCCGAGTTATGATAAAAACTTCCAGATCATGCTGTCATGAGTTTTTGATCGTCATCTATTTCAGTTCTGCTCGTCGTAGAGTCCCCAAATTTATACATAAGGGCCGCGTTTCCCAGATTTGTTAAGAAGCTCTTAGCGCTAAGATCTTCTTTGGAGCGCTCTTAAGAACGCTGTGAAAGAAGAACGTGTTTCCCAGAGTCGCTCTTAGCTTAAGAAGATCTTTCACTAAGAAGGAAGTGTAAGATCGAGCTGACCCACTCTTTCGAGTCTTCTTAGCGACTTTTTAGCACTTTTTCAAGGCAAATCAATATCACACTAAGCAAGATTTAAACAGTGCACATCGTATGTTTAAAACATATTAAATATGTGCCGAAATAAAAAATAGAGATAAAAAATAAAATAAGAACAATAAATAACCTAAATATGAGGAATAAAGTGTGCTCTGCACATCAGGCACACAAATAAAATTAATCATCATGACTATCATTTATCATAATTTTACGCACACATCCACGTCCCATATCTGCATGAACATCAAAAACACAGCCGTTCTTAAATCAACCCCTAGTGTCGCTGTTGCATGGTGTTTTTATGCAGTGGGCAGCTTTTTGGTGTGGTGGGGGCATCGCAAGCAAGGGTCAGTGTCACGGAGTGTGGCAGCCGTGACACCGATCCTCCCGTGCCATCTTATACTGGCACCAAAAAGACTGTCACGCATTAACACTCCACTGCCTAAATATATATGTAGCCTATATACATATGTATAGCATTGATCATTCAGTGATGATGAGAAAAGAAAAACGTGTTGACCACCAAAATAATATTCTATTGGGTGGATTTGAACCCAGACCACAGCAATGCTTCAACTTGCAGTGGGGATACTCTATGAAGTGAGCTATTTGCTACCTTGTGTTTTCATCCTTTCTAGAGTTGTCTGGCTGTAAACCAGCCAGCCCCTGCGCATGTTTTTATTTTTTATTTTCACACACATCAATCACATGGTCACGCAGCCGTCTGGCCGCATCTTTACGCGGCTGTGCCGTGTCATCTACGGCCAGTCCGTCGCTGCCCGTGACCAACGCGGCAACAACAGCGGAGAAGTTTCTAATCAGGCCCGCCGACACCTGTGTTAACCCCATGTTTGACAAGTGGAAATCCCGTTTTCGGTTTATTCATCGCCCGTCGGTGCAGCTGCGCTTGTCACTGTGTGTGATTTATGCGCGTAATAGGTGGCGTGTGATATAATAATCGATTTGCCTGGCATCGATTGATTCAGTTTCAGTACTGTGGTGGTGGACAGCTCCCGTTAAGAGCTTCTTAAGAAGCTTCTTTGGCGTGATCTTAAGAAGGCAGTTAAGAACGCATCTGGGAAACACCCCTATCTTAGCGCTCCTTCTTAGCCGAACCCTTCTTAAGAGCCTTCTTAAGTCCTTAAGAAAGATCGAATCTGGGAAACGCGGCCAAGGTGTGTTAAAGTGTCTAGTTTCATAATTTAAAAAAAAAAAAAAAGAAGCAAAAAACGAGAAATCTCGTTTTTGGCACTCAACGCATGGGAACGAAAAACAAGAAATTACGTGGTTGGCACTCAATGAGTTAATAAATACAGGTTTTCTGGACGCACACACAAATAGATGTTTTTCACTAATGATTAGTTTATAGTTTAAAATGCTGGTCAGGGAATCCACTGTAATTTCACACCAGTCGCTCGTCTTCAATAAGAGGTTATATTGACTGGTTAACACCTGTTACGCTGGCTGCATCAAGTGAAGCCACCTGCATGGTCAGAAGACTACTTACGTAACAACTTCCCAAACACCCAAACACCCTGCACCCACACCCATGTTTCTATCAGTAATGGTACCTGATGTTATTTCATTGTCTGTTTGCTCTTTCTCTGTTACATGTTTGTCTGCTCTTTTAAATCAGTAAAGTTCAACCCACACTGAGATCACAGGTCCCATAATCAGAATTTTAACTGGTCAACATCGTCTTTGTCCTTGTTTGACTTCATTTGTCATGAGATGTTGGCTTTGTTTGGATCAAACCAATTTTTATTTGATCTGAGGAGTATGTGAAAGAAAACAAAGCAAAGTGTTTCAAGAAAACAATTATTTAATAATGATAAATGATAATTTAATAATCCTTTAATCATCATCATTGGTTTTATCCACGCAAGTGCACTTTTATTTTATAAAACCAAACAGAAAGCAAAAGTGTTTTAAGAAAAAAAAAACATACATAATGTTTAGCACATTTACCATAGCATCACTAGTTTCACAATTTTCTCCAGGGGAAACAACCTGATTGTATTATATTAGTTTGGGGTGGGGTTCTACCTAAAAAAGTTACTGGTTTCTGCAACCTTGTCTATCCTCTTGGAGCCTACCTGATTTAAACTCTCCCAGCTTCTTCTCTTAGCTCTGTCTTACATGAATCATTGTCCTAACTCAGTTCTTAGGCGGCAAAGTGGACCTATAACTGTACAATATTTCAGTCATAGGCTACTGCATTTTGTCTTATATATTAATCTGATTATGTAAACATCATTGCTGTTCATTGTTTATTTCTGTCTTTTTTATACTGTATTTTGCACTTATTTCTAATTGACCCTTCAATAAGCCCCTCCCCCCTCGGTTACGTTGCTATGGCGGTCAAGTTTTCACTCCCAGCCATGCTCCTGACATAAGAAATATGGAGTAAAACACGCCCATCCCCACACCACATAAGCCCTACAACAACCTAGGGATATGTTATTAAAGCAAAGGTGAATACTTAATAGCAAAGTCCCTGTTATTACAGTAGCTAACAGTGTTAATAGATAGCCTGGGTTAATGGAGAAGGAGGGATTGGTGCAGTTTAGTCATTGCATTAATGTCCAATGACACAAATCTTCAGGTGTTAGAGGAGGAGAAAAATTCAACATCACCTTCTAAACTTTTGGAATATCGGGTGTTGGACTTCATGTCCTGTACACACACCGCTTCAGCATATAGAGAGCCTAAGCGGAAGCAGGAAGTAACGGTCACCATGGGACCTCAACTCGGAAAAAGTCTCCATGTAGCCTAAGTGAACGGGAGTCGAAGTTTTATTTCGTGATCCGATTGAATTGTGCCATGAGAAACCTCTACTACCTGTTTAAAACATCATGTTTCATGCCGAGAAATCAGCAGTTTGTATAGTAAAACTATTGTAAAATAAAATTCAGAAGAATCCGTAACCAGAAAGACTACAAGTCGCGTAGGTGATGTCACACACCAAATGCCGCCCTTTCCTGTGTCAGTTGGTGACGTATGTTTTGTGGGACACCAGATCTGTAGTTCGTAGAGCGTCTTCACACAAAGTACATTCTTCTGTTGCCGTTTTACGATAAACTGCAGATTTTTTGGCATGAAACGTGATGTTTTAAACAGGTAGAGGTCATATTTTTTTCTCATGGCACAATTCAATCGGATCACAAAATAAAATTTTGACTCCCATTCACTTACATGGAGACTTTTTCCGAGTTGAGGTCCTATGGTGACGTTACTTCCTGCTTCCGCTTAGGCTCTATGGCTAGTGGCTACGTCATCACATTCTAAAACATCACTTCCGTGTCCAATCGCAGGATATTCAGTATAGAAACAATAGGCAGAGCCGGGTCAAAAACACCGCGGGAGCTTTCATTTATGAATAAATAAACATATTCATGTATATGAATTCAATGCCGGCGAGTGAGTGTAAACCACTGTAGGCTACCTCTATAATTGTGCTAGGCCATATTAAATCCGTTTCATGGCACTTACATTAACCCTAACTGCTAATGTGAGTTATGTACCTGAATTGTAGTATTTATATTAAAACAAACGGCTTGAAAATCGGTTGAAAATTCAGTGATAGACCTCTGCCTCTGTAGACTACAGTAAGTAAAAGTTAGACACCTCCTGCTCAAGATGGCGGCGGCGGCGACAATCCGTTCCAATGGGCAGCAGCGTCATCTACGTATATATATCTATGAGCCATTCCCATAGGGCTCGAAAGGTCATGCGATTCCGTGATGCATTGTGGGCCGTAATCGCCATTCTTACGGGCAACAGTTTACGTTGCCATGGGAACTCACGGTAGAGACTGCAGGACAGAGCGAGAGAGAAAGGACAGTAATTGCTGCGTATTTAACAACATAACAAGTTTTAATTATAAATAACCGGTGTGAAAATGTTGTGAGCACACCAACATGTGTCGTGTGTTGGAGGAGAAAGTAAGGTTTAGTCGTTTTGACGGCAGCTATCCAAGCCATTCAGCGCCTCTTGGTCAGCTCCGGTCAGCTCTGAGACCCGAGGTCCTTGGCTGGTTTCCAAGCAGGAAACGGAAAAAATCTCAGCCCATCGAGCTTTTTGCCGTTGTGATCATGCGAACGATTGTGGCAGCTAATCACACAACAAGTCTGCACCATCTCACCGGAACAAAAAAGAAAAACACTACTGAAAACTTTCTACTGAGGATACTCTACCGAAGACACTCCACTACAACCGCTTTCGAAATGCCCGCAAAGCCCACAATGCATTGTGGTTTCCCCACCCCGTGACGTTACCCTTTCGAGCCCTATTGTTTTCTGCTTGACTGGCCTCTTGTGCATAGTTACGGTTACTAACGTAGGATTGGACAATAGCCGTTTGTGGGAGGGGCTTAGCGAAGGGTCAATTACTAATTTTTAGGTAATTTTGGGGCCTCCTTTGAAACTGAGAGAGAGAACATATGGATTTGTGTTTGGGACTGTCAACTTGGCTGAGGACAAAATTTGCTTCCCTGATGCAAATAGGCTATATGCCGCTGGCTGAAATCCAGGAAGTAGTGGTACTTCCTGGTTGGTACTACCTGAATTTCAGCCAGCTCCTTTATTTCCTGTTGTACATGATTGGCCAAACTGATTAATCCCGGTGTGTCTGACCTCAAAACAATAATCAGACACACCTGGCTGGCTGAAATTCAGAAAGTACCATCCAGGAAGTACCACTACTTCCTGGATTTCAGCCAGCGGCATATACCCTATTGATAGCTTTCATGTGACGTCACGGCCCGTATGGAACGCCCCCCTGGCGGTCAAAACAATCAGAGAATTTCTAATATTGAGGAGAACTGCCACTCTCGTCCTACTTCCGGGTTTTCGGTACACGTCTCTGTCCATGTGGGGGCGCTCGCAGGCGAGTGCAGAATGAATGGGAGTCAATGGAGATACACCCCTAAAAATCCACTTTTCTCTGGAAATAATTTTTTGTCAAGTAATTTGAATATTATTATCAAAAGGGGGAAGCAATAAAATGCACTTGGCTGAATATTGGATTTTTTAAGTTCACTTTTCTGTTCTAAAAAGCTGTTCAAAAAACATGATGACGTCACAGACAAGAGGTGCTGCTTTACGGTAATTTCTGAGTCACCTCAGAGCACGATGACAGCCCGTCCAGCCCG
The DNA here is from genome assembly GCF_905171665.1 of Trachurus trachurus. NCBI lineage: Eukaryota > Metazoa > Chordata > Actinopteri > Carangiformes > Carangidae > Trachurus > Trachurus trachurus. Next base: position 22,037,271 of record NC_139901.1, on the reverse strand, counting down.
TCTACAGAACCGCGGACCGTAACCATGTTTATAACCCAGTGTCTGAGAAAGGCTGTTATAACCTATAACATAACATAATAATACTTAGTAAAAAAAAAAAACATTTAATGCAGGCGATCGGTTCATTGTAAAACATTTATTTATTTATGTAAATGTGGTGAACGTAGGAGGCTACAGAGCCCCCAGGCAGCACTGCTTTCTGTCCAATAACGTTAACTTACACAAATGAAGCTTCACTTTTCATTCAAACAATAAACTAATGCTACTGCTACAATTGTTAGATTTCATCAACCAGCCGGTGGTAAACCTCTAAAAACCTACGGGTAAGTTAATTAACGACCGTTTTCTCCGCCGGGATCGACGACAGAGGTACGCCGACCGAGCACGTCAGCAGACCGGCTGCTGCCGCTGTGATGTCCCGGTCATTGCTCCACAGGTGCAGCTTCACTTCTCCGAAAACATCGGAGCAGACTTCTAAACAGCCGTCATTTGGATAAACTGACCGCATATTGGGAGACTAAATAGTTACTTTCTCGCTTGAAAAAATATTAAAAGTTAACAAAAGTGCATAATAACAGCGGTACAGAAAGAAATAAAACAGCTTTTCGCCCGTTTTACAGCTACTGTGTCATCAGGTGGGATCTCTGGTCGTAAATAGTCGCAAGTCCGTCACTGACCAATCAGCATGCATTAGCAGAATGCTAGCGTTTTATTGGCAACAACAGCCTAACCTGTAGGAAATCGAAAGGACAAAACTTCTCAACAATTTCACTTTTAACCTATAATCCATATTGATCTTGCAGAAACAACAACAATATTTGCGATTTTTTGACTATTACCAGGTGAAAGGGACAAATTTAGCCTTCTAGCTCCATAGGGCCCCATTCATTCTGCACTCGCCCGCGAGCACTCCTAGTGGAATTCTGGCGGAACTGCAACCAAGTTCGATACAATGGGGCTTATGGAGAGTGGCAAGGCTCGTCAATAGACTGGCTCTGAAACAATCCACTTCCCCGCTGTCCGCTGGTTAGGACAAGGCAGAAAAACACACACTGCTCCCTGCTGCTTCAAAAATACCGGTGTTATGGCCCAACTGGTGTCTGATTTAACTGGTTACCGTACCGAACAACAGCTGTGCTGCACTTCCGTCCGCAGATTTGTCACAAATTCACAAATCAAGCCGCAGTTCACATGTTACTGCAGCCATGTGCTTCTGTGAGTGAACCTGTTCAGGCAATCTACAGTCAGTCAGCGCCACACTACTCTCACTCTGCACAACACTGCACACTATGACAAAGCCTGTCATGTTAAAGTTACGAACTAATGGAAAACACTCTGAAAATACAATAACAACATCGTCCTCGTCGCGGTCGGTCCTGACCCCCGTTACCGTGACGCTGCCGCCGCGGGCGGTACTGCTGCCGTGTCCGGTGGCGGGTGGTCCCGCCGGGTTACCATCGCCGCCGCCGCCGCCGGTCCCGCTGCTGTCGGACCGCCGTCATCGTTGCCGTCGGTAGCGGTGCGTAGCAAAGCTCCGGGGGGTAAAGGGGGGGCAGCTGGTCACCGTGCAGCCCAGCTAAGGGCTCTGGTTTGTGGGTGAGAGGAGCAGGGAGCCTGGGCTCAGTGGGCTGGAGCTCAGCTGTGGAGCTCAGCGGAGCTGCGGTACCAGGACGGTGTTCCCGCACAGGAAAGTTACAGGTAGCCTACATTTCTACCACTTCAACGAGTTCAGAAACATTATTTTAAGATCAAAAAACTACAAAATGGGGCTTTTAATCAGAAACCAGTTGAGCCATAACACCGGAAATATTGGTTGCAAGCGGTGGAGGATGATGGATTCTCCACCAGGTAAATGTAAACATCGCCCAACTCGAGCTTCGGCAGGGAACTGATCATTTTAAACAGCTGGTATACAGCAGCTGATGTTGAATATGGGCCACAAGTGCCCAAAACTTCAAAGCTGTTTTTATATCTTTCTTTCTCGGCTGCTGGCAGATGATTTAAGTCATTACTCGGTTGTTTGTCCATAGAAAGTCCATTGCGGGGCCACTTTGGAATGTTGCTTTTGACCGCCAGGCGGGCCCTGGGACGTGACGTCAGTGAAAGCTATCAATTGGGTGGAGCAGGAGACAATGAGAGAAGTGTTGACAGCTGGCTAGTCTGCCATTTTAAGTTAGCAGTACGGTAAAACAAACAAATTTAAGCAAAGTGTTTTTAGAAAATAACATTATCTAGATGTCCTTGTTTGACGTTAACTTAATTATCCTTTAATCATCATTGGTTTTATCCATAACCGCACTTTTAATTTAGAAAACCAAATGGAAAGCAAAAATGTTACAGTAAGAAACAAAAAAGTCATACATAATGTTTAACACTGTTACCATAGCATCACTTTTCCCCGGGGGATACAACCTGGTTGTATAATAGCTATTAGATTGGGGTGGGGTCCTAAAAAGTTACTGGTTTCTGAAACCTTGTCTAGTCTATCCTTGGAGACTACCTGGAGTCTCTGGTCTGTCCAAGACGAATTTCTCCCAAGGGAGACAATAAAGACTAACTAACTAACTAACTACAGTACCTGATTTAAACTCTCCCAGCTTCCTCCTCCTATGTAGCTCTGTCTTACATGGATCACTGTCCTAACTCAGCTCTTATGCATGCAAAGTAAGAACAGGAGACCTCTAAGCTTATTCATCATTGTTTATTTATTATTGTGTATTGTGACTTATCAAGAAGGCGCTCTGTTAAAATATGTCCCCTAGTGGTGGTGGTGGTGGTAGCGGTGGTGGGTAACACTGTGGCAGCACTGAGCAGCTCCTTTGGTCTCAGGTTGCTGCACCCACATTGTATGAAGGAGAAATATTAAAAACATTTCCTTCAAGCTGCTGTCAAACACTGCGCTTGGAAGTCCAGTTAAATTTACAATGGAGACAACACCGGGCCCTTGCGGAGCAGTCCTCCAGTCCCGTGGAACTGTCAAAATGTCTGTAAGGAAATTTTCTAGTTTACATATAATGACTTTAGGCAATTTTGGTGCCTCCTCTGCTCTATGCTGTTCATTTGCTTAAACAAATATTTAATTAAGGTACAGTATGAGGCCTAGTCATGAAAGCAAAGCAACACTCATTCAAAACACAAACACAACATAATTTGGATAAACCAGTTCTCCCATGTGATGAGTAAGTTTCTATATTTCACACTGCAATTGTCTGCATGTTTTTTATCCCACAACAGTCCTTGGTATACATCATGGTACTGTAGATAATATGTTCCTGTTCATTTTACTGTGTATCTTCTCATGCGAATCACTTGGTACATGTTTACATGTCTTGGTACAAGTTTGTTGTTATGATCATTATTATTATTATTATTATTCATACAGTGCAGCCCCTTTAGAGTCATCAGTATTGCTCCGAAGGCAAGAGGTCAGGCCATGCCACTGTGGATACACCTTTGTATGCTGAATCCGTGCATGAGCACCTTTTAAATTGCTCTCAGAGTGATCACTCTAATCCCCTCAAATGGCTTCAAAGTTAACAGGCTTAATATGCTTTTATAATAGTGTATAATATTAAGCCTATATAGTGTAGTGTGTTCTGTTTTATTTATTTCTGTATTTATGACATTTTGACATCTCCATGTATGTTTTTATGAATTTATGTTGTATGAATAGCTCTATGACGGTGTAGCCTATTGTAGAAACTGAATTGCCCTTCGGGGATAAATAACGTTTTAATAGCTCTATGACGGTGTAGCCTACTGTAGAAACTGAGTTTTCTCTATCTCTATCAAAGCACACACGACAATGGACATGTGTGCTTTGTAATGGACAATTTTCTTAATGAACTATATGGATTGTCTCTCACAATAGAGGTAAAATAACATGATCCTGATTTTGTAGCTTAAGTGGCTGGCATCATTCACTCTTGTTCGCTGTTCTGACCAGTTCTGTATTGTACAGTTAGTCATTTATTTGTTGACGATTAGACCAGGTTTCCAATTGTCCATTATCACCCAATCAATTACAGGCTTTGTCATGAATCTGTGTACCCTTTGCTCTTTTTTCATTTCAAACTGAAAAACGAAAGAACAAAGGGTACATGGATTCTGAAAAAATATATGTTTTTAGTTTGCTTTTAAAAGAGGACACTGCTGTAGCAGACCATAGTTCATGTGGAAGAGCATTCCAGCAGTTTAAGAAAGTAAAGAAGAAGAAATGCAGCAGTAACTCTGTTACCACCTTGTCTCTAACACATACACACATATTTAGCTTCTTTCCCTCCACCTCACACACTCAAACAGGAAGAAGGAGTGATGGTCAAAGTGGTTCTGGATGCCCAGGTGGCAGTCCCTGAGAGAGTGAAGATATGAGAGGAGAGAAGAACGCTCATCATGGTGAGTTTACCAAACCACCCAAATGAATGCTGCATAATATCAAAAATAGTCAAGAGTGTGTTGTAATTGTTCAGTGAAAAATATAAAGTGAATAATTCTACAGCAGTTCACCTGGCAAAGTAGTCAAACTTGTCCACATCAATGCTATTTGTTTTGTTGGCCACAATTTCAAAGAGGAAGGACTTGTCCTTGCCTCGACCTTCATACGGCCACTGTGGAGATGATAGAGCAGCAGTGATATGAAAGACTGGCTGCTGTAGCAATAAGAGTGATACAATATGCTATGGTGGCGCTGGGGGCCAGCTCTTAATAATGGCGATGTCTGTGACAATTTTGCAAGTAATCCCACAATGATATTCAATTTTTTTTTTATTTTAATGGCGCATACACACCTGTTCAATTGGCTGCATCAACACAAGTCACCTTCATGTACTGTACCTGTGGAATCACACACTCCACCACCCTAAATATTTCTTGGTCAGAAGATGACAACTTCACTGCTATTATTAGGAAACACCCTACAACTACACACAGTTATGCTTCCATCAGTAATGTTACCTGATGTTATTTCATTGTGTGTTTGCTCTTTTAATTCAATAAAGCTCCACCCACACTCATCACAGGTAACATCAGCAGCATTGTAACTGGTCAACATTGTCTGTGTCCTTAAGGCGTAAAAGATGAAACTCCAGGCACTTGGCTTGGAAAAATTAAAAGCCTTTATTTTAATGGACAAGAGTCATTAAAACCTGTCTGTGTCCTTGTTTGACTTCAGGTTGAGTCATAACAATGTTTGGCTTTGTTCTGATCAAAGCAATTTTGATGCGTCACAGCAGTATGGGAAAGCTATCAAAGCAAAGTGTTTTAAGAAAACAACATAGATAATGATTTAGAACTGTTACTTTTATAACATCACAAGTTTCAAACACCAGGGGAGAGGTATTCCACGACTATAACATGGGTTGTATAATATTAGATTGGGGTGGGGTCTTACCTTGAAAAGTGAGAGTCCATCTCAGTAGGTTACTGGTTTCTACAACCTTGTCTATCCTCTTAGAGCCTGGTCCAAAATATTGTACATCATCTGTCTCAAAACCCTAACCCAACAAATGATTTCTGAAGCAATAACTCCAGGGATTTTTTCTTTAAAAGCAGAAGTGAGTGATATATTTGTGTTAATATAAGTCTTAAATAGTTATATCTTCCGACAGCAATCACTTACATAGAGTGTTTGGACTGAAACACGGGTCTCTCAGTCCCTCTGCTCTGCTCTGAGCCGAAGAGAAAACATTTATCGTATCCTACAGTTTTTATCCAATGAGGAGAGAGAACGGCATGCAGGGCTGTGTGTGCAGCCAAGGAACGCCGTGAATGTGGTGACGTAGCGACGAGGACTGTTATGGTGCGTTCAAGGAAACTCGTATTTTTCCGACCGTGAAGTGGTACCAGTTCGATCTGGTACGAGTTCACCGGTCGGAAGTTACGAGTGGCCGTTATAGTGACTTTCACCGGTAAAACAGGTCGGAAAAACACGAGTGGGTTGCCTGGAACGCTACAAAGTCGTAAGTTGTGACTTGAAGCTGTAATTTACGATTTCAAAAGCCTGCCTGGAACGCAGCATTAGCGAAAACGACCGGATCACTCACTTCTGCTTTAAATTTGGTAAATAATTCTTCTCTAAGTTCAAGATGCCACTTTTTCAACAGGGTTTGAGTCCCAGTGCTCTTGTTTAATTAACGGGCCCCAAACTTCACTTCCATATAGGAGGATTGGTTCTATAATACTTTGGAAGATCTTAAGCCAGATCTTGATTGGGCGGTTTAATTTGAATAGGACTTTTCGTATGCTGTAATATGCTACAGGCTTTATCTGCCAGTGCATTCACAGCTTTAACAAAACATCCAGAAGCAGTGATAGTAAGGCCAAGGTAGGTGTATTCCATTGTGTGACTCAGTGTTGTCTCTCCCAAAGTGAATTGTTTTAGATTGTGATCTTGCTTTCTTTTGAAATATTACAATTTCAGTTTATCTAGGTTTACTTTGGTTTGTTTTTTATTTTAATTTACACAATAACCATGGAGTATGTCCAGATATTCTTGGATTCCTTGTTTTGTTTGTGATAAAAACAGACATTTGACTTATTTCCCCTCTAAGTCAAGCCCTGGGGTTGGGGGGTTTTCAAGTCCTAATTTTGATAATTCGTGAAAAGTGTTATATTACAGCCTTGATGGATCCTGCGACACTGCTTGAAGAAATCTGTTTTTTTCTTTCCAATTTTAATGGCACACTCATTTTCGGAGTATTTCCATTTAATTAGATCGTACAATTTTGCCTCCAATACCATTTTTGGGTAACTGAAGTCATGCTAAAAGCCCTTAACAACAAGAGTTGAATTGACTGGATGCACCTGTTCAATTGGCTGCATCAAGTCAAGTCAACTTCATGTACTTGGGGAATCACACACTCCACCACCCTAAATATTTCTTGGTCAGAAGATGACAACTTCACTGCTATTATTAGGAAACACCCTACAACCACACATAGTTAAGCTTCCATCTGCAATGTTACCTCATGTTATTTCATTATGTGTTTGCACTTTTAATTCAATAAAGCTCCACCAACACTCATCACAGGTAACAGCATCAAACCCTAACCCAGCAAAAGCTTGTTGACGCAACAATGCCAAATTATCATATGTGGTGCAAGTAGCAATTTCCTCAGTGAAAGAAAACTATGATCCAAAATATCTGTTGATGACCTATTTATCTTGATGAAAATAAAGCAGAAACATGCATTTTGTTGTTTCATCAAGTATCTCTCTCACACACACTATTATTCTGTCCTCAATGCACCCCATGCATTTATTGACAGGCAGCTAAACGCTCCACTCCAAACAAATCATTTTTGTGCCAGGTTTATTATTGAAGTAAAGTGTGAAACTAAAAGGAAAATAAACAAAAGAATAGAATCATGAATATTACATTTCTGCAGATACATAAATCATAAACAATTCTACATCTGTGCGCCAAACCTAAACCAAAACCTAGCATGGTTAACAGAAATAGTAACTAAAGGGAAATACACTTGAAACACATCACTAATAAGCATACAATGTAATATTTGGCCACTTAAGACCTCAGCACATGCTAGTAAATTCACATATAAACACATACCGACGATGCAACTCGAACAAGATGTATGCTGAAGTGGCTGTTCATCACTGGATGCTGGCAAAATGTGCTATCTAAAGTATATAAAGTTTTACTCAACATTGACAAAACACCAGCCGCTAAACCAAAATCAGCCAGATGGCGGTACTGCAGTTTTTAATATTCTCATTCAAATAAAACACAATGAAATAAATGAAATTACATACATCAAATCTTTTTTAACTGACACTCAGAATTCAATAAAGCTCCCCCTACTCTCACATCACAGGTAACATCAGCAGCATTGTAACTGGTGAACATCAACTGTGTCCTTGTTTGACCTTACGTACTCTAATAGTCATTCTATATTTGGTTTAATCCGTATCATTGCACTTTTATTCTGATAAACCAAACCAAAAGCAAAAGTGTTTTAAGGAAAATCCATCTACTACAACCTGGGTTGTATAATATTAGTTTGGGGTGTTGTCCTACCTTAAAGGAGCATTATCGCAAATACAGCAGTAATAGCATAAAATAAGCTGAAATATGCAAAAGATGGGTCGGGGGGAGCCATAACTAAATTTACAAAAAAAAAATTGCCAACAGTATAGTGTCCGTGGGGCAAATGCAGCATTTGTCTTTGTTATGATCCAAACCGGCCCGGCGCTTGCTGCGTTCGATTGCACTCGGAACTCGCAAATCCGACCTCAAACCGGAAAAATGCAACAGTAAATTGTAATGTAGCAGTGTCAGGCTGCTTACAGTCACTGAATCGCTCGGTAGAACACTTTGTCTCCACGTCCCTGTGTCTTTCTTCAGCTGTCCTCTCAGCGTTATTAAGGAGGAGGAAGTTGCAGTTGCTGTTGTTGTCGTTGTCGTTGTTGTGGTTGTGCGCGACGTAGAGCTGCCGCTTCCACTAGCGAGTTTTCTTTTTCCCGCGATTGCACGTTCATTCAGTCTGGTGAGGGAGGAGGGAGGAGGGTGGAGGAGGAGGAGGGGGGGGGGGACTAAACGAGGCTGCTCTTTCTCTCTCTGACAGCTGCCCACTTGTTTATATCTGATATGCTCCGCCTGGCTCCATCTAGTGGCCGAATTAAGAATTTGGATTTGCGATAATGTTCCTTTAAATTTACAAGTAGACACAACTTGGATACTCTTCTGTTCTGCGCTGGTTATTTGCTTAAACAAATAATTCAGTGAGGCATAAGGCTCAGTGACACAATCATTAAATAAAGGCAACACAGAGACCCATTCAAAACGCTACCATTTGGTAGCATTCTCATTGGATAAACCAAATGAGATCAGGTTTTTAATCCTAGTTCATGTGATGAGTTGGTTTCTATATTTCACACTGCAGTCCTCTTCATGCTTTTTTTATCCAGCTGGCTACATGTCTTTTGCTTTATAACGGACTTGTTGCACCAGTGTTAATAAGAAATGCCTTGCCTTGGTTAAAATGACCATGACTGATGTTTCACAACTGATTTGAATGAGGGCAGGAGTGATTTACTTTAGATGTGACACATCCAGCTAAAGATGGAGAACGTATAGTCTAAAATAGCTAATGATGAAGATCAAAGCATGTAAATAATGTTGTAAATATGTGTATAATGTTAAACAGGGTTCAATGTGTAATAATTCATCCTCATTTACACCCTTAACTGTTTTTTATCGAGTTTCAGAGTGTTTGTTTGTTTCCATATCTTCATCTTCATTTCTTGGCCGAGCCTTGATTTCCTGTTTTCCATCCTGCATGCAAAGAAAAACAACACGGACAAGGACATTAATAAGAGTAGTGCAGAGTTTACCTGGTGAGAGGTGAAATACATGGTTGCCCATAAAGCTGGAATAACATTTTTTTTCTTTTACCTGTTCTCATGAAAGGATTGTAACAATGTAATTTGTTCTTGATCGAGTGTAGTAAGTGTAGCCTATACAGTATGTATCTCAAAACTCTATTGATCAAAAATCCTTTCCAGATATACCACTGTGAAAAATAAATCACAATTAACCTTTATAATAGGAATAAAAAAGAGGAATGTGTCTGAAAACAAAATGGGCAAACCACTTTATGGGCAACTGTGTACATGATAACAGAAGCAGGTCACTAGACTGCACTGGAGCTGAGGGCAGTTTCATTTGTCTTATATGGTAGAAATTTGACATGAAGATGTAGTTATATAGCTTTTCTTACAAAAATGAAATGAAACAACCAAATACAGATGAGATGTAACACACAGCATGTAATGGCATGTTCCCTGCTTATATTCCTATCCTAATGCTTGTAACCTAACCTGTGCGTAATAACCTATTTTTAACAGACAGCTCTAGATATTACCTGAAGTATTTCAAAGTTCTTATTTGCGCACCACTGGCGAAAGTGCTCCTTTGCGGCCTTCAGACTCTCTTCATCATTTTTCTTCAAGTAAACCCTGACAGACCCCTCTGAAAAGTGCTCTGGGAGAAGCCTGGATACCTGCAAAGAATAACAGCAGCTTAGCAGAGGCTTCATAAAGGAGCAATATACACAACAGCTCATGCTAAGGTTTCGTTTTTTTTATTGTCTCTGCTTTAGTTCTGACCTGGTCTCTGGGGATTAGTTTTGCTTTGTCAGGTTCAGCCTTGCTGTAGAAGTGCACTTGACTACTGATGGGGTCATTTTCACCACTCCCATAATCGAGAGCAGTGACCTAAAAGAAGAGTGAGAGATGGCTTTTATTTTATAGATGTCACAACAGAGATTTAGAAACATTTTCCAAATAAAAAATGTTGAACAAAACGAGAACAAGATTTCATAAAAAAATTTGCTGGTTAAAGCTAAAACCTTACCACAAGTTCAAAGTCCCCTGCTGTTAGCTCGCCAATTTGACCACTACTCTCGATCCATTGCTGCTTCACCCTCTGAGAGAGGAGGACAGAGGGCAAGAAGTAAGAGGAACAAGATTGGAGAAACTATTTGAAAACAAACATGTTTACCTGAATTTGTCCATGTTAATTAGTTTTAAGGGGGATTCTTCTGGACTCAAGAATGAACTGATCAGATTTGGGTAATTAAAGGTCAAGGTTAATGTGACCTCACAAAGCAGTTTTAAGCCATTAGGGTGGTAAAACTCAACAAGACAATCATGACAGACACACACACACACACAAGCATGCACGACTGCTGTGATAGGTGAAGTATTATACAGTACAATAAAAACTTCAACGACAGACTGAGCATAACATTTGGGTGTGTTTAAATTTATTTTCAAAAATATGATTTGAAAATACGGTGTTTTCATTCACACTCCACAGTCACATGTCACCATGTAAAATAGACATTAATGCAACACGGACGCAGAAACATTATTGCACACCTTAGTCATGGCCTTATTCATGGTCACAATTTTGCCCACACACTTGTAGAGGTCTCGGCTGATGATCCTGTTGAGAATCTTTTTGGCCTCTTTTAGGTCATCAGAGGAAGAGTAGAGTATTTCTTCAAACACTCGATCTACAGAAGACACCAGTGACAAAGGGTGGAGGACAGGTTAGTTGAACAGTTCAGTATTTCAACAGTAAAATAGTTACATTGTGACATACAATGGTGTAAACCACATTAAATTACATTTTATAGAAAGTTACTTATTAAACACAGACTTAAGCAATAGATCTTGCTAACTGTCTCTCTGTGCTGGTGGTACTTTGTGTCTCTGGGCCAGTATTATAATATTGTTCAGGCAGGTGAGTTGTCAGTGCACAGTTATGTCTGCTGACCTGTCAGTTTGGTGTAGGCCTCCATGTCATCTATGGCTGTGGAGAGATGGAAGATCTTCTCTGAGCCCTCAATCTTGATGTATTTGTCTGCTATTGAGAAGGCATCTGTGATCCTGGATAAACACACCCAACATATTGTGACTTTTGAGAATATTGTTCTGTAGACCATACAAAAGAGTAAACCATGATGAAGTGGAAATAACTTTAATCAGAAAAAAGACCATGCTAATGATGTAAGTTACAACACAGGGTACATGCATAGGTACTTACATGGTCTCGATGAGCTTGTTCGTCTTGTGCTGATAGGCTTTTCTGTGGAAACTGCATCTTGCATAGAACATCTCATACAGATTGTGCACCTCCTGTTCAGAGTATTGCCAATAGGTTAGTCACTCATCTTAATATCTAACCCAACCCTAATAACAGCAGTTTAAAAAAGCAAAGAAGCAGAAATGCAGCAGGTCCTATGTTACCACCTTGTCTCTAACACAGATGTGCCTCTTCTTGCCCTTCTCTTCATCCACCTCACACACTCTGGCAAACAGGAAGAAGCGCTGATGGTCAAAGTGGTTCTGGATGCCCAGGTGGTGGCAGTCCCTGAGAGAGTGAGGATATGAGAGGAGAGAAAAACATTTATCCAAATCACCCAAGTGAATGCTGCATAATGAAAAAATAGTCAAGAGTTTGTTGTAATTGTTCAGGGGAAATGACAGATCATCATTGTACATTAAAACGTGAATATTTCTGCAGTAGTTCACCTGGCAAAGTAGTCAAACTTGTCCACATCAATGCCATTTGTTTTGTTGGCCACAATTTCATAGAGGAAGGACATGTCCAGGCCTTGACGTTTTTTTGGCCACTGTGGAGACTACAGAGCAGTGACATGAAACACTACTGTAGCAATGATGAAAGTGATACTGACTTCACAACATTCACACCAGTAAGACTGACAGGTTACAGTAGCTACCTGCTCTGCTGTAGGCAGAGGTTCTCCAATCATCATCTCCTTGATGACTTTTATGTCTTCTTCTGGCTCCAGGCCGTAGTGCTTCATCACTTCCTTCAAGTTGTTTTTCTCAACCATGTAGTCAAACATCTTTAGAGAATTCTCCTCATGCTGCAACATGCAAAGTCATTTCATTAATATAGTAGTACAAGAATGTGAATGTTCACATTTTAAAATAGAAAGAGTTTAACTTTCTCAAACATGACAAAATAAACAGAACATGAATCTTGTAATTGTAAAGTCATCATTATATTAGTAACATTGTTTCCCTTCCAACTACACAACTAACATTGACATGTTCATGTCTAAACATGTCATGCTAATTATTTAACGTTTACATCTCACTGATTAGGTTCTTGAGCGTAGCTCCTCTGTGATTTTTTTTTTTTTTTAGTTTTTTACTTTTCCTTTATTTTTTAGGTTATGTTTTACAGACAACAGAAATAGTGAAACTGTTTCTTACCTTCCACTTTTTATCTGGAAGTGCTTTGTTGATGAACATTCCATCAAACAGATGTGAAAACGGGCCATGTCCTATTATGCAATAAAATAATCATGTGAATTGAGACATTAGTGAGTTTATCTTGTCTGACATGTTTTATTTGAAATAGTCCACTGGAAGAGGAAGGTGTTTACTTCTAACTTTCCTTTTTTGATAATTAAATCTGACCTTCCTGTTCTCATTTGCTTTTGATATGTAGTGTTAATTACAATATAAAAGTTATAAGTTTAAGTTAAGTTAAGTTAAAGTTATTATTCATTTAAAAGTGTGTGTCACTCACCCAGGTCATGGCAAAGACCTGCAATTTCCACACAAAGGACGTCTCGGTCAGTGATGCAGAGTTTAGGCTGCTTTGTTTTCAAACCTTGTGCAAATTGTCCTGCCAAGTATGCCACCCTGTTAGACCATAAACAGCACACACAAGAAAGAAAAAGGGTCTTGAGAGTGGATTTAACATAAAAGAGTAGTTCATGCCCTCTATGATACAGCAATGCATAAAGAACATAGAAGAAATGGGCAAATGTATGTTACGTACTGAAGATCTGTGGAAGATCAGTATCATGCGAAAAATAATCATTGCTCCTCATCAACTTCAAACTGTTTGAAAACACACAGACATACCCAATCGAGTGTTCAAAGCGGTTGTGGCAGGCTCCAGGGAAAACATAGTAGGCCGCCCCAAGCTGTTTGATGTGTCGCAGTCTGTCAAACTGAGGTGTGTTTATGATTTTGACCAGAAGTGGATGTAACTCCACATGGCCGTGGATGGGATCATTAAACACCTTGGAGAAACAATAGAATAAAAAAGTTGAAGACATACAGTCATATGTCCAAAAGTGAACTACTTAAACAGCTGCATTGTGTCATCCGGAGAGTTCAGTGAACTACTGTAGACTTTGGTACAAAAAGTATGTACCTGTCATGGGCACACCTGTTGCCGTATCACTGTGTATTTTATATTTACTGAAAACTACAAACATTGAAGAAATGTGGCCCACTTTGGATCGTCACTTTTTGTCACCCCTGAATATACTTCTGTTGTCCTCCGTGTAGTTTAGAGCGTCCTTCCTGTCTGTATGTTTTTGTAAAGTTTCACCAGCTCTGAATGTGAATGATGTCTGATCAGGTGCGTTTTATGTTACCTTGCCTTCAACTTTGATCTGTTGCTTGAAGATACTGTACAGGATTTTCAGTCACCATGTCACAAAATGGAAAAAAATAAAACAAAGAGGAACAAGGGGAGAAGTGATGATGGTTAATCAGTCATATACTGTATATAAGCACATTGCTGCACTTCCACTTAGTACTTCCACTTCAAAGTTGTTGTTGTTTTGTTTTTTAACAAATATTCTTTCTATTCATCTTTGTTACAGTGTTACAATTTTGTAGACACAGTCTGGATTGACAAGGGGAGACACTCACCTCATACGCAGTCCTTCTTGCACAGGAGGATTTGTTGGATCTTTCAGCCTGGCAACAGTGATCTTTTTCTCTGTGTAAAGGAGTAAAGAAGGAAAGAGTTAACAGTGGTCCTATAATCTTGATATTCATTCATATTTCATTCTCCACATCACATAAGCAGAAGGAATGTCCTGTGTTAAAGCAGCTGTCAACTGGCTAAATTCTTAAGGCCAAGAGGTGTAACAGTAACGAGAAAACCAACCTTTAACTGTTTTGTGCCATTTTTCCAGGAACTGACACCATTTCTCCTCTTCCCATCCCTCGTAGTCTGGTGGCAGCTCCAGAGTCAGTGTTGGCTTTGCCATTTTGTTGCTGTCAGAGGATGTTTCTTGCGTAGGACGTTTTCTGTGTTTGTCTTCCACGGCTGATAATGCAGGATACTGTAGTTACACCAACAATAATGTCATATGATGTTTGCTTAACACAGTTTATGAGGACAGACCAGTTTTATTGCCTCAGCCACATGTAATAGGCTGGTCACTCCTCTAATAATCTATCTATCTATTTCAGAAAGATTTCAGAAAAATCAACCTACAAAAGTGAAGTGAAATGACACCAGTCATCCAGCTGGCATAAAAAGTTAGTGTACTGGCAGATATGATTTACAGTCTGTGTAGTATATTCATCAGATAGGGTAGCCAAAAAGAAATGTAATATATTTAAACAGTAACCAGGTCCTGTGAGTAGCACACAGTTTGACTACTGAGTCCACATGGATGCACTGATCAGTCATCCATCCGTCATCAGATATACATTGATCTGCCACAACAATAAAAAACAATTACCTTTTTCAGACAAGGAAGAAGTGGCTTGGCACTAACAACAGTCAATTTAGAGTTTATTGCAAGGGTCACACATGGCAAACAAGGGAGATGCACTGATCTTTTTTTAAATACACAAATATGTAATATGTGTTGAACTCACCTTTTCTGATTTTGTAAAAAGCACTCCCACTGATCAGTGAACTACTTTTTATTTATTCTCAATTTACTCAGCCTTCACACTCCCATTCTCTTTATTTCACACACTTTGACTGTCCTGTTTTGATCTGGTTTATTCTTTGATGTCCATTGAGGTACATGTTTTACTTTACTTTGTTCAGTGACCTGGTGCACCTTCCTGATAGGATTTTCACATGGTCATTAAAGTTACACCTTTGATCAGCCAAATGATACATATGGTCATAGTCAACCTTATTGTCAATTGCTGGGGCAATTGAACGTTTTGCGCATCCCTCCATGATGCGACATACAGTCATTTTGATTTTCTTAATCTTTCTTGATCCATACTGAGCCATGATCATGTACATTGTCCATCTCACATGTTATACTGTATGTTTCATTTTCCTCTATCTTACAGAGATTATAATCCAGTGTTTGTTTTATTGGTGCAGCCTATAACATCAATGTTAAACACCTTTGTCACAAGGTGTTTAACAAAGGTGTTGCTCAGTCTGTGCTACCCTGGAGGAAAACCTTTGGGAAAAACAAGCCTACTGTTTAAACACTGTTACTAGCATGGGCCCTCAGCAGCAGTGATTTGACATAGAATTGGTCTCGTGAGATATCTGGGCAACGTTTGTGAGGTTAGTCATATGTTCGAATTTTTGCTATTCTGGTCGCGGGGGCCAGGTGATAACAATTGAGACCTCTGACAATTATGCAAGCAATCATAATCATTTTGAACACACAAACATTGTACTTCTATAAGTAATGCTACCTGATGTTATATTATTGTCTGTACTCACTGTTGTGTCCAGCGTCGGTCGCTCCTCTTAATCTTTGATGTATGTGTTGGTTTGCTCTTTAATAACAATGACGCTCCTCCCACACTCACATCACAGGTAACATCAGCAGCATTGTTACTGGTCAACATTGTCTGTGTCCTTGTTTGACATCAGATGAATAGTCATACCATGTTTGGGTGTGTCTATTTCAATGCAGTTTTATTTTGGTAAACCAATCACAAAGCACACATAACACATACATAATGTTTAGCCCTGTTACCATAGCATCACTAGTTTCACAGGTAACGGGTATCCCTCTACAACCTGGGTTATAATATTAGATTTGGGTGGGGTCCTGCCTTAAAAAGTTACTGGTTTCTGCAACCTTGTCTATCCTCTTAGAGCCTACCTGGTTTTGTATCTTCCAACTCAGTTCTTAGGCTGCAAAGTAAGAACAGGAGCCTCCCAAGCTCGTTTCTTATTGTTTATTCATATCATGTGTATGTTACACTGCTGACTGGAAGAGACTGAACAGACTGATCAAGAAGACCAGCTCTGTTACAGTAAGAGAGAATAAGACCCCTAGACTCAGTGGTGGTGGTGGTGGTGGGTGACAAAGAGGTGATGGCTAAGATATCAACCCCTGCCACCTCATGCATGACACTGTGGCAGCAGCTTCTTTAGTCACAGGTTGCTGCACCCACATTGTATGAAGGAGAAATATTACAAATATTTCCTTCAAGCTGCTGTCACAACACTGCACTCGATAGTCCACACACACCTTAGACATTTAAATTCACTTCCATTCACAAGTAAACAGATAAAGGGCTGAAACCAGAGTGTAAATACAACCAGATGATGCCATTTGTCAGTGGCTCCACAACCTCATTATTGACCCTATACTGTACCTCATATTTTTGTTTTGACCTAATCTTGTTAACCTCTACCATTTTAAGGAACAGACTGTTGACCTCATTACAAAGCACACACAGCTGTAGATGTGAATAATTGTAATTTAATCAAATCATCAAAGTCTTCTGTAAATTTGTAATTTTTCCAGTGGTTTTTTTTTTCTACATTCTTAATTTTTCCTGGGCCTCGCACATCTCTTTTAAAGGACTGTATGTAGATGGACTCTCTCACTCACTGACCATAGACACTTGCTTGCTGTTCTGACCAGTTCTGTATTGTATGTATGATGTTTTTTTTAAAATTACAGCTATGTTTTATTCATTTATTTCAGATGATTAATGGAGAGACCCAGGTTTCCATTCGCCAATTACCACACAATCAATTTCTTTTTTTTTTTTTTTTTTACTACAGGCTTTGTCATGACTTATTTGTATTTTCACACTGTCTTTTTAAGATTTGAACACTTCTTCCAATCTTTGTCTCACTGCAGCGTGGATACAAGGTGTGTTGATTTGATATTCATCTCGAACTCGTCTCATTTTATCAATGGAATCGGTGTTTCACAATGACAGGTTCACATTCACTCTTGTTTGCTGTTCTGACCAGTACTGTATTGTATGATGTTTTTAAAAAAATACAGCTATGTTTTAGTGATTTATGTAATACTGTACCACTTCTCACACAATTCAATACTGCTACACCACCTCCCAAACTTTTCCCTCTTTCACTATACTATACCCTCTCTCCCCTTACAGTATGTCAGGATCAGAAGAAGGGATGGTTTATGAAGTGGTAATTTTGTATATTTAAAGCAGAAGTAAGCGATCCGGTCGTTTTGGCTAACTTCCTGTCAGCCGATGGAGTTAGCAGTCCCCGCCCTCGTCCCTACGTCACCACATTCACGCGCATCCCTTGGCTGCACACACAGAGAGGACCGCCCCTTTATGCCGTTCTCTCTCCTCATTGGATAAAGGTTATAGGATACAAGGAAAGTTTTCTCCTCGGCTTACAGCAGAGCAGAGTGACTGACAGACCCGTGTTTCAGACCAAACACTCTATATAAGTGATTGCTGTCGGAAGATATAACTATTTAAGACTTATAACACAAACATTCCGCTTACTTCTGCTTTAATTGTGTTTTATTGTTCAGCTTGATATTTGTATTGGTTGAGCCCTGTCATATTTTGACATTTTGAAATCATGAGATTTGACTGCTATGCTAATTGGCTCCTACTAGCCCCTTGTCAGCTGCTGCTGATTCCACTGATTGCAGTAGCAGTCTATAAAAACCAGCTGATATGGACTGACTGTTATGAGTCTAATCTGGCATTGTCTGTACGCACTGTTTTGTCCAGCATTGGTCTCTCCTCTTAATCTTTGATATGTGTTTGTTTGCTCTTTAAAATCAATGATGCTGCACACTCACATCACAAGTAACAAAGTAGCATTGTAACTGGTCAGCATTGTCTGTGTCCTTGTTTGACATCAGTTGAATAGTCATACCATGTTTGGGTGTGTCTATTTCAATTCAGTTTTATTTTTGGTAAACCAATCAAGCACACCAAGAAAAACACATAATGTTTAGCCCTGTTTGTCGCAGGTTGCTGCACCCACATTGTGTGAAGGAGAAATATTACAAATGTTTCCTTCATGCTGCTGTCACAACACTGCACTCGAGTCGGTAGTCCACACACACCTTAGACATTTAAATTCACTTCCATTCACAAGTACACAACTACACAATATTACAGTCATATTGCTGCTTTCCTTATGTCTTCATTGTAAATAATTTATCATTGCTGTTCATTGTGAATTTCTTTTTTTAATCAGGCAATTTACAGTAGGTGCTTCCTTTGGATACCCCTCAGTAAATAAATAATTCATTGCATGGTGGCTCAGTGACACAGTCATAACTGAAAAGCAACACAGAAACTCAAAACATAACCATGACATCATTTTGGTGAACCAAAAGAGATCAGGTTTTAATCCCATTTTTGATGGGTGAGCATCTATGTTTCACACTGCAGTCCTCTTCGTGCTTTTTATCCTGCTGTCTACGTGTCTTTTTTTTGATAATGGACCTGTTGCACCAGTTTTAATAAACTTGTTCTCATCTTTTGATTTCTGACACGTGTACATGTTTGCTCTGTTTAACCTTTTTAAGCCCCTCCCACCCTTACATCTTAGGTAACATTAGCAGCAGTGCTGTCAGTCATCACTGAGTGCTTCCTTGTTTTTCTTTTGTTTAATTAGCATTATTTTTCTTTTGCAACACCTTCTGCATGCCTTCCATTATTTTATGTGGTACATCCTGTTTGATATGTTCCTGTTCATTTTACTGTCTTTTTCTGTGAAGCACTTGGCAGCAACATTCATTCTTTACTTGTAAAGACTTCATGCATGAGCAGCTTTTTTGTTTCTCTCAGAGTGATCACCCTAACCCTTCAAATGGCTTCAAAGTTAACATGACAGGCCTAATAGGCCATATTTTAGTCACTATTTCATACTTCATCCATTGTCTCACAAAAAATACAGAAACATATTTACAGTATTGAGAACTGTTTTATTGGGAATGTTGCAGTATTAAAATGTGTGTGAGGTCAGAGAGCAGGAGTAAAGCAAACAGATAAAGGGCTGAAACCAGAGTGTAAATACAACCAGATGATGCCATTTGTCAGTGGCTCCACCACCTCATTATTGATCTTATACCTATAGGTTTTGACCTAATCTTGTTAACCTCTACCATTTCGAGGAACAGACTGTTGACCTCATTACAAAGCACATGACAGTGGATTTGGAATGGATAACTGAAATATAATGAAGTCATCAAAGTCTTCTGCTCCCCCTCTACATTTTTTTTTTCTGGGCCTCACATATCTCTTTTAATGGACTGTAGATGGACTCTCTCACTCACTGACCATGGCATTGTTCACACTTGTTGTAGCTTGTTGCTGCTACTTGCTGTTCTGACTGCTGTTTTATTCATTTATTTCAGTTGATTAATGGAGAGTGGAGTTCACCAGGCAGGGCGTCGCCCTGCAGAGTCGCACGCACGGTAAGTAACAACCCGCCCACCAGAAATTAGGCAAATACAAAATTTTGTGAACTAGTGGAGCAGATAACAGAAAAATCATTCAAATTATGATGCAAGCATGAAATTTGGTTTGGTTGTTCTCTAGGGCCTATAGAGGGTATACGTTTACGTCACGTTGCCCTCGGCAACGCCCCTTTCGTTCGGACTGAGTGGCAAAACAAACCTCCCTCAGCGTGCTGGCGGATAGCGGTGAACTCATAAACTGGATAAAATATGTTATATCAAAACAAATTGATGTTAAAAGGAATCAACAACCAGCTCCCCAAAACTGTCTGCTCCACAGACACTGACAATCCTGTAACACACAGTGTGGCCGCGGTACCTGCAGAGTGACAGACAGGCTCATTGTTATTGTGCAGAGGGACGAGTCGTTTTTAAACTTTGGCGGCTCTGCCACTCGTCTTTTTGCCACTCAGTGGAAGTTCCACAGAGACTTCCGAGTACCGTGACGTCACGTCACGTGCATACCCTTTATTGATGAAATCTGTCCGATTGGACATGTGAAAATCCGAGATGGTGGCCATTTTTCAAGATGGTTGCCAAATTAGCCTCCTG
The DNA here is from genome assembly GCF_905171665.1 of Trachurus trachurus. NCBI lineage: Eukaryota > Metazoa > Chordata > Actinopteri > Carangiformes > Carangidae > Trachurus > Trachurus trachurus. The sequence continues at coordinate 22,016,716 of NC_139901.1, read as the reverse complement.
GAGTTCCTTTTTTTCATAGAAATGTGCGTAGTTGAGTAATTTGAATGGCATTAATGTACATTTTTCTTTAAGATACATTGTATTGTATTTGTATATAGACACACACATAGATGATATTATTAATGGAAAAGGAGAAAAAAAAGACTAATATAATTATATTAGAAAGTAACAAAAAACGACACCAATAACTGAGTAACTTCACACTAAACACAAAAGTTCCTCTAGCTGCTACTGGTCATGTGCAGCTGCAGAGTGCAGTGCGAGGAAACCCTGATTTGAAGCACTTGCATCTCCGGTTGCAATCTTTTTGTCAGTTGCTGACAATGGGGGGTAATGTTGACCAACATACAGTGCCGTGAAAAAGTATTTCCCCCCTTTCTGATTTCTTACTTTGCACATTTGTCACACTTAAATGTTTAAGATCATCAAACAAATTTTAATGTTAGACAAAGATAACCCAAGTAAATATAAAATGCATTTTTTAAATGATGATTTCATTTATTAAAGGAAAAAAGCTATCCAAACCTACCTGGCCCTACGTGAAAAAGAAATTGCAACACATAATGCTGCGATCTGAAAAAAATTCAAGAAAAGATCAAAAAACAAAATCGTTGACATCTATCAGTCTGGAAAGTGTTACAAAGCCATTTCTAAATCTTTGGGACTCCAGTGAACCACAGTGAGAACCTTTATCCACTAATGGGGAAACCCAAGAGCTTTTGACCTTGAGGTCATGAACTAACGACTGGACGTTCTCCTTCAGGATTTTCTGGTAGAGACCAGAATTCATGATTCAATCAATTTACACAAGTCGTCCAGGTCCTGAAGCAGCAGAGCAGCCCCAGACCGTCACACCACCACCACCATGTTTAACTGTTGGTATGATGGTCCTTTTATGAAATGCTGTATTCATTTTACACCAGTAATGGAACGTACACCTTCCAAAAAGTTCAACTTTTTTCTTATCAGTCCACAGAGTATTTTCCCAAAAAGTCTTGAGGATTATCTAGATGTTTTTTGGCCTTTGTGATCTTTTGGTCAGTAGTGGTTTTGTGACCTCCATCTTGGGAAGGTTTTCACCACTGTTCCAAGCTTTCTTTATTAGTTGATAAAGGCTCTCACTGTGGTTCACTGGAGTCCCAAAGCTTTAGAAATGGTTTTGTACAGTAACACTTTCCAGATGGAAGGATGTCAATGATTTCGTTTTTTCATGCTTTTTTTCTTTCTTTCTTTCTTTTTTTTTTTTTAAATTTGTTTAGATTGTGTCATGATGCTTTTTGATATCTTTCAGCCTACTTCACTTCACTCAAACAGGTTCTATTGAACTGTTTCTTGATTCAACACATTTGGCAGTGATCAGGCCTGGGTGTGGATTGTGAAATTAAATTCTACTTTTGAAAAATTTGGTTTTAACAAGGGGGGCAATTGCTATTTGACAAAGGGCCAGGCAGGTTTGGACAGCGTTTTTCCCTTAGAAAATGAAATCATAATTTTAAAATTATATTTTATATTTACTTGGGTTATCCTTGTCTAATATTAAAATTTGTTTGATAATCTTAAACATTGAAGTGTGACAAATATGCAAAAAAGTATGAAATCCAAAGGGGGCAAATGCTTGGGCAAAAATTCCTTGGATTAAATGTTTTACAACAGGGGTTTTCAAAGTGCGAGAGTGAGCCCCCCCTTAAAGAACAAAGAAACAGCTGTGCCCCCCCCCCCCCCCCCCCCCCCTGATGTGAACATTCATATCGAACTCTGTAACACACTCATCACACAAGCCACATGCTCTCCCTGTGTGATGTCCTCCCTGTCCTCAGGCAGAGAGCTTTCAGGTTGAAGTTTATAATAATGAAATGCACCGATGAGACTGTGCTAGGTCTCTGCTGTACGTCTTGACCACATGTCAGCTGTTCAGCTGTAGTAGAGGAAAACTCTGCTCGTGCTCCAGGATTAAAAAAACATAGAGACCGGGCTAAAATGTATGCGGAAGGACGCTGTACCACTGTCCTGCTGCGGTGTGGCACACCTGTCGCTCAGCAGCATACCTGACGCTCTTATTTTTTTAAACCGGGATAGTTAGTGCTACATTCAGCCAAGCCTGAGACCAACATACAACACGTAACAAGTGTGGCGTTGTTGCTTTCTCTTTTTTTGTTGACAGCCCCATCCCCCCTTGTTTGCATGACAAATAACACTAGAGCATAATCACAGCCTGTGCCTGTGTGTAACAAAATCGCATTTGATCATATTGTAACATAATTGCAAATGCAATTAATCACTGAGCCTTTTGTACAAGTGTCATTTCACTCATCTTTTGTTTTAATGTTTACAGTTCTTTTTTTCTCACGTCGTGCCCCACCTTAAAAACTCTGGCGCCCCCCAGGGGAGGCGCACCCCACAGTTTGAAACACCCTGAAACACTGTTTTACAAAATTAATTTGTTGGGTGATAAAATCACAAAATCCAACTCAACAGACTTATATAGGAATATAATAATATAATATAGGAATTAACACCAAGATCAATAAATTAAAATAAAAACTACACACATTAATATAAAAATGGCGATTTATGAGGCTAATTTGGCAGCCATCTTGAAAAATGGCCGCTATCTTGGATTTTCAAATGTCCAATCAGACAAATTTGATCAGAAGCCTCTCGAGAACAAATACACCAAATTTCATGCTTGTATCATAATTTGCACAATTCCACTCAAATTTTGCTTTTATCTGCTCCACTAGTGGAGTAGATAACAGAAAAATCATGCAAATTATGATACAAGCATGAAATTTGGTTTGGTTGTTCTCTAGGGCCTATTGATGAAATCTGTCCGATTAAACATGTGAAAATCCAAGATGGCGGCTATTTTTCAAGATGGTGGCCAAATTAGCCCCCCGAAGTTCCTTTTTTTCATAGCAATGTGTGTAGTTGACTAATTTGAATGACATTAGCGATACATTGTATTGTATTTGTATATAGACACATAGATGACATTATTAATGGAAAAGGAGAAAAAAAGATTAAAGCAGAAGTAAGCGGAATGTTTGTGTTAATATAAGTCTTAAATAGTTATATCTTCCGACAGCAATCACTTATATAGATGTTTGGTCTGAAACACGGGTCTGTCAGTCACTCTGCTCTGCTGTAAGCCGAGGAGAAAACTTTCCTTGTATCCTACAACCTTTATCCAATGAGGAGAGAGAACGGCATAAAGGGGCGGTCCTCTCTGTGTGTGCAGCCAAGGGATGCGCGTGAATGTGGTGACGTAGGGACGAGGGCGGGGACTGCTAACTCCATTGGCCGACAAGAAAACGACCAGATCGCTTACTTCTGCTTTAATATATAACTTTACTGGAAAAGTTACGAAAAAGGACACCAATAGGCTGTGTAACTTCACACTAAACACAAAAGTCCCTCAAGCTGCTACTGGTCACATATGCAGCTGCAGAGTGCTGGGCAAGGAAGCCCTGATTTGAAGCTATTGAACAATGTTTGATTTATTAAAGGGACAACGAGGAGTTTTGGAAAAGCGAAGCGTTTTCACACTACATTTATGAGCCTCCGCGCGCACCGTGAAATTCTTTGACCGGCGCAAGACAGACTCATGTTTTCATTCATCAAGAATTAAAGTCAGAGGTTCGAAGACGATCACATACCGTCGTAGTTCCGACCATAAACGGCGATTCGGCTGCGTTATTCTCATGACTCGGCACGAAACCGAAAGTAAAGAAACGCTGGTCGGCTCGACCAGCATTTCCGCCACCACTAATAATAACAAAATAACGATAGAGACAAAACGATATATTTATCGAAAATGGGCCCATTAACAAGTGTGGGTAGCGTAGATTCATCCACATTAACGTGAGACTTTTTTAATAACCAAATAGAAACTCCTCGTCCCTTTAAACATAAACAGGTCTTTCCTGTAGGATTTATTTTAGGCTACAAGCCTGTTTCTCAGCATAGCCTACCTATTGACTATCATGACAACAAAGCACTGACAAATAAGACTGATGTAAACATTCACATCGAACTCTGTAACACTCATGACACAAGCCACACATGCTCTCCCTGTGTGATGGCCTGGGTAGTGGACAGTCTGAGGACAGAGAGCTTTCAGGTTGAAGTTTATAATAATGAAATGCACCGATGAGACTGTGCTAGGTCTCTGCTGTACGTCTTGACCACATGTCAGCTGTTCAGCTGTAGTAGAGGAAAACTCGGCTCGTGCTCCAGTCATTTAAAAAAAACTATAGCGGGCTAAAATGTATGCGGAAGGACGCTGTAGGCTACCACTGGTCCTGCTGCATACCTGATGCGGTGCGGCACACCTGTCGCTCAGCAGCATACCTGACTGACGCTCTTATTTTTTAAATTGGGATAGTTCCACATGAGCCAAAGTAGTGCTACATTCAGCCGAGCCTGAGACCAACATACAATACGTAACACTCAGTACGTTTTTACATGAAACTTAAGAAAACCGAATTATTGCCTTATCCGACTATAACTGGACAACTGAGTTTATGTAAACGCATTAATCCAACTAATATTGGAGTTCTCCAACTCTGATTCAGACACCCAGATAATGCGATTGGAATTGGACTTTCTCCGATATGTATAAAGCCCTTAATCAGAGTTTAACTGGACAACGCATGTGCTCATGCTCCACACCCCCCGCACTGGTGTAAGACCCCGGAATAGAAACATCCAAGAAAGCCGGTGGCAGAAGCTGTTGTTGTAGCGTTACGCCGTTCTTGTCTGCCCCTGGAAATCACCATGACCACAAGTGTGCACCTGATCTGCACAATACTGTAAGTAATGCACACACTACGTACGAGATGAACAAAGCTGTACAGCTGTAGTAGAGGAAAACTCGGCTCGTGCTCCAGTCATTTAAAAAAAACAAAAACTCTGGTAACGACCGGGCTAAAATGTATGCGGAAGGATGCTGTAGGACGCTGTACCACTGGTCCTGCTGCATGCCTGATGCGGTGTGGCACACCTGTCGCTCAGCAGCATATCTGACGCTCTAGTTTTTTTTAAACTGGAATAGTTCCACGGCCAACATAGTGCTACATTCAGCCATAAAACACGTAACAGTGTGGCGTTGTTACCTTCTCTTTTCACCAACAGCCCCATCCCCCCTTGTTTGCATGACAAATAACACTAGAGCATAATCGCAGCCTGCATGTAACAAAATCGCATTTGATCATATTGCATTATAATTGCAAATGCAATTAATCATTGAGCCCTTTGTGCAGGTGACACTTCACTCTTCAGTTTTGTTTAAATGTTTACAGTTCTTTTTTTCTCACGTCGTGCCCCCCCTTAAAAACTCTGGTGCCCCCCACAGTTTGAAAAACACTGTTGGGCGCTATACCTGTATAAAATCACAAAATCCAACTCAACAGATTTGAAAATAGAGGAATTGACACCAAGATCAATAAAATAAAATAAAAACTACACACATTAATATAAAAATTGTGATTTATGAGGCTAATTTGGCAGCCATCTTGAACAATGGCCGCCATCTTGGATTTTCAAATGTCCAATCAGACAAATTTGATCAGAAGCCTCTCGAGAACAAATACACCAAATTTCATGCTTGTATCATAATTTGCACAATTCCACTCAAATTTTGCTTTTGTCTGCTCCACTACAAGCATGAAGACAAATACAATATTCTTTCAAAACACACCCCTTTAGGCACCTAGAATAGAATAAAACAGACAGTGAGTGGACACGCCTATCTATTTATGAATAAAAATAGATCCTAAATCACTCCCATTTCTCCTGACTGACCAGTCTATACTCCATTTCATACATTCTGATTTTTTCCTGAACCTTCACTAGACACTAAACACTCTTGGTCCGTTTTTTTCTGGTTTAGTCTGTGATATACAGTCAGGTTAGGTACTAGGAATAGTCAGACCAACAGGTCCGCTCGGACCGCAATTGGCTCCTAGATTTCCCGTTTTTCAAGGGGGTGGGGGCTGGAGGTGAATTTGTCACTTGAAACACATTTAGACATATAGTATATACAACTTATGGCAGTGAGATGTTCTCTTTGTGTTTATCCTTGGGTATATCAAACTGAATAATAAAAAATTGTATCAAGAAAGATAAAATGAGAGAGATAAAATAACACAGATATCCCACCCTTATCCACATATTCCTCTTTCAGCTTAGAAAAACAGCTCTTATTTTGTATTGCAAGAAAAATAGTTGATGCTTTGTGTTTCTGGGTGTTGCAGATGCTTTAATGCATTATGAAGTGCTGGGTGGGTGGGAGGGGTGGACTGTCTGTTACTTCAGGACATTAAGGTATATATAGTATGTTCTAAGAACATCTAGTGCATTTTACTGTATATTAGTCCATGGGCCAGAGGCCAAAATTTGACTTTTTGGTACCACTCAGAGTGGCAAAGTCTAGTAACATTTTTTGAAAAGGTACATGTCCAAAGATGATATTTTGGTATGATAACCCATCCTAAGTGGTAGCTTTTTGACAGTTATCAGCTCATAAAGTTATCAACCCCCTGCAAAAAATAGGCCTCTAAACGCAGGGGGCATATCTTGTTTTGTGCTCATTTTCAGACCTTTACTCATATGTTATGAGGGCATGTTTGATAGCATTATAAAGTGTACAATCCCAGCTTTCATTTAGACCTAGTTTTGGGCCTATCTACAAAATATAAAGGTCACAGGGTCAAAGGTCAATCTGTCTCAACAACTATTTTTCCACTATTTTCGCCTAAACTGTAGTCTTTCTTTTAACACTGTGAAATGTAGGAACAGCACTGACACAAATAACAAAAACTGAAATACTCACAGGACTGTAACAATTCAGGAAATGCATAATCTTCCCATAATTTCCTACTATGAGGGATGATTATGGGTCTTAAAGTGGAACATGGGCCCAGGCGAGAATTGTCAATAACTGCTAATTCCTCTGTATTTCTCAAAGAGTTTTTATGTTTTCTATACATCTTTGTCCTAGTTATAATCATCATCATCATTATAGTCCAGAGTGAAGGCAACTTCTTCATCCTCCTCCACCCTCTGATTTGTGCATGTTTGCAGTTTGCACATTTTCGTGCACTTTTTACTCTCTACATCTTTACCCTAATCATCATCATCACCAGTCCAAAGTATGTAGCTTTGTAGGTTTGAGCGTCCTAGCTCTTTAAATAATAATTGATACATTAGTTATAAATAGCCTTTTCTAGACATATCTGTTTTTAATACATATTGGGATTGCCTCCATCAGATACAGTATGATGTAATTTATTTGCTTAGCTAACTTTGTTCATACTTTCTAGGTGGCTCAATTAACCTTATAGTGGGACGGCATAGCTAGACAATTGTTCATTTTGTGATAAAAGCATCAAATTTGGTACACTGATTGCTGAATGAATCTGGATATTGGGCCACTGCAAATTTTAATTCTGATGACTGTGGCAGCCATTTAAAAAAATGGCCGCCAGTGGTTACTGGCATGGAATGCTCTGTGTCCACCCTACAGCTGCTGCTTCATCTTTTCAGCACCACAAAATAATTTAGAGACATTATAACTTGAGAAAAGCCTTATTACAATGTAACAGAATAGAACATAAACTCTCTATAACTCTTTCTTGGCTCTCACATTCATAGTCTTTTTATCAGGGTTTTCAATTAATAACACATAGCTACGCAGTACGCACAGTACAAAAACAAGACCAAAGTTTCTGACACAAGCATGTCTAAATATAAACAACTCCCAAAAAAATTTGAAAAAGTTATTTCAGTCAATCATTTCACATACAGTTAGTGTTGTATTTTATATTGGGATGACAGTGGCTAAGGAGGTGGAGTGGGTCGTCCAATAACCAGAGATTCGAATCCCACCCCATCCCAGTCGCTGTCGTAACGTAGATATCTTATCCACCTTGCCTCGTGTGATGTGTATGCATGTTTGGTGGTGGTCAGGGGGGCTGTTGGTGCACATTGGCAGCCACACATCTGTCAGTCTGCCCCAGGACAGCTGTGGCTACAATTGTAGCTTACAGTGTACCACCACCGTTACTGTGTAAAAGTGCTTTGAGTGCCAAAAAGCGATAGGCCTATATAAATTCAAGCAATTATTGTTGGAAAGCCTGATTAGTCACCTTTATGACAAGGTTGGACTGGGATTGAGTATTACAGCTAAATAGCTAATAATAATAATACATTTTATTTTGAAGACTTTGATAAGGGTCTCAAAGGTGGACAGGTCGGTAAAGTTGCAGATGGATTTGGGGAGAGAGTTCCAGAGGGAGGGGGCAGCAATGCTGAAGGCTCTGTCGTCCCAGGTCCAATGCTTGGTCATGGGGGGTTGTACAGGAGGTTGGCATCGAAACTGTATACGGTAAGAAACAGGATGCCAGTGAAGGTTTTGGAGGACGGGGGTGATGTGGTCATGGGGACAAGTATGAGTGAGCAGGTAGGCAGCAGAATTCTGGATATACTGGAGTTTATTGAGGGTTCTGGATGAGAGACCATAAAAGATGCTGTTGCAGTAATCAAGTCTGGTGGTGATGAAGGCGTATAAAGGTTTCAGCAGCAGAGAGGGTTAGGACGAAGGGAGGGACGAAATCAGGCAATAAGTGAAAGAAGGCAGTCCGGGCTATAGCGATGTAACGATCATAGGAGAGGGTGCTGTCAAAGGAAATTCCAACGTTATGGATGTGGGAGGAAGGGAGTTAGGGAGATATTGTCAATGGAAAGGGTGAAGTTGTCTGTAGATTTAGTGAGAGATTTGGGATCAATGAAGAATATCTGATTTGTCATAGTTAAGTTTCAGAAAGTTGTGTTGCATTCATGATTTAATATTATTGAGGCAGGAGATGAGAGTGGTGTGGCTGGTAGTAGTGATGGATTTTGTAGAAATGTAAAGCTGGATGTCATTGGCGCAACAGTGAAACTGGAGACCTTGACGATGGATGATGTTAGTACAGGATGAAGAGGAGGGGACCAAGCCCCGAACTTTGGGCGACACCTTGGGACAGGGGGACAGTGGAGGAGCAGATATGACTGAATTCAAGAGAGTGCAGTTCCAGTGATGTTTAGGGTGGAGGAAAGACAGGAGAGGAGGATGGAGTGACTGATGGTGTCCAAGGCTGCGGTGAGGTCGAGAAGGATGAGGATGGTGAGGTGGTCGGAGTCTGAGGCGAGGAGGATGTCATTGGTGCTTTTAAAGAGCTGTCTGTATTGTCTATGGAATCCAAATTGAGACTCCAAATAGGTTCTTAGCTGAGATGGGCTTTCAGTTGGGCATAAATGACACGTTCACGTATTTTAGAGAAAAATGGAAGGTTTGAAATTGACCAGAAATTGTTCATGATGTTGGGACTGAGACCAGGTTTCTTCAGGATGGGGGTGACAACAGCTTCATTAAAGAAGGGAGAAAACCCGAGGTGAGGGAGGTGTTGATAATTGAAGTGATGAGAGGAGTGATGATGGAGAGACAGTTATTGATGAAGCTAGATGGAATGGGATCAAGCACACAGGTTGAAGTTAATTCTTTAAGAAGAGTTGGGATGCCAGTATGAGTGGGTAGTGCCTCCCAAAAACGCCAAAATCCCCTGCAATATCCTCCCGTGGGTAGCCTATTCACTCTTGTACTGAGCTCCAAGTGCTGCCATGTGTGTCAGTCACAGGTGTATGACTGATACCTGATTGGCGTCCAGACCTCAACCCAATTGAACTCTTGTGGGATCAGCTTTGGAGTTGCTGTACATGCTACAGTGACCAACACAACCACACCCACAACAACTCCTGGTTGATAGATAGATAGTTAGATACTGTAGATATATACTTTACTGTCCCCTGGGGGTAAATTTGGCCTGGACTCAGCACCGTCAGACCCTTCAACCACATACAAAGACCTGTAGGCTTCCAGACTTCTCCTGCCTCACCCAGGGGCGGGTCTGCCATGGTGGCATGGAGGGGCACCTGCCCCCCTTGTGGGGGTCAGGTGCCCATAAATGGTCAATGACTCGTGGTCAATCACTGTGAAACGCTCTTAACCACTCCTATGTTCAGTGTACAGACCCACTCATTTCTGACCATAGGGCCAGATCTACTAAAGGTTTGTGTGTATAAAACCGCAAACTTGATTGCACACGCAAACACATGCTGGAGCTGATCTACTAAGCGGGCGCACCGAGGATTGCATCTCTCAAATGGTCAAAATTGCACGTGCAATCCATTTAGCGTGTTTGCCTCAATGAATATGCAAATATGGGCGTTTCTGCCAGAATGTGCAAAATATTGGGAGGAGTAGATGCAAATAGATTTATCTAGCACACGCATCCCTCTGGTCAGGGCGTTTAGACCCGAGTTGACACCTGCTGCCCAACACTGATCACAGCAGTTCTTCCTCGTTTGCAGAGGTTTTATGATGAACCACATTTTTCTTTTGTTCTTTGCCTTATAGGCCTTTCTCTTCATCTTCTCTGTACTTCATCTGTTCTCTTCTTGTTTTACCAATCACATATAATCTCCCTTGTTTCTTCTGCTGCAGCTCGACAATATGTTTATTTGTCCCTCTATTAATCCATCAGATCAAATTTTCATTCTGCGTTTGTGGCCATCCAGATCTCTGTCCACACTCTCCATGGAAACCCCCATTTAAATACTGCGGTTTGTGCGTGTCGTCATTTAGCGGGTTACTCTTAGTAGATCGCCTATTTTGCTTGCGCTAACCAAACACGCAAAATTGTACTACGAGCATGCAATTTAGCGCCCCTTATCTGGGATCTTAGTAGATTCGGCCCTAAGGCCGCTAATAAACGTTGTAGGCTATACAGCAAACTTCCCAGTGTTCTGTCTACTAAATAAAGAAAATGGTGTAAGATTGTTATTGTTGTCAATTTCAATATTTGAGAAATACTTGTTCTGATTATTCTGTATGTTGACTGTTACACAAAACACTGAGATGTTTATTCTCCAGAGCTGAGCTCTAACTACTGGGTAAGAGTATAAGATATTGTTCACTGAGAATTTATGTTGCTTATTCAGCTTTTTGTTAAAGGTGTACAGAAAAGAAAATTGAATTTGAGCCCACTCTGGGTCATAAAATTAGTGTAAGAACTCATCTATCAGATGATGGAGGCCAAACTTTGTGCAAAATTCTATTTTTGAGTAAATCCGGGATGAAAGTGTGATATTTTTTTTCCGCATTGGATAATTCAGGCGCACGGATTATACGTCAGCGTGTACACGATTCATCAGACACTGATATTGGATCCATCATCAGTCAAACGTCTGACACATACACACACACACACGGAGCTCAGTCTCGCCCCAAGCTTTGAATATCCCGTCCGCTCCATAACGACCAATCAAATTCGTTTTCCTTACTCGGGTAAACTCGTGTTGCAGCTTGTGACAACTCGGCGCCACAAACAGGTCAAACGCCCATTTCTGTACACCTTTAATAACATAGAGTTGATTAGTAATTGATTGATTATAATCTTAATGTTGACACTGCCAACGGAAAATGAAAAGGTCATAGGCATTAATGCTACAAGACATACTATAAATAGTGTGTAACTGTACAATATAAATATTGAAGAGAGCGATCAGTGGTAGCCTTCATTTTTGTTACTTGGGTGTTACTTGGGTGCCCACCCCCCGACGCCCCCGGATTCACTGTTGCTACCCCATGTGCCCCCCACCAGAAAATACTCTGGACATGCCCCTGTCCTCACCAACAATCTCGAGTGTACAGAAATGAACAAATGAACAAATCAGAGGGTGGAGGAGGATGAAGAAGTTGCCTTCACTCTGGACTATAATGATGATGATGATTATAACTAGGACAAAGATGTATAGAAAACATAAAAACTCTTTGAGAAATACAGAGGAATTAGCAGTTATTGACAATTCTCGCCTGGGCCCATGTTCCACTTTAAGACCCATAATCATCCCTCATAGTAGGAAATTATGGGAAGATTATGCATTTCCTGAATTGTTACAGTCCTGTGAGTATTTCAGTTTTTGTTATTTGTGTCAGTGCTGTTCCTACATTTCACAGTGTTAAAAGAAAGACTACAGTTTAGGCGAAAATAGTGGAAAAATAGTTGTTGAGACAGATTGACCTTTGACCATGTGACCTTTATATTTTGTAGATAGGCCCAAAACTAGGTCTAAATGAAAGCTGGGATTGTACACTTTAAAATGCTACCAAACATGCCCTCATAACATATGAGTAAAGGTCTGAAAATGAGCACAAAACAAGATATGCCCCCTGCGTTTAGAGGCCTATTTTTTGCAGGGGGTTGATAACTTTATGAGCTGATAACTGTCAAAAAGCTACCACTTAGGATGGGTTATCATACCAAAATATCATCTATGGACATGTACCTTTTCAAAAAATGTTACTAGACTTTGCCACTCTGAGTGGTACCAAAATCTGGTCTGGCCCATGGACTATATATACCATAGTTGAGCAGTGTCTCCATTCTGTGTCCACAGCATGCCATAAAACAGGAGTGTATGATTCTCCCTTCCTGGACAAATTTGCATGTTGACACATGATGGAGAAAAACACCTTTATTTCTGACACAGCAGGAACAATCTGTTATCAATTTAGATTAATAGGATTATACTTGATATCACTAATTTGACTAATACAGGTTTCCCAGGTACAGTCCCATTAAATAAGATATAGTAAATGTTCACACAATGAGCAAAACACAGAAAACAAACTTTGCCTTGAATAAAAATGATAAAGCAACAAGCCCATATAATATGACCCTGGTGAAAAGATGTTTGGTCATTTATTTATCACAAATTATTGAGTTCTTAATTTTGTTGATTGAGATGATTAAAAAAAAAAATCAAATCATTCAAATGAATAAAACTTAATAAAATAAAAGATACCACCAATAAAAAACTTCCCAAAACAAATGAAAAACTAACAAAAAATGTACTGAGAAAAAACACAAATACCTCAACCATATTTATTTATTTTATGATTTATATATTCACCCACATGATGAAAGATTACTTATACTAAATATCCCAAATCCTCCAAACGACAAATTAAACAAGCCTACACTTTAAGACAATAAAATGTTTAGAGAAAAGACAAAGTCAAATAACCCTACAGTAACCACCAAAATGATATCAGATTTCCATGTTAACCCACACGATTTAAGATTAAAAACTAATATCCAAAATCCCCAACCACAAATTCACTTTGTCAGGCTCCATTATGCATGTTGCTAGTGCTTCAGTGTCACAATCATATCAGTTGTACTTTTGTTTCCAGATTTTATTTTCCTCTCTTCAAAGCTCTGCAGAACAATCAATGTGACTAACAATTGGATAAAACAGAGCTCTGAAACTCACCATGTCCACTTTCTGACTTCAGACTGTTAAAATTACGCTGATAGATGGTTCACAACACACAGGGTTTTTTTGTACAAAGAGTGATTTAGTTTAAATGTGACACATATAGCTACAGATGGAAAGTATAGTCTAAAAGAGCTCATGAAGAAGTAAAAAATAAAATGTTGTTGTTTAATCCTCAGTGATGCTCTTAATTATTGTTAATCACCAATGAGTTTGAGAATGTATGTTCCTACGTCTTGATCTGAAGTATTTCACTGAGCGATGAGTTCTTGGTTTTCATCCTGTATGCAAACAAAGACAACACAGTTAAGTGCATTAATAAGTAGAGTAGTGCAGTTTAGAGTTTACCTGGAGAAAGGTGAAATACATGGTAACTGAAGCAGGTCACTAGACTGCACTGGAAAACTGACTTTAAGAGGTAGTTAAACGCTTTTCTTTCAACTGCAAGATCAGAAGCTCACAGCATGTAATGACTTTTACCTGCTCATATCCCCATCCTAATGTTCCTAACTTAACCTATGCTTAAGCACCTTTTTTAACATTACCTTTCATGGACGACTGCACCACTGTTCAAAGTGCCTCTCAGCATCCATGAGACTTGTTTCATCATTTTTCTTGAAGTAAATCCTGATAGACCACTCTGAAAAGTACACTGGGAGAAGCCTGGATACCTGCGAAGAATAACAGCAGTTTGAGAGGAGAAATGTTGCAGAGACTTCCGCAGGGATAAATATACAATAACAGCTCATGCAAAAAAGATCAGAAAGGGTCTGACCTTGTCTGTGTCGATTAGTTTTGCATTGTCGGGATCTTGTTTGCTGTAGAAATACACTTTCTTGATGGGATCATTCTCATCATCCCCATAATCAAGAGAGGTGACCTAAAAGAGGAATGAGAGATGGACATAATTTTTTATAAGAGATTCCACAACAGAGAGTCAACAAAACTCAAGGTTTTATTAAAAGTGAGGTGATAAGACAAAAACCTTACCACAACTGCAAAGTCAGCTTTTGTCAGCCCATCTTTTTTATCCGAGCTAAAGCTAGCTTTCCAGTGCTTCTTCACCATCTGATGGAGGGGGAGAGAGGGGGAGAATCCAAAATATGGCAAAAATACGTATGACCACAATAATCTGTTATTTAGATTTTTAGATTTTTATTTTATTTTGCGGGACTCCACAAACTGATTTTGGTGGTCAAAGGTTAAGGTTAATGTGACCTTTACAAAAGTGTTTTAAGCCATTAATATAATAAAACTTCATACAACAATGATGACAAAAGTTCATGCAAAATATTAATATTTTATGTAACTCTTGATAAACAGGGATGTGTCTGAAGTATCTCTCTAGTCTCTAGATGGGACTCAGCTTTGTTTAAATAAAATCAATGTTCACATCAGTATAAAACAGACATGTAATGCAACACAGACACAAAAACGTTGGTGCACACCTTAGTCATTTCTTTGGTCTCTGTCAGAATTTCGCCTACACACTTATAGAGGTCTCGGCTGATGATCCTGGTGAGAATCTCTTTAGAATCTGCCATGTCTTTCAAGGGAGAGAGAGAGCGGAGTATTTCTTCAAACACTTGATCTACAAAAAAAGATAAAAATAAAAATAAGGGTGGAGGACATGCAGGTGAGTTGAACAGACTATTTCATTCAGTGTTTCACCAATAAATAACTTAACTTATAACACTATAAGTGGTTTGCAGATATTATTTTATATCAGTCATAGCATATGTGTTCTTAACATGAAATAATTTGGTGGTTTTCTGTTGCAGTACAATGATAGAGGCTACCTTACTGTCTCTCTGTGCAGGTGGTACATGTATCCTATGCACTCACTGTATCTTAATATTGTTCAATCATGAGTTGTCAGTATATAGTGATATCTGCTGACCTGTCAGTTTGGTGTAGGCCTTCATGTCATCTATGGCTGCGGAGATCTTGAGGGTATCATCTGCTTTTAAGAGGGCATCTCTGATCCTAGATAAACACACCCAATATTGTGACTTTTGAAAATGTTTTTCTGTAGACCATACAAAAGAGTAAACCACCATGATGAAGTGGAAATGACCTTCATCAGAAAGAAGACCAAGGTAATGATATAAAGTAACACAGGGTGCAAGCGTAGGTACTTACATGGTCTGTATGAGGCTGTTCACCTTGTGCTGATAGGCTTTTCTGTGGAAACTGCATCTTGCATAGAACATCTCATACAGATTGTGCACCTCCTGTGGAGATTATTGGCTGTAGGTTAGTCACAACTCACTAGATTAAAGGATTGTTGTTTCATGTCAAACCAAACCCTAACAATAGCAGCAGAAAAGAAAAGAAGAAGAAATGCAGTAGTACAGTAACATTGTTACCACCTTGTCTCTCACACAGATGTGCCTCCTCCCATCCACCTCACACACTCTGGCAAACAGGAAGAAGCGCTGATGGTCAAAGTGGTTCTGGATGCCCAGGTGGTGGCAGTCCCTGAGAGAGAGAAGATATGAGAGGAGAGAAAAAAACACTCATCATGGTGAGTCACTACCCGATCACCCAAATGAATGCTGCATATTGCAAAACAGTCAAGAGAGTATTTTATTTGTTCAGGAGTATCGATACATTTTCAATTCATCACTCAAAAAGTGAATATTTCTCAAGTAGTTCACCTGGCAAAGTAGTCAAACTTGTCCACATCAATTTCATTTATTTTGTTGGCCACAATTTCATAGAGGAAGGACATGTCCTTGCCTTGACGTTTTTTCGGCCACTGTTGTGATGACAGAGCAACAGTGACATGAAACACTGGCTGACGTAGCAATGATGATACTGATACTGACATTCACAACAGGTAGGCTACCTGCTCTCCTGTAGCAGGCGTCAGAGGTTTTCCAGTCATCATCTCCTTGATGACTTTTATGTCCTCTTCTGGCTTCAGGTTGTACTGCTTCATCACTTCCTCCAAGTTATTTTCCACAACCATGTGGTCAAACATCTTTAGAGAATTCTCCTCATGCTGTAACATACATAGACTCATTTAATTTACCGGTATATGAGTACAATAATGTACATGATCGCATTTTCAAAGTGAAAAATCATATGGCTTCAGCTGAAAGAACTTCCCCAAACATGACAAAATACACAGAACATGGGGCGGTGCGTGGCGCAGTGGTTAAAGCGGCCGCCCCACGTAGAGGTGGTTCGAATCCCGCGTCAGGCAGACCTTTCCTGCATGTCATTCCCCTCTCTCTGCCTCCCCCTTTCCTGTCTATCTCACTATGTACTATCAAATAATGGCAAAAATATACTAAAAAAAAAAAAAAAAAATACACATGAGAATTCTTGTCTAGGAGCACTGTCTAGTCACTCCAGTTTGTCCATCTGTGGTCATAATTCACATAATAACCATGAGCCTTGTAGTGCATACAGCCTGCTTCTAACACAGGCATGCAACACTTACAGCCCAAGCTGCTTAGGAAATAATAGTGACAGGAAAAATCAGGCTTTGGCGGCTCTGTGAGATGCACAATCCTATTGTATAAACAACATCATTATATTGGTTATATATCCCGATGATTAGCTTCCTGCTTGTAGCTTTTGTCTAAATATTAAGTCATATTTCAAAAAGAACAGAAATAGTTGGACTGTTTCTTACCTTCCACTCTTTACCTTGATGAACCTATATAAACAACATCATATCACAATGATTAGCTTCCTGCTTGTAGCTTTTCTTCTACATATATCTAATCTTTGTTATTAAATAGTATATATTTTACAGTGATCAGAAATAGTTGAACTGTTTCTTACCTTCCACATTTTACCTTTAGGTGTCTTGGGGATGAACTTTTGATCAAACAGATGGGAAAAGGGCCCATGTCCTAAATACCCAGAAACAAATGCAAAATAATCTTATCAGTAAAAAAAACTGATTAGATCATTATTCATTTTAAAATGTGTGTCACTCACCCAGGTCATGGCAAAGACCTGCAATTTGCACACAAAGGACGTCTCTGTCAGTGATGTCGAGTTCAGGCTGCTTTGATTGTAGAGCTTTTGCAAATTCTCCCGCTAAGTGTGCCACCCTGTGAGACCATATACAACACACACACACACACACACACACACACACACACACACACACACACACACACACACACACACACACACACACACACACACACACACACACACACACACACACACACACACACACACACACACACACACTTTTATTAGTGCATTACTGCAAATAGATGTCTTTCAACGTGATGTGATTACCATTGGATACAGTACATGTCTGAAAACACATGGACATACCCAATTGAGTGTTCAAAGCGGTTGTGGCAGGCTCCAGGGAAAACATAGTAGGCCCCTCCAAGCTGTTTGATGTGTCGCAGTCTGTCAAACTGAGGTGTGTTTATGATTTTGACCAGAAGTGGGTGTAACTTCACATGGCCGTGGATGGGATCATTAAACACCTGTCAGGAAGCAGTAGAATAAAACACATCCAGTTTGCTTATTACTGTATCCACAAAAGTTTAGTGTCATTTTCTTTACAGCTTCCTATATTTCCTTCCCAATAGATGACTTGGCATGAAGCAGGAACATGCACACCGTTGTTTTTCCCCCTTTTTAGTCCATGTCATCTCAGAAGATAAAAGAGCCCAATTCACTGAGCAGATGTTCAGAGCTGAAGTATTTCCTTGGAGCACAAAAAGTGATGAACATGGTTGGGACATGTTTTGTTACAAAAGTTGCTCTAGTAAGTTGGTTTGATAGTGGTATGTTTGCAGCATTTTATCCAAAATTACAATATGTTTCCTAAATGTTCTTGTGATTTGTCTGTTTTTGCATCACCTGACTCCATACTAAAAACCCTGTGATGTGGTACATTACCTTGGGCTGCTCTTTGCCCTGTGGCTCAGTGTGCACAGCATTTTCAGATGTTTACAAAGAAAGACAAAAATCAATAGAAGAGATAGGTTAGTTTAAACTCTGAAAGAGGCGGATGATGCACAGAACTAGTGCTACTTCTTCATAGGAATGAGCTTTTTATATACCGTACCTTTCTATGGAGTCTTTTCTCAGTCGATGTGAGGGTCTAAGGACAGAGGACGTTGTTATGATGCCATGTAAAGCCCTTTGAGACAAACTGTAAAATCGGGCTATACAAATAAAATTGCCTTGCCTTGCCTCCTTCCATCAATAATTATTATTCTGAATGTTATGGACAGCCACTCACCTCTCTCCTGGTTTCCTGTGTGCATCGTCATCATCATCATCAGCAGTGAAATGATAACTGATAACAGTGATCTTTTTGTCTGTGTAAAGAGGAAAAACTTAATAGCAGTCCTGTAAAACATGACATTTATTATGAGGAGACAGTCTTGATATTATCATTTCTCACAACATAGCATAAAGAATGTCCTGGGTTAAAGCAGCTCTACTATTTATTTAATCTACCAAACCAGAAAACCAACCTTGAAATTTCTTTTTTTTTTCCTCGTACTGACGCAATTCCTCTGCTCTATATTTTTCGTAATCTTTAAGCAACTCCACTGGAAATGCTTTCTCTTCTTTTTTTCTTGTTGGACGTTCAGCCATGTTGTTGATGCAGAATAGTCACACCTATATGATGTTACTGATCAGGTTTGACCTACACAAAAGAAACACAGGGTGTGAAAAATTCCCGGCTGCTCCGTCTCTAACACACAAATCGGACTGGTCACTACAATCATAATGAAGGTCTGTTGTGATTGGTTGAACAACAAAAACTATTCAAAACTTGAAAAAAAAAATAGAATTTCAAAAGACAAATAGACAAGACAGAACAACAAAACAATAAAACAAGATTTCAGAAAACACATACATGAGTTTAACTATTTAAAAAACTTTTAATTGTAAAAGTGGCTCAGTAGGTTTAGCAGGAAAACCATGTATGTAGAGGCTATAGTCCTCGCTGCAGCTGGCTCCGGTTCAAATCCCACGGCGGGTGTCCCTACTGAATGTCACTCCCCCGTCTCTGCCTCCCCATTACCTGTCTTTCTCGACTATACTATCCAATAAAGGCATAAAAAGCCCAAAAATATACTTTAAAAAAAATCCAGGGAATCCACTGACATTTCACATCAATCACATGAATTATTAACAAGAACTGAATTGTGTGACATGTGGAATCACATAAATATTTCTTGGTCAGAAGATTACTGAACAACTTTACCTATTTCACTGCTGTTAATAGAAAACACCACTGACACCCACACACAGTTATGTTTCTATTACTTGATGTTATTTCATTTTCTGTACTCACTGTTATGTCCAGCACTGGTGTCATCTCTTGATCTCTGTAATGCGTCTGTCTGCTCTTTTAAATCAATAAAGCTCCACCCACAGCCATATCACATGTAACACAGCAGCACTGTAACTGGTCAATATCGTTTCACTTTAGTTTTACAGTCATAAGACATTTGGTTGTGTTTGGATAAAAGCAGTTTTGATAGATCAAAGCAGTATGGGGAAGTAAAAAAAAAAAAAAAAAGCATACATGGCTAACGTCCTCCTGTGGGGTGGGGGGGGTGGGGGGGGGCATGATGCCCAAAGTGCCCTTTTGTCTGTGCTCTTTTTTTTTTGCATGTGTGAAGGCCTGTCAGTAGCCCTTCAACATTTAACAAATAATAATAATAATAATTTATGTAGCCTTTTGAAATGACCTGGCTCCCCCTTGGTCACATGCCCCGACGTGCCCCCACCACTGCGAGAGACGGGCTCGGCCCAAAATCCGACAGATCACATGTTGCAGCAACATTATTACACGGCTCTATTGAATGCTGCTCTCTGATTGGTCCATCGCTGCGTTCTACGGTCCGTTATTTCTTTATAATGACCGTCGTCAAGTATAACAGACCGTTGCTAGGGACACCGCTCTGATCAGCGCAGTTGATTAAAATACGACTTTCATCGATTTGTAATTGCATCATTTAGCGAATCTTCAAGACTGGTCACGTCCGCTGTTTTGCTGAGCCTCCTCCCGGTCGTGCATTTCAGAATGCCTTTTTTTTGTCATTATACTCTCTGTATAACGAAATTAGAGCCCCCCCCTTCAGTGCAAACAAGCAATAGCCTACCATAAAAATACAATATAAAAACACTTTCAATAATATAAAAATAAATAGATAAAAATTAATTATATGCACAGTATATAGCACAGTGAATTGTGTATATTGCACAGTACGTTGAGGTAGTTGGATATTGCAATATATATTGAGGTAGTCCGGGGTGTGTCTGTGTGCGTCAGTGCATGTGTGAGGGAGTCAGCTGAGCCATCAGCTGATCTGCTCGGTGTTGACAGCTACGCTGGTGATGCTGATTTAGAGCTTGACGTCGTGGCCTGCCAGAACTAACGCTACGCTTGATTTTATAGTTTAAAATGCTGCTCAGGGAATCCACTGTAATTTCACACCAGTCGCTCATCTTCAATAAGACTGGTTAACACCTGTTGAGCTGGCTGCATCAAGCCACCTGCATGATCAGAAGATTACTTATGTAACAACTTCCCAAACACCCCACACCCAGTAATGGTTCTGTTTACTCTTTCTCTGTTACATGTTTGTCTGCTCTTTTAAATCAATAAAGTTCAACCCACATTCACATCACAGGTCCCATCATCAGCATTTTAGTCATGAGATGTTGACTTTGTTTGGATCAAACCAGTTTTTATATGATGTGAGGAGTATGTGAAAGAAAACAAAGCAATGTGTTTCAAGTAAACAACACCATCTGTGTCCTTGTTTGGCTTCACTTTTAATTTAATAATCCTTTAATCATCACAGGTTTTATCCACAAGTGCACTTTTATTTTATAAAACCAAACAGAAAGCAAAAGTGTTTTGAGAAATAAAAAACATACATAGTCCTAATGTTTAGCACATTTACCATAGCATCACTAGTTTCACAATTTTCTCCAGGGGAAACAACCTGGTTACATGATATTAGTTAGGGGTGGTTTCTGCAACCTTGTCTATCCTCTTCGGAGCCTACCTGATTTAAACTCTCCCAGCTCCCTCCTCTTAGCTTTGCCTTACATGAATCATTGTCCTAAAGGCCGTGATATACTTGCTGTAAACAACGCGAGTGCATCATGGCTGCCACGCGTTACCTGCGTCGCGTCACCTCGCGTCGAGGTGTGTGTTTGGTCGCGGCCGACGCATCAAACGGATGCAGGTAACGCGTGGCAGCCATGATGCGCTCGCGTTCGCGTTGTTTACAGCAAGTATATCTCGGCCCTAACTCAGTTCTTAGGCGGCAAAGTGGACCTATAACTGTACAATATTTCAGTCATACTACTGCATTTTGTCTTATATCTGATGATGTAAACATTATTGCTGTTCATTGTTTATTTATAAAAAAGTATGTCTTTTATATTGTATTTTGCACTTACTAATTTTCATATTTTTGCCAGAGGTAATTTTGGTGCCTCCTTTGAAACTGAAAGAGAGAACAAATGGATTTGTGTTTGGGACTGTCAACTTGGTTGTCACCCTTGAGGACACAATTTGCTTCCCTGATGCAAATTGGGTGGAGCAGGAGACAATGAGAGGAGTGTTGACAGCTGGCTAGTCTGCCATTTTAAGTTAGCAGTACGGGAAAGCAAACAAAGCAAAGTGTTTTTAGAAAATGACATCATCTATGTCCTTTTTGACATTAACTTAATTATCCTTTAATCATCATTGGTTTTATCCATAACCACACTTTTCATTTAGAAAACCAAACAGAAAGCAAACGGGTTTTACAGTAAGAAAAAAAATCATACATAATGTTTAGCTCTGTTCACTTTTCCTTGGGGGATACAACCTGGTTGTATAATATTAGATTGGGGTGGGGTCCTAAAAAAGTTACTGGTTTCTGAAACCTTGTAGCCTACCTGATGTAAACTCTCCCAGCTTCCTCCTCCTATGTAGCTCTGTCTTACATGGATCACTGTCCTAACTCAGTTCTTAGGCATGCAAAGTAAGAACAGGAGACTTCTAAGCTTATTCATCATTGTTTATTTATTATTGTGTATTGTGACTTATCAAGAAGGCCAGCTCTGTTAAAAGATGTCCCCTGTGGTGGTGGTGGGTAACACTGTGGCAGCACTGAGCAGCTCCTTTAAGCCGTTTTCCCACTAAAATTAGCGGGTCGACGCGGGTTTTTTAAACGCGGGTCGACCTACCTAACAATCGGCATTTGGCCCCTTTCCCATTGACCAAAATGAGCCGAGTCTGACCCCCCGCTGAGGGATCAGACAGAGCATAAACCAGTCGCCCCGCTCTCATCCGCGGTGCAAGAGACACACACAGTCATGCCACAGCCGCCCGCCGCAGAGTGTCCGTCCGCCGAGGCAGACTCTCTGGCTGGCTGACCTGGAGCACCAGGACCGCGGAGGACAGAGTCTGCTGCGGCCGGATGACGGACGTCCGCGGCACAACACGTCAGTTAAAGCAGAAGTGAGTGATCCGGTCGTTTTCGCTAATGCTGCGTTCCAGGCAGGCTTTTGAAATCATAAATTACAGCTTCAAGTCACAACTTACGACTTTGTAGCGTTCCAGGCAACCCACTCGTGTTTTTCCGACCTGTTTTATCGGTGAAAGTCACTATAACGGCCACTCGTAACTTCCGACCGGTGAACTCGTACCAGATCGAACTGGTACCACTTCACGGTCGGAAAAATACGAGTTTCCTTGAACGCACCATAACAGTCCTCGTCGCTACGTCACCACATTCACGGCGTTCCTTGGCTGCACACACAGCCCTGCATG
Organism: Trachurus trachurus; assembly: GCF_905171665.1. Lineage (NCBI taxonomy): Eukaryota > Metazoa > Chordata > Actinopteri > Carangiformes > Carangidae > Trachurus > Trachurus trachurus. Next base: position 21,993,549 of record NC_139901.1, on the reverse strand, counting down.
CCGTTCTCTCTCCTCATTGGATAAAAACTGTAGGATACGATAAATGTTTTCTCTTCGGCTCAGAGCAGAGCAGAGTGACTGACAGACCCGTGATTCAGTCCAAACACTCTATGTAAGTGATTGCTGTCGGAAGATATAACTATTTAAGACTTATATTAACACAAATATATCACTCACTTCTGCTTTAAACAGACTGTCGCTTCTTTTCTTTTCTTTTCTTCTATCGTTTTTGGTCAGTGTTCTCTGATCTTTTGATCCCAGTCTCGGATGAGAGCAGAGCTTTGTTTTGGTACGTGATATGAGACGCGACCGGCGCGATGACGTAGCGTCACGTAACGTTCAGTGTCATCACGTAAATTAGCGGGTTGACGCGGGTCTGGCGTTCCCACTGCAAGCCGTTCGGAGCCGAGCCGATTAAAGGCGATTTTAACCCGCGTCGCTTGCCGAGCTCGGTGCGCCTTTCCCACTGCCACCAAAAGCCGATTGTTAGCGGGTTTAAACTGGTTTTTTGGCCAGTGGGAAAGGGGTATAAGTCTCAGGTTGCTGCACCCACATTGTGTGAAGGAGAGATATTACAAACATTTCCTTCAAGCTGCTGTCAAACACTGCACTTGGAAGTCCACACACACCTTAGACATTTAAATTCACAATGGAGACAACACCCGGTCCTTGCGGAGCAGTCCTTCTGTCCCGTGGAACTGTCTAGTTTACATATTAGCTTTTGGTGCCTCCTCTGCTCTATGCTGTTCATTTGCTTAAACAAATATTTCATTAAGGTACAGTATGAGACCTAGTCACGAAAGCAAAGCAACACTCATTCAAAACACAAACACAACATAATTTGGATAAACCAGTTCTCCCATGTGATGAGTAAGTTTCTATATTTCACACTGCAATCCTCTACATGCTTTTTATCCCACAGTAGTCCTTGGTATACATCCTGTTATTGTAGATAATATGTTCCTGTTCATTTTACTGTGTATCTTCTCATGCGAATCACTTGGTACATGTCTACATGTCTTGGTACAAGTTTGTTGTTATGATCATTATTATTATTATTCATACCGTGCAGCCCCTTTAGAGTCATCAGTATTGCTCCGAAGGCAAGAGGTTGGGCCATGCCACTGTGGATACACTTTTGTATGCTGAATCCGTGCATGAGCACCTTTTAAGTTGCTCTCAGAGTGATCACTTTAATCCCCTCAAATGGCTTCAAAGTTAACAGGCTTAATATGCTCTTATAATAGTGTATAATATTAAGCCTATATAGTGTAGTGTGTTCTGTTTTATTTATTTCTGTATTTATGACATTTTGACATCTCCATGTATGTTTTTATGAATTTATGTTGTATGAATAGCTCTATGACGGTGTAGCCTATTGTAGAAACTGAATTGCCCTTCGGGGATAAATAACGTTTTAATAGCTCTATGATGGTGTAGTCTACTGTAGAAACTGAATTGCCCTTCAGGGATGAATAGTGTTTTCTCTATCTCTATCAAAGCACACAAAACAATGGACATGTGTGCTTTGTAATGGACAATTTTTTAATGAACTATATGGATTGTCTCTCACAATAGAGGTAAAATAACATGATCCTGATTTTGTGGCTTAAGTGGCTGGCATCATTCACTCTTGTTTGCTGTTCTGACCAGTTCTGTATTGTACAGTTAGTCATTTATTTGTTAATGATTAGACCAGGTTTCCAATTGTCCATTATCACCCAATCAATGCCTTCCTCAATATGTGAAGTTTTATTTTACAGGCTTTGTCATGAATCTGTGTACCCTTTGTTCTTTTTTCGTTTCAAACTGAAAAACTGAAAAACTAAAGAACGAAGGGTACATGGATTCTGAAAGCTTGCGAAAAAATATATGTTTTTAGTTTGCTTTTAAAAGAGGACACTGTTGTAGCGGACCATAGTTCATGTGGAAGAGAATTCCAGCAGTTTAAGAAAGTAAAGAAGAAGAAATGCAGCAGTAACTCTGTTACCACCTTGTCTCTAACACATACACACATATTTAGCTTCTTTCCCTCCACCTCACACACTCTGGCAAACAGGAAGAAGGAGTGATGGTCAAAGTGGTTCTGGATGCCCAGGTGGTGGCAGTCCCTGAGAGAGTGAAGATATGAGAGGAGAGAAGAATGTTCATCATGGTGAGTTTACCAAATCACCCAAATGAATGCTGCATAATATCAAAAATAGTCAAGAGTGTGTTGTAACTGTTCAGTGAAAAATATAAAGTGAACAATTCTACAGTAGTTCACCTGGCAAAGTAGTCAAACTTGTCCACATCAATGCTATTTGTTTTGTTGGCCACAATTTCAAAGAGGAAGGACTTGTCCTTGCCTCGACCTTCATACGGCCACTGTGGAGATGATAGAGCAGCAGTGACATGAAAGACTGGCTGCTGTAGCAATAAGAGTGATACAATATGCTATGCTGGTGCTGGGGGCCAGCTCTTAATAATGGTGATGTCTGTGACAATTTTGCAAGTAATCCCACAATGATATTCAATTTTTTTATTTTAATGGCGCATACACACCTGTTCAATTGGCTGCATCAACACAAGTCACCTTCATGTACTGTACCTGTGGAATCACACACTCTACCACCCTAAATATTTCTTGGTCATAAGATGACAACTTCACTTTAGGAAACACCCTACAACCACACACAGTTATGCTTCCATCAGTAATGTTACCTGATGTTATTTCATTGTGTGTTTGCTCTTTTAATTCAATAAAGCTCCACCCACACCCATCACAGGTAACATCAGCAGCATTGTAACTGGTCAACATTGTCTGTGTCCTTAAGGCGTAAAAGATGAAACTCCAGGCACTTGGCTTGGAAAAATTAAAAGCCTTTATTTTAATGGACAAGAGTCATTAAAACCTGTCTGTGTCCTTGTTTGACTTCAGGTTGAGTCATAACAATGTTTGGCTTTGTTCTGATCAAAGCAATTTTGATGCGTCACAGCAGTATGGGAAAGCTATCAAAGCAAAGTGTTTTATAAAACAACATAGATAATGATTTAGAACTGTTACTTTTATAGCATCACAAGTTTCAAACACCAGGCGAGAGGTATTCCATGACTATAACATGGGTTGTATAATATTAGATTGGGGTGGGGTCTTACCTTAAAAAGTGAGAGTCCATCTCAGTAGGTTACTGGTTTCTACAACCTTGTCTATCCTCTTAGAGCCTGGTCCAAAATATTGTACATCATCTGTCTCAAAACCCTAACCCAACAAATGATTTCTGAAGCAATAACTCCAGGGATTTTTTCTTTAAATTTGGTAAATAATTCTTCTCTAAGTTCAAGATGCCACTTTTTCAACAGGGTTTGAGTCCCAGTGCTCTTGTTTAATTAACGGGCCCCAAACTTCACTTCCATATAGGAGGATTGGTTCTATAATACTTTGGAAGATCTTAAGCCAGATCTTGATTGGGCGGTTTAATTTGAATAGGACTTTTCGTATGCTGTAATATGCTACAGGCTTTATCTGCCAGTGCATTCACAGCTTTAACAAAACATCCAGAAGCAGTGATAGTAAGGCCAAGGTAGGTGTATTCCATTGTGTGACTCAGTGTTGTCTCTCCCAAAGTGAATTGTTTTAGATTGTGATCTTGCTTTCTTTTGAAATATTACAATTTCAGTTTATCTAGGTTTACTTTGGTTTGTTTTTTATTTTAATTTACACAATAACCATGGAGTATGTCCAGATATTCTTGGATTCCTTGTTTTGTTTGTGATAAAAACAGACATTTGACTTATTTCCCCTCTAAGTCAAGCCCTGGGGTTGGGGGGTTTTCAAGTAATTTTGATAATTCGTGAAAAGTGTTATATTACAGCCTTGATGGATCCTGCGACACTGCTTGAAGAGATCTGTTTTTTTCTTTCCAATTTTAATGGCACACTCATTTTCGGAGTATTTCCATTTAATTAGATCGTACAATTTTGCCTCCAATACCATTTTTGGGTAACTGAAGTCATGCTAAAAGCCCTTAACAACAAGAGTTGAATTGACTGGATGCACCTGTTCAATTGGCTGCATCAAGTCAAGTCAACTTCATGTACTTGGGGAATCACACACTCCACCACCCTAAATATTTCTTGGTCAGAAGATGACAACTTCACTGCTATTATTAGGAAACACCCTACAACCACACATAGTTAAGCTTCCATCTGCAATGTTACCTCATGTTATTTCATTATGTGTTTGCTCTTTTAATTCAATAAAGCTCCACCCACACTCATCACAGGTAACAGCATCAAACCCTAACCCAGCAAAAGCTTGTTGACGCAACAATGCCAAATTATCATATGTGGTGCAAGTAGCAATTTCCTCAGTGAAAGAAAACTATGATCCAAAATATCTGTTGATGACCTATTTATCTTGATGAAAATAAAGCAGAAACATGCATTTTGTTGTTTCATCAAGTATCTCTCTCACACACACTATTATTCTGTCCTCAATGCACCCCATGCATTTATTGACAGGCAGCTAAACGCTCCACTCCAAACAAATCATTTTTGTGCCAGGTTTATTGTTGAAGTAAAGTGTGAAACTAAAAGGAAAATAAACAAAAGAATAGAATCATGAATATTACATTTCTGCAGATACATAAATCATAAACAATTCTACATCTGTGCGCCAAACCTAAACCAAAACCTAGCATGGTTAACAGAAATAGTAACTAAAGGGAAATACACTTGAAACACATCACTAATAAGCATACAATGTAATATTTGGCCACTTAAGACCTCAGCACATGCTAGTAAATTCACATATAAACACATACCGACGATGCAACTCGAACAAGATGTATGCTGAAGTGGCTGTTCATCACTGGATGCTGGCAAAATGTGCTATCTAAAGTATATAAAGTTTTACTCAACATTGACAAAACACCAGCCGCTAAACCAAAATCAGCCAGATGGCGGTACTGCAGTTTTTAATATTCTCATTCAAATAAAACACAATGAAATAAATGAAATTACATACATCAAATCTTTTTTAACTGACACTCAGAATAAACGAGGCTGCTCTTTCTCTCTCTGACAGCTGCCCACTTGTTTATATCTGATATGCTCCGCCTGGCTCCATCTAGTGGCCGAATTAAGAATTTGGATTTGCGATAATGCTCCTTTAAATTTACAAGTAGGCCTACACAACTTGGATACTCTTCTGTTCTGCGCTGGTTATTTGCTTAAACAAATAATTCAGTGAGGCATAAGGCTCAGTGACACAATCATTAAATAAAGGCAACACAGAGACCCATTCAAAACGCTACCATTTGGTAGCATTCTCATTGGATAAACCAAATGAGATCAGGTTTTTAATCCTAGTTCATGTGATGAGTTGGTTTCTATATTTCACACTGCAGTCCTCTTCATGCTTTTTTTATCCAGCTGGCTACATGTCTTTTGCTTTATAACGGACTTGTTGCACCAGTGTTAATAAGAAATGCCTTGCCTTGGTTAAAATGACAATGACTGATGTTTCACAACTGATTTGAATGAGGGCAGGAGTGATTTACTTTAGATGTGACACATCCAGCTAAAGATGGAGAACGTATAGTCTAAAATAGCTAATGATGAAGATCAAAGCATGTAAATAATGTTGTAAATATGTGTATAATGTTAAACAGGGTTCAATGTGTAATAATTCATCCTCATTTACACCCTTAACTGTTTTTTATCGAGTTTCAGAGTGTTTGTTTGTTTCCATATCTTCATCTTCATTTCTTGGCCGAGCCTTGATTTCCTGTTTTCCATCCTGCATGCAAAGAAAAACAACACGGACAAGGACATTAATAAGAGTAGTGCAGAGTTTACCTGGTGAGAGGTGAAATACATGGTTGCCCATAAAGCTGGAATAACATTTTTTTTCTTTTACCTGTTCTCATGAAAGGATTGTAACAATGTAATTTGTTCTTGATCGAGTGTAGTAAGCCTATACAGTATGTATCTCAAAACTCTATTGATCAAAAATCCTTTCCAGATATACCACTGTGAAAAATAAATCACAATTAACCTTTATAATAGGAATAAAAAAGAGGAATGTGTCTGAAAACAAAATGGGCAAACCACTTTATGGGCAACTGTGTACATGATAACAGAAGCAGGTCACTAGACTGCACTGGAGCTGAGGGCAGTTTCATTTGTCTTAGATGGTAGAAATTTGACATGAAGATGTAGTTATATAGCTTTTCTTACAAAAATGAAATGAAACAACCAAATACAGATGAGATGTAACACACAGCATGTAATGGCATGTTCCCTGCTTATATTCCTATCCTAATGCTTGTAACCTAACCTGTGCGTAATAACCTATTTTTAACAGACAGCTCTAGATATTACCTGAAGTATTTCAAAGTTCTTATTTGCGCACCACTGGCGAAAGTGCTCCTTTGCGGCCTTCAGACTCTCTTCATCATTTTTCTTCAAGTAAACCCTGACAGACCCCTCTGAAAAGTGCTCTGGGAGAAGCCTGGATACCTGCAAAGAATAACAGCAGCTTAGCAGAGGCTTCATAAAGGAGCAATATACACAACAGCTCATGCTAAGGTTTCGTTTTTTTTATTGTCTCTGCTTTAGTTCTGACCTGGTCTCTGGGGATTAGTTTTGCTTTGTCAGGTTCAGCCTTGCTGTAGAAGTGCACTTGACTACTGATGGGGTCATTTTCACCACTCCCATAATCGAGAGCAGTGACCTAAAAGAAGAGTGAGAGATGGCTTTTATTTTATAGATGTCACAACAGAGATTTAGAAACATTTTCCAAATAAAAAATGTTGAACAAAACGAGAACACGATTTCATAAAAAAATTAGCTGGTTAAAGCTAAAACCTTACCACAAGTTCAAAGTCCCCTGCTGTTAGCTCGCCAATTTGACCACTACTCTCGATCCATTGCTGCTTCACCCTCTGAGAGAGGAGGACAGAGGGCAAGAAGTAAGAGGAACAAGATTGGAGAAACTATTTGAAAACAAACATGTTTACCTGAATTTGTCCATGTTAATTAGTTTTAAGGGGGATTCTTCTGGACTCAAGAATGAACTGATCAGATTTGGGTAATTAAAGGTCAAGGTTAATGTGACCTCACAAAGCAGTTTTAAGCCATTAGGGTGGTAAAACTCAACAAGACAATCATGACAGACACACACACACACACACACAAGCATGCACGACTGCTGTGATAGGTGAAGTATTATACAGTACAATAAAAACTTCAACGACAGACTGAGCATAACATTTGGGTGTGTTTAAATTTATTTTCAAAAATATGATTTGAAAATACGGTGTTTTCATTCACACTCCACAGTCACATGTCACCATGTAAAATAGACATTAATGCAACACGGACGCAGAAACATTATTGCACACCTTAGTCATGTCCTTATTCATGGTCACAATTTTGCCCACACACTTGTAGAGGTCTCGGCTGATGATCCTGTTGAGAATCTTTTTGGCCTCTTTTAGGTCATCAGAGGAAGAGTAGAGTATTTCTTCAAACACTCGATCTACAGAAGACACCAGTGACAAAGGGTGGAGGACAGGTTAGTTGAACAGTTCAGTATTTCAACAGTAAAATAGTTACATTGTGACATACAATGGTGTAAACCACATTAAATTACATTTTATAGAAAGTTACTTATTAAACACAGACTTAAGCAATAGATCTTGCTAACTGTCTCTCTGTGCTGGTGGTACTTTGTGTCTCTGGGCCAGTATTATAATATTGTTCAGGCAGGTGAGTTGTCAGTGCACAGTTATGTCTGCTGACCTGTCAGTTTGGTGTAGGCCTCCATGTCATCTATGGCTGTGGAGAGATGGAAGATCTTCTCCCCTGAGCCCTCAATCTTGATGTATTTGTCTGCTATTGAGAAGGCATCTGTGATCCTGGATAAACACACCCAACATATTGTGACTTTTGAGAATATTGTTCTGTAGACCATACAAAAGAGTAAACCATGATGAAGTGGAAATAACTTTAATCAGAAAAAAGACCATGCTAATGATGTAAGTTACAACACAGGGTACATGCGTAGGTACTTACATGGTCTCGATGAGCTTGTTCGTCTTGTGCTGATAGGCTTTTCTGTGGAAACTGCATCTTGCATAGAACATCTCATACAGATTGTGCACCTCCTGTTCAGAGTATTGCCAATAGGTTAGTCACTCATCTTAATATCTAACCCAACCCTAATAACAGCAGTTTAAAAAAGCAAAGAAGCAGAAATGCAGCAGGTCCTATGTTACCACCTTGTCTCTAACACAGATGTGCCTCTTCCCATCCACCTCACACACTCTGGCAAACAGGAAGAAGCGGTGATGGTCAAAGTGGTTCTGGATGCCCAGGTGGTGGCAGTCCCTGAGAGAGTGAGGATATGAGAGGAGAGAAAAACATTTATCCAAATCACCCAAGTGAATGCTGCATAATGAAAAAATAGTCAAGAGTTTGTTGTAATTGTTCAGGGGAAATGACAGATCATCATTGTACATTAAAACGTGAATATTTCTGCAGTAGTTCACCTGGCAAAGTAGTCAAACTTGTCCACATCAATGCCATTTGTTTTGTTGGCCACAATTTCATAGAGGAAGGACATGTCCAGGCCTTGACGTTTTTTTGGCCACTGTGGAGACTACAGAGCAGTGACACGAAACACTACTGTAGCAATGATGAAAGTGATACTGACTTCACAACATTCACACCAGTAAGACTGACAGGTTACAGTAGCTACCTGCTCTGCTGTAGGCAGAGGTTCTCCAATCATCATCTCCTTGATGACTTTTATGTCTTCTTCTGGCTCCAGGCCGTAGTGCTTCATCACTTCCTTCAAGTTGTTTTTCTCAACCATGTAGTCAAACATCTTTAGAGAATTCTCCTCATGCTGCAACATGCAAAGTCATTTCATTAATATGTAGTACAAGAATGTGAATGTTCACATTTTAAAATAGAAAGAGTTTAACTTTCTCAAACATGACAAAATAAACAGAACATGAATCTTGTAATTGTAAAGTCATCATTATATTAGTAACATTGTTTCCCTTCCAACTACACAACTAACATTGACATGTTCATGTCTAAACATGTCATGCTAATTATTTAACGTTTACATCTCACTGATTAGGTTCTTGAGCGTAGCTCCTCTGTGATTTTTTTTTTTTTTTTTAGTTTTTTACTTTTCCTTTATTTTTTAGGTTATATTTTACAGACAACAGAAATAGTGAAACTGTTTCTTACCTTCCACTTTTTATCTGGAAGTGCTTTGTTGATGAACATTCCATCAAACAGATGTGAAAACGGGCCATGTCCTATTATGCAATAAAATAATCATGTGAATTGAGACATTAGTGAGTTTATCTTGTCTGACATGTTTTATTTGAAATAGTCCACTGGAAGAGGAAGGTGTTTACTTCTAACTTTCCTTTTTTGATAATTAAATCTGACCTTCCTGTTCTCATTTGCTTTTGATATGTAGTGTTAATTACAATATAAAAGTTATAAGTTTAAGTTAAGTTAAGTTAAAGTTATTATTCATTTAAAAGTGTGTGTCACTCACCCAGGTCATGGCAAAGACCTGCAATTTCCACACAAAGGACGTCTCGGTCAGTGATGCAGAGTTTAGGCTGCTTTGTTTTCAAACCTTGTGCAAATTGTCCTGCCAAGTATGCCACCCTGTTAGACCATAAACAGCACACACAAGAAATAAAAAGGGTCTTGAGAGTGGATTTAACATAAAAGAGTAGTTCATGCCCTCTATGATACAGCAATGCATAAAGAACATAGAAGAAATGGGCAAATGTATGTTACGTACTGAAGATCTGTGGAAGATCAGTATCATGCGAAAAATAATCATTGCTCCTCATCAACTTCAAACTGTTTGAAAACACACAGACATACCCAATCGAGTGTTCAAAGCGGTTGTGGCAGGCTCCAGGGAAAACATAGTAGGCCGCCCCAAGCTGTCTGATGTGTCTCAGTCTGTCAAACTGAGGTGTGTTTATGATTTCGACCAGAAGTGGATGTAACTCCACATGGCCGTGGATGGGATCATTAAACACCTTGGAGAAACAATAGAATAAAAAAGTTGAAGACATACAGTTATATGTCCAAAAGTGAACTACTTAAACAGCTGCATTGTGTCATCCGGAGAGTTCAGTGAACTACTGTAGACTTTGGTACAAAAAGTATGTACCTGTCATGGGCACACCTGTTGCCGTATCACCCTGTATTTTATATTTACTGAAAACTACAAACATTGAAGAAATGTGGCCCACTTTGGATCGTCACTTTTTGTCACCCCTGAATATACAGTATTTCTGTTGTCCTCCGTGTAGCTTAGAGCGTCCTTCCTGTCTGTATGTTTTTGTAAAGTTTCACCAGCTCTGAATGTGAATGATGTCTGATCAGGTGCGTTTTATGTTACCTTGCCTTCAACTTTGATCTGTTGCTTGAAGATACTGCACAGGATTTTCAGTCACCATGTCACAAAATGACAAAAAATAAAACAGAGAGCAACAAGGGGAGAAGTGATGTTGGTTAATCAGTCAGATATATAAGCACATTGTTGCACTTCCACTTAGTACTTCCACTTCAAAGTTGTTGTTGTTTTGTTTTTTTAACAAATATTCTTTCTATTCATCGTAGTTACAATGTTACAATTTTCACAGTCTGGATCGACAAGGGGAGACACTCACCTCATACCCAGTCCTTTTGGCTCAGGATCTGTTGGATCTTTCAGCCTGGCAACAGTGATATTTTTCTCTGTATAAAGGAGTAAAGAAGGAAAGAGTTAACAGTGGTCCCATAATCTTGGTATTCATTCATATTTCATTCTCCACATCACATAAGCAGAAGGAATGTCCTGTGTTAAAGCAGCTGTCAACTGGCTAAATTCTTAAGGCCAAGAGGTGTAACAGTAATGAAAAAAAACCAACCTTTAACTGTTTTTTGCCATCCTTCCAGGAACTGACACAATTTCTTCTCGTCCCATCCCTCGTAGTCTGGTGGCAGCTCCAGAGTCAGTGTTGTCTTTGCCATTTTGTTGCTGTCAGAGGATGTTTCTTCCATAGGACGTTTTCAGTGTTTCTCTGCCATGGCTGACAATACAGGATACTGTACCAACAATAATGTCATATGATGTTTGCTTAACACAGTTTATGAGGACAGACCAGCTTTATTGCCTCAGCCACATGTAATAGGCTGGTCACTCCTCTAATAATCTGGTCTGGTAATCTGGCAAAAGGTCTATTGTAAATAGAACAAGATTTCAGAAAAATCATCGCAGCTGCGCTTGTCACTGTGTGTGATTTATGCGTGTATTAGGTGGCGTGTGATATAATAATCGATTTGCCTGGCATTGATTGATTCAGTTTCAGTACTGTGGTGGTGGACAGCTCCCGTTAAGAGCTTCTTAAGAAGCTTCTTTGGCATCACGCCAAAGAAGCTTCTTAAGGTTCTCCTAAGAGGGCAGTTAAGAACGCATCTGGGAAACACCCGTATCTTAGCCGAACCCTTCTTAAGAGCCTCTTACGTCCTTAAGAAAGATCAAATCTGGGAAACGCGGCCATTTGTTTTCTTAATCTTTTTTGATCCAGTCTGAGCCATGATCATTGTCCGTCTCACATGTTATACGTTTCATTTTTCCCTAGTTTACAGAGATTATAATCCCGTGTTTGTTTTATTGTGCAGCCTAGTATAACATCAGTGTTTACACAACACCTTTGTCACCCTTGTTCCAGAGTGCTACCCTGGAGGAAAACCTTTGGGAAAAACAAGCCTACTGTTTAAACCCTGTTACTATGAGCCCATAGCAGCAGTGATCTGACATAGAATTTGTCTTCTGAGATATCTGGGCATCAAAGATACGTTCGTGTGGTTAGTCATATGTTCAAATTTTAGCTATTTTGGCCTCTGACGATTATGCAAGTAATCATAAGCATTTTGAACACACACACACTCTAAATATTTCTTAGCCAGAAGATGACTTAGCAACGTTATCTATTTCACTACTTTCCCTTTCCAGCCTCGACTGCTCGTCTGTGGCTCTCAGCCCCGAGCACTACACTTCCTCCTACTCAAGTATTGTGCTTCTATCAGTAATGGTAGCTGATGTGCTGATGTTATATCATTGTCTGTACTCACTGTGTGTCCAGCGTTGGTCTCTCCTCTAATCTTTGATATGTGTGTGTCTGCTCTTTAAAATCAATGACGCTCCTCCCACACTCACATCACAGACAACATTAGCAGCATTGTAACTGGTCAACATTGTCTGTGTCTTTGTTTGACATCAAGTCATACGATGTTTGGGTGTGTCTATTTCAATGCAGTTTTATTTTAGTAAACTAATCAGAAAACACACCAAGAAAAACACATACATTTTTAGCCCTGTTACCATAGTATCACTAGTTTCACAGGTAACAGGTATCCCTCTACAACCTGGGTTATAATATTAGATTTGTGTGGTGTCCTGCCTTAAAGGAATAGTTCACCCAAAATTCAAATTTCACTCATCTACTCACCCTCATGTCGAGTAAGGGCTGGGAGAAGTTTCAGAGCCATCTGTGCCTTCTCGGAGTTACAGGGGGGCTCCGTGCAGCACTGCATGTCCATATGACAGTTGCGAACGGGGCTCACTTTTCTTCGTCCAAAAAGACACACCAAAAACCGTCAGTGCATTGCGGTGCAGTGAGATTTGCACTGACACAGGAAGAGCAGTGAACTGAGACACTGTGAGCTTCCGCTACAAACAAGCTTAAAATAAAGACTTATTTCATTTTTTTCGGAACAATTTCTCATGTCAGGGCTTCAATACAAAAGGGACATTAGGCTACAGACGAGCACTATGGAGGTATTTGGATGTTTTTTGGTGTGTCTTTTTGGACGAAGAAAAGTGAGCCCCATTCGCAACCGTCATATGGACATGCAGTGCTGCACGGAGCCCCCCTGTAACTCAGAGAAGGCACGGAGGACTCTGAAACTTCTCCCAACCCTCAGTCGACATGAGGGTGAGTAGATAATGAGTGAAATTTGAATTTTGGGTGAACTATCCCTTTCAAAAGGTACCGGTTTCTGCAACCTTGTCTATCCTCTTAGAGCCTACCTGTTTTTGTATCTTCTAACTCTGCAAAGTAAGAACAGGAGCCTCCCAAGCTCGTTTCTTATTGTTTATTCATTATCATGTTGCATCTCTGTATTGCTGACTAGAAGAGACTGAACAGACTGATCAAGAAGGCCAGCTCTGTTAAGAGAGAAGACCCCTAGACTCGGTGGTGGTGGTGGTGTGGCAGCACTGAGCAGCTTCTTTAGTCACAGGTTGCTGCACCCACATTGTATGAAGGATAAATATTACAAATATTTCCTTCAAGCTGCTGTCACAACACTGCACTCAGTGATCCACACACACCGTAGACATTTAAATTCACTTACATTCACAAGTACACAACTACATAATATTTCAGTCATATTACTGCTTTCTTTCTTTATTGTAAATATCATTGCTGTTCATTGTGAATTTCTGTTTTTATTTAGGCAATTTGGGTGCCTCCTACCCCTCTGTAAACAAATAATGCATTGCATGAGGCTCAGTGACAAGGTCATAAATGAAAAGCAACACAGAAACTCAAAACATAACCATGACATCATTTTGGTGAACTAAAAGAGATTGGGGTTGAATCCCAGTTTTTCCATGTGATGCGTTGTGATCCAGTTATTTGCTTAAACAAATAATTCAGTGAGGCTGCGGCATAAGGCTCAGTGACACAATCATTAAATAAAGGCAACACAGAGACTCATTCAAAACACTACAATGGGATCATTTGGATAAACCAAATGAGTTTTTTTTTAAAATCCTAGTTCATGTGATGAGTTGGTTTCTATATTTCACACAGTCACGCAGTCCTCTTCATGCTTTTTATCCAGCTGGCTACATGTCTTTCTTTTGTTTGATAATGGACCTGTTGCACCAGTTTTAATAAACTTGTTCTCATCTTTTGATTTCTAACACGTCTATGTATGTTTGCTCTGTTTAACCTTTTTAAGCCCCTCCCACCCTTACATCTTAGGTAACATTAGCAGCAGTGTTGTCAGTCATTGTTTTTCTTTTGTTGCATTATTTTTCTTTTGCAACACCCTCTGCATGCCTTCCATGATTCTTTTATGTGGTACATCCTGTTTGATATGTTCTGTTCATTTTACTGTGTCTTCTTCTGCGAAGCACTTGGTAGCAACATTCATTTCTTTCTTGTAAAGACTTCATGCATGGGCAGCTTTTATGTTTCTCTCAGAGTGTTCACCCTAACCCTTCAAATGGCTTCAATAGGTCACTATTTCATACTTTGAAAAATATTTACATTTACATTGTGAACTGATTTATTGGGAATGTTGCAGTATTAAAATGTATTTGAGGTCAGGGAGCAGGAGTAAAGCAAACAGATAAAGGGCTGAAACCAGAGTGTAAATAGATGATGCCATTTCTTTTATTGAACCTATACCTACCTAGGTTTTGACCTAATCTTGTTAACCTCTACCATTTCAAGGAACAGACTGTTGACCTCATGACAAAGCACACATGACAGTGGATTTGGATAACTGAAATATAATCAAATCATCAAAGTCTTCTACTCCCCCTTGTAAATTTGTCATTTTTCAAATCAGAAGGTTTATTTATTTATTTATTTTTTCTGGGCCTCACATATGTATCTCTTTTAATGGACTGTAGATGGACTCTGTCACTCACTGACCATGGCATCGTTCACACTTGTTTGCTGTTCTGACCAGCTCTGTATTGTATGATGTTTTAAAAAAAAAATACAGCTATGTTTTATTAATTTATTTCAGTTGATTAATGGAGAGAACCAGGTCCATTAGCCAATTACCACACAATCAATAGCTTTAGGCTTTGTCATGACTTATTAGTATTTTCACACTGTCTTTTTTTTACTGCAATAAAAGATTTGAACTAATTCCCATCTTTGTCTCACTGCAGGGTGGATACGAGGTGTGACCAGTTGATTTGATATTCATCTCAATCTCGACTCCTTTCATCAATGTGTTTCACAGTGACAGGTACGAGCAAAGAAACATGCCCACATTGTACTTGTTATGACTCATCACAGAAGAGATAGAGTTAACATTTACAGACTTTAATAAGAATTTGTACCCACTATACCTACAGTATACTGTAAAAGATGGCACTTTGGGCCAATGACATCAAATGACCACAAGATGACACTGTTGCTCAAATCTTCGGGATTCAGTTTAATTTCCCAAGAAGTGATGCACTCTGTATAACAAATGAGACTAATCATCTACTCCACCAAGTACTGACCTATGTTGTAACTTTTGAGCTAAACCCCCAAATTTCACCGTTAGAGATTAAACCCAACAGAGGGACACAGAGGAACTGTACAATCATGTAAAAGATGCTCTCTATCTATGATGATAGATAAAGTTGTCTGCCATCTGTAGGATGTGTATCTAGACGTGTTTGCAACCAATCAAAAAGTTGAACATCTCTATATTTTCATTGGTAGCTGAAGGCTACTTTTTTGCTGACGTCAGCAGGAATTTACGATGTAATATGTAGCGATACATTTGTCTAGTCTTCAGATAACAGATAAGTCTGTCTCCTGATATGAGATACTCTCATTAAGATCAGTTGAGTCACATGTACATCAAATGCTGTTGGCAAATGATAGCAGTGAGATGCTTTCTATTATGATAATAAGACTAAGCTAATACAAGACACCCAAAATCAGGACATATTCCTCTTTCAACTGCAAAGACATTCTCAGGTGTAAGAAACTTATAGGACCCGAAATGCAGACAGATAAAAAATTAAGTTTAGTGGTAAAAAGTTGATATAAATGTCATTATAAAGAAAATCAAACTTACAAATCAGGCAAAGCAGAAATGGGAAGGTGAATCCATGTAAAGCTCAATAACAAAAACCAGAAGCTCTGGGAGACACAGGGGAAACACGATGGGATCAAAGGTAGAGTGATGAAGGCAGAGGTTTACTGTAGGCTACAGTAAGGAGGCAAGAGTAATAAAACACAGGTGTAATACATTAGGGTGTGGCAGGGAATCAATGAGGATACAGGATAAAGACAGGATATCAAATGACCATAAGCTACAGTATAAGGAACTCTACTGTATTTTACTTTGATTAGTGGGAAAATATTTTTGCTGTTTAGAGGTCACAGATGGAGGCGTTAAGATGCTTTCTGTGCAGATGTACATCATTTTGTTGCCTCATACTTCCTGGTAGGTCAGATAATCTCAGAGGCAGCAGTTGTTATCTGACCTGGCAGGGAGGTTGTTGTTTTTTATCCTCAATGATGTGACATGTGAACTGTGATATTATTAATCCTGATGTGATTAATAATAGTGAGCATTAAAATACCTAATCTCACTTACATATTAAATATTAGTGCTAATTAATTTGCTAGAGCTAAGCCAGTTTAGTATGTTTGTTATGAGTGGTTACGATATGTAGCTAGTTCTTGTAACATTGTAAAAGAGTTCACTCTTCACAATCAAGGCTTATAGCAAAGTTAATTTCCTTGTAAATTATTCCTATATTTTTTACATTAGTGGAATTAAATACACTGTTAATGGGGTGCTGTTGTTGTATTTGAGCGCCTCCTCCAACTATGGAGCCTGCATACCCTTAAAACTAAATTCAAAGATTCGTAGCCACAGCGTGTGGGCAAGGAAGCATTTTTCCATCATAATGCCACTGTTCCTAACTGCCTGAGCCCCAGTAAGCAGCCTAAGAACCAGTAAAGTCTGGCTGCTTTTGTTCACTCAACGGTTCTTTTATCCACACGTGATGGAACTGAAAGAAAAGCTTCTTGGCCAGCAAGACTTAGCTGTGAACCCCTTCCCCCTGGTTTGCATTAGTAATTATTGCAGATATTTGGAATACTTCAACATCTTTAAAGTTGTCGGCCATTGGGTCCATGCTGCTTAGGGTGTTATATGCTACTGTCAGTGTGATTGACAAGAGGCCCACACACAATTTAGGCACTTTAAGCTGCCGTTACTAAAAGTTATCCTCTGACTATTAAAGCCAAGTCTTTCAGTCTCTTGAGCTCCTCAGTGAAGGACACAAATACTAGGATCACACAGCTTAATGATCAAAAGAGATCACATTTCAAATTTCAATTGAAAAAAGAATTACCTTATAAGATGGCACACAAGGGAGAAGAAGTCGATTAGAAGTTGTTGCATCCTCCGTCAAGATAAACTCCACACTTGGAATTCAAGTTGCTGAAGTAGTACCTTTCCACCAGCAGTGCAATTCAGATCTATGACTCTAATAAAAAGATAAATTTAAGTGCTCATAAGATTATTGTACCTGGTGTAAAACGTAACTAAAACGAAAAGTAACTTGCTATCTATAACTGTAAAATAATTAATGTGTAGTAAAAAGTACATGATTTCTCTCGGGATTGTGATACGTTCACAGGACAAATTTGAGGTAAATGTACTGGTTATTTGGATGTTTAACAGAATTCAGTGTATTTCCCCACATGTTCTCCAAATTCCAGATCTCTTTCTCAACTTTTTCCAACATTAAATTCAGAATTATTTATTGTGTGAACTATAGAAAAAAAATCCATAATGATAAAATCTCTTTTAAGAGCAAATTTCAGTATACATTGCATAACAGGGAAAATCTTTCATTCTTATTCCAGTCAGGCACAAACTTTGACAATAGTGAACCTTGTATTTATATATCTACAAAAAACTATCGTCTGTTGAGCCTGAACATGATGCTGTAGGAGCAAAAAGAGTCAAGTTGAGGGCCAGACATTTAACAATGAGCTGAAACTCACTATGAAGCTCTGCAAAGCCAAAGAAGCTGCAGCTGATTCTCCGAATGTTCAAGTGACCCTGCCACAGTGTCTATCTCATTTTACAGTAGGATTTGATACACTATAAGTTTATCTGTATCTATCACTGAAATATAGTTTATAGCTACTTCAAAGCAAATTTAAAACTTTTAATGAAATTAAATCAG
Organism: Trachurus trachurus; assembly: GCF_905171665.1. NCBI lineage: Eukaryota > Metazoa > Chordata > Actinopteri > Carangiformes > Carangidae > Trachurus > Trachurus trachurus. Next base: position 21,975,512 of record NC_139901.1, on the reverse strand, counting down.
CCAAACTTGTGTCATGAATTGAAATGAAATGAAACAAAATGTGACGTGTGCAACTTAAAGCAGAAGTAAGTGGTCCGGTCGTTTTCGCTAATGCTGCGTTCCAGGCAGGCTTTTGAAATCGTAAATTACAGCTTCAAGTCACAACTTACGACTTTGTAGCGTTTCAGGCAACCCACCCGTGTTTTTCCGACCTGTTTTACCGGTGAAAGTCACTATAACGGCCACTCGTAACTTCCGACCGGTGAACTCGTACCAGATCGAACTGGTACCACTTCACGGTCGGAAAAATACGAGTTTCCTTGAACGCACCATAACAGTCCTCGTCCCTACGTCACCACATTCACGGCGTCCCTTGGCTGCACACACAGCCCTGCATGCCGTTCTCTCTCCTCATTGGATAAAAACTGTAGGATACGATAAATGTTTTCTCCTCGGCTCAGAGCAGAGCAGAGGGACTGGGAGACCCGTGTTTCGGTCCAAACACTCTATGTAAGTGATTGCTGTCGGAAGATATAACTATTTAAGACTTATATTAACACAAATATATCACTTACTTCTGCTTTAATTTGATTTTCTAATGTGACTTTTATGAAAGTGTATGAAAATTAATAACAGTAATAGTTTAGTTTAGTAGTTTAGTTTTTTTTTGGTGAAACTCACTTCGGACTTTTATCTTAAGCAAGCAGGACACAGCAGTGACTCTGTGTTTGTCCCATTTGTTAGATAATGTGTTAGATAAAGGTGTATCACGTAAAATGTGTTGGACAAAAACAACATAAGCTAGTAAGAACACATACTGCAGCCTGGATCACGTCTTCCTGTTTTTTTTTAACACCCGCTGTCCATCATCAACATGCAGTGTATATATTAGCTAGACATATAAACATTATATAACTGAATGGTGTGACTGACGGAGAGATAAGGCTGTTTTGAAATGTCACCGTCAGACCTCTGGACTTCATCCACTGCTGACCAAGTGAATGAAGTGCTCTCCTGCCATCATTCGACCATTAACGTTGAAGCCATTTGCTTACATATTGCAACAGGCTGACCAGTTAAGTGATTGAAAACCATAAAAGTGGGTGGTATAAAGTAATCCCTATGTTTATGTCAGCCATACCAGACTTCTCTACATCTAAACAAGACCTGCAAGTGAGCTTTGCTTTGTTTCATCTTAACACCGTGAAAATGTGTGTCCAAAGTGGCAGCCTTTTGAAAAACAAGGACCTGATTCATTTTTGAGGCTATGTCATAAGTCAAAGAGATCTGACAAATGTATTAACTTGTAGAGTCTTTACTTGACAGCGATGATAGGCTCTCCATTAGACAGAGAGAGGCCTGCAAAACACAAGGACTGTGTTTAGAAAAGTATTTAGTGAAAGCCAGTAAAGGAAACAGAAGGGACAGCATGAAGGCAGTAGATCTATGTATCCCTCTCTTTATACAAAATAATCAAACAAAATGACAAGTTAAACTGAAATTAAGTATATTCATGAAATACTGTATTTCAGGGTGGGGCTCTTTAGTTAATTAAATAGATATCAAGAGCAATGTTTCTTGAATTCTCTCTATTGTGTCAAGAGAAAAGGCGACAAATGAGAAGTATTCAGATTGACATAATTTATTTGTTTAAAAAAAATGAAATCCTTGAACAAAATGAACAGAATCCTCTTCTCACAGTATGAAAACGACAGGTTTAAAATTGCATACGTCAACATCCACAGCAGCTTTAGTGGTGACATGACAAAAAAAAGCAGTGTGATCCATCTGTTGTTCACACTGTGTGTTGGTGCAAAGGAGCAAAATTGTGCACAGTGTAATACTGTGTAGAACAAATACACTCAGTAACATCGTGACATCAATAACACTGTACTTTAACCTTCCCTTTTAAACATTTATAGACGGTATACCAACATTTGGCGAATGGTTTATGACACTATAATGTAGTTGTGTACAGATGTAATGTTTGTTCACAAACAGCAGCTGTCACGTCTCCTGTGTCTTCCGGGTGTATAAACAGATAGTGACTGACAATAGAGAAAAATACAACTCTTATAATATAAAATACGTTCGCATAAGAGTCCTTTTTTTGAATACTTAAATTAGTCTTTAATCTGCTCACAACTACATTTTAGTGAGTTAAACACGATTCATTGAATGTTTATATAGTGCGTACAAATGCTAAATGGAGTAAAGTGATAGTTGGAGAATTAAAAGGATCACAACAGTTTAGTTCAGCAGGATTTGTCCTTGCAATAGGTCTCTGTGTCTTGTCAGTTTATTCGTTGCTTGTGTATCCACAGTCCACAGCATCCACACTCAGATTTTCAAAGCTCATCTGAATACAAATCTGTAGTAAAGTCTCAGAAAGGATTTTGTTGTGCAGATGAGGTCAGAGGAAGTTCATGAATCACTGTCCACATCCAGGTGCCTTGTCAGATATCAGATCTCCTTTACGTGCCACTTGATGTCTCTTCTTTCTCCGTATTGCCTCAGAATAGTTAAATTGTCAAGGTTTAATTTATTATTCAATACAAATATGCCAAAAAATGGTGCTCTACATTGATAGTACAATGCTCGGGAGAGTCCATGTACTCGAGAAGCAGCCTCTCCAGAGTTCATTAAGTCTTTTCAAGATGGCAGGCACTGATCATCACAAAAACATGAAATGTTGAACTGGTGCTGAACCCACTTTTTCACCAAACCGATGTCTCCATCAATCCTTAGGCTCATGTCAGTATCTCTTTCTGTCCCTCCCTGTCTCCAAGGTCGTCCTCAGAGCTGCAGGTGCTGTGCTGCAGCCCCCGTGAGAACATCCTGCGACGGGTCTGGGCGCTGAGGTCCAGCAGGTCAAAGGAATCGGAAGAGAAGAGGCTATCCTCGCTGACCACGCTGGAGGGTCGGCTGCGACGCCCCTCTGCGGCCTCTGCGGCCTGGAGGAGCTGCTGCAGAGCCTCCGGGAACATCGAAGAGGCTGAGGGGGGAGTCAAGTGGTGGTCATCAGGAAGATCCAGACTGCGAGAAAACTTGCCGTTACGTTTGAGAATACCCTTCCTTCTTCTTACTGCCTCTGTGCGCATGGTGGGACTATCTGCCGATGCTGGGAGACAGCTGTGGTGTTTCTGATCACCTGTTTCGCTCTCTTTAACCCCTGCTCCGGAGCTTCTTCTATCTGAGGATGAGCCATAACATGACTCGCCTTCATACAAGTTCTTCAGTATCCCCTTCTTGGGCATTTTAGAGGAGGGCTGGCTGAACGTAGAGGCAGACGGCAGGCTGGTGGACAGGACCTCAGCATGCGTGTGGGCAAGTGTGTGTGTTCGATAAGGCTGTGAAGAACTGTTACACGGTTGAGAGGAAGAGTTTTCTTTAGGTGGGCTGTGAAAGACTGAGTCAAAACTTCTCTGCGGTTTCAGAATACCTTTGGGTTTCTTTCTCTCAATAGTGGAAGTGGAGGAAATCACAACAGAGGAGGCAGCTGTTGCGCAAACACCACCACACGCTCCCTGTGCAGTGTGGGGAATTGCATTCTCCTTGCGTGACTTCCTGAGGCTCGACGCTCCTCCGCGTGACCTCCCTCCTCCCCCTCCCCCTCCACGATCGCTCTTCAGAGGTAAGCTGAAGTAAAAGGGGTTGTGAGAGCGTTGAGACGGGCAGGAGGAGTCTGAGGACAGGCACACTGGGTCCACGGTCATGTTGCCGGCAGCGGCGACCCGATTCTGCCAGTCGATGTAGCGAGCCAGGAGGGGGGAGGGGCACTCTTGGTGCGGAGATGAAGGGCAGTCACACACACTCTCTTCATAACCCCAGTTCACCCACCAGTGGTTGGCTACGTCCTCTATCGTGGCTCTCTCATCCACACGCACTGTCAACAACCAGTCGATAAGAGCGCAGGCGTCTGGAGGGACAGAGTCAACAGTTATTTATAGCGACTAACACAATGTCATTATCCAGACACTGGTAAGAACAACAACACATAAGCGACCACACTGGACACGCTGGTGAATATAGAAGTGTAAATATAATGATGGACATTGATAAAGGTTTACCAGAGGGGGGGTTGGGTCTGTGGTAGCGACCTTGGCTGATCTGCTCAGTGAGTGTGCGGTGACTGGCCCCATCAAATGGCATGCTGCTGTACACAAGGGCATAGAGCAACACCCCCAGCGCCCAGCAGTCCACCTAGCACACAAACACACACATGATGACAAACATGTCCTGCACGTAACTCTCAAAAGTAAGGATTTGATTCAATACAATGAGGTGGTACATGATTAGTATTGTTGGTAGTTGGTGTTACGTAAGTATTCAAATGTAATTTGCTTCTGACATTTTCAGATATTCAAGATTTTGGAATTAAGTTTTGCATCTTAACTGCTGCACATGCAAGACAAAACCAGTGCATTAAAGCTACAGTAATGAATATTTGTTCATTTAAAAACATCATACAAATGCTATGTTTTATTATGATGTAACTTAAAGCTGCAATATGTACATTTTTTCCCAATATATTTTAGTTGCAATATGTTGAGGGTGGGAGCTCACAGCTGTCAATCACTAAGGGTGTTTTCACACAAATGTTAAAATGATACATTGTTTCATTTTTTCAGTTAGTGCGGTTGCTTTAACACCTGCTTTTTGTCACTCGGGACCAAACTTGGAGAGCGTCATGTCTCCATGACTACCGGTTGAAATCTGGAAGCGCTGATTGATAAAACTTTCATGATGGAGACTCAAGTAGGACCGGTTGTTAGTAGCTCTGGTCATTTATTACTATATTGTTTGCATGTATAACTCTTGGCAAACGATAGTTCCGATCTACTTTTCTAGTTTGGTACTTCCGACTGGTTTCCGGTTGTGTTCACCCAGCTCGGTCCCGTTAGTTCCCCGTTAAACGTTAAATACGGGCCGAACCGAGACCACCTCCTCAGGCCACACTAGTTTTGGTGCGCATTAGAGTGCGATGGTGCTTTCACACTGACCCAAATGGGACCAAATTTAGTGCGATCTAAATTTAGAGCGCACTAACACTGCAGGTGTGAAAGCACCCTAAGTGAATGCACTTCTGGCCCACTACTCCTCTCACACTGAGGCTTCACGCTAGTGTTAGCTGCTAGAAGATGATGCGGTGACTAGATTTCCAGAGCTTGTGCGTTATAGCTTTAATGAAAGATCCACAGTGGTTATAAACAGTTTCCCATGAGGGAAGCAGAAATGGCAGCTTGTGACCCACCTCTGGCCCCTGGTATGGCAGCCCTTTAACTATCTCTGGAGCAGCATAGAGTGGACTCCCACAGTAGGTCTGCAGCAGACTGCCCCTCTGGAAATGATTGGACAGGCCGAAGTCAGCCAGCTGCAGAACAAGAGAGAGAGAAACCCGTTAATGTTTATGAAGCTACTAAATTATTCCATTTAACTGCTCTATGAATAAGTATAGGCTTAAAACAATACGTCTGGAATTAAAAATGTTGATATAAAGGTTTGACAGTCCAGCAGGTGGACCCAAATCTTTATATGTCTGTGTCAAGTCAACAAAAAGGATTTATGTGAGTCTCATTCTCTTGGATGACGCAAGAGTCACAGACAAAACACTGAGTCCCTCATAAATTCACTTCATTCATTTCAACACTCATCCTCACGCAATCCACATTCCTTTTCACCAAGTGCACATAGCGAACCTTTAGTCATATGGCAAAAAGAAAAACACAATAACTCAAAGCGATTCCTTTTAAAAGAGCCAAAAATAGGTGTGCTGAGTTTATGCCAGACTAAGTGTGAGTGAGGCAAGAGAGGAGAGCCAAAAACATCAGGCTGCTTACGCTCAACGCAACGGAACAATCACTCACTCGAGGCCGTGAGGGGCCGTGCCCAAACACACCGAGGCTCCTCTCTATCTGAAGAGATTATTAACATGCGCACCAACTCACTATCAGTCCCTCTGGTGTTAAAAATACTCAACGTGACAGCTTTAGTTCCGTGGAACAGAGGCACAGGAAAACAGAGACCTCACAGATGGAAGATGACACCGTGTGTATATATAAAACATCTCACTGTTGATATTATACCTGTACATATAGTGGCAGTAAGAAAGCGTAGATGGAGCACGCGCGTTGTGTTGTTTATACAGCTTTACTTTCTACATACTTTTGTGTGTTTGTGTGCGCTCCTCTCAGTGTAAATTCTCTTTCGCCACCAGAGATACATCTGTGCAATGGTCCTCCTGTATTCATGTAAGTGCTCTGGCAAAGACATTCAGTCTTGACTGCTTGTATAAGACACTCTTTCTTCTAAACACACAAACGAATACTGCACACGTGCGTGCCTGGGAGGTGCATGGACTATTGTAAGAAGCTGCAGTCTCTACAAACACTCTTCTTGTAGGGGCAAAAATCTAAGCTGCCTTTAGAGTTATATTATTATATATTTAGTTATATTATCACGTGAAACTTTGGTACAAAGAGCCCAATCATCTGAGTGGGTTAACGGTCAGGGTGTTAGGGCGTGTGCTTTTTTCATGTATGATCATTATTATGACTTTAGTGCTTGCCCACCTCTGAATGGTTGATTCTTTGTTAAGACATTTCCCACAAAACGAAAAAAAATGTTTATAAGAGTAGTTGTAAGCTGTAACAGTTCAAGTTAATTCATTATCATTATTATTCCTAAATTTTAATCTGTGGCATCAAACCTGACCAGGACCCAGTGTTTTACCTAACATTTATGGCTGCCTTTCACACATGCCATTGAGCAGCTATTGTGCAGACATAACATGCCCATGCATTACACAGAGCCTCTGTCATTTCCTGCAGTGGATGCCATGAAAGGCGAATGTGGTGAACCTGAGGTTTGCAATGAATGAAGAGCTGCTGAGAGGTCTGCACGCAGTGTTTTCTTTTGTCAGAGCATACTTATATTAAAACCCTCCGATTGGCGCGATTGTCACTGGATTCCATGCATTCCCCTTTGGCCGTGCAAAGATCCCATATAAGGAAAGGAACGTCCAAATAAGGCTAAAAATGACCCCTGGGTTCTTTTTATAAGACCTGGCACTATGTTTGTGCTGGTTCAGTGTGCACAGCTTAGCAACACATTGAAATGGCTGTGGGCAGAGAGTGTTCCAATGTCTGTTCTGAATGTGCACTTTGTTTGCATTTTATTTCGGAGCTGGGAAAATAATCCAATCACTGCTACCAAAAATATTCCTATCACCATTATTACCATGCTTATTTTCCCATTCCAAGCTGCTGCAGCACTCCAGCATGCTAAATACAGCAGCAGTGGAAAAAGATTGCTTCCTGAAACAAATCAGCCAATGTGTCATTAAGATGTACGTCATGTTCAAAATTTGTGACAATTTTTATGACTCATCTTCGGATGAGTCATAATAACCCATGATGCATTTGTCGCTCAGGCCAGCAATGATTTCTGCCAGAGGACATTTCCATTTTTTATTCGGCGGAAAGTATCTTGTCCTTGGATGGAAACTTTGATTTTCCACAGCATGCGTGACCGTGCTTCTTTGTATGAAAGAGACATGAAGGCTCAGGTTGCGTATGTGTATTCGTTCTTACCTTCACATTAAAATCTTGATCTAAAAGGATGTTCTCCAGTTTGAGGTCTCGATGCACAACGCCGTTCTGCAAGAGAGCAAAGATACACATGAGGTCCTGCGCCGCTCCTCCCTCTTTACAGTCAGAAGTTTTGTGTGTTTTGTGTTTCAAACGTATGACTGCAGGGTCTGAAGTTTACAATACAAACCCAGCGTGCGGTGTGCACAGAGCGTTTGTCTTTCATTTTTAATTTTATAAGCCGATACATTCCAGTCGGGCCTCATGTTGCAGGGCCATGTGTCTAATGTATCAGAGAGTCTTGAGAAAGGTTCTCAGATTGTTTAATCATCATCAGGCATGAGGAAGTACTTTGTTTGGGTTAATTAATCTGATGGGATGTGATTTGATCCCCTGATGGCATTAAGCACCTGGAGGCCAACGTGAAGCCACGGAGCACAGACAGCTGTGGACGCTGGCTGTAGAGCTGTAGAACATTTTGGACCCAACGGGAGAAAAAAGTCTGTTGCAGGATCAAGTGTTTCAATGATTGTGAGTCAGGAGTGAATCATAAGAACAGACAATGCTGCTATAGATAACTGTGGCCACCCAGGAAGCTGTATGACGCAGAGAAACGTTAACGCTGCTGTTGGTTTCTCTTAAAGTCACTTGCTAATGAGCCAGAGGGACCTCTATTCTGTCGTTAATTACATCCTCCTCAGAGCACTTAAGTGGAGGAAATGACCTTTGACCTTAGACATTATTAAATGAACAGTATGTCAGCTTGTATGTGTGTCTCCGTGTGTGTGAGGCAGAGAACCAGGATGAAAGAAATCCATGTGGTAGACCGCGTTTCAGTCGTGCTATTTTTAAACATCTGTGAACTGATTTGGAGAAAAGCGAAAACACAAAAAGAAAAGCATCGAATGACTGAACTGCTTTCATTCTTCTCTTGAAGCCTTAATAATCCCTCCATGTGTCCTGCATACCTCTGAGGCACATTCAATAATTCATTCATGCCGGAACATTCATATCTATTTTGGGACAATATTCAAGGGCACGAGGAGCAGAAAATCCACCTCCCTGCCTACTACAAAGCTACAGGAGCCTGACGATAATCTCTAAATTTAATGTGAGGGATTCATGCAGAAACTAACCTGCTAAAATAAGAATGATGTAAAAAAGAAAAAACCCTTCCTGTAAGATCCAGCTCAGCTGACTGTAAGGTACAGATCCTCACTTCCACCGTAATGCACTTCTGTATTAATAGGATTTATGTATTTCCTTGATAATTCCTTTTGGTTTTATGTACACAACAATCAAAACAAAGAAACAAAGAAGAACTTGTTCCTTACAGTAAACGTGGATGGAGGGATGAAACTCATTTAACAACGTGTTTGTTAAATGTGTCAGTGTGTGACTGTAAAAAACAATCACCGTTTAATGCGCTCTTAACCCAGAGAGATCTAAAAACTCAAGTCAAGTTTTTCTGCAGTATTAGGATTAGGATTTAGTGGATTTAGCGGTACAGTATTTGCTTGTGCACAGTTGAATGCTGCAGCATGCAATTCAGCACGTGTCTTCGAGCCCTTCACTACTTTATACTGTATTCCTGCAGTGTATTTGCATAACCTGCGTGTGTTTGTGTGTGTGTGTGTGTGTGTTAACCTTGTGGCAGTAGTGGACAGCAGATGTGATTTGTCTGAAGATGCTTCTGGCTTCTGCTTCAGGCAGCCTCCTCCTCTCCTGGATGTAGTCGTACAGCTCTCCTCTGCTGGCGTACTCCATCACTATCACGATCTTGTCCCTGCTCTCAAACACTGCACAAGACACGTTGACAATAAGTGATTAGGCAGGTGTGTTTATAATATGAATGTTAGGGGACATCTCAAATTTTCACTACACAACATTAATAGATGCCACGGTGCATCTTTACAGGCAGAAACATGAATAATTAATAGGCTGAAGAAGGTTGATATCTGTGGATTAGTGTAATCAGAGTATTACACATCCCCTCTGTTTCTGGAGGTGTTTTCTATTGCTCCACAGAATGTCGTCAAATGTTTACTGTATTTTCTAATCGCTACAGTCTTTTCATCAGAATCTGTTTACACCAGAAATCTTGCACATTGTCGGCCATTTGTTTCATGAGGTAAGACTCTTACCTGATTAAGATTTGCTGCCCAAAACAATGTAATTAAGTAAAGAGAGTACAAGTGACCAACAAGTGTGCAGGACTACTGGCTCCCTGTCAACATATGGATCCAATGAAACATTTTAAAATCCATCAACAGATTGATTTGGTAATGGTAACATTCTGTTGATGTGATTGTCAACAAACAGCTGACTCTCAACAGTGTTTTAAAAGACAAATATTCTTAGAGACTGATTCACAAACACACAGTTTCACACAATTTCCTAAAATATGTGGGCTAATTCGAACCTAAGTAGTGCACTTGTTGGAGACTATTTGATAATTCAGGAATAAGTATTTGGTTGTTCACATGAGATCAACCTAGAATTGACTGTGTCATGTATGTTAATAAAAGAATAGTGAATCACACAATGTTGTGGTTCACTGATGAAATGTTATTAGTTTTTGAACAACAAAGTGTGTTTATGGCACAGAGAGAGAAGCAAGATTAGGATTTGGACACATTGGGAATACTCAGATCAAATCATCAATCAATTCAATGTTATTTTTCTCTTCAGATGGGATTTGCTGACTGAGAAAAAAATGTGAAATATCTGTGTTATCTCTGACATCTCACAGCACCTCCTCTGTTGTGTAAGGCACTCCAGATCGATTTATTCTGCCTTAAATTTGACTGATGTAATTTTCTGAAACGTTCAGGGTCTGAAAATCAATCTGGTGCTGAGGCTAATTCATAATTCACTGCTATATTTAGGACCTGTGTCGAATGTGTGTTATGTGTGTGTTTGCAGTCTTACCCTCGTGGAAGCGAATGATGTTGGCGTGCCTGAGCGAGGACGTGATCTCGATCTCTCTCTGGATGTGGATCTTGTCCAGGTCGTCAGTGATGCGCTCCTTGCGGATCGACTTGATCGCCACCTGAGAGAATAACACAGTGAGTATGGAGACATGTGAAGCTCAGAGCTTAGAGCACACACAGTTTGATTACTGTTGTAAAGTGAGGATGGTTAACAACAGCATTAGGGACAGTCAGTATAATGATGATAGTTTATACAACACTTGTTGTCCATCCAGTGCCCTCAAACACAGATTCCCCTTGATGTCATTCTTTTCTAAACCCTCCAGTTCACTCATTTTCCTCTTTCAGTACGTTGTGTAACACTGTTTAATCCACAGTTCATGTATCACTTGCACAGACAAAGAAATAAAGACACAGACAGTGTTGATACGATTCACACACACACACACGCATTCACACATACAAATAAAATCTCTGGGTATTAGAGGTGATTATGTGGGTTTTAAAGGCTGGATGGTGAGAGCAGGTCTTCTGTGATCTGCGCTCAGAGGCAGAAGGTTGACAGCTGCACTGTTCACACTCTGTTTCCTTAATCCCAGGCACTCACTGTACCCCAATGTAACCCCCCAACCACCAAACACACGCACACACACCAGAGCACGCACCCCAGCAGGAGCTCCTAAATCTCTTCAGATGAAGTAACTGTCACCAAAATGGCTTTGGACCAAGAGAAGACAGACCAGCATGTTCTTTTAAGAAATGTCATATACTTTTAAAAAACACAGGACAACAAATAGATTAAGAGATGTGGGGTTAACATCCTAACGTAGCACTGATCACACTGTGAAATAATTCTGTCCCATGCGAGAACAGGCCTCTCCCTCGGGTCGCAGCTCGTGAATTCTCAGCTGCTGGAAAAAAAACATCTACGCAACATCGGAAGACACGATTCACACGCTCCATCAGCCACAACAGTTATGCAACACAATACAAATGCACACCAGGGAACACTCGACACTGACCTTCTATTACTGATGTGACGCAATCCAGCGAGGATGAACATTATTATAATATTTGTTGGTGTTTTTTTGTTTGTTTGTTTGTTTGTTTGTTTGTATCTTCTCTATAATCATCGGCACACTGTCTGAGGATGTTTCTCTCACACCGCCAGGCTCAAGTGGGCCAGGTCAGAGATTATGCCACACATATTCAGTGGTTGTGGGCTAAATAAAGTATACCCAAGCTTGGGGAGCCATTACTATGCGGTTGCTTGCACGCATGCACGCAAATGTTTTCTGACCCAAATACCTGCTGGCTTAAGGGACAGCAATGTGAGGAGGGGAACAGGAGAATATAAAATAAGGTAAAGGAATGAGAAGGGAGGACGTAAGAGGCAGCTGACAGAGCAGGTGAAAGAAATGGAAGTACACTATGTGGTAAAAAAAAAAAAAAAATAGGACTTGTACTTTACTGTCAGCTCATGCACCCAGATGTGACATTAGAGTCTGATCAGCAGAGTACAGACAATAGAGAGACACACTCTGGTCACTGCTGAGCCTTTGGGCATTAGGAGCATACTGTATTTCAAAGGGGCATGTGTGTGAAGAGGAAGCGTGGGCATGTGTGCGTGTTTGTGTGACTTCATCCTTGTGCATGCAAATACGTATTGCTGCGTATGCGTCATGTCTAAGTATGACCTCTACAGTATCCTTCTCACCAACAATGTCTCATTGTTTGTTCGAATAATGGGCTGCGTGTGAGATATTGGTCAAAAACACCAAACTGTAACTGGACACATGCAGGAAACATGTTGTTGCTATGTGCATGAGTAATACCGGTGTAATCAGATATCCTTAACTGTAGAAGAACATAATGTGCATGTTATAATGTGACAGCCAATGCAAATGTACAGTTTGTCCAGACAGATACAGTGTGTTGCAGCTTACACTGTATCATAATTAGATTTCACTAGTCGGAGTAGAATTTCTTTCTTTGCTTGCTTCATCTCATCTTCTTGTTTTATTTATTGCCCTCAGCGTGACTTCGCTCACTGCACAAATCCCGAGGCTGCTGCTGACTTTTTGCACGTGTTTTGTGAGTGTGTGACGTCACGGTTGAGATTGGGGTGACAGGCGGCCACTCGCCGACTTCCTGTTCCATTATTCCCACAGATAACTCACGCACGCACACACAAACACACAAACATACAGTGCGTACACATGTCCTAAGAGCCTGAGCATCACTACAGATTCCTGCTGCATCTGTGAAAGATTTAACAGCAGGATTATACAGGCTTCTTGCCAAAAAGATCCCTGACCTCATCATCGAGCTGCACACATAAACACACACAGAGCCCTAAGCTGTCCCCAGTCAGAACCAGGAACTTCAGAGCAGCACAGTGTTTTGATGTTAGTGGGCTGCAAATTGGATAAATACACAAATGACAAGTAGGGCTGAAAGACAGTGCTTCCACTCACGCACAACAGAAAAGATTTAACTGCTAGAGAACAAAAAAAAGACTCATCATGATTAATCTTCAAGTCAAAAGGCGAAAGGTAAAACTAAATCTGACAACCAGCGCCTTTAGAACTGATAATGAACACAGCTTTATAAAATCACTTGTCAAGAAATAATCCAGCAAATATAAATCTGTAAAATGCTGTTTTTACACTTATTTCTCATCCAGAACAAAATGCAAAGAGGTGATTAGTAAGTTTAAAGGGGTTAAAGGAGTTCTACATCAGAAGCCCGTTCCACCCACACCTTGCCATCATGGGATGTGGGGGTCTGTCCATGCGTTGGTGTAACACACGTCGTTTGAACCACTTCTTCCCTACTATAATCCAGCCCCTACAGTTGCTGGTTTATTTCAGTCCCAGTGAGCGACAGTGCATTTCCCATACTGCATTTAGTCTCAGACCAGACTCATTACTTTAACATGTAGATAAAACACATAAGAAGATAACAGAAAGTGTTAGAGACAAGTAGTGCTACATCTGCAGGCTGGAAGTATTTTGATCCAGGTGCACTTTTCTCTCTGTCCCATTGTGCAACATAAAGTAAAAGCTGCATAGAGCTAAGGTTGTGTAAGAACAACATCATGATGCACATTGCACAAAGCCAGAACATCTTAGAGTTACTTTTTCCCGACATGTTTCAGTTTTGAGTCAGGCCCCCAGCCGCTGTAAGTGGCCCAGTTTACACAAGACCCTGCATCCCCTGCTTCCATTTCATCCTGTGCATTAGTCATGTTTCCCTCCTGCAGAACAGGCACTCAGGCACTTACAGGAACAGTCTCAAGTCAGCTCTTTAATCTCAAACATTTTCCCTTCCTCCTCTTCTTCCTCCCTCCTGCCCTAAAACCGCCTCCGCCTCTGCCTCCTCCCGACACTCCAACAACAGCCCCCTGGTCTTGTTTCCAAAAATAATGTCCGTTTTGTTTCAAAGAATCCTAGGTATGTGCTGGCTACTGGCTCAAGGAATCCAGCATTTTCCCCCTGTGCCCTACACACACTCACACACATGCATGCACACACACACAGCTAATTCTCTCTGCTCATATTCTTTCATTTGCCTCCTACTTGTCTACGGTCTTTCGCTCTCTCTCTCTCTGTCCTTTCTGTCTCGCCGGTGGAGGTCTCAGAGTCAGACTGAAAGCTGCCAGAGGATTGGTGCCAGTCACACTTCCACAATCTGAAGATTATCCCTATTATTGTGTGTTTGTTTACTAAAAAAGCAGAAGGGGAATTTGAGCCTGATGGGGTCTCTGTCTCTTTGTGCTCTGATCACACTAGAGTGAGGGATTAAAGATCGACTATGGACATAAACCCCACAATTATTCAAACTAATCTGGCACCATATTCTGCTTTAAACCTGGATATTCTGTAAAACACACTGATTGCATCTGAGTTCCCCTATGTGCATTTGCTTTGCGCATTTGTATTCACTGGGTTGCTGGTAAAGGGGGTCAGACTCCTATTGGAGGAGATCTATTGTAGTAACTTTATCCCCTTGTTCAAGTGCTGAGTGAGTCAGACCAAAGGCATCTCAGCCTGGCAGAGCTGAAAGCAAGAACTGGGTTCAGCATCAGCCCATGAGCTCACCCACAAACACACAAACACACACACAGGGAGAGACACACACAGACATGCACATGGCCCCCAGGAGTTCAACCCCACCTCCAGATTAATATTTAATATATAATGGGGCAGCATTCTTGGAACAATCACATGTCAACAACACACACACACACACACACACACACACACACACACACACACACACACACACACACACACACACACACACACACAGAGGGAGAGGGATGGAGATTGCTGAAGACTACAGTATTAGCAGCATATCACATTCTCTCTGTCCGGCTTTTTTATGGGTCAGCAGAGGAAGTTAAGAGGTCAGACATTTTTAGAAACAGGTTCATAATAATGTAGGCAACACTTTGGCTGCATTTGATCCTGCATGATAAATGTTTAAAATGAGAGCAGACAGTGAAGCACAAAGCTGTGAAAAGCTTGTTTTGCATTATTTTCTCCAGTGCATCAGTCCTACTCACCGTCTTCAGACTCGCTCTCTCCACCGCCTTCTTCACTTTGCCGTAGGTACCTTTGCCCAGAGTCTCCATCACTTCGTAGCGGTGCTTCAAGTTGTGTTTGTGCTGGTGCTTCTTCACCTCCATCGGCGCTGTCACAGACGGTGACCGCCTCACCGCTTCCATTTCTGGGTTTCTCTGCCGCCTGTCCGCGCTGCAGTGACGGCGGCTGTCCAGCCTCGGGGGCTCGTCGGCGGCTCGGTGGCCGCTGGATGCCGCCTCCTGCAGACAACCGAGCTCGGAGCGGTCGCTGGTGTTCATTGCGCCTCTGCTGTCTGCCTCACGTCTGCCCATCCTTTCTGCGCACTGCGCGCACCTGTCACTTGGACTGGATCCCCCAAAACTGGCTTGAACTTATACTAAAGCAGCTGAAGTCAGGGGCAGGGAAGTTGCCCATGTAGATCAATATCAGAGCCTCACATCTATCTATCTGACGTCTTAAGATCGCAGCAATCCCTGAAAACTCATCCAAACCAATCTGAGCAGCAGCAACCCTCTTTTCTCTCTCTCTCTCTCTCTTTAGTTTCACAGCAACAGGAGCGATGGGAACCACATGGTCCGGAGCGATGGGTGGAGCCTCATCATTCCTGTGCCAGCTCTCATAGCAACATCCCGGCGAGTCGCGTTCACTTGGGATCATTGTGGGTTTTCCTGACTGCTCATACTTGACCTGCCCAGCAGCAGGAGAGAGGATATGAAGGCATGTATGGAATGTCATGCGGATCAGACGCTCACCCTAAATCCACCACTTCAGTCACTGATGTTTGTTATGGGTGAGCTGAGAAAAAAATAAATCCTGAAAAAGACTTTGAAGAAACTGGGAGGAGGCAGAGACTTTGAAGTCAGACAGGAGTAATGGTTGGTTAGACCACATGATTAAATTCTTCTTTTTTATATATAGGCTATTTCTAAATTCACAGAAATAACAAAAGAAGAAAAGAAAAGATCACTCATAAAATACAACTTGGAATCCATTTATTATCTCAACCTATAAAACATTGTAAATATGATCACAGGAATTCAAAAGAACTACACATTACTGTAAGACATATAGGCCTGTTTTAGTTCATCCTTTCTGGCTGTAATGTCCTGAAACTGACCAAACAAGAAACAACCCATTTTAATGATAAACAACATAAACAAACTTATATACAAACATATAGGCCTATCTAAACAAGAAGATCTTATAACAACACCTTCACCTAATTCAACTGACAACCCTAACCGAAAGCCTGCATCATTCTTCCAGAGGTCAAGGGTCAAAAAGTCCACAGCAAGAGTCCTTAAAAACAAAGCAGGCTAATCTGAAAGGCTAGTTACAAATAATGTGTAACCCATAAATTATTACTGATCTGATCACACAGACCATTATTGATTAATAATGGCATTGGTAATCGTTAATAAGCTCTCTATAGGTAAAAGATTTTCAAAAGACCAGACAAGCGGATCTGAAGGAACTGTGCATTACCTTCTGAGACATCTAGTGGTGAGGAAGCATACTGCGAACAAATGTATACTGTGTCTAAAGATTAAAATAATACAGTTAAAATATCCCCAAAAAATGTGCCTCCCCTGGTGATTTGGAGACCTCATGGTGGGGACAAGAATGCACTAACCCAATGATGTATAACATGACCTGTTAATGAGTCAGCTGTTAGGTGGAATTTGTTTCTCTAACCTTTGGACAGAGCCAGACGTGCGGCTTTCAGTTGTTTTCAGTTAAACGAATTGTCTCCTGAGTATGAGTGTGATATCATTCTTCAACTAACCCTCAGCTAAGAAAGGATAATAGTAACATTTTAATGTAATATTCCCTTAAAATGTCCACCAACACTCTTTCCACACTGTCAAGTAGTTTAATAATTCTCATGAAAGTTATTTTTGAAGAAACTAACCAACAACTTTGTTGTTTAGGTAAAATGATTACTGGTTGTTACAGTTAACAAAAACTAGAGATTGAAAACAAAAACTCTTTTTACACCTAAGTTTAAATAAACAGAGTTTTGTCTTTTTAAAAGGAAACCAACTAGACATCCACATTTCACATGTTCGTCGTCATTCTTGCAATGGATACATGTGAAATCCCAGATTTAAGGCACGCTTGGATACATTTGTGTGATGTTTAGAAGAGAGAAGCTGATTTCCCACATATCACGGCCCCTGGCATTGATACCCAGAGTCAGCAGGAGATGCATCAGGGTGCAAAGAGGTTTCGAGGATTGAGGTTAGCGACCAGACAGACGTCATAGCTGTCGTGCATGGCTGCTCGTCTTTCCACCACCGTCCACACATTGTCTGCAGGGTCCAGGAACAAAATCTCCTTGGTGATGATCTCATGACGGCCTGCAGTCAAGAGAGAGAAAGTATGTGACTTATGGCTGACCAAAATCTAATTTCCAGAGATACTGCGTCATCAGTGAGCTGGCATTCCCTCGCTCTGATCAGTGTGTCTTGTGTTTAGCAACAGGAGGCATGTGAGCAAACAGTCTTAAACAGATGGAAATTGTCTTGGTGACGAAGAGCGGGGTCAGGCAGATGCAATAACCCCCACCCCCCTGGAGAGCCAGCGGGTAATTGGTATTTTGCTTGTTGTTATCATTTGTGGATTACCAAACAAGAGCCAGGGCCTCTGCTGTGACGGACTGTTAACAAAATGTCAATCAACTACAAATACAAAAACACACAAAACAACAACATCACAACACCAAAGAACTGCAAAGAGACAGAAATCAAAATTGCAGAAAGATGCAAAATGACAAAAGAGAAACACAAAATGATTACAGGTTTCTTGATAAGCCTGTCTCAGGGTACTAAAACAAAACACTGCTCAAATAATTAACAAGCATTCAGCAACTGACCGGCTCCTTTGTAGTATCCACAGAGGTAGAGCTTTCCATCCACTACTCCGATATTGGAGGCGTTGGTTCGGAGGGAGAGCAGAGACGTGGGCAAGGTTGGTCCTTCCCTCCAGGTGTCTGTTCCTGGGTTATAGATCTCCACAGAGCTCAAACAGCGACGTGACTGCCCACGGTCCTCTCCATCACATCCAATACCACCTGAAGATCACACACATTGTCTGGCTCCGCTCCCTTTCATACAGAATTAATACATGAAAAATAGAGAGTTGTAGTGTGCCTTAATATAGACCTAATATGTAGATTTCTCCGTTGACGACAGCCGTGCCGCAGCGGTACCTGGAGTACTTCATCTTGGAGCACTCTCTCCACGTGTCCTTACCAGCGTCAAACTGGAACATGCGGTTACTCAGCTTGTCAGGCTCATCATCTGGCTGATGCTGTCATAGAAGAGGGTAGGATTTAAGCAGAAGGGGGAACAAAAAGCTTAAAGCTCCTACTTTTAGGATTTTTTTAGATGAATTTGGATGTCTTGTGGCTTATGGTTTTGTTTGAATTGTTGCAGGTTCTTTCAACCCATTTGTCTCACTGCCTCTGGAAATTTTCAAATTCTACCTGGATAGTTGATTCAGGTGTTACTAAATCTTGATTTGTTAATGAAAGATTGTGTCAACACTATTCCAGCTCCAAACCGATGAGAAAAGCAAGAACGAAAACACAAATATAGAAATTCCTCAAGTAAAGCAGCTACAACTACTCAATATTTTGTGTACATACATGTAAACCATATCACTTCTCTTTTATAAGGACTGTACAATTATTGCTATCTATGAAGCTGTACCTGTGGTGTCCAGCCGCCCAACACATAGAGATGGTCGTTCAGGCTCACGGCACAGTGGCAGGCTAAAGGTAGAGGCAGAGGGGCGAAGCTGAGCCAGCTGCCTCCTCTCTTTAGCGACCATCTCTCCACACTGTCTGTGATGACATAGTGATTCCGCACCTTCATCTGTCCTCCTATCATGTAAAGGGCATCTCCTACCAGCCCCAAAGCGTACATGTCTCTGTATTCTCCTGAACACACCTCCATCCAGCTGTTCTCCTCTGAATGATCATACCTGGAAGACACACAGGTATTTCAGATCTGGTTCTGACTGCAGTGCCAGTCAAACATGTGGGTTGTTCAAATATGACACAATACACACACACACACCTGTAGATATCCACCCTCTTCATCCTGTGTTGGTCGACTGCCTCTATTGCCACTACTATGTTGTTGTCTCGCGTCACTGCCCCTGCTGTGATCTGGCCTGTGCCTCCACAGCCCCTCAGTGGAGAGGGGATGTAGTAAGTCTTTCTAGCATGGGGGGCAAAGCAAAAACTGAGGTCAGCAAGTCCTCCACGGCGGGCAGGCACTCCCTCCTTGTTAATCCCACCCAGACAGAGCAGCAGGTCAGTGGTCTCCATGCCATAGCGAAGAGCCGGGCGAGGTGGAGCTGATGTCTCACAGAGACCTGAGGTCTGGAGAGCAGCATCAATCATCCCAAAGCACTCAGCGTCCCTCAGCAATACCTGGAAGATTAATTTACAGGCATTACATTTCATCAGTCTTCTAATTCTTTGTTAAATATGGATAAGACTTTTATCACTTGGCCATTCTCTCCTGTCTTTTCTCACTGGGTTTCTCCTCCTGGCTTTGCGAAGGAATCCCGGATCCACAAGCTCCAGGCGGACACGCCTGAGTAACTCCACGGCACAGGCTTCGGCCTGGGAGTCCCCTCTTCGCCTCTCCACCCAACGAAGCACCAGCTCCAGGACAGTCTCCTCCTGTGATATGTTGAGGTCATCTGAGCCCAGCAGATCCCCAAGACTCTGGGCATCCAGGTCCAACACTTCTTCTTCCTCACAAACCTAGAGACAGCAAAGATATAGACTGATTAAAGACAAACTGGATATGCCTCAGTCATAGAAAAAGTCAATGTTGGGATACCTAAAAGTGCTTAAGTGAAAAACTAAACCGAAGTATCTCAACACCTAGCTTGTGTGTAACACATTCCCATCTGCTGACATCTAGTGGCAGTAATAAGATAACAGCTGGAGAAATATTGATATTATCATCAGAGTTAATCTGCTCTATGCCGTTTTGTAATTGCAAAGGGGCCAATACAGTAATGAAGCTGTTATTTTCATTAATGATTTTCAGGGCACATACATTTTTTTTACACTTTATAATTGGATAATTGTTTTGTCTTGAATCTATGAACTATTTTTATCGAACAGAGACAGTGTTTGACAGGAGTTCTTCTAAATGTCTCACCTGTGCAAAGTGTTGGCAGAGGTATGTTAAGGCACAGTCAGCCAAACCAGTGGCCCCCAGGTCTCTGGCCCAGTGGTACAGACCAACACAGTTGGAAGGGTCCATACGGGCCTCCATGTGCCTCTGACACAACCTAAAACAGTGACAACAAGGAAGTAAAATATTGTATTATATTATTTACAATGAATCACCTTTTTATTTTGCTATTGTTCTTGACATCGATTACAAGCAGGATAACAGATGGTAATTTACACGATGACCTGAGCTATCACCATACAGTATAGATGAAAGTCTGATCAGTGTTACTTTATTGGTTAATGATCAACATCCTACTTCCCAGTCCCCTCTTTCTCCACCTGAAGGCTCCGTCCACATGGAGCAGGAAGGCAGCAGCAGCTACTCCCTGGATGTTGTCATTGGAAAGGGGGAGTTCGGCCCGGTACATGTAGCCCAGTAGCAGCTCCAGGCTCTGAGCAGGTGTGTCTCTAAGAGACACCTCTCCTCCCCGGGTTTCCTTAAGACCACATGTAAACATGGCCTGGACACAGCAATTCACCAGATTAATAGCGTATGAAACAATTACCATCTCAAAGCATTAGCAGACTTGCTGGTAAGAGCTACACAGAATCCAAGCTGCATCAGTTTTTATTTACCTGGAAGTACGGGCTGAAGGCAGATAGCACAACCTTGTGGCAATGAAAGGGAATCCCCTCTGCCAGCAGCACCACATCAGTGAGCTCCTCAGACCTTCTCATCCTCTCCAGCTGCTTGAGCAGAATTAAGCTGTGCTCTGCCTGAGCAGAGTCCAGCACCTCAGGGTCCATGCACTCTTTTTTCGGATGTCAGCATAGAGAGAAAGCCTTTGGGGCCGAGCAGGGTAAAACACACAAGCGGAAAAATAAGAAGGAAAAAGGAAGATAGATGAGGGATTCTTCCTACACATATACCAACCATAACCATAACTTCACATTCTTCAGATTTATTTTACCATCTGATCATACCAAGCAAAAAGAGAGCCATAGACTGACAGCTGAACTTTGCTTTGCAATCTTTGTAATTTGACCTCAAACCGCAGCTGTGATCTGATTACAAATGTGAATGTACTGGGCAACTTGGAATGGAAAAACAAAACATTTTCCATAATGAAAATTAAAGGCTGAATTTACTGTGTAATTATGTTCAGTGAACTGAATCTGTGTAGAGTGCACATTCTCAAATTCCACTTTCCCCCTTTTTTCTAGATGAGCTGAAGTAGCTATCACTATAGGATGTTTCGTTTACTGAAGGTGCACAGTCTCTCTCACTGATTTCACTTAGAGGTCCAGTGTGTAAAAATGCTCTAATTACAAAATAGTTATTGATAAACTAATACAGATAACACAAATTTGTCTTGTTTATTGAACAAAAAACTCTTTATCAGGAAGGTGCTGTTACTTATACAGTCATTATTGGCCACTAGACTGTGTATATGACTTGGCTCTGTTCGGAGAGGCCTATGTTGACCAGTGTCTTCAACTGGTTCCACCCCTGAACAGCTGGCCCACCAACTTCCACACTTTTGGAGACAATACTGACACTATCAGTGGGTGTGCCAAACACACACAGGTCACCTCACTCCAAGCAAACAAGCACAGGCAGTCCTCAGTCTGAGCATTAGCATGTTAGCATGACTTTAGCTTAGCACATGCAGCAAACAGCTATACCCGTGGTGTCCAGGGCAATCCACAGCCAGGATTTAGAAGTTTCTGAATAGAGATGACGTCGCCCTTGATATTACTATTCGCAGGCTGTTGTATAGTTGGTTTTGTTTTGCTTTTGCTGGCAGGTCTGTGTTGTGTTCTGTGCTGTCTGCTGCCTGTGGGTGGGGGTATTTGCATGCTCACTGTTGGTTTAAAATAGACCAGCAAGTGCTGTGGTGTGTTCAGGTTTCCACAAGCTGCAGTGCAGGCAGACAGTCGCTGTTTCACTTGTTAAAAACATGAAGGTTTGTCTGCGACAGGTTTAAAAAGGTTTGGTTTGATGATGTGTTGAACACTCCCATTATGAAAGAAAGCCTCATCCAGTGAAAAAAAAAACCCTGAAATGGTGCAAAGATTAGATGAAAGCTGTAGCCAAGGTCACCAAAAAATGAAAAAATCATGGAAATGCCACAAAAAACAGTTTTTCTAGGGATTTATATTTTGGTGAATTTAGCTACAGAAACAGCTGGAGGCTAAACTTTTGAGGCACATTTTATTGGCAATGGATTTCCACTGATTACACACAGTCAAACATTCACAAAGATGCAGACACAATGCACACGATCATGTCTTTATAGTAGGCTAAGGGTGTGTCTGCCGACTGGACAGGTTATTGGAGGTGACATAAATCTCTGCAGGGTTATTTCAGGCTAATTGTTTTCTGACGGTGTTTCCATGCACAGTCTGACTGCATTGCGCAACAGCAGGAGCAAAACAACGTGGTCCTTTCAGTTTATGGACAGTGCAGATTAATCAGTGACACCTGTGTACCGGATGTGTGTATACAAACATGTGAATCTTGCTCACTTACATGTGTCAGTAACGGTACTGTCACACTGCCAGTTCTTCATCGGGACCTTTGGCCAAGAACATGAACGTCAGTCTGCTGATGAAAACGCTACCAGTGCTAAATAGAGTGCCAATTTCCAAATATATAACCATTTAGAGAACCATTCATAACATTTTATAGCATCATGACTTATGCAGTCACCGTTTTTAGCATTGTTAGCAGCATAACTCTAGAAAGGTAATGTTGGGCTGTAAAAATAAAAAATAAAAAAGTGCTGGATGGGTCGCCATGAAATTTGGTACTAACAAGATAAACTGTAATAGATCTGATGATCTCCTAAAATTTTATTTGGTTCCATTACACCAAAACAACTAAAGTTCAAGATTTTGTTTAATGGCTAATTAACTCATACCTGACCTTGGTTAGGCTGCTATGGGTAGAAATCTTCTCCATTCTCCTTTTCTTCTTTCTCCATAGCAATTTATAACTTTTGTATTTTGAATGTTTTGAAAAGTGCAATACACATGTCAAAGAAAACAAATCTGGCATCTCTGTCATTTGTCCTTTCCAAACTCCATTTACAACTAATGAATCTATTATTAGAAAGTAGGTCAGGAAAAAATCAGACTTTGGCTTTCAGATAGTGAGAAAATCTATAGCACTTAATAGGTTATCAAACACTTCAACTCTTTATCCAGGTAGTTAAATGATTGATCTTATTTCCCTTTAGATAAGACTTAGGCCTAGAGACGGGGTGCATGGCAGCATCTTATATTTGGAAGTAGGCTATTACACACTGTTAATGCCACATCAACTAAAAAATAAAACAAACTTTATTCTTTTTTTTATAACATGCTGCATATATACAAGTGACTTTCTTTCACCTTAATGCTGGGGTTGTGGCAGGTGTAGATCAGCATACATTTTGACAACACAATAAAAAGAGACCAAACTACAAATATGACTTAGGCTGAAGAAACAAACAATGGTTTAGGTATGAGCAGGGAGAACTCAATAATGACAAACCTGTGGAAAATATTCCACTCTCCTCAGACAGGAACAGTCATGAGGCGTCACGGTTTCACACTGTGCCCTCTCATTTCCCTTTATCTTTATCTTTTTCTATCTCGCCAATGTTTGGTTAGGCTATATTCAGTCTTAAATCAACACAAATGTAACAGAAATATGTAGAAAATGTAAGAACACAGATTATACAGGTTACACAAACACAAAGATGAATAACAAGGTGGAAAATGCACGAAATGCCTTATTACGATGTGAAAATTCAACAGCTTTAATTAACTTTTAGAATAGAGCATCTGAATGAAGTGACTTCAATAATTTGATTTAGTTTAATTTTCATTTTTGGATAGAAGTGATTTCAGGACTACAGATGGAAATTAGCGGCTCCGCTAAATCTGGTGCAGCCATCTTTTTATTGTTTTCAATAACTAATGTCACTGCACACTGTCCTTTTTAAATAAATAAATGAAATAACCAGGAGTGTGTAGACTCCATTGGGGAAAAAATGTGCACAATTAGGTAATTGACAGAATTTGACGCTGTGACAAACTACCAGCTATATAGGCTGACTGCACCGGGTGCATCTCAGTTTTCATGCATCAGTTGTTAGCAGTTAAAATAGGTGACTATAGAGTAATGGGAAACTGGTTTTAACATGCAGCTTTTGCCTCTCAAAGTGGTTGTATTAATGCAAAACTGACAAAAGAAAACTTACCTTTTACAAAAATTAGAAAAAGATCATATATACCAAGGCTAAAAAGAAAAAACAATGTCCATGAATTCTGAGAAATTTGTGTAACGTCATATTCATTCTTGTCTGGTTACATACTCAACCCTGTTCACATCTATTTTGCAGAACATTTCTTCTTTAATTAAAATTGAATATTAGATCAGATTGTTTTGTGTGATCTGTAAATTAGCTGAGATTGTGGAAGGTTCTTCCAGTTTACACTATTTGTCCTTTTAGCTGTGCTTGCTCATCAAATGTTCCTGCGTTTGAACAGCATACATTTACACGTGTCTAAAAGGGGCCACAGTTAATATACAAGGCTGTTCCCTGTTAATACCCAACACTCATCGATAGCTGTTAGTCATTTCAGCCCTAAAAAGAAAAATCCTGTGAGCCAGTTGTTCCTTTACGTAAATGCTGGAAACCAGTGATTGCTCTGCCAGTCATTAACAGTTAAATCTGAAACCACAACAAATACATAGTTTCAGGCATTTATAGCACCAACAACAACAGTGAGGAGGCAGGAGTGAAGCATGTAACCCGGCTTTTGCACACAATATCTTAAACAGAATGTAATTATCCAAGACAAGACTTAAATGAAATAAAGAAAAATAAAGTGCATGACATGAACATTTTGTATCCAACTTCAGTCATCCTTTGTAAGCAAAGAACATCCTTACACATAAACCATTAACGACCACAACAAACGTAAGATGTAAAACATTAATGGCACCACAAACACGTGCAGGAATCCTCTGTACATGTACAGTATTATGGCTGCATTTTGCTCCCAAACAATTATTTGAAAACACCTACCTGACTTATTCAGTTCTATTTCCTAAACTCATTCTGAGGTTATAATTAATTTCAGTTTCATGTCAAAACAGATAATGGTATAAACAGGATCCCAACAGTCTTTCTGCATCACTTTGTCCTTGTCTCAAACTTTCATCAGTTCTCTTCTCACATTTTAACATATGTTGCCCAGTCTGAATTACAAGATAACCCGCAATCAATAATGAAAGTCATTCTGACAAAGACCTTTTTAAAATTTAACCAGCTTAGCATCAACATCAAATAAACTATGTGAAGGAGCCCTGTCAGGAGTGTGACTGATGAATGTGCCTCATAAGGTTATCTTGTTCAAAGGTAAATAGGTTTTTATTTACCAAGTTTTAAATTAAAGTGATGTATTTGACCCTACATAATTATAATGTATACAGAGAGACATACTTGTTCTGGTTTGATTTTCAATGTCTATACACTAATCATATTGTTCTCTAGTGCTTAAACCTCATTATGCAGCCACATGCTGTTTGGAGCTACCTGCAGTGCACTTTATTCACACAGGACAAAATGTTTAGGCTGTATAGACGTCAAAAATGTTTAAATTACAATGATTAAAAAACCTGAAGAGTCACACAGATTTCACACACAAAGTTTAATCAGCTGGTCTGTTTTTTAACAATCAGGAAGGAGACATGTTTTAGGTTAGTCATCACTCTTTTTCTTTTTTGGATCGCCAATTGCCATAAAACATACTTGGCAATGCCAGTAGCACAATGTGTTGCGGCTTTCCTGCTGACACTGAACATGTTGTCACTTTATCTCGTGAGTGAGAAAGGTTTGGCAGCCATAAAGATAAGATGGTTCGATCTGGTCCTACACAAACTTAAGCAGAAAATTGTTGTTGTTCAAAAAATGAGAGATATGTGAGCGTTTTAAAAGAAAAGCTACAAACTTAAGAGCAAAATATCAGCAGCAGGTGTTTGTGTGTGTTTTTGTATGCACTGCAGATTGTGTTGAACAGTGTTTGTCAGTAGCAGTGTTTCAGTTTGTCTCTCAGTGTCAAGATTTACCAGTTTTTACAGTTTTTTAGTGTTTACCAAAGTCTGGCCTTTCAGCTGTAGTTTTCCCACCAAGTTATTTACTTGGGCACGCACACACAAACGCATGTACCCTCAGGTGTGTGTATGCAGAGCAGGCACATGTGGGGAGGTAGTTGTTCTCTTATAAGGGCAGGAAAGCACTGGTCACTCCCACAGTCCAAAAACAGCAGAGGAAACAAGCAGTGTCAATCAGTAAAGAAGAGTGAGGTTGCTTCACTCCCACTTTAAAGAGTTTGGCTTTTGTTGCGCAACATACACCTGGAACTGACCTTCCCATTCACGAGGACTCTGCAGAAGAAAAGAGGAGCTCAAAGACCCACCGGCTGAATTTGCTCAGACAGACGTGAACATGGAGGAGAGGGACTATGGATCTAGGGACTATGTTGTACAGAGGGAGGTTCTGGATGAGTTGCGCCTGGATGAAGTGGCACAAAAAGGGACTTGGACCACCAAACCAACTCTGGGTGAACGGGTGAAAGAGTCCCTGAGGTAAAAATAGACAGGAGAGGACACAGGAGAGGGAGGTGTGACAGGCAACAGAGATACACAATGGCACAAACTGACAAATAGGATATATTTGTATTTGGCTGTCAGTTTTATTGTGCTTTTAACTGTCTGTGTGTGTGTGTGTGTGTGCGTGCGTGCGTGCGTGCGTGCGTGTTCAGGGGTATGTGTGGCTTTACTGTGTCTCTAACTATTGAATGAGCCATCAATGAGTGTGTATGTTTGTGTATGTGAAGGCTGTGTGTTTTCTTCGTTAACTATTTTTCTATTTCAAGGCAGAACAGTGATGATCAAAAAAGTCTGACCAATAATTTCATTTAATGACAACCGATGAGCAAAATCCATCATCCATACTAATTTTGATCCATAATAAACTTGTTTACCAAACCTAATTACACAGGTGATATATTTTAGGACCCAATATTTTCCAGTTTAATTCATCATGTGAATGAATAGTAGATCTGTAACAATTTCCACACATGAGGACAATTTGTGCAGTTGACATCAACAAGTAATGCCTTCTAGGTAAAATAACTAATATTTGTATAGGAATTCTCATTATTTATTTATTTAAAGGATCTGCATCAGCTGGTGCCACGGCAACCAGGTCTCATCCCATCTCTCTGTGTCATTAGAAATAAACAGTAGCACATTTTCCTGCCACCGTTATCCAGTGTATTTTAATTTTACAAGGCCAGCTGATAAAAAAAAATGTGGCGGGTGTTACAGTTCTCAGGTGTCATTTTGTTTTTACAAGAATTTAACAGAAAAAGACAAAACTCTTTGTAAATGATGTACTTTTCCCATAAAAAAAGGTTTGTTACCAAATTGAAAAATCTCAAATCTAGTTGGCACACTTTACTGAAAAGTCTGTTCTCAATGTTTGTACACCAGGAAGTGCCCACATCAGTCTTATGTAACCTGCACATTGGACCTTATCGAACACCAAATTATGTGTAAACTCCCAAAATCATTAAAATCAGCCACGTTTTAAAGTGAACAAGCTGATTGAAGGAATATGAAAACAACCTTCTGGTGCCAACTTACATTATTCTGCGCACAGTGAAACTCAAACATCCAACTGATGAAGCAAATCTGAACAAACAAGTGAAGGGAGGGCATTAATCATCACAATACAACACAAATATGACATATTAAGTGGTATTAATGTTGTGTATTTCTGGGATGACTGTTGCAGGTGTTCTGTGCCCAGGCTGAAGCACACAGTACTGAGCTGGGTGCCTGTTTTCGGCTGGTTGCCTCACTACTCCATCAGAGACAATGCTGTAGGGGACCTGGTCTCTGGCTGCAGTGTGGGCATCATGCATCTGCCACAGGGTTTGTGCATCAGTGTCTTTTAAT
Source organism: Trachurus trachurus (assembly GCF_905171665.1). Taxonomy (NCBI): domain Eukaryota; kingdom Metazoa; phylum Chordata; class Actinopteri; order Carangiformes; family Carangidae; genus Trachurus; species Trachurus trachurus. The sequence continues at coordinate 21,947,199 of NC_139901.1, read as the reverse complement.
TTGTCAGCAAAAAGAACTTACCTGTGGATGTGTTTTTTGTGTGTGGTGCAAATCTGGTTAAAAGAGTAGATCAAATAATTTTCATTATCAGGAATGTTTGACCTTGGCAGGGGTATACCATCATCTGAATGGTATTCTAGTTATTACTTTACATCACTATGTGGGACCTGTGTTGTGCAGTATTTTCTCCTTCATCCTGAAAAACATTTAAATATTTTTGATATTATAAATCATCCAATTGTGTCTGAAAAAGAAAATGTCAAAATCAAGTTGAGTCTTTTATCAGTATAAGTCAAGAAGGTCTCCATTCCTCAGTCTGCCGCCCCCCAACCCCCCCCCCTCCCACACACTTGTGCTATCAGGCCTCTCATCTGACTCTCAGCAAGAAAGCAAATAAACATCCTTCCCAACGTGTCAAACAGTTCTTTTAACTGCCAGAATGTAGAAACCTTAACTGACATCACATTTGTTTTGAATAAGGGACAATTTCCCTTTTAATGTTTCCACATTTGTTTTCTCCCAGGCATGGCATATGCTCTTCTGGCCTCCTTACGCCCTGTGTATGGCCTGTACACCTCACTCTATCCAGTGCTGGTGTACTTCATCTTTGGTACTTCCAGACACATCTCCATAGGTGAGTGGATGCGGCTGACACTAAAAATCATTCATGTTTATGGCTTTGTGCATGAATGCCAGTGTACGTACTTGTGTTTCGTTTGTCCAGGAACATTTGCAGTGATCAGCATCATGATTGGGAGTGTGACAGAGAGGATGGCACCCGACAGTATCTTCATGGGAAATGGCACCAATGGGACTGTGGACTTAGATGCACGAGATGCCTTCAGAGTGCAGATAGCATGTTCCCTCACTGTCTTGGCAGGAATCTTCCAGGTGTGTGTGTGTGTGTGTCCATGCATGTATCTTTTTTGGCTGAACTTTAGTTTGTGTGCTGAGATTGACCAACTTTCTCTCCTCAGATCCTGTTAGGTGTGGTGAAGTTTGGATTTGTGGTCACCTACCTGTCGGAGCCACTGGTTCGTGGCTACACTACAGGATCAGCGTGTCATGTATGTGTCTCACAACTCAAGTACCTGTTTGGAGTCACACCGGGGCGATTCACTGGTCCTCTGTCCCTAATCTATGTGAGTATGCCATACATTTATGAAACCAAAGTATGACCCAAAAAAGCACTTGGTAGAGAGTTTGGTGAGGCTCCAAGTGTGATGATTTTGTTTTCAACTAGATGCCTTTTGAGTAACTAACAACTAAACTAACACTTAAGTAGCTTCATTTTGATTTTTAGTCACCAGTTAGACTAAACGGTAAACACCACCCCTGTTCTTCCTTTAAGTTTGAGGCTAGTAGCCAGCAGCTACTTAGCTTAGCTTAGCACACAGACTGGAGACAAAGGGAAATGATTGATTTTATCATCAAACTGACAAAAAGTAAGTAAACATTTAAGTTCTTTTTGAGGTACGCTACTTTTGGGGGCTAGCTTGTTTACACTTTAAGGCCAACCACATGTGTTTAGTAACTTTGTAGGCTATCTGTACTGTAATGGTAGGCCTATCATAAATGTGAATGTTTTTTAACATAAACATTTGGGGGATGATTGTAACTCATATCTCACTTATGATTAGCCCCTATCTTATAAATAAAAGAATCAACCTGATATGTATGAGACAATATAACAATCCAACTTAATTATGAGTTTCTAATCTCGTAGCTAATAAAAATCTCCTTTTCCTATTCAAAACTTGTATAGTATTTCAGCATTTATACCTATAATGTGAGAGGACTCCGACCCCTTAAAGATTTGCCTGAAAATCATGATTCCGTTTGATAGCTGCAAATACATCCATGGCATAAGGGGAAAAAAAGTACTTGTTAATAGCTAATTCAACAAAATACAAACAAATGCAAGTTAAAAAAAAAAAAAAAACACACAGCTCAAGTTGTTGACCACAATGTAACTTGTATACGTGATGTATATTAGTACGTGACCTGACTTCGTGACATTAAACTTCCTGTTTCGTGGTGAAGATAATATCTGTTCACATGAAAACTTCAATATGTCACTTCCTAAAATAATTTTGTTGAAAAAGAAACTAAATTATTTTTTACATTTAAACATTTTACAAATTAATCTCATAAATGTTAAGGTCAGTAAGTTATATCAAAAAATATAAGCAACTAAATATGACAAACTTCTCCAAATTTAGAGTCACTTAAGAGCTGTTGTATTGTCCCCTTTTTTTTTAGCCTACATGTTCACATCACAGCTTTTTATTTGATAGGTAAAATTAATTTACTTCCTCTTTCTGCTTCTTCTTCTCTCCTCCACTCTTTTTCTCACAGACTCTGGTGGACCTTTGCCGACTGCTGCCTCAGACCAAGGTGCCAGAGCTGGTGGTCAGCTTGGTGGCGCTCTCTGTTCTCATTGTGGTCAAAGAGCTCAATGCCTGCTACAGACAGAAGCTGCCTATGCCCATCCCAATAGAACTCATAGTTGTGAGTTTTTCCTTCTTTCCCCCCCATTTGCACAGCAGATGTTTTCACTTAATAGTCCACCAGGGGGCATCTGTGCCTCAGTGATCCTACCTAACTGAGGGACTGTTGACCTTGTTAGATATTTGCCAATACGTGTTGTACGTGCTCAAAGTAATGATTTCCACACACACACACTCAACCACCATTGTTTTTATTTAAATCATTTTTTCCCCTCCACATTTTTCTACAGATCATAGCGGCAACAATCATCACCCACTTCTGTGGACTTACAAGTACATATGCCATTGATGTGGTTGGAGAGATACCCAGTGGGTAAGTTAATCTCTGTGTATGAAATACGTAAGTCTGTCTGAACAAAAGAGAAAGAGAAAGCAAGTGGGAGAGGTTAGACTGAGGACAAACTGTTTTCAAGACAGAGAAGCACTGTGTGTTTCCTGGTTGCCTGAAACGCAGAGGTGTTGATCAGAAAAAGTCATGCACCCTACAAAGAAACTGTGTCACAGGGTGTGAGCTTGCTTTTAATATGATATTCATGGAATTCTGGTTTGGCCATTTTTTGTGACAACAAAGGTTGTAAGTTGGGTGTGTTCCTAAATTATTGAAAATGTCTGCAAGTACAGGAAGTGCTTAGACAAAAGAGGATGCTACAGCACGTGCAAATGCAAGACCACTTGTCAGCTAAAGGTTACAGCTGCTGATGTTTAAAGATTTCACTCTGGCAAGAAGCCTGTTGGGTACATTTCTTTTAATGTAAAGAGGTTTTAATAGCCTCAGGGGAAATGTAAGGTGTCCCTAATGCCCTGGGCTGTTTGTAGAGATGTCTGCATGTCAGGACTTTTCTAACTGTGCATGATAACAGGGGGAAAAAAAAACGAACCATTCATGTTTTCCTCTTGCTTCAGGCTGAAGGCCCCCCGAGCTCCAGATACCAACTTGTTCTCACAGGTGATAGGTGATGCTTTCGCCATAGCCATTGTGGGCTACGCCATCAACATCTCCCTCGGCAAGACGTTTGCCCTCAAACATGGCTACAAGGTGGATAGCAACCAGGTGAGGCACAGACACACAGATACACTGTGGTTCTCACAAAAACCTGTCAGAGTTATACTTGGAGTCCCCCTTCCTGTCTGACTCACTGCTAACAGGCAAAACTTTGTCCTAATATTAGACTTTACTCTCTGCTCGCTCACAGTTAGTCATAACGGTCACATCAGTGGAAAAATTATTCTGTAAAAACGACCCGGTTCAAGCGGTGCCCCAGCAGCAGAGCCATGAATAATTTAACAGAACTATGTTTCTGTTGGTTTGTTTCAAATAAATCAAATCCAAGTTATTTTACTGGCCTGAATTACAAAAGCAGCTCAGACTCAGAATTTGCAGTGTGACAGAAGCAGCAACAAAAAGGCTTTCTTGTCATACTGATCAGATGCTCAGCACATTTTTCAGACGCTACATTTATTATACTGTGAGTGTGTTTCTGGTTCTCAACAGCACTGTTTACAAATTGCAACTTTCCATTGCGGTTGTCTATATATAGATATTTTCTCCATAGTCCCCAAGTAATTATTTGCAAATGAAAAATGTATTCAATTTCCACATCTGGCATATATCCTGATAGTAATGATCGACTGAAAATAGATGACCTAAACCTTTCATGCAGTTGGCCAACGATGCATTTATGCCAGTTATAAGTGCAATTTCTAATATTATAATACTTCAAACTTCTTCCACTGCATAACACTATGTGACAAAGACATCTTGGATTCACCTCATAGTGAAAAAGCAATTGCAATTCCCTTGGGGTTACATGAAGTTTGCATCTGACAAGTTGATGATATGTGATTAAATAGTAGAAAGAAATTATAAACATTGATATGAAAACAAGTGGGTATAATCATCATGGAGATGTAAGTATGTTCTTGATTGCTTATGCAATCTCCTCTGATTATTCATTCTTTATGCCAAACCACAGCCTAAGATTAAACTGCATTGTTTCCCCTTTACTTGTACGGCGGGGTCATACCATCACTTTATTGGAAAAATGATTAATGCTCTCCTGAAAATAGAAATGGATGAAGGCAAAACTTGTCCTCTTTCCACAGCTCTGTCTTAACATGCACATACAGATGTTTTTATGCTCTTAGTTTGGTCTGTAACACTCAGACTTACAATATTCACACACACATGCACACTTTTGCTGAGGCATGTGACTGGGATCATTGTGGACAAAGATGGGTTGGGAGCACTCAGCCTCACCCAGAGCTGCCCTGCTAAATCATTAATGCCCAACAAGCTTTATGCAATCAAGTGTGTCTTAAATATGCTTGGCACTGCGCTCACAGACTGGCCGTGATGTGTTGAAATGGCCATAAAAACAGTATACTAGTGTTATTCATCTGACTCTGGACATTGAAGGCCATGATATTTATAGTCATTGGTCAATATGTCAGGATTAATGTCAAAGGTTGTCTGTTTTCCAGCCTTAATGTCCAAGCTATTCCTTCAAATCTCTCTTGCGCTTTCTCTTTTTCCAGGAGCTGGTCGCTCTGGGTCTGAGTAACACTGTTGGTGGATTTTTCCAGTGTTACTCAGTGACCTCCTCCTTGTCTCGCAGCCTCGTTCAGGAGAGCACAGGGGGCAAGACACAAGTAAACACACACACACAAACATTATATGTGCTCAAACATCATAAATAGCAGCGTCTGATTACTTCTAATCCGTTGGTTCAACTTGGGACCATTATCTCCATGATAACTGAGTGTGTGTGTGTGTATGTGTGTTTTATCAGGTTGCTGGAGTGATTTCCTCCATCATTGTGCTGATCACAGTTTTGCAAATCGGTGCTCTCTTTGAAGATCTCCCCAAGGTAACACCCTCACCCCTCCCACCCTGTGCCAACTCTCACTAATGACCAGTCTCTCTCCTGGCAGACAATTTAATAACCAACAACTGCTGTGGGTATATGTGAATACATCTGCATGTGTGTGCTCCACAGGCTGTCCTATCTACAATAGTGTTTGTGAATTTGAAAGGAATGTTTAAGCAGTTCATGGACGTCCCTGAGCTGTGGAAGACCAACAAAGTTGATCTGGTACGACTAAATCCTCTTGAAGAGTTATTCTGCTCAGTTAAATACTGTGTGAACCTTTCATCACCGTTGACCTCATTGACTGTCAGTGTTTCTGCTGCCCCCTAGCTGGTGTGGTTGGTGACATTCACAAGCACCATCCTGCTCAATCTGGACCTGGGCCTGGCTGTCTCCATCGGCTTTTCCATGCTCACTGTCATCTTCAGAACACAGCTGTAACTACACCCCCCCTAATCTTTCATTATTTATTCATATGTAAACATAATGAGATATTCGGATGAGGTGTTGCAGGACACTTATTGCTGTAATTTGGTCATCTTAATACCTTTCAGACCCCGTTACTCTATCTTGGGCCATGTGCAGGGCACTGACTTGTACCTGGACACCGACAAATACAGGGAGGTAAGAAACTTTAGTTTATTTAGCCGTGTAAATAGCCTTGGTTTTATTCTATTGTCCCATAAGAGTTCTACCACCACTTCATAAAATAATGGTGAATGTAACTCCAGCAGTATCCCAGTTTTTAATCCAGAGAGCTCCCTGACAACAGCTGCCTTGGTCTTGACTGAAAAATATCAAAATGTTTTGGTTTGATTGCCATGAAATGTAGTGCAGAGGCCGTTTTAAGTGATATGTCTTCACAACTACCAAACAGATTGTCATGGTTTGATGTCCCACTCAGGATGATTGAAAGCTTAACTTTTCATTTTACAATTAACTTTACATTTGTGCTTTATGACAAAATACAAAACTAATGACATCAGCCTCAGCTGTAATTTGAGAGAATTGACCCTTTTATAGGAGCACTTTGGGTGGAGAGACTCCATTCAGTCAAACAATACATGGGGGAGATAGAAAGTGCAAGTGAGAGCAGAAGTGAATGTGAGTCCCTGAACTCTTGTACTTCATGATGTGTCCCTGCAGGCTAAGGAGATTCCAGGAATTAAAATCTTCCACTCGTCCACAACCATCTACTACACAAATGCTGAGATGTACTTGGAGGCCCTGCAAGAGAAGGTGTGTGCATGTGTGTCCCCTGTGTGTGTGCTGGCTTGTGTTTGATTACAAGATGTAATCTCTGTCTGCCGTCTACAGCAGCCTTAATTGCCTTCATTATCTCTCTCGCCTGTCTCACTTTCTCTTTTCTCTCTTTAATGTGATCCTCGGCTTTTTGTGCAGAGTGGGATTGAAATCGGGAAGCTGCTGACGGCAAAGAAGAAACGAGACGCGGAGCTGAAGCGTAAACAAGAGAAAGAGAAAAAGAAAGTGAAAAAGGAGGCAAAGAAACAGGTATGATATCCTAAATGACACATTCAGGAACACCTTGAATAAAATCACTTAAGAATTTCGAAGTTACTAATAGTTGTTCTCACTTTTTCTACCTACTGGCAGACAAAAGCAGCCAGCTACCTCTCCAATGGCACAGTCTCCTTGAAGGAGTTAGAGACGAATGAGAGGAAGAGGGGACAGACACAAGCCAATGGTCCAACCTTAAGCCTGACAGAGACCTCTACAAATAGCGTCAGTAAAGGACAAGTAAACTGGGCTTACCTATATGACAAAACCATTGGGGACTCAGATTTGGACACAGGTTGCCCCGGTAATGGCAGCATCAACCAGGTATCGCACCATGGCGATGAGGAGAAGGGATGGGCCTGTGGATCACACACACACAGCATCATCTTGGACATTTCAACAACCAGCTTTGTGGACACAGTCACCGTGAACACATTGAAAAATGTAAGCATGTTGACAATGCCAATATCAAATCACCTGATATGTTGTTGTTCATCTTTAAAACATTCTGCTCAAGGTGATCTAAACAAAGTTATGCCTATTTCCCCCCCAGATTTTCAGGGACTTTGGGGAGATTGATTTGGAAATCTATTTAGCAGGCTGCCAAGGTGAGTGGCACACCAGACAAAAACAGAGACAAAGTTAATGTCCTTAATGCTGAGTCAAGGCAGTGAAACTTTAGATAATAAATGCATCAAGGTCCCAGCCTCAGTGGCGCCACATCGTTCCTTGTCTGACATGTCAGTCAAATATAAATATTTATTTCTATAATCTAAATGCTTTCCCTCTCATGGTCTCACATTGTAATGCGTGCCTTTCTGTCTGTCTGTTTAGCCTGTGTCGTGGAGCAGCTGGAATCGGCCGGTTTCTTCTCAGAATCCATCCAAAAGAGCAGGTTGTTTGTCACAGTCCATGATGCAGTGCTTCATATTCTCAAGAAACGGGGGCAGACAGACTTCATACTTGTACGTTCACCACTGTGAATATTTACGACACTTTTGGCTGTAACTTCCTTATATCGCTGGTGTATATTCTGATCCTTTATCCCATAATCCTCTTCATTTTTCAGGATGTTTCCTGCAGCACCCAGATGTAACCATTAGGGGTCACACTGTTCCAACTCTCGCCCTCGTCCCCCTCCTCCTCCTCCTTTTCTTGGGCTGCTGGCTGTTCCATTGCTGCTCACTACTGGTCGTCATTGTCTCTGAATGCACCACCTTGACATGGCGGCTGGTTGCCATGGAAATACAGGGAGCCGTTGCTGTGGCAACCGGCTTTTTATGATATTGCCTAATGAGATAGCCGGCAATACGTCATTGCAGCTCTCTCGCTCTGTGGTGAGTGTATGAGAGACAGAGAAGGGGCGGGGGTTGAGTAGGAGAATGTAACATTGGACTAATAGGAGTCTGTATTTATAGCCTGTGTGAGAGACCAGAGAGTGAGAGAAAGGTTGACTGTAAGGGGAAACTCACTCATGAGAGGCGTTGTGAACAGACGGGCGGAGATGTGCATTTGTCTGTCAATCTATATTCTTGAATCAGTGCATTTGGCCCTCCTCCAAATGTCCATAATTAATCAATAGAATGTAAATATTTGTCATTGATATGGCCAAGCCCTTCCCTCTGGGAGTGGTTCTTACATGATACAATAAAACCCATTTGCTCCCAAATCCTGCAGGAACAAGCTGAGATGCAGATGTGGTATAATAACTGTGTTATGTTTTCACTGAGCAGCAGCTTCTGAACACACTGCGGGTGTATTTATAGTCAGTATTCACACGTCTGATTCCTCTGACATCTGAGGCTCCCCCTCTATATTTAGGATCCAGTCTCTTATTGTCATCTATAATAACTATCTAGCATTTGTCAACCACTACATTATAATGTATACCACATGTTTCATTTATATGGAATTGATTTGGAAAGCCCACACATACGTATATATTTGCTCACAGTCATTTTTTACTTTCATAAATATGTGTAGGAAATGTATGTGAGAGGGTGGGAATATCTACAAAGTCTACTAGATTGGTGCATTTACGTGCACTTCTGCAGATTGGAAAAAAGAGTGCTCATGAGTGCAGGGCTATTTTGTCCCATTGGGACGAGCAAAAAATTATCTACCTGCAGTTTGTCAGAGATCCTCAAAATTGTTGTTTTTTGGGCTAAACCACTCCAATGTAAACACTATGAGGTGTTAAAAAAACACATTTACTTGAGCGTACCTACTGCACATCCTGTTCACTTACTGATAACACTTCTTAGCAACTACTTATAAATGTTTAGCTATCAAATATCTCTTGGAGTTTATTTTTATACAGATGTAAAAGTGTAACATATTTAATGTGATTGAACCAGGATATTTTCTGTACATAGCCACAGTGTGTTTTATAAATGAATGAATGAGACCATGTAAATAATAATAATAAAAAAAACTCACAGAAACACATAACATCCATCCTTATCTGGTCATTTATTGCTTCTTTCCTTTCATGGCATCAGGTCTCTTCCCCCTCCCCACATCCCCGTTTCCTGCTCTTTGCACAGTTCAATCTAGAGTTTCTCTCTTTCTCTTAAGGTGGAAATACTGATCATCATCCCCTCCAAATATTAACACTGATTCACAGACCCTACAATACACCGGATACTTAAGTTAGTTCATAACACATAGCTGGAAGTGGTGATGCATTGTCTCTTTTTGATTATTATTATAATTATTATTTTATTTTTATTTTTTAAAAATTGAACTTATTTTTTGTACAGTTCATTAAGAGAATACAGTTGGCAGAAAATGGTCAAATGCAATGCTACATGTAAATGAAGACAACCACTGACATGGTCCAACACACACGGACACATGCACACACAGTCTCTCTCTCACACACACACACACTCTCTCTCTCTCTCTCTCTCTCTCTCTCTCTCTCTCTCTCTCTCTCTCTCTCTCTCTCTCTCTCTCTCTCTCTCTCTCTCTCTCTCTCTCTCTCTCTCTCTCTCTCTCTCTCTCTCTCTCTCTCTCTCTCTCTCTCTCTCTCTCTCTCTCTCTCTCTCTCTCTCTCTCTCTCTCTCACTCTCACACACACACACACACACACACACACACACACACACACACACACACACACACACACACACACACACACACACACACACACACACACACACACACACACACACACACACACACACACACACACACACATTCAGACAATGACACATCAGCAGCAGATATGAGGTCTTTCATTTTGAATTTTTAACCAGAATATTTTGAGTTTTTGCTCACTCACAACAAAACAGCGTGGCATGTTGGGACTGATGAGGCTGTTGTAACCCTGACAGAGAGGCGCGGAGAGGGAAGATATTGCAACTACACAGGAAACAACACACTTACAGAACAAGACGGGACAGAACAGCACAGAGGCAGGGAGCGGAAAGAGAGGGGAGAGTCAGCGAGGTAGAGTCAGAAAGCAGAGCAGAGGGGAATATCAGCCTGGGATGATATAGATGTGGATGTGTTTCAGTTCTTCTCCCATCTAATCTTTGGTCCATTTGTCCAGGGCTTTTCCGTTGGTTTAAACTGTGGGGTGCGTAACTAATCTGCACTTTGCTCTTACCAGGCCAATGTGGTTTGCATGTATTTTGAGAAATTTGTATGTTTGTGCATGTGTGTGCTGATGTCAAGGGCGACCTTGGGTCTGTGTTCTGTGGGGCTCAGCTTATCAGATGACACTCTCAAAGAGAAGCGTATTCTTAGTTCCTGCAGGGGGCAGCAGTTTGGCCTCGCTCTCTGGGGCCAGGTACTCCAGATGATGTCTGCCCCAAACTGGGGTAGTCAGGTGTTGCCACCGCTACATAAAAAAATAAAACAAGGACATGATGGACTGTTTATTGGATTGATGCCTCAGAACTCTATAATGAGTAATTATGAAATCAGCAGACCAAATAAGGGAATGCAGTATCCAAGGAAACACATTCCTACTGATTCATCAACAATTACAAACAGACACACAAGCACAAGAGAATATGTGCAAACATGCATGTTTGCTCTCGGGCATACTGACCTCCCGCAAAGATCCTTTGCAGCGCAGTAGTTTGTAGAGAACAGTGACGGGGATACAGAGCATTGACGACAGAGCCAAGGCCCAGCCAAGCGCTTCACCCCACACGGGGTATGTGTACACTGTGTTGTAGGTCAGGGGCTTATAGTTCACCACGTGGAACAGGAACACTCCCTATATGCACACAAAAATGTCAGCTGATTTCACCTGGCAGGTCAAACTTAGAGAAAAGCAAGCACACACGCGCACATGTAGAACACGTACCACACAGACTAAAGGTGTGATGTAGGACCAGCACCACTTCATGTAGGGTAGGGGCTGATAGCCAATCATGCGTGCCACGTCGTCCATGAATCGGTCTGCGCCTGGTGGGGATGACACACAAAAACATTGAGATTATGAATGAATGAATGAATGAATTGTGCGGGGGTTGTCTTGTTTGTGTTGTAATTATGCAGTGTTGCCTCACCATAGACCCATGCGATCACCACACACTCCCAGAAGGCCTGCCACAGCAGAGTGATGCCACTGGCAGAGTAGTAGTCAAACAGCTGGAAGACATACATCCCTCCCTGGCAGAAGCACAGAAACCAGTCAGCATTATGACTATATCCTGTTAATACTTCATGTGTGACCTATTTCCAGTCTTGTCTGTTTGAGCTTTCATTCCATTCCAGTAATGGCACTGGTTTGGTTTTCTGATCCCATTTAAGCTTTACACAAGCAAAGAACATTAAAATAATTTGAAAGCAAAAACAAAAACTATGGCATTTCAACTAGTTTCTGAATGACATGGTATTCGGCCCAGACGTTTGTTGGGTTATAATCTCACTGCCTGTCTAAAAAATGACTGTGTATCCCACCCTAATTCTGCAGAATTTAACCATTTGAGGTCTGAAACTCAGCTGTACCTCAGTGACCATGGACATGTCGATGAGGAAGCAGATTACACAGCAGATGGCCGCTACCACCTCTCGGCGCAGGGAGCCAAAGGTAGATGTAGGGGGTAGCATGTCCATGATTCCCGTTATCAAACCCTCTACCCCTACAAACTGAAAAAGAGAGTGGAGACAGAGCAGAGAGGGAGAGAGAAGGCAAAAGTGAGTGGCAGGCCAACAAACAAAGGGACAGAAGGAGAGTGGCTGTTTTAGTGCCTGAGTGTGTGGACATACATAGATGTTACGCAAAGATATTTGCAATGTAACATACTATACATTCATAACACACTATACTTGTAAAAAAACAAAAAAAAAACAAAAACAAACAAACAAAATATCTAAACAATTATGCACAGATTTTCCGTGTAGCTCACACAACCCCATGACTCCCCTCTAAGCTACCCGTCAACCAATCAACAGATGCACTGAACTGCAGATGCACCTGACATGTTACTGACATTTCGCAGGTGAGCGTGTCAGCTCGGCCTCCCCTCTTCAGTCTCCCAAAACGAGAATATTTATATGTAACTTTGCAGAAATATGTATCAACCTCCAGAATGAGTTCAGCTGAGGAGCTATTTTTACATAATTTACTAGAAACGGCAGCACATGCATGAGCAATGTGGCTGTGGCAGGAAAAATAGAGAGATGGATGGAGAAGAAATGAGGCAGAGAATGGAAAGTGAGAGTAAATGAATGGATTGGAGAGCAGACAGACGCTCTCTGTGTGAATCAGACAGAAGCTCATTGACAAATCCCTGGGCTGTAAAACAATGGATGTAGGCACTGGCTCAAACAGACACACAACAAACAGGCTGCTAAGAAATGCAATGCTAAAACTGGATGTGATGTGTCTACAATTTTTGTCAGAGGAGGTGAGAGAGAACTAGAGACAGAAAACTACTCTCCATTAAGTGCTACTGAATAAAAATAAAAAAAAACAGAAAAAATATAGAATCAGGGAATACATCACATGAGCATACAGTTCCCCTTGGTTAATCTAAAGTGAACACACAGTGTATAGCTAAGTATTACCTGGCTGTCTAAGCCCAGTATGAGCAACATGAAGAAGAAAAGTGCTGCCCAAAGCGGCGCCAGAGGCATCAGAGTCACAGCCTTGGGGTAGGCTATAAAGGCAAGGCCTGGACCTGCACATTAAGAAACAGAGTGGGAAGCATAAAGTATCACGAGCATACAGTATGGCTCTAACTGTCTCTAACACTGGCCTTTAGGTACCAATGTCATGGGGAATCTGGATTCTTACCACTCTCAGCCACCTTACTGATGTCCACGCCTTGCTCTGCAGCCATGAAGCCCAGCACAGAAAACACTACAAAGCCTGCAAAGAAACTGGTTCCACTGTTAATGATGGCCAGCACGAATGCATCCCTGCACAGAGATAGAGAAGAAAGAGGAATAGAAAGAAAGGGGGAAAGAGAACAATTAGAATGACGTTGTGAGGAAAAAATGCATTATAATATGCTGTAACATGAGGCTCACATTAGATACTCAGAGTCAGGACAGACACTCGCAACAGAAGAGATGGGCTGCGATGGTTAACAGGGGATCAATAGCAATTTCTCTGAAAGCTGCTCTTGTCTTTGAAGTTGGCAAGAGGACAGGAAGTAAACCAATGGGAAGTCTGTTTCAAGGTCTAAGAGGGTAAAGAGTGAAAGGGGAACCCATGCTGGCTAATTGCTACATATACAGTACATGGTACTGTATAGCTAACATCATAATAATGCATGCATTTATCCATAATTTATGTTGGAGATCTAATTCTCATTTAGGATTGAAGTCAACCAACATCACTGTGATCTGGTTTGCACAGTGAAGAGTGACCTTTATTCTGATAACATTTACAGTAGTCTGCAACACTGGCCACGAATCCCTTCTGTAAATGCAACAGTTGCATGATGGTTATTATAAAACTGTTGCAACTTTGTTCAGCAGTAACCTTTACCCTATCTACTGCCAATAAACTCTGTCAATCTGGGGCAGTGCTCAGAGGAATGCTTATGGATGTGGATAATAAACACCAGTGAGACTGGGTGTGTGTATTAAGAAAGTAGTCCACATCAAGACCACAGTTATTACATAACACTTAAGTGGCGCTGTGAGGCTGTATTGTCTCATTACATATCAGCAGACACAGTTGCTGGATGAAGAAAACTTTACCACTTGCGTAACACATGCCAAACATAACTTCTAGCACTGTAATATGTATTATTGGGGTGGGGTTGTTATTGAACACAAATCAAAACGGGTTTATCTACCCTATAATCTTCATGACATGCCTCAGCTTTCATTAGTGTGCACTTCAGCCTCAGGTGAATGCTGAATGCAAACATTACTATACAATATTTAGCAGAAACACAACAATTTGATATAATTGTGCCGATATTTTACCAACTTGGACCAAATATTTGGGCGTGCAACTTTGTAAAGTGTGGCATGCAAAACCAAGTTAACCATTGGCTAATGCTGACACATGACCAAAGGTTTCTACTTTACTCACATGGAAACTGCTCCTTTATCAAATTTTAAGACCATCCATCCTATGGTTCAAGATATTTCACTTTGGACCAAAGTCCTGCTGACACTGTAATCCCTAAAGCTACATACTAGCATGGATAAAAAGCAGGCAAACAAGACCCTAAAACTGGGTTCTGAGTCCCTGATGTACTATACATTGGCATCTGAGAGCGGTTTATATACACATCTCCCCAGATATCCCTGGGCTACTTTAAGTGTGTGTGAGAAACAGAGCCGAGCTAACATGCCTGAGAATCTAAACTCATCTTTCAACTTCCAATTAAGGTCAAGGCAGAGAAAATGTCAAATGGCAGGATATTCATGAGACTCCTCCTATAAGAGGCATTCCAAATATTCAAGCTGCAAGTGATAAGATTTGTTTTTTTTCAATTATTCCTTCTGCTGCTATGGAACTAACTACCTCACAAGAGTTTTAATATGTTTACATTTCCCTGTCTCTTTAGGGGAAACACATTTAGGATCATCAATCTGCCCACACAACAGAAATAGTGAGGCCAGCTGTGACTAAAAACAGACAATGGAATTCAGGTCTGCAGCGCACTGCCTTCTTCATTACGGACCTGATTGACCTACTACAGTACCAGTTACACTGTATAACAAAATCAAATAAATAAGAGATTATTGGGCTGTAGGAGACCTCCTGGAAACCAATTCAGTTCTATTTTTGTCAGGAAGAAAATGACTTTACGCATGAAATGTGAGTAGTGTAAGAGGAAGCCTTTGGGCCTTCAGTCACATTCAGTCCTGGCACCATTGTATAGTGTATTCATGTATATAGACTGTGGTTGCCTTCTTCCGTCAGTGTGTGTAAATGCTTTTCTTCTGGTTTGTTTGGTAGTACTTTGGTAGTACTGATGTTGGCCTTCGTTCACTGACACTGGTGTCTGATTTTATGTTGTGTGTGTGTGTAAACTCACTGGTAACAGTTGTTATGGAAGCGGTTGTAGCTGCCCAGAGCAGTCAGGGCACCCAGTCCAATGGCATAGGAGAAGAAAATTTGAGTGCCCGCATCGATCCACACCTATCACAAAGGGAAACGTGAGTGATCTTTTTAAATCGTTTAACTTATTTCTTTTGTATCCAAAAGTTCAAGTTGTACCTGTGCTTCACCAAGTTTAGACCAGTCTGGTTTCAGGTAGTAAACAATCCCATCTAAAGCTCCAGGTAAAGTGACTCCATGGGCCAGAAGAACGATCAGAACCAGGTAGGGGAACAGAGCTGTGAAGTAGACAACCTACAGAGAGATGTAAAAGGAGGTCTGTGAAGTACATTTGTAGACACTGTATGACTAATTTGTAGGTTATATTTGGGGGTAGGGAGGTGAAGTTGAGTGCTATGCATTAACTTGCATTAAGTGAAAGTAGAAAACTCCAAAGTAAACTTTTAAACCCCTCACATTACATGAAGTAAGTACATAAAAAAAGATGTGGTTACATGATGAATTTAACAGGCTAGCTGGAAAAGTTTAGTGCTTATCAACATGGTCTATCAGCTATGGTCAAACGTTTCAATGCAACTGCACCTAAGTATGTTTTTAGCACTTTGATTAATAAATTACCTGCTTTGCAAATACTCAAGTCTTAAGTAGAAGCCCATTAGGTCCTTCCTGTAGTAGATGTGTAATGGGCCCTGTCATGTTACTTTGAAGAAAAGGTAGGCCTGTAAATGGAAAGCCAGACAATTTGTAAACCTCCTGCAATAGCAGGGGTTTTTGGCAGACCTTTTCAAAAGGTAGTCTTTTGACAAGTTATGCTCAGAAAGCTGCCCCATGCTACCTAATAGAAGCATCAAGTCCCAGCTAAATCAGTATGGTAAAAGCAAAGTAGTGAGAAAGCACATATTTGCCTTGATCTAGGGTGAACATGGGCAGAAAAGCCCCTTTCCAGCTCTAAAACATCTATGGTGGAAAGTTACTAATCGGCTTACAGCTGGCTGACTGGCTCAATCTCCTTCATTATTTTTTCCCCTTGCTCTATGAGCTGTAGCTACTCTGGAGACACAAGTATGCAAACACAGGCAGCTCCATATGCTACGAAACAAGGATGCATTCATTATGCCAGTGTATCAATGCAGAAACATCTAAAATAATAAGACGTGGACATCTTTTTTAAACTACTATGTGGAAATTACTCAGAACATTGCGTACGTGAAATATAACATAATGGGGATCAGTGGAAGATTAAAGCCTGACTGGAAACTTCAGCTGCACATGTATATAAATACACGTGAGGAAAAAAAGTACCTATGCATATCAGAAGACATTTAAGGAATACACGTGTGCTCATATTTTTTTTTATCCATATGTGTTTCAGTCTAGACGCTGATCCTTTCACTATACCAAAGCTCCTTTGGGGTCAAGGGGCAAAATGCTGCATTTTTTTTTTAAACCTTTCACATGAAGCCATGCAAATAATAGTCTGTACTCCATGAACCCTAATATTGACAAGAAGCAATTTATGCTAAATGTAAATATGAAACCATAGTCATCTGCACTCATTAACCCCAAAACACTAACATGTGACATTAAGAATCATGAACAGCCAGAAAAAACTTTACCTTGCCAGTAGATTTAACACCTTTCCACATACAGAAGTAAACAATGATCCAAGTGGCTATGAGACATAGCACCATCTCATAGCTGATGCCACCAGGCTCGTGCAGCCCACCAGACAGACGGAGCACTTTACGCCTGGGAGAGACAACAGAGAGATGTGTCCATTAGAAAAGATACTAATGGCATATCTGAAGAGTAAATTAGTGAGGGGGAATGCAAGTTGAACTACAGTTTGCAAGTACAATTAGCACAAAAAAATATGTATCATATTAAATATTATTTTCCAAGAAAGTGGAATTGCTGCTCTAATCCTCCACGAAAAGTCACAGCCAAATGAAGACATACTCCCAGAACTCGATGACCGGGGAGCGCATGCCCTCAACCTCTGTGCAGCTGCCGTTGAAGAAGAGCTGGGCTGAGGACAGGTTCAGTGGGGACGTAGAGGACAGGAGGTTGGAGGGGGTGGCCGACTGGGCAGCGCTGCGGTTGTGGCAGGCACGGCGGAAGTCCTGTGTACAGTTGGGGGTGTTCCAGGGATGTCCACAGGTGGCCCAGGGCAGCGGGTTGGTGAAGGAGTGGAAGAGAAAGTAGAGGCCCCACACCAGAATCATAATGTAGTAGGTGTTACAGAAGAACACAATCACCATCGAGGCCAAGCCCAGACCTGGCAGAGAGGGAGAGATGAGATAAGGACAGGAATGTAATTTGTAAATATGTGGTGAAGAAGAGTTACGAAAAACCTTATTCAGAGAGATATAAATGTACTCCATGTGTGTGAGGTACATTAACATAAACAGAGATAAGTACCTTTGAAGAGGGGTGCGATGTTCCAAGCAGAGACCCCTCCTTGCTTCATGAACTGTCCCAGGGCAATCTCCAGGAAAAAGACCGGGATGCCCCCGATGAACACAATCAGCAAGTAGGGAATCAGGAAAACCCCTGGAACACACAATACACACATTCATCACATGGTACCTGAAGTAGCAGGCAGCCAGATGCTTTGTCTAACTGTGGGAAATACCCATGCACCCAGGAGAACACACAAACAATGATTACCTCTGTTGCGAATGAAAGCTTTAGCAAGGGGTGCTTGTTTCATAGTAAACTAAATGTTATGGTCCTTTTAATAGCATAATAATGGCTAATAGCTAATGGTATCAAATCAATACATTTCACAGTTGATTATATCACATATTTGGCTTCATTCTCTTCAAACAGCAGCTGTTTCGCAACGATATAATGGACAGGAAAAATAATATCACACAACATCAAATATTACAGTAAAATTTTGCATAGATGTTGTGAGACTTCATTGTGCTTTATAACAAACGAATGTGTGTTTTTTTTCATGTGTATATATGGAAATTATATGTTAACAGTGTTTTTGTTCTCTTCTTTTCCTTGTTTCTTTTAGACGTGATGAACAAAGGTTGTTGCAATTACATACAAGTCCTGGTATCCTGGTACAGTCCAATACCGAGTGAAGTAAAGTTATTTCAATTTGATAATATGAATGTAAATATGCAAATATTTTCTGTTTTGGTAATTGATCACTGTTAATTGGATCACATTATTCAGGTGTTCGGTTTAACAGTGTGACTGGACTGCACTGGTGCAAAGCAAGCAAAGTAAATAAGTTGAAAGTGCAAAACATTCACCATTTTGTCAATTATCTTGACTTTTATGTACACAACAGGCTCCGAATTCTCAGACCACCTTCCCGTTTATATGGTCTCAGAGTTTTGGACTCCAGTGTTTTTAAATGTTGGGAAATTAAAAGAGACAGAGAGTGCCAGTGTTTTCTATAAATAATCTCCTTTTGGATTCCCCCACTGTAGCAGAGGCTTGTTGTGATCAGGAATAGACAGTAGAAAATCACATGAAAAAAGGCGGCATGAGACTTTCAATTCACAAAATCAAATTGCACTGATTTGGTTTGAATAACAATATAACTGGGTGATGCCACCACAGTGCGCAGATGGGAGGGAGTCACATGACCAGCAATGACGCAGAGCAGAGAGAGGCTAAGAAGAAAGGAGGGAAAGATGGATAGATGAGAGGAGAGGGACGCGGAGAAACTGGGACAACGCTGTGTTAGCGGAGGTACAACAAATACAGAAATGACACACCAAGGTATATGCCTCGCCGTCTCTGCAACTGTGCTATTGATTGACAATTTGTGCCTCATTCAGTCCATCATTCTTTATGTCATTCTCTGAGAGCTGAGGGCTGTAGCCATATAAGGAAGCATTCGTGAGCAAGAGTGGAAGAGAGAAAGGGGTGGGAGATCAAGGGAGACACTGAGAGAGAGAGAGAGAGAGAGAGAGAGAGAGAGTGAAAGGGAGAGAGATGCAATAGGAGGCGTGAATGGAATGACTGTAGAAAATGCTTGCACTAACATACCCCAACACGTTGGCTGAACCATTGAGGAACTGCATCCTTAATAGGCTTAAGTAAATCCTTTCTAATCATAACCGGACCAGACACATCATGCCGTATAGCCGAGTTACAAATAAATAAATAAATAAACAAGAGCAATAATTCCTCACATTCATAATACATTTATCTATTTACTGTCTCCAGTGGAGCATGTCCTTGATTCAAAAACAAAAAAAGGTCCAACTCGGAGCTCCAGCCCTTATCTGATACAGTTGTTGTGTTACAAGGTGTACCCTGGGCTGGTCAAGGACGTAAAACAAAGTATTGTAGCGGATGTGGCTCTGCTGACGCTGAGGAGGAGGAGATGACGGGTACAGTCACAGGACTGTTATTGTGCGACATATCCATATGCCTCCTTATCAGGGGCAGAGTGGGAGAGAGAGCACCTTTTTATGCTACATGAGTGCTGGGCAGGAGCACAGGGGGTGGACTGAGTGAGGCAGGCCATTGTTATATGATACCACAAGGTGGGTATCAGAGCCATGGGTCACAAGACACACGCACACATGAGGGGAGAGGGAGGGCTGAACGAAGTAACACCCGCATACACACACAGTCACCCATTCAGTTTCACTTCCACCAAACACCTCATAAAAAAATAGAAAACTGGGAAGGGCAGAGATAAGACAGACCAAGGCTGAAAGCTGCATTCAGGGCAGGTTACTACTGGACAAGCTGGCATAGATGTAATAGGAGAGGATACATGAAAAGACAAAGGCAAGTCAAATAAAGCCATATACCAGTGAGGGCGCAGTGGGACTGCTGTCGGGCAACTGGTACTAAGTCCGTCTGTTAACAAATAAAATGAAACCACGTGGGTGCACATAGCTTTTCAGCTACGTGCTCATGGACACGCAGTCCCCTGCTTTGTCTATACCTGTCATGTGTTACAGCATTATGCTTATGCCATGCTGCCTTTTATTGCCCAACCGGGAATATGTGTGAGTTAATCTAAACTCTTAGAAATTGTGTATAAACAAATACCAGAATATAGAAAGCATTTTTGTCAAATTGTTCTAATACCAGCTATAAAACTTTTTGAATCATGATCCGTTTCTTTAAGCTGCACAGCCACGACTACATCTCCCAGTGTGGTGGAAACTGAATCATTAAGTTGAGAGACATTCTCCTTGGCTTCATTTCAAACAACATCCATCACAAATAACAACGGGAGTAATCTAAGGACCACTGCACAGTGGTGGTGCAATATGTGAAAAGTGTAAGTTTGTGTACATGAAGAGAAAGAGAGAAAAAAAAACATAACGCAAGACAACCTCACTATTTATCATGAGAACGACTCTGTGAACTTTGCTTGCAGTGCACAGTTACATGTTTTACTCATTTGTCGTTCTTTGAAACTATCAGGTTTCAGACCAGTGTTTCTGAAACAGGCCTAGGAAATTCTAGAGAAAAACATTTCATATGTTTACAGTAACATTAATCAGACAGTGCTCCTCAAGGCTCACCTCCTCCATTCTTGTAACAGAGATACGGGAAACGCCACACATTGCCCAAGCCAACGGCAAAACCCACGCAGGACATGATGAAGTCCATCTGTCTGGTCCAGGTCTCTCTCTCCACCACTGGTAACGCCACGGCCCCATTTCCGGTCCCGGCTGCAGCCCCGTCCTGGGTTTGCAGTGGGCCAGCTCCTCCACCCTCACCACATCCCGGGCCCGCTCCAGGCACAGGCACCAGGGGGCGAGCTGACCCTCCACCCTCCTCCTCCGACAGGGTCCCTGCTTCCAGCTGGGGGAGACTGATTTCACCTGGACAGAAAAAGATGAACAAGGGTCAGATGAGATGAGGAAGAGGAACAGATTACAAGAGGAACTGAGGAGACAAGCGGGAGGACAAATGGAGGCAGATAAGAGAGGGAATCGATAACCTAAAATATCTTCACTCTAATCAGAAAAGACAGCAGACTATAGTCTAACAGTCATATCTAAAATATTCACATTCACAACTTTAAGTCACACGTCAGCGCTGGGGACTGATGAGCAGAGCCTCCTGGGCCAGACTTGCAATGAATGGAAGAGGGAGGCTGACTGTGCTCCATTCATTACAATTATAGCATCAGTACAACCTTAGCCAGTTATTACCGACTTCCACTGAGCCATAACAGGGCTGAAATACGTCTCACTGTAGTTTCGTGTGTTAATTGCCTTTTATAATTATTATTTGGACTACATTCATGTTGCTGTTGCACTGCCTTCACTGAGCCTTTCTCTGACATTCAGCTCCGTCCCTGTCTCATGGACAGTGATTAGTGTGCTGCGGTACAACACAGCACCGAGAGCCGGGGTCAAGGTATATATCTCAAGCTCCTCTGTCACTGAACGCTCCTTTTCTGTTGCTTCTGTGTCACGCAGACACCGGTGAATGAACTCACGCAGGCAGCTGCACAAGCACAAATAAACGCCATGTGTCACTTCGTTATTGCCATTCCATGATATCAGTGCTGGCCGCTCAGCGCTGGATGCAAAGCAAAGCAGCTGAATCCAGATCAGAGCAGTTTGAGGGGGCGTGTGAACAGAGGAGGGGAGAAGAGTGGGGAAGGTAAAGGATGTCAGCATCCACGGTGCAACTTAATGAGAGAGGATACCTGTGGTTAGAGATCATTATAGGATGGCTACAAACTATGTGATAATTTCATGTTTACCCAGAGAGATTACTCCAAAGGTTAAAGACAATAAGAACAAAATCTATTGTTCTTAGACATGAATGGGGTCTATGTCAAGAATACAACAGTCATTACTCACATGTCAGTAGGAAACAGACTGGGGTATGAACATGAGTCATCTTACTCTGCAGCCAGAACAAGCCATAGCAAGCTAAACGATGATGCTCTCATAATAACTGAGGGGGAAAAAACTTCACATTGACTGATCAGGGGCATAAATCTCTTCTGTACTGCACAGGGACACGTGTTCAGCATGAATATTAAGCTTGAAAATGACGTCTATGTTCTTGTGTGGTTTGTGTTTAGATCTCCTAAGGCGTATTTATGATGTGATGAAGAGAGACCCAGACTGAGGCAGGTTGAGTGCAGCTGGTGTCTCCCCCCTCAAAGCATAATATCAAAGCAAGCTAATTCAGCAGCATGGTGGTTGTGTTTTAAGCTAATGGTTGGATCATATTGTAAATAATAATAATAATAGAAATACTCAAGCAGTAGAGGTCATTCAGCATACTCACCTTGGCTGCTCTCTTCCAACTCAGGTGACATATTGTTGGGTAGCGGCACAAAAATATTTTTTATTTTTATTTTTTTTTACAAAAAAAAAAAGAAAAAAAAAAGGCAAGCTGGCTGATGGTTTTAGCCAGGAGCTGCTGAAGTTGTATAAATATGCCTGGCTTTAACAAGGCACCCGGCGGGCTCGAGAGAAGAGCGAGACACAGGGTCGTATCGCCTCAGTTGTCGGCTCTGCGTGCTCCAGTTGTCGTTTTGGTTTTCCGAGTTTGTTATTTCGCCTTCTTGAAATAAAAAAAATCGCAGTTTTTGTGATTATCACACGGTGGAAAACCCTCAGCTCAGCCAAGAGATGGAATTTTTTTCACAAAAGCGCCGCGGTCAGTTGAGCCCTTGACAAGAGGAGATTCAAAAGCAGTCGACGAAGCACTTGAAGGTAAGCCTGAAGAATCTCATGGATAACAGTTAAATGAAAATGATAATGCGCCTTAACGTGAAGATATTTCTTTTGTTTAAACAGCCCAGTCAGAAGACCATGAACCTGTACGTGATGCCGCGGTTCGACCAGACGAAGAATGTGATCCGCTGCTCCACGGTCCGCTCGCCGTGACGGACGCTCCCCCCGCCCTCCTGCTCCCGCCGCCGGCTGACGTGATTGGCTGACGCCGGCCCCAGTGCAGTGCGCACAGCATCAGCAGCAGCACAGCTCAGTCAAAATTAGAGGAGTCGCAACAAGGATGGGTTTATTTCACTTGCTTATGTCCTTGACCTGATATCACACAACTAACTGCAGATTTAAAAAAAAAAAAAAAAAAGAAAAAGAAAGAAAGAAAGAAAGAAAGAAAGAAAGAAAAAAAGAAAGCCCAAAGCGGCGTCTGATGATGGCGTTACGCTCCGTTTATTTGGTCTATATTTCGAGGACGAGGGCTCCCTGCTTGGGGACTAGGACTAATGCTCTATCAGGCAGTGCAGGATTAAGCTGATGGAGATCCCCAGAGCAACATAAAAATGCTTTTGTGCCCTATTGACTCATGCATGGCAGTTTCATTATTGCCACCAGTTGAAATGAGTTCATCAATTACCTATTGATTTCCTGAAAATTAATTGGCATTCATTTTGATTAGTGGGTCGTTGAAAAAACAAACAAAAAAACAAAAATCAAAAATTCACTTGTACCAGTTTCATTACAGTATTTACTCAACATATGTGTTTTTGTATTTTTTTTTACTGTCAGTTACATAATAGTGATTTTTCATTCATCTTTGACATACTGGGTGCAGCCCACACCTCTGTTTTGATGGAATCATCATTCTCTCTTTCTTGACGCACGTACACTCACAAAGTGCAATTTAATAAACCACAACTTTAAAACCAATGAGGTATGAATTAGATTACAGAATTACATAATCTGTCCACAAACTCAGGCTACAAGGTAGATGCCAGATGGAGAAGCTGTCATGGTTTTTGTTTTACTTCACTGGTGCAAAGTCCTAACAGATTTTTGACAGAGTAATCAAATATTTTACACCTATATTGTACGGAATAAACCAGGGTCTTTAAAGGTTTTACTTTTCCAAGTTGGGTTTCCAACTTTGCTCTCTGGAATGTAGTTAGGAATTATGGAAAGCATATAATTATCCTGAAAGCATAGTAAATGCCCTCATCAAATCAACTCATTTTATTTAATTAATTTCTACTCCACTAAATGTATCAAACAACTGTATTTAATTTAAACTGATTAACAGGAAAATGCTAGTACACAGTATAGTAGCAAGATGACAGGTGGCGTTCATGTCTGATTATTTACTTTGTGTACATTCTGTTGATTATTCTTTTCTTTTTTTAAATGGTTCACTATACAGTCGTTGTCACTGCCACTTTACTCACAAGAGGCAGCATGTGGTTTCAAGTGTGTAAGTGTGGGTCCTTCACAGAAACAAGTGATTGTGAGGTTAGAGGTGCATGCTGCTGATTCTGAGCGTACATTCAGAATGTGCAGGTGCCACCGCCTCAGTGTTTCAGTTATATTCTTTCGTTTTTTAATGTTGGTGGGCTAACTCTGGTGGAAACAGCACTGACAGGAGGATTTTAGTGCGACAGTTGAACTTCAACACAATTATCACAATTCCTGAGGCGAACTAGCTTAAGTTCAACAGCGGATTATGATGCTGTATTGGTTATTGGGTGACATCTAGTGGACATGGTCGATAGCAAGAGATTTGCATGAATGATCTCGCTGACACCATTACTTGTAAAACATTGTTTTATATATTTCATAACATAGAACAAACACAGTGACAAATTCAGTGCAACATCAAGCGGTAATAAATATGTTTTCCTTTAATTTAAAACACCAAATGGTGGTAATAAATAACACTCAAATAAATACTCTCAGACAAATAAATAATTTGGACTTGTGAGGATAAGAAACACCTAAGTTGGAATATCAAACACCTACGTTTGTATTACACCTGAAGGATTGGGCTCCCACAGCCAGTGTGATAAGTGATCTATTTGTCCAGTTTGCATTTTCAGTAGCAATTTAAATAAATTTTCATGATCAAAGCTCATTAACTCAGAGAGCAAAACCTGAAGAGCAGAACAGACAAAAAAATGATCACATGAAAATATCTCTCACACACATTCAGAGATGAATATTATTATTATGATATGGCTTTTAACAAAAGACCTAATTCTATAACAATAAATAACACTATGCCTAGTGAATTCAAACGGAAGGCAGGTAAGCAGGCTTATCTCTTACATAATATGTGACTGCATCTTCTCCGACTCACATCACAGTATCCATAGGTGTCTGTGATTCTGAATAACTTAAATAATTTTAAGGCGCAATTTAATAAAGAACGGCATTCACTCTGTTAAATTCATATATTGTTATGTAAATAAACAAATCTTAGGGAAGCTGATGCATCTGCCCACCTTACGTCTATATTGTGTAAATCTATGTAAAAAATTCACCAGACCTATAGGAATGACTTTAAGTCAAGGTAAATATGCAGCAGTGGCTTGAGAGATATAGTGTAATGCAAGACAATTACTGAAAGGAGAAAGTATCTGGGGATGTTATTTTGTGCAATGTCCATCTCAACTACAGCATCTGAGATAGTGGGAAGGTCTGTCCAGCTCCACTGGCTTCCATCGATACAAAGACTACTATTTCAATTATTTCCGTTAAAAAAGCCCAGCTATAAATCCTGGTGGAGGTCACTGTGTGAGAGAGTCTGGTAATGCTCCTCCATGGCCGACTTAGCTCGATGCCTCTGAGCCACTAGTCTCTGGTAGCGGGCCTGCATTTGATAGTCTGGATCCACATTTACCCAGCTGTTGGCCACCCACTTCACCCCACGCCTGACTGGGCAGTCGCCATGCAGGGAATACTCATCTAGCTCTCCCATCCAACCTACAGAAGATACAGGAAAACAGCATTTAAGAGGGAGGAAGGAGTGCAGTAGCTACTGGAGAGAGGTGAATAAGGTACACAAATTCATATAAATGTCAGCAACCAGCCACCAAAAACCTTAAGAGATTTTGTTAAGATTAATCCTTAATATTTTCATTGTCCAGGCAGGTCTCTACAATTTTGATATATTGTCAAATAGGTGATTTAAAGTATGTTGTTGCTTCAATCGAGTGCTTCAGTAACCTAGATTTTGATTGTGGAAATAGGTTATCCCTGGTCACAGGAGTCACCCACTCACCCAGTCTCGTACAAAGCTGCTCTGCTCTCCCTGAACCTAATTAGGTAGATTAATCATTTCAGTCCAAATGGTTATGGCAGTCACAACAACTCTCTTCAAAAGAGATGTGTTAAAGAAAACCAAGAGCAGAGAAAGAAGATGAAATTGAAGACAGATGTTGTAGAAAAGGAGAAGAAAAGGGCAGAAAAAGTAAATTTAATTTGTTCCCCCACAAGCTCCAAGTCCATCATTGGGCTGGATCAGCTAAGACTGGAAAACTTTCTTTTTCAAATTCTGAAACAGATTCTTATTTCCCTCAAGTCCTTTTCTCACACGGATCACATACTTTATATGGGTGACAAATTTTGGGTTCAAAATGAAGCAGAGAACTTGTGTTAAGTTTCCAACTCTGCAAGGTGAGAATTCAGGTTGGGGTTTAAAGAGGACACTTGCATGTCGTGTTTCCCAGGATTCAGGACTAAATGATAGAGGCATGAGGTTTGATTTAAATGTCTTCCTACAATAAAACAATAGAGCACATTAGATTGTGTGCTTGAAATAACCAATGCCTTCTGTTCTTACCTCTACCATCAGAGAGATGGTTGTACCAGAGGAGTGCCGTCCCAGCAGTAGGTTTTATTCTTAGGTTCCCTCTGCCACATGTCTCCTGGGTGTCTGTCAAATCAACTCCATCCTGGACCAGTGCCTAGGACACATGAAACTGTAAACAGCGTGTGTCTAATCATTTGTTTTGGCACATTGTGTTCACATAGGTGTCAGATTCCTTGTCATGGTTCAGCATTGACTGCATCTTATCAGCAGTATTCAGGTCATGCACAGTTGACATCATTTCACGGCAACAAAAAAAAAGTAGGTTTATGACTGCGGGCTGTGAAAGCACGCTCACCTGCTCTTCATAAGTACGATTGTCTGCCACAGGAAAGGTGGTCTCACCACCATCCTCTGCAGAGCTGAGGTAGAATGA
Source organism: Trachurus trachurus (assembly GCF_905171665.1). Taxonomy (NCBI): domain Eukaryota; kingdom Metazoa; phylum Chordata; class Actinopteri; order Carangiformes; family Carangidae; genus Trachurus; species Trachurus trachurus. The sequence continues at coordinate 21,919,884 of NC_139901.1, read as the reverse complement.
CACTGTGAGATACCTGTGATAAAACATGAAAGAAAGTGACAAAAAGAGATGAGAATGAAAAACATTCTCTCCCAATACACAGACAGAGATGTTATTTTTTATGTATCTAAACTGACTGAAAAGACAATGACAACAAAAACTAAAAAGTAATCCTTCTAGCAAACTTCCACCTTATAATGATCATTAATTAAATCACTAGATGTTTTCCCAACAATTACACCTAATTGCAAAACAAAGAGTAAAGAGTAAGTCATAATCTTAATAAAGAAAATATGTCTACACACCATATTATTTAACATTTATAGTCAGTCAAGGCGATACTATGAAAACCTGCAAAACAATCCTGCACATGTCATACATACTGTACCTGCAAGAGACCTCTGTGAGGACAGATGTGTTTCCTGCCAGTCGTGTGTGCGCACAGGTCGTTTCTGACTGAGAAGGGCTGCTGTCATGGTGGGCATCACTGAAGTCTCCGTGTTCGTAGCGAATCACTTGCAGTGGCTCACTCAGTTGAACGAGTTGAGAGGGCAGACGTGTCAGGCCGATTAGTCTGAATAAAAGAAGTAAGAAGGTAATGAAGTATATTATCAAAAATGTATGTATAGGTTACTAAGTGTGTGTCAAAGTGTGCGCATGTGTAGTTACCTGTTCCTAAGGGTTTGCAGCACATGGTGAGATCCCAGGCCTTGGAAAAGCCATGTCTGCTTGCTCCTCTGTCTGAACTGACCCCGGAGCTTCCCACTTTGCTGTTGTCCTGGACGCTGGGATCCATCATAAACACGCCTAAAATCCTCCAAGGTCAGCATCCCTTCCAAGCACATAGACATACACATAAAATTCCTTATTGGACTGTTTTCTCACCCTCATGTAGCTAAGGTTCAAAAGTAAAGTTAAAATGCAACCGTATAACTGCAGATACAAATGGAGCCCTGTGAATTAATTGAATTCACGATTCTGACTCAATTTAATCTAAACTTTATTTCCTGCAGTGACAATTCAGTGAACGGTAGGTTGACAGCTCTCCTCTCTCTTTTCCTCCATTCCTTCCCTCTTTGTCCAACCGTATGCTGTTACTCTCAGCTGAATGAATGTCTGGCCCCCACCACTTCCCCTGGGAGACCGCGCCCCAGCCGCAACAATAGCTCTGGGGTGCCAGGGAAGAGGTGATCGGGGAGGGGGTGGGTTAACGAAAGAGTGTGGAAGTGGGGGTTGGAGGGGGGAATACAGGGGATCCGGGGGAAAATTAAGAAAAGGGGTTGGAGAATAATCAGTTTTTAATGAGATAGGATGAGGCACATCCGGACTGGGATGTGTACAACGCCTGGCACAATAGCATCAGGTCAAAACGGTGTCACCCCTCTTCCGGCCTTGCCACTCTGAAACTTGCACGCAATCGCAGCTACCGGTCAGCCACTTACTGTACACTTATGAGTACACAACCACTGCAGAAACACTCACACAAATGACAGCAAGAGATGAGTTCAGTAGATTTCTTTTTTGTACATTTAAATTGGAGATGCTCATCTTGAACTATTGATTATTGTTAAGTAATTGTAAGGAACTCTGAAACTAAGTATTTTAAAGTTGTGTTTCATGCAGATATCAGATTAGGACAAACTTTAAAGAGCTGTTTAATATTAGTAGTCACATCAGTGTATACTTTTGGACCAAAAACTAAACTTTTTCCCCCTACTTTTTTTTAGACATTTTCAGATATGTGCCTCAGTTTAATCAGGGTTCAGAGATTTTCCTTCAACAGTTACATTAAAATTATGGTTAAAAGCTAAATTCATGAATGTATTCCATTTCATGATGCATTTAGTTTCAAGTGTCTCACACATTTATTTCATGAGAACACATGGGAACTTAACCCATGCTCCCTCCTAAATGGGATCATTCAGAAGGGCCTGAAATGTACTGACACACACAAACCACATCAGCACAAACCTGTTGGACGAGCTTCCAGACCGCTGAGTATCTGCCGCAAGTTATCTGGGCTCAACCATGTTCCATCTCGAGAACGTGAGTGACTCAGTATCTGGAGGAGAGACCAAAATGTTTTTCCCATATCAGTGAAAGAACATAAAATGTTCCATCAGTTCAATTATTCATTACTTAGAATTGATTTTCCTGGAAATCTATTTTCCTAATCTCCTACAGCTGCATGGCATATGGATACAAGATGTTTCTATCTCTTCACCTCTTGCTTCTGCAGCAGCCCGTCCTGGTTCAGGTCCAACAGACTAAAGACCTCCTCTGTGCTGAGAGAAAGTAGTGGCTGGTTTGACTCCTCTTGTCCCTGGCTGGGTGCTGGTGCCTGGCTCTCCATCAGACCCTTGAGCTGAGCCAGCTGCACCACCACACGACACTCCTCCTCTGACAGGAAGCCAGGGATCTCTGACAAAAACAGGAAAAAAATGGCAAATGTTAGGACGAGTGTTGCCTTGGATATACATAATTAAACGATGCCAACAACTTTAAAAGATCCTGATTTGAAAAAGATTTATTTCACATACCCAAACTAATCATGTGATACACAAAATTAGTTTTTCCATTGCAATTTACATGGACTCTGTGAAGTCTACATTTTCCCAGAAGAGACTGAAAAGTGTATCCATCTAGATATTTTAATCAGTAAATTTTAAAAGGACAGATGTCCTATCAAAGGGATTGGCTTGGAGATTAGGTCAGGCTAATCAAAAACATGACAAATGTGGCTGAAATTCTGGACTTGTTCATAAAAATACCTGTTGTGCATGAGTGTCAGATGGACACCAGTAACCGTTACTGATCTGTGCCATCACTTTAACTCACATTTGTTTAAAAAATATATGATAAATATATGACCAAGTTTCTCAAATCTTCTCACAACTCAAACTCCAAGTGTAATGGAACTCTTTTATACCTGTAATTATACCTTGAGTGAGTGATTTACCTTTAAGTGGATTAAAACATGTCTGTTAACAGTACTGGCTTGATCTGTTGGGACTACCTAATTGATTACTTTAGATTGCCAAACAAACCTTCTCAGAGTCAAGGGGCAAATCTGGGACACTTTGATCAGTGTCTTCAAACAATTATATGATTAAGTCCTTAAAAAACAAGACATGTCCCAATAAAACTCTCTGGAGAGTCAAATATTTTTATTGAACACAGACGTGAACTGAGCAACTTTTCAGTATGTCTTAGTCCTGAAATAATCATAGCGACATAACTTGCTAAAAACCAACCTCTATTACTTAGTTGTTTTAGTAGGCATTTAAGCACCAGAACTCTGGGGACAATAAACATAGATTCATTCAGTGAGTGCAAGCTATTCTCCCGTGCCATTCCCTAGTGAGTCATTTGTGGTATAGCTTATCCTACAAGGAGGTTTAATTAGGTAGAGGAAGGTAGAAGCGGTGCAGGCTTCTGAGACTCACTAATTGCTGATATCAATTACAGCAAAATAGTAATAGTATCAGAATTTAGTGTACTCAAAACTATTTTATACCTACTCATTAGGAAATAAATATTACTCCAAACCATTATTTTTTCTATTTTAGTACCATGTGTTTCAGGTTTGTGCCTTTACCATTTGTTTTGGTTGAAACATTGCTCCACCACTTCATCTTTTCTATCCGTACTCTTAATACCCTAAGTGTGAAGCCATGGTGTTCCACGGTTCGCCAACTATCCATCCATGCCCGTGAGTCATTACCCCTCTTAATAAAAGGCTTCCGGCAGGTTTGCCTGGCTGTACAGTAGAGGCCTTGTTTGTCACCCGTGTCTTTTACACTGTACCCACTTGGTTAATCCCTATTGTCCAGTCTAGCCTCATTAATCTGGACAACTGATATGAATGAAGGGGGGCCGAGCCTCTCTCTCTTCTCCCTCCCACCAATGTCTCTCTTTCTCCCCCGGAAAGGAAGTGACCTGCTTGTCTGAACAGGAATCAGGCCACGGCTACACAGCAGGACAACACCAATTTTATTTGTGTCCTAAGCTCAAGTCCACACACACATATAATTGAGCAAACAGCTTGCTCTTTAGTTCATGTGTGTGTTGGCACGCAGATCTCACATGTTCTGTCACTTTGAGAGAATCTGTACATGCTGATTATCTTCCTGTCAATGGCCGTAGCTCTGCTATGACCTCGCACTGTGAGTTGTGTACTTGTCTACTTAATATTATGGGCATCCTCAGTCTCTCCGAAGTAGTAAACATTCATTAAAAAAATCTGATTTCTCCCATGTAGCAGCAGGAGTGGATGTGAAAAGAAGTGCAAAAAGCAAAGAGGTCAGGGCGGGACAGGGTAGTTAAGTGTGGGTTGGAAGAAAATGTGGGATGAAGGGGTGGAGGAGTTTCACCACATGAGGGCCAGTCTCTTCCTCAGTTCAAGCTGTGGGGATGGAAATGGCAGAAATCCAAAAGTATCCAAATGCCAAATCATCCACATTACTAATTTTGAGCTCTGTCAAAAACACTTTAATCTGCTTATAAATGCGAGTGGATCCGCATCTCTAATAACGTTTTTATGTGTGCCCCACCCCTTCTCTGCTGTTCTCTACACCTCCCCTTACCCCTTCCTATGCAAATGTCATCACTGCCCAGTATAAATACACCTATTCTACCATCCTCTCCTGCACTGTCACACAGGGCCTTTTTCACTCAAGAGACACACGACAGGATTTCTCCTTTTCAGCTTCGGTCTCAGGATGATTTCATTGCTCTGTCTTCATTTTAGCTGCAGAAAGTCCTCCCATCCAGCCTCTTTACTATTTCTCCTTCTGCTTGCTGGGCTAGGCAGCACATTAGTGCTTGGTCTCAGTGCTGGTGGAGTAAAGCCAGGGGTGGAGGGACGTGCAAGGGCTGAGGGTAGGATTAGATCTGGGGTGAAGGACAAGAGCTTGGACAGGGCAAGTACTGAGGGCAATACCGAAACTGAATATGGAAATACTCGTGTATCGAGACCAGGAGCTGCAACAGGAGAGGATGATGAGTTGTGGGGGGACCCTGGTGCTACCGCAGGCTTCAGGTCCATGCTTTCTATAGGAGAAGGTGGACTGTGGGAGCCCCGAAGTTCTTCCCGATGTGTGCCCATCCCGTCTGGCATGGCCTTGTGCCAAAACATTGGTTATGACACAATGAGGATGCCCAACCTGCTGGGCCACGAGTCTCCAGCTGAAGCTGTGCAACAGAGTGCCAGCTGGTTGCCACTACTTGCCAGAGAGTGTCACCCTGATGCCCGCATCTTTCTCTGCTCTCTCTTTGCACCCATCTGCCTCGACAGGTAAGTATCACCCATGTACATGTCATTTGACTCATTGTATTTACTCATAATAGCTTATTTTCTGTTGACATATATTGTATACTAGATAAACTTTCTGTACAGTGGATAGAGACTGGACAACTTTATTAATGGGGAAAATTATTAAAATGACAAATGATAAAGTTGCACACCAGCAGGGTTATAAAGGGTTAACACCCTTTTGAAAGCTATGCAAATTGGCACTACTCTCAGAGGAAAGGTTGTTTCACACTGAAACCAAGCCATTAGAGCACTATTATCTCCTTTTAGTCACATTAGCACTTCTCGGCCGAGAGAAAGGCAAAAAAGCAACCAAATGGCATCTAATCAAGTGTTGTTTGTTCCCTGCCACTTCACTAACGATTCAAATCCTTTCATCTATTCAGTGCTGCCCATGTTCCCTCTCCATCTCTTCTTTATTAGGTTTATATCACCCTGCAGGAGTTTGTGTGAATCTGTACGGGACAGCTGTGCACCAATCATGAGTTGCTATGGATACCCCTGGCCAGAAATTCTGCGGTGTGACCAGTATCCGGCAGACCATCTCATGTGTATCTCCTCGATCACCAACAGCAGTGTTCAAACAGGGGGACGTAGAGGTAAGAAATTGACTACATGGACACACATAATTGAGCTGACTTAATTTAACAACCCATTCATTAAGTGGTTTGACTATTTCAGTGCCTCTGGCAAGCTGTCGAGACTGTGAGCTGGAAGAGGCTTCTTCTACAAAAGATACTCTCGAGACCTTTTGTAGGAGTGACTTTGGTGAGTATCAATATTCTTCCACCTTTTTGCTTGATTATATATATTTTGTATGCTGTTCAACTCTAAACAACAAGTGTTTATCTGCTTTCTTCCCAGTTGTAAAACTGCGTCTAACACAGCTGAAGTATACACCAGTGAGCCTATCTCAGTTCGCATTGGCTGCAAAACTGGACGTTTTGAAGCATGGGCCTCTGTTAGGGGGGCAGATCCGCTCCCACATCGAGCTGTGGCTGGAGAGGGATGCCACTTGTGTAAGGAACATGACAAGGCACCAGCCACGAGGCGGCACCTTCCTTGTGACAGGAACAGTGCAGGCAGGGCGCCTGGTGGTCAACAAGGCTTACGCCTGGCAGAGAAGAGACAAAAACCTGATGGCAGCTGCTCGCAAATGGAAACATCACAGATGCAGGAGCTAAGATTATGTGATAGGTGCAACAAGCATTAAACTGCTACTGTTAGGGAAAGCATAGAAATAGCATACACAATTTAACCATAAAACACCAAGTGTAAATAAAGCTTGATCTAGTCTTTTCAAATCACGTTAAAACTCCTGTGATTGTGGCAGCAATATTATACAAAACAGGAACTGATCAAGTACCAACACTTTCTCTAAGGCAGTGGGGGTAAAATAATTAAAACTTGTTTATAAGAAAATGTACATATCTGTGAATTTTAAGTAAATATTTCTGGTCTATATTTGTATGATTTTGACAGTGATTAAACTTTGTACTCTACAGTAACCCCTGATGAAATGACCTTTATTCATAACTAGACTACCCTATACTTACCAAATAACAGAGGTTTCAAGCTTAGTGTCTTCATCTCATGCATTCTTTCTGGCACAACGGACACCTGCTGAACATGACCCACCTGCAAATGTAAAACAGAAACAGTCACTGCATGGGGATTCGGGCAGATAACACTGCTATAGTGTCAGTCACCAGTCAGATTTAAAGGTTGGAATAAAAAGGTAGACAGCTAAATTTGATTCATGGTTTTACATTGAATAGTGGACATGGGAATAAGTAATGAATCCGCAGTGACAAAGATGGTTATTTTTTCTGTATTGGCACATTGTAGAGTATCTTTACCCGTATCCCCTCAATGCGAGGGAGACTGAAACTCTGACTGTAGTCCTCCACATGCAGCTCTCTTGGAGCTTCTGGGGCAGGATGGGCAGGGTGGGGCAGGGGGCTTCCTCCCTCACTGACTGATGCTGAGGTGGCCGCATTACCACTGACAAGGTCCCCGGGCCCGTTGTTGTAGTGCACGTAAAGCAGCAGGGCGATGACATTCAGGATGTAAACATGGAAGAAGACCATGACCACGACGAAATAAGCCCTAGAGCAGACACTACTTCTCTGGACATGTAGTCGGGTGACGTTAGGGCGAAAAGGGGGGTGGTGGTTGTAGGACAGAGGTTTATCACCCTCATCATCATCGTCATCATCTTCCTCCTTCATAAAATGCTCTTCAGCAGCTTCCATTTTTTTTCAATCAAATTACTGCAAATCAAACGTCGTGGGAACACATAGACATGCATCCGCTGTGTAACGCCTGTGTATAATATATCACTTGACGTCCGTCTGCCTGATAACGTTAGCAAACCTAGCTAGCTACGGGGTGAACACACCTACTGCAAAACACTGGCTGTTTCGAGAAAAATCGACGATGTCGTCTTTGCTGCTTTGACCCAAAGACACGGAGCAGCTCGGAGAGAGAAAAAAGCAAGTATGCCGCCGGTCGTTTTCTCTGATAAATAAATGTACCATCATTAAATAAGTCCCTTTAATCCGCTGCTAGCTAACTAGGCTGGTGCGCTGCCCCTGACAACCTGCCTAACAACAAGACGGAAGAGCTGACGACTGCAGAGGGGTCGATGTTTCGGGGCTGACAAACCGTTAGCGCCCCCTAGAGGCCAACACAACAGAAACCCACGGTCTGGATGACTGACTGACTTTATCAGTAGCCTACTACAGTACAAGTTAACCCCCCCCCCTAACTTTTGTTAAAGTACCTATGCGTAAGTAGGAGCTAAAATGAAGCTACCCTTCTGAAATGGCTGACTCCACTGTTTGGTCATGTTGGATCGTTAACATGGCTTTTCAAGGTAATCAATACTTTCTGTTGATCGTCATTGGAAGTAATTGAGCTAATCTAGTTAGCCAGACACCTAGCAAAATTTTTGAGATTTGTTGATTGGCCTTCTTCATTTGTTAGGATGCGATTTGTATGGTGCCCTTGTGTTGTATTAAGTTATAAGGTGTTTCTTTTTTTAAGGCTGCATCCTCTACAATGAACATGCAGTCGAATTAACTCCTCTCTAGGCATCAGGGTGAAAGAGGGACTTGTGAGTCTAGCCCTTTTTTTTTTTTTTTTTACAGTCTATGGTCTAGCCTAATAGATATCATAAGAATAATGTTGGTTATAAACCTACACATAAGGAAATACATAGATGTTGAACAAATAGCCACAGTGGAGTAGGCTAATGAATACATTTCCTCAAATATGAAATTGTAAATAAAGATATGTAGTACTCAAGTAAAGTACTGAATAATATAATTTGCACACAATTTGAGTACATTGCAGCACCAGCCACCAAAACACTTTTTAGATCATTTAATCATCATATTATCTCAGTTTATTTTTCAAAGCAAAGCTTCTCATTATGTGGGATGGCAGCAATGTTGTCTGACTTGTCTGGCCAGTTGCCTATCTTCAACAGGCCATGAAGTAAGAGAGTTGAAAATTGCTAGAGGCAGAGTTTAAAAATGAATACTCATTGCTGAAATAGTAAGGGCCAAGACATGATTTTCAGTTCCTGGAAAGGGTCAAGTTCCAAAAACACTGCAGCTTGTGTTTTCCAACATGCAACTTGATAGTGTCTTTCCTCAGACTGTCCCTGCCTTCTAACCAACCCCTTTCCAACTTTACACCACAATTTGTGATGCCAGCTCAGTTAAAAGATTTTGAGATAAACTTGATGACCTTGTCAGTCATATTTGAACCCCCCAAAAGCTCCCTCTGCAACCATTAAACATATAAAACCAGTGCCCCCTTAATCTCTTAATTAGGCCTATATATTATCCGCTTTAGATCTTTAACCCCACCTCCCAAATGTATTAAGAGTACCTTGTTTTGAGCTCATTGTTAGGAATTTTGTGAACATAGTCTGCAGCCCATTCATAAGTGCACATGACGGCCCTTATAAACTTGAAACTTGATGGATGGTTGTTCAAACAATTTAACAATCTCATAAAGCAGCTCAGAGTCACTAACAGGTTTAGCTAACAGCACCTGTAGCAGCCTATGTCTTCTTTGTTTGTCTTTGCTTGAATTCATCAGGGTTTTTGATTTGTGTGTATTACTGTCATATAAAAGTATGAAAAAAGCGCCTCATACAGTCTCAACAATTAGACTACAAGCTTCCACAAGACATTTGCTATTTCATGCGGGGTTGTGCATGCTTTCTTCTCTTCTGGTCTCCATCTATAGCTTCAAATACAGGGGCTGGTTAAAAGTATAAGATTATCTCTGTGCCAACCACACAATCTTGGTTTATGAATTGAAAACTGCAGTTTGATTAAAAAAAGAACCACTAGGTGGCGATGAAGACCAGCAGGCAGACGTCATCAGCTATGTTTGCTGTGTCATCTGTGATTCCCAACGTAATTGTTGGGGATTCAGGTGATCCCCTGGAAAAGGGAAGTAATAACTCACATTTATCCATTTTTATTCTATGAAAAACAAAACAAAACAAAACAAACAAAAACATTTGGTGAAAATCAGTTCCCCACAGTAGATACCCAAGTAGCCATTTTACATGAAAAGAGGAATATGCTTGTTTCTGCACGTATCTGGTTCTCCTGAGGACTGTAATTAAATGTAATCCAATTGAGCCAAGTCATCCTGTGTTTTACGCAATCACACAAACAATCTGCCCGATGTGCAGCGCAGCACTACTGTATGCATGTAGCCTTTTTAAACCTACCACTTGTAAATAAATGTATTTATCTTAACACTATATGTTTTCATCAGTTTGGCTGGTGCCAACTAAGCAGTAGTGGATCATATAGTTGTCGAATTTCCATAATTTTCAGCCCATGCATTATTCACCAGGAAACGTCTCCGAGGTGCACATTTGGATGGGAATGAAGCTTGGATAATGAAGGCTAATTTCCCCGGTGACTCTGCCCCCCGAAATTAATCTATTTGACCCCCTTTTTACATAAAGAAAGAGAGTTGGTGGTGGTGGTGGGGGTGGAGGTTAGAGAGTCTGATACACACAGGCGCTCTCTCTCTCTCTCTTTCTCTCTCTCACACACACACACACACACACACATAGGATACACATTCACACACACTCACACCCCTTGCGGTGTTTTCCGGGATCACGCCACTGCTTCCACTTGGGATCCACACGGCAGCAGCGATATGGCTGATCATCACCGGACGGGACGGTGCCGACTATAAGCGAAAGTGAAGAGGAAAATAATGCACTTTAACAGGCAAACGATGCAGTCACTCCGGCGCAGGGACACTGCGACAAAGCGTGAAAGACGAGGATAAGAGTTTTCCGACGGGCTGTGAGGAAATCTGGTGTTTTTACAGCAAAGTAGTTGGAGGAACTTGTCGCAGTGGATTCATCCCAGCGTGCTGCCAGGATTACCATACACAAGTGGAACAATAGTGTCCTGCAGCAAAAAACACAACAACAACAAAAAATACCAGCAGGTCAGTGGCAGAGGTGGGTTTGTTTTGTTTATGTTGAGCCCCCGTCTTCACCCCCAACGTTTTGATCCTGTAATGTCAACGCTGGGGCAACAACAAGCCCCCCGATAATAACCATGTTTGTCCTATCACCTGACATTGCAGGTGGAGTTATTTCTTTACGACTCGCTAAAACAAAAATGGTATTTGGGTTTGTGTTGCGTTCGCGTACATACATTTCTGTTCAAGTGCATGTGTTCACCTCTAAAATCCAGTTCACAGTCGGTATATTTAAGTGACACGGTAGGCAGAGAAAAGGGGGTAGCCTAAATAGCGATGAGGGCACCTTATACCGACTCCATTATTATAAGTTACCCCAGCAATGTGCATAAAATCTTACAGCACTCGAGGTGCCCCATGTAATGCGAATAGGATTTTTGAAACGTTTTAGAAGTTAATCTCAATGTTATTTATATTGAGTTTCTGAGCCGGTCGGACGGCTGTGCAACTTTTTCTTTGCCCTGCCTGACTCTCCTCCTCCCGGATACTTGCGTCAGGAAAACACGGGGAGAGAAGAACTGACCGAAAGCGCAAAAGGCCTGTAAAGGTTGAGGAATATCTCCGCCGGTCAGGCCGACCACGAACCGCAGCGTATTTAAGTTTTGAATCCCGTGATATTTATCGTATGGTGACTCGCTGTTCACTTATGTGTCCGCCATGCCCGCACTCATGTCGAGTAACATGGGATATTGTCAGGACTCAGGACCGTGGCGCTGGTCCGCAGCTGTGACAGTCCAGTCCTGCGATCCTGCAGTGTTGTCGAGAACCTCGTGGATGTTTCCCGAAGGCAAGGAAGCCGTGTTTTAACACCATTACATGCTGGGCAATTATATGCCTATATAGCAAAGACATGTCTCCGAACAGTTAATTTCCCAGCAGCGTGTTGGGAGTATCATTTCTAAAGCACTAAATTATTTACGTCCATCTCAACGTGGGATGTCCAGATTGGAAATCATCCGCATCCGTCAAGGACTTTGCCCTTGTGTTGCACCCATACTCACTGCACTCAGACCAAATAATCCTGTGTCAGTACAGTACATTTTATCCCATATCTTTTCCTATTATAAGAATGACATCATTACAAGTTTGATGAGGACAGTTGTCATGAACATTACACAGAATTTCATGATTTTATTTGCATTTTTCAATGCATTTTATTTTTTTGCAAAGTGGGATTTCCCACATGGTCATAACTGTCGCACAGTATAATGTCCTGAAACTAAGTATGTGCAGTCATATAGGATACACTTGCATCTGTGTCCTCTGATTTGAATGTCACCTAGTTGTAGCCACATTATTCTGTGGACAAATGTAAAAGTTTATTAACAGGGAAACACAATCTGTTTTGGCTTGTTTTCTTTGATTATCCAAAGCAAGTTGTCCACAACCACATGATTATTGTGGCTTAAAGTATTCAGGATAACAATATCATCAATATCTATAGCCTACTTGGCAAATAAATTCTGAAAGAATGTGCAGAAGCTACAAAAATAACATATACAATCTGCCATCACACATCTGCCACAAATCATAACATCTGCCTGTGTCTAAATACACACATAATTGTGTATATTTCCATATATTGATTTCATCCCCATCATTCAGCCATTAGTGAAGTTATAGGAATGTTTTTGCACTCTGTGTGACCTCTTTGAGCCAGATCTCAGGAAAATCATAGCAGCAAGCAGACACTCTATTCTACTTCCTCCTCTTGTGGCTGAAAATGGCATTTCCGAATTTTTTCTGTCTTGTTAATCTCCTTATTCATTCATCATCTTTCCATAATTTGTTCTTCTCATATTCTGGAGATTTGGGTTAAGTATCAGAAGTGCTACTGAGGACCATTGTTTTTTTTTTTGTTTTTTTTTGGTGCGTTTGTGTGGATTCTGTAGTTGGGCAGATTTGTGCATTACTCATGCGTCCTCAGGCTGCTGTGCCAAAGCAGTGTTCGGAGTGCCACTGAGTGCCCGTTCCACTCTGCCACATTGTATGTGTGTGCATGCATGCATGTGATTCATGTTTCACCGAATTACAGAAGAATGCTTGTTTGTTTTTGATGAAAAGGAAGGAAAGAGAGGTAGAGGAGGCAAGACAATATCTGTCTGAGGCAATCCCCTGGTCACACAAGCTGTCAAATTCTACCCCTCTGTTCTGTTCTGAAAAAAACACTTTTCTGTGTCTGTATGTGTTTGTACAGGAGTATGTCAAACTTGCAGCTAGTTCCTATTTCGTATATGGCATGTGGATACTGTAGACTCCTGTAGGGCATCAGGTTTATTCACTTTTTTGGCCCCAAGAGACATAACTGTCAGAGGGATCCCAGAGCCAGGCTGGAAAGAATCGTATACTGTCATGCTCTGTGACATCCCAAGTAGTGGAGGGCTGCAAGTTTTCACAGTTGAGTGTGTGTGTGTGTGTTTGTATGAATATAGAGAGAGTAGATAGAAAATTGAAAATTGTGAATTCTCATATTTTCTCCTCTCTCGGTTTCTTTTCTTTTTCTCTTCACCTCCGAGACAGAAACTGCGGTTTCAGCCCGGGCCTGTAGCCTAGCAACCCAAATGGTGTGTGTCTTGAATAAATCAGACCGTGTTCCTCCTCTGTCCTCCTCAGGGGTGTGTCAGTTCACCTCACCTCCGTGCGGCCACATCCATGCAACCACCCACACAAATACATGTGGAAACAGATGTCCACATGCTCACAGGCAAACACAAATAACTTGGCACAAAGTTGGAGAGGGTTTTATTTCTTGTATCACTTATCTATTACCCTTCTGCCTGCACACTCGACAACAGTGCGCTGTGCTGGTTCTTAACGCCTTTTTAAAAAAAACTTGTAAAGCTTGTAGTGGCTTTGTAGGAGTGAGAGCGGCCTCCGTCATCTGGACTGTGTCCCTCCATTTAGTGGGAGTTATGTATCAGAGCTGTTTGCGGTTTGCTGGGTGTCTGGTGAGTGTGGCCTGCACATGCTGCAGCCTGGAGCCACATGTCTCATCCCACTCACTGATGTGCCTCTGCCAACCTCTTCACATTGCCACGTCCATCTGCACCAGGCAGGACTCAACATCCAACGCACATTCATTACCTACACGTTTTAACACTTTCCTTTTCTCCCTCAAGTTGCCCAACATAAATACAGTTCCAAAACACCCCGGAAACATCCTACGTTATGCTTAAAAGCCTTGTGCTAAATGTGACCCGGTTTCGTTTTTTTTTTTTTTTTTTTTTGAGCAAAGATAATGTTGTAGCACTGCAACAAAGATTTAAACATGGGAAATGTCAATATTGCTGCACAACTGCGATAAAGAGTGGTTTAAAGCAATTAACAAAGTTCTGTGGCAGAAAAGTTTGTGTTTTTGCAGGAGCAATTTTTAAAAGGCAAATGGATTTTTTTTTTTTTTTAAAGCAAATCGAAAGTTTATAATTTTATTTTTTCTATGAAATGTATATTTGGCCAGACTGGAACCAACTACACCTTATTTCATCATAAATTAAGTTGGAGATCTCATATGAGCTTCTGGGTAATGAGATTCCCACTGCATTATTGTTTGGGCTAATTCAACAGAGATAAGACGAAGACTGTGAAATGAGTCACTATTATGTTTCCATATATGTGTGTGTGTGTGTGCATGGATGGGTGCAAGTGTAACTGTGTTAATGATAACGCTGGCCTGTATTTATCTAGGTAATAAAGAGTGCATTATATACCGGCCGCTCCCACTTAATGTGAGTCATTTATTCCTGAAAATCCAGGGATGACGGTGGCAAGGTTGCATGAGGAGAGCCCAATCTTCTTTGGTCGGCACAGGCCTTCTCTAGTGAAGTCTGGGAAAACATGCAAATGAGAGGGGGAGGGAGATTCGTTCCATATACTGATAATCCATGGGTGACGGATGATATGAAATGAATGTGAGATGCTCTCCTTTCGCTCTTTTGTTCCTCTTCTTGAACTTTGTTTTCTGGTCTTGGAGGAACGCCTCCGGCTAAGGTGCAAACTGCATCCAACTGGGCTCATGTAAATTGGCAGAGGCAATGTTGTTAGCAATGGATACTCGCCTAAACGCATCTTCTAGTGAAATAAAGCCAGTCGTCCTGAATGAGGATCACTGGGTTTGAATTCCCTCAGAGCAGTGGCTGTCTCTAATAGGCCTGAAAGACTGAGAGCCTGAAAGGATGAATGGCTTTTGTTGAAGCCTCCAAGGTTGGACACAAAGAGAAAGGCAGTGGGTGCCGTGTGTTTGTGTGTTGGTGTGTGTGTGTGCGCGCTAGTGCATGTCAGCTCCTGAGCCCTTATGGGTTAGATAGAAGGAGCAGGAAGTGGAAGGGAGACAGAAATACTCTGCCATAGCTGCCTCTACCTCCAGGCCGGTAAAGCAGAACACGATGCACAAAGTGACTTCAACACACACTTATGCAAACACACACAGACTGTATACGTATACACACATAAACCAGATTTTAAATGTCTGCTGAGGGGCACTCTAAACAATATATAACTTTGAAAGCTCGCTGACGTCAAGAGCTATACACACCATTTCATATGAGGAGCACTTTGCTGGAGAAATAATATATGCTTTTCCCTTCATTTCTGTTAAGTATAGGGTGCTTCTCTCTCCTGTAAGCACATTTAAACTGAGCAGTGTTTCAAACCAGCAGAGCTGTTCTTGGTTGTTTTCACTTTGACACTAGCTTAGGTTGGCCCATTGTAGAATCAGCCATGGATGTTGTATACAGGGCATGAAAAATTATGTCAATTTTTGCATTAGAAGAACACTGTAGATGTCTGTAATTTGTTTGTTTATTTCATTTTATATGGCTGATTTAGGAGCCAATGAAATATGTGTCAATCACAGCTTATCTGCTCATGTCTGAAGCCTCCAGGGAGCTGCACAGTCAGCCATTTACATGTTTTTTTTGTACATTTTTTGTTTGTTGTTCTCTTGCCCTGTGTCTCTCTGGGCTCGTCTCTCTCTCATTTTGTGTCTTTTATTCTGCAATGTTTGCACTTGGGATACATAACAATGAGAACACATGCTGCGTGAGCAAACACAATCATTGGGAGCCCAAAGAACTGTAGAAAATGCGCAGAGGCTGCACTGCAGTAGTTTCACTGTACAATGAAGATTAACGTTGGCGGTGTGGATCTATCTGCCGATGGCTTTAATGAGAACAATGTCCATGATTATGATGATGGGGATGCAGGTGGTGCTGATGATCGTGATAATGATGATGTCGGTGTGGTTGTCTCCCTCCCTGTTCCTCAGCCCGTGGGCCCCTGTGGTGCGGCTGAGAAGATGGACAGGATGAAGATAATCAAGCGGAGGCTGTCCATGTCCCTACGCAGCGCTCGGCCCGTTGACGACTCCCTGTCCGAACTGGCGGAGCAGATGGCCTTGGACGAGCCAACCGCGGCCAGGGACAACGGTGAGTCACGTGAACTAGAGCGCAGTTGACACACAGGTATACACAAGCGCCACAGCCAATCCTGTCTCACGAGCATACAGTATTAAAGAGGGCATTCATTTCAAACTTGACAGCTCCACGTAAGTACAGTTAGGTCCTAACTGAAGAAACAAGCGGTGAGTGGGGTAGGCAGCAGGGATGCGTTGCCATTATGACGAAGAGGAGCCGTGTCAACCTCCGTAACCCTCACGGGAGTCCCACAGTGAGCAGTCAGAGTTCAGCATATGTCATGTGTTATGTGTTTTACCACACAGGAGCAGGCAGAGCACTTCATTAAAAAGCGGTTCCTCAAGTGCTTGCGACGGCTCGAGACCTCAAGTCTTCATTTGGAGCCTTTTCAGCACATGAGAAAACATTAACTGATTCAGTGGTTTGCAAACGATGGTGTAGTCAAAATACATATTTGCAGGAGATACACTATGCAAAATTATATAAGAATATAGCACTGTGCCTGACATTTGGGTGCCTTCTGTTTATACTCCTTAAAAATAATGCATTTGGTAGCAGCAGTATTTCATAAGCAGTTTGTGTCCATGTTTCAAAAATGACTGTCAATGTGCATTTATATGCATAGCTCACATACATGTAAACACAGTACTCACATATACAAACTTTTCAACCTACTGCAGTTATCTTCTCCTCATTGTCAGCTTTTTCCACATTTTTTTTGCCACTGCTTCTCTGTTCACTTTTCTTCATTAGCTAACCATCAAGACAGGAGTAGTATGCGGGGAATGCATTTGAATTCCACAAAGCTTTGATGTGAATTCAGATACAGATTCATTTACATGTGCAAAGGTGCATTGCACATGAGCCAAAAAAAAAACATTGCCATTCTTGGGTGCCATCTGGTGGGCATCTTCCAGGACTGCAGGTCCCATTGTGGAAGCCAGATTTCAGAGAGCTCACCTGACTCAAACATGATGCCAAAGCAATCAGTCTTTGTGTGTTTTCACAGCCTTATCTTGCTCTCGGGCAGAAACCAGCGCAGCACAGAGTGAGGGAGGTTGGCTGGCTGTGTTTAAGCAGATGCCTTTGTCCCAGAGAAAAGACAAACAGAGAGAAGAAAAAGAGGAAAGAAAAGTGTTACCTTCCAAATATAGCTGCGCTGTGTTTTAGGCTAGAGGTGTTGACTGTCTGGCAGTTTTTGGAAACAAGCAGCATTGTTTGTTGTTGCTGTTATTCCAGCTCCCGAGCTGCAGCATCCACATCCACATCCACATATTACACCTGATTAATTTCAATCCCTGCCATCTCTCCTCCTCCTCCTCCTATTTTTACTTCCCTGCCTTTCGTCTTTAATAGCTCAAGCGCTGTTGAGTACATTTCCAGAGGGCGCAAGGAGCAAGGAAGAGAGTGGGATGGAGGAAGTGATGTAGAGGATGAGGGGAGAGAGACATTAAACTTTAACCAGTGCTATACATCTTGTACTTATCATCCTTTCTTGCCCTTTTCTCTTGCTGCATCACCCACCCGACTGCCACATCTCTATATATCTTAGTCAGACTGTGGAAAAGAGTGGTAAAACCATTCCTCACATTTTTCAAAGTGCTAATTAAAAACGATGTTGAAGTTGGCGTCGCCCTTGTATCTGTTCCTCCACTGTGTTCTTGGATGACTTCCTGGAGGTGAGAGACTTAGAGGGCTTCGTGTGAGGACTTTAGGGGTAACATTAAACCCTAATGCTCGGAGATCACAGTGGATTTTACACCACAGTGTGTAGGAAATGAAGGATTATTTGAGAGATAGGAGATGTGACATGTGGGCTGCCACCCACATTCGGTAAAGAGGATTCATTAATTCTAATCAATGCGGAAGAAAGGTGACGATGCATGCCGACTGACAGGTTCTTCCACACATTTGTAAGGGATTTGGTTTAAGTATTTTGCTTTGAACAAGTCATTTTGTTGTCAATGAGCTTAACTCTGACACACTGACTTGAATTTAATTAGCTGAATATCTATTCTAGCTCTTCCATCTGTGATTTGGTTGCTCCCCTATGTCTGTGGCCTGTTTCCTCTCGTTCAGTCTATGACTCAACATATTTTCCACTATGCATGCCTCATGCCTTATACGCTCTCCATGGATATTTGTATACTCTTCTAACATGAATACAGCAACTATTCCCACCCTTTTATCTATCACTACTACATATTGTACTGTTCCTACATGTTCTACTACCTTTCTGTGTCTGGTCTCTGTGTGACCTTGTGCCGTCTCTTTTCCTCTTTTCTCTTTTTCCCTCTTACAATGCCCTTCACCTGCCTGTTTCCGTTTTGCTACCTTTGTTCCTCCCTCTCTGCTCTTCTTCACCTTTGCACTCCTCTCTTTCTTCCTTCCATTGCTTTTTCTTGTTTTGACCCCTCTCTCCTCTCATTTATGTGTCAACCTGCTGTTCTCCTGAGCTTTCTCTTCTCTTTCTCGCCTTCTCTGGCACTTTCTCTCTCTCCCTCCCTCTCTCTTTTTTTTCTTCTCTTTTCCCCCTTCGTCTTTTCCCACTCGATGGTTGTCCGTCTCCCATCATGTGTCTCAGATCCCATGATGGTGTGCGCCTTGCACCCTCCCGCCTCCCATAGTGCTCCCTCCTTCCTGCGTCAATACGCTGGTCATCTGGGCCGCACCGCTCTGCGCAGAGAACCAGGTGGGGGTCTGGAAAGAGACAGAGCCTTCTTGAGCCTGCACAGAACTGGATCTCTTGGTACACACACACACACATACATTTACACAGAGGTGTATGCATGCAACAGCACACAGAAACCACTTTGTGCATAAGATGTAAACTAGTTTAACCCCAAATGTCTCTGTCTGCATGTTGCAAGCCTGGAGCACATTTTATGCCAGAAGTCAGTCAGAGAGTCATTAAACAAATGAATGCTGGAAAATAACTAAGTGCATTCACTCAATTAGCCTAATTTATATTGAATTATTTTTTACTTGTTTGGGCAGCGCTTGAGCTCTGTGTGTCCATTTTGCCACTCCTGCTTCTTAAAAGAATACAGGACTTATTCATGTAATGTAGTTTTTTTTTTTTTTTTTTTTTTTACCAATTAAAACTGAACTAAAAATAATTTTCACTGACCACTCACCACAACTGCCTCTAGTCCCATTCCTATTTAAGTTTGTCTTTTGTCATTATCTATGACAACACTTCAGTTCAGTAAATATAACATTTCACAATTTTTCTTCCCTTGTATGTATTGCAATAACTTATGTTCAACTATTGATGTGCACATACAGTATACAGTTAGAGATTATGTTTAGTAGAGCAGTATCCATCCTGAACACTACTGCCACCTGTGGGTGGAAAACTCACACACACAGAGGTCATTTTGTCCATTTTAGAATCCAGTGGATTTGTGCATGCACATATGTGGGTTTTAAGTGAGTGTAAAACCGTATTTACTGACACAGTTTGGCTATCCTCCCAACATTTACTACGAATTTGCAAGGCTAAAGCTCTAATGACCTTAATCCAACGTACACAAACACACATGCACATGGCCACAACACCCACACACGCTCACACACAATCACTTTTTCCCTCTGTCTGTCTGCATTATGTAATGGAACGTGTGGTCGGTGGTTCTATGGCTTCTGCTAATCTTATTTCCCACTGTGACAGAATGGCTTATATCAAGAGCAGTGGGACAGAGTGAGGGAGTGAAAGTAAAGGATGGAGAGAAAGAGAGAAGCTGAAGACCTGGATTCTGGATAGGTTTAGAATGATGTGGAGCTTAGAAAACAGCAAGAGATTGATTTATGGTGGACCGAGCGATGGGGGAGGGAGAAATGAAAAGTACAGATGAAAGGAGGGAGTGATAGACTGACAGTGTTCCACAAAGGTTCAGTCAAAAGTCATATTAGCTTTGTGCCCTTTTATCCCCTGAGTCCTTGGCTGCATGAACTTGAGATTGACCACGACCAGACTCCTTGCATCCATTGAACTCAGGCTGACAAGAGAACTAGTCTTGTAACAGGAGCTCACAGTTCTTTGCAATCCTTCAAGCTGGGAATATGATAAGAATGGATGATCCCTGTAAAGAAATAGCCACAGTAGCACTGGGAAGGGTACCGTTTGAACACTGTCTGTACCACAACCAATTCGATACCCGTGTTTCTGTACCAATACCACAATAACACATTTTCAATAGCCTACCTTACTTTGACAAGTATGACTTTTTTTCCATTTAGAGAGAAGCCAAGGTTCTCAAATGTTAAATGTTGAGACACTCTAAAAGAACTACTCAAAAATATTGCTTTTATACAACTTTAATAAAATAAATCTCTTAATCTGAAAATAAGAAAAATAAGGAAACAATTGAATACAAATTTAACCAGATGCTTGATGATTTTCAGTGTTTCCTACCAAAAAGATATTGATCTGATATTGATATTGATATTGATGATTAACATTACAGGAGTGCATTGATAGGAAGCAGAAGATGCAAACACACACATACTAACAAATGGAGATAGAGGTACACACTTTAATAATGATCATATAATAATGTGAGTTATGCAAATCTAATGATAATTAACCCCTATTTTTTTTTATTTGAAGCTCTAAACAAACCTTTTTCATAAGTATCAGTTAGATTTGCTCATTAAAGAATTGCTAAGTTTTCTGAGTGGGGATATTTTATAAGTGGACTACCTCTTCTAACGGAGAAACCTGTGAACAAACCAGTTTTAAGCTTACAGTCTGTTGATCAAGTCCACGGCTGTCTCTGAGCTCAGAAAAGCCCTAATAAGGACACAGCTTGACTCAGAACCTAGAATAGACTCTATTCTATTATTAAAATCTTGATAAGGTGTAGTTTGAAATGTTAAGAGGTACACTGTGTGAGTGTGCATGTGTATGTGTGCCCCCCCCCCCCCCCCCCCTGGTTGGTCTCGCTGACTCACTGTGTGCCACTCAGCAGTCAAAGCACGTCGCACCCTTTAATAGAGCGACATGATGATGCAATCTCTCTTTCCTGCTGCACTAAAGAGATTACCCACCCTTTCTCTCTCTCTCTCTCTCTCTCTCTCTCTCTCTCTCTCTCTCTCTCTCTCTCTCTCTCTCCTCTCTCTCTTTGTCCTTTTTTCTAACTTGGCTCTATCTATCCATAGGAGAATTCAATTAAATGCATTTTTCATCTGTGTAAGTGGCTTTGACTGCTGGGTTATGTGTGTATGTTAGACGTGTTTGGCTGGTGGCCAAGAGCCAGAGAGCTTTTACTGGTTTGTGATTCATCTGTTGCTAACTGGGCCAACACCCACTCCCACCACACTGTACGTACAGTCAGGAAAGACAGTCAGAACGCCGCACTCCTCGTTTTCACTTTTCACACTCTCCCTCTCTCCGCGAGGATCTGTAAGTTCAGCTGCTGAGGATTAGTTGGCCTCGCTGTCTGTTTTACTGAGAGGAGAGAGGACTCTGTTGAAAAAGCTGCCTACTCTTCTCAAAACCTGACGCAGGCTGCTATTTTCTGATACAGTCACAGATGTCTCCTCTCCTTCTTTTCTCTCCTCTGTCTCTGTATCCATCCCTTTCTCACCACATACATCAAAATGCTATATTTAACTTCCAGATAAACCCAGAATGGGGAAAAAAGATAAAAGATTGAAAGCTTTTCAGACCAGCCTTATCTCTCCCTGTGTATTGTACACCATGAGAGACCTTGTCTGTGCCAGGGATTTAATGTAATGCATTAACACTGCATTAATCGCTGTAGCCTTCTCCCTCTCTCCCTACACTCTTAGCCATCCATTTGCTCACACTAACTCTTCGCTCACTCCCAGACCGGGTTTAATGAGAACAATGGAGCGGTCTCCTTTTATGTAGTTGGACTTGTAAGCTTGTATGTGTGTTATGGCGCCTTGCTTGAGGCTAAAGGAAGATGTTACTGAAGAATGCTAGTGATTTTTTAGAGCTATATGAGTAAAAGAGGAGGGGCTGAGGCGTTGGGGACCAGCACATACAAAGCTAGTAGCTTACAGTAGGCACACAGGTCCCAGTAATTGAATAATAAGATTCCTTAGATGCAGATAAAAGGTTTAGATGTAATTACCGCAGTCTAAATTCCTTCTCCCTCCAGCCTTGTGCGTGTTCCTCTTTGCGTGCATCGTCCTCAGGGATGCTATATATGCACTTTGATTTTTATTGTCTCTCTAGTCTGGAGGCAAGCAGTGGTATTTATGGTTTAAAAAGAGCTGAAAACAGTAGCCTATATTGTAATTGGAATTTCAAATGTAGCCAAGCAAACACGGCAATAAAGATGTTTAAAACAAGGTGGCAATAAAATGTGACAGTGAAGCGAGACCTTGAAAGGAGTGAGAGTCTGTGTGGAGGTGGCTGCAGAGCAAGAGAGAAATCTTGGTACACAGTCACATGTGTGGATATAAAGAGACAGAGAGACAGTGATGAGTGAAGGGTTGATTGGTGAGCTTCATGTCCTTGATGGTTAAAACAGCCCGAAGCTCAAGGACGCAGCACTCTACATCAATATGTGTCTGTCATTGAATTCTAAGTGGACAGTGTTACCTTCTTGAACCTAACTGAAGATATAGAGTAACAAGCCCCACGGACAGAAGTCAAAAGTACATCTCATGTTGGTTTTATTTGAAGTAAACATGTCCTGAATAAGTATTTTTGATAAACCTTCCACACCCAGCAAAGTTAAAAATGTATTAGGAAGTGGTAAGTACACCGCATGCCAATGATTTCCTACTGTATATATTTATCTAGGCCAATTATACCATTACGTCTTGGTTACTGCCAAGTATTGTTGTGTGTGTTTGTGTAAGCGGTCTTATAATTAGTGCGTCATTATTGACATGTAGGGTGTGTGAGTCTCTCTTTGTGAGTGTGTTTTCTAAGTTAAGCCTACAAGACAATCTGATTATTGAAGTGAAAGGAGATGTGAGGTTTTCTCCTGCAGTGTGGACCTTACCGTTAAACCTAGAGAATATAATGAGGAAAGATGGCATTTAATACTTTATCTTGATGACATTTTTGATGCAGCCATTCACGGCATTCATGTTCTGTGAAGACTTCTTTTGATGTTAGTTATTATGGTGGGGAGACCCACTGTTCTATAGGAAATATGCATTCAGCGAACATCCTATAGTGATTCATTGGATCAAAAAAACACAACTACTGGATTATCTGTCTGAGAAATTTACTATTGTAAATATACTGCTGTTTATTTGTCTTTTTTCTTTTTTTATTGGATAAGAATGCTTTCGCACCACTGGGTAATCTTATCTAAATCTGAACAGGAGACTCTTCTGAGTAAAAGACACATTTTAAAGATCACGTAAAATAGACGTGTTTATTATTTATTTCTAAGTGAGAAGTAAAAGTTCTCACCATGCAGAATGAAGTCATCACAAAACAGCCCGTTGCTTCACTCTTTACTTGAATCCCTCACTGTTGTGTTGCAACGAGAAAACGATAACACTAATGGGACATTGAAGCATGCCGGTTATGCTACAGAGCACTACAGAAAACAAGCACTTGATGCTTGAGATGCTGCCCCTCCCTCAATCTCTGCTGCATATTTTATTTGAATCTACACAAAGAAAACACAAGTGTTTTCAAGTGCAGCAAAACATTCTTCAGCATTAGCATTTCTACATCCTGCTGAATAGTTTATGATTTGAATAAGCAATGTAATTGTACACAGTGTGCACACTCTGCAGGTGTCTCCGACAGAGCCCTGCATGTGTGTAGGCAGTGCATGGCAGTGGCGTGTGCAGGAAGTGTGCGTGTATGTGTATAGGCTGAACATGAATAATGGCCCGTGCTTCAGGTCCATGGGGAAGAAAGAGGAAGGTAGAGAGAGTCACATGAAGCAAGGATGCTGGAGGCGTCATTCAAATGCCTCAGGGTTTCAATTTCTGCTCTAGACAGAGATAGGGATAAGGAGGCAGAGGGTGGATAGGAGGGATGGAGAACGAGATAGAGAAAGAGAGAGAGAGAAGCGAAGGATTGCGAGGAAGAGGCTGATCAGGCAGAAAATGTTGTCATCGGCTCCTGAATAGAAAGAGTGGAGGACCGCACTGTATATTCAACACCATCTCTAGACCCAGACAGAGATAGGCAGAGTGAGAGAGGGAGCGATAGAGAAGGGAGGTGGGAGAGAGAGAGAGAGAGATTGGTATCACATGAGAGGGAGGAGAGTAATAACAAGGTGAAGGGAGGGAGCAGGAGGACTAACAACACTGAAAGCACTGATAGGGGCGCCAGAGGCAAGAAGGGAGCAATCGAGAGAGGGGAGTCTAGAGAACAAGAGCGGCACCACAGCCTGGATACTGTGGTGTGTGCTGAGTAACAGTGGATGATCAGGGAGGACAAAGGGAGGAGATCTGAGAGAGAAGGAGGTAAAGAGGACAGAAGAAGACAACACTGGACTGTAAATGACAAAGTGGCCAGAGAGCCGATGCATGAGGAAGAGCTGGAAGCCAAAGAGGTCAGATAGTGAAAGACCAGACAGATGAAAGTGTTTTTCTCCCTGGACAGAGCTGTAAGTTTTGGGACTTGTGTGTGTGTGTGTGTGTGTGTGTGTGTTTCAGTGTGAATTATATAGGTGGAGACAGAACACCTGTTATTTTGAGATGACGGGGTGCAACAGTGTTTAGCTTGCGTGTGTTGGACGGTCTCTCTGCAGCATTTTGCCTACCTGCACAGTGTTTGACCTTCCTTAGTCAGCAAGCAGAGTGTGACTGCGGAGAGAGAGAGAGAGGGAGAGGGAGAGATAGAGCGCACAAGAAAGAGAGAGAGGGAGTGTCTACAGGAAAACAGAGAGAGGGAGAGAGTTAAAGTGGAGTAGTAGCCAAGGGAGTTGTTGCATTGTGATTAGTGTGCCTGTGCAGTCTTCACCGTCCTCCCATTTGAAGCCCTGTGCTGTTACTGCATGGGCTTCTCCTGGAGCTGAAGCTACAGCACCTTAAACCTGGGTCCCACCCATACAGGTTGACTGGACACTAAGACTTAACCGAAATGGACTCAACTCCTTGACGAAGCCTTGATTTGTCTTTTTTTTTTTTTTTTTTTTTTTTTAATCTCTATGTGAGATGTATTTTTGAATTATTATACTCACTTTAAGCGCTAACACTTTTGAGTCCTGTGGAACAATGGATACGTCAGGCAACCCCCAAGGGTGCTCTGCTCGTGCTCCCAGGGTGGGAGACTCTAAGAGTGGGGAGGCTAGAGTGGGAGAGGGGGTGAGGATGGGGGAGAGAGACACCCCGCTGAGGCTGTCACCTTTCCGTATGCTTCGGGTGCTGGACTCGTGCCGTCCTCCAGGAAACCGTATTGGTGAGTGTTGTTACCGTCATCTTCATCATCAGGTTCACTTCCATCCTGATCCTCCATTTCCTAAGATCCAGATCCATGAATATATTGATCAGATGTTAGTGGGATAGCAATACCTGTTTAATAGTATTAATTTAAGTAAATCATTTTGGTAAAATATTGTTGAATAGGTGATACTGTGCTGGATCCTACTAAGTGCCATATAAGGGCATGTATTTATTGCATTCCTATTGTATTAACACATACTGATACCACTCTGTGGAAGATGAAGATCAAGTGTCCTGAGGTTTTATAAATTACAAAGAATTATGCTAAGTAGCTTTCCCTGAGAATCTGCTGATCCTGCGACTTTGAACATCTTAGACTTATTAATTTGAAAATATTATCTCGTTTATGTGGCTGGTTTAAAGATTAGAAACGCAGTGGGTTGGCCCAGGGCCTTGTGGGTGGTTATCTTCTGGGATCCCATGAACTCCTCAGGGAAGTGAAGAGTCCTTCAAGTTCTTCTTTTGAATTTTTCATTCATTTGCTTGTCAGCACAAGGACAGCGGTATCTGTATTCCTGCCACTCATGCTACCATCAGACAGCATGGTGGTGCTTAGACAGAGTTTCAGAAATCTTGGCCTAAGAGCGAAAAAAGTTAAGTTCAAAGACTTGTAACAAACTACTGACTATTAAACCCACCCTTAAGCAAACCCACTGAATCCGATTTCTGGCCTTGCAGTTTGAGGGGTTTTGACAAAAGAAATCCAGAGATTTCTATTTCTCTTTGAAGGACTTCTTAAGTGAATCTAACTCGCTTTACTCCTCTTAACATCCTTTCCACTGGCTTTTCAATCGTTTTCTGAAGCCCTGCCAAGTTGCCAACACAGGCCAGAGATGGATTTCAAGCTAAGAGGAGAACATGCAGAGTTGGGGAGGATGTTTCTAAAAGCAGCCCACTCACTCTTCTCGACGCACTAGCAGGGATTCAGCAAACCCTATCTAGGCCAGCCGGGCTCCACACAGGGAGGCAGGTGTTAGCTTATGACATGTACTGTCTGCTCTTAGTCTGCTATGGAAATGGAGCAGAAAGAACCTGCAGGAGGCTGGAAAAGATTGTCCCGTGTGATTGGGATGTAAATTTGGTGAGTGATTGTGCGTTTATTTTGAAACAGAAGCGGAGTTGGAGAAGCCAGCGTACGAGGTATACGGATGCACATATAGGCTACTGCTTGTGAGTGATATGTGAGTGGTGTGACGTTGTTTCGGGGTCGCCCAGGTGATGGAATTTTCCTCCAAGATCAGTCGACCTGTCTTGTGCACCCACACCTGCCGTCTGTTTACACAAACAGTCAAGCTGGAGACTTCTCCGAAAGTGAGAAAGACGTGTGACATAACAGCACCACTAGATACTCAACTTATTGTGAAAGCGCGTCTGTCAGTATGTAGATATCCTGGATCAATTTCCCCTCACTCTGGTGTCGGTTACCTCGAGTTTAATGTTTCACCATCAGGGTTGTGAGGGTTGATTCCTGATATGACTACACTTTGCTCAGTTTTCCTTCCAAGCTACTCCATGTACAAACCCTGTATCCTTGTGTCTGGATGTGAGGCCACAGGCCACACAGCAGACTTGGATTTAAATGACTAAATAACTAGTTTATGAAGCGTTTACACAGATGGATTGTGTTGGAGTTGTGTTGCTAATGAGCATATGCTGCTTTTTGTCAACAGATAGTTGGACCAGTGGACAGATGTAGGCTGAAATTATGCGCTAGGATCTACACAGGTGGTTGACTGATTGTGTCAGTGAGAAAATCTCTGAAGTCAAAATGTAGATTTAGGGTATGGATAGTTTTTATGATATTTTAGAAGGTTTATGAAGGGTTTATGTTTACAATTACATGCTGTCCATCCACTACTGACAAATCTTTTCAGGGTAGTGCATTTGATATTGTGCTGGTAGCAGTGCTTAACATTTCAGAAATCAATTTCACACCTAGGCTATGAAAAACAAAAAACAAAAAAAATAATGGATTGCTTTATTGTGTTGTTTCACTGTTTGCTGAGTCCATATTGCATTTTTTCCATTTTAGTCTTAAGGCAGAATCTGAAATTAAGTCTGCCATTCTCAAATCCTCGCCTTGACTACATGAAAGAGGCACATAAATGACCTAGAATCAGCCAGAGGAAGTGTTGCCCCGCTCTGCAGCTGGCAGACAGTGCACTATAATAAATAGCTTTACCTATCTGCTCCTCGGTCGTTTTATCCTACGGCTGAGGTGTCACAGTCACTCAGGGGACTTATTTTTCTTTCTGCTTCATCACTTCTCACCAAAGCCATCTTCCCTCGATCTGCTGATCTCCCCTCTGCGTCCCTCGTCTCTGCTGATGGTGGCTGTTTGAAGTATAAACAGTAGATGATGGTAAAGAAAGATGTAACTAGCTTAACGGAGCATGCTTTGACATCTGTCAAGTTCCTACCTACCCCAAACACAAAACAAATGTGTACGCACACACGCCTACACACACACACACACACACACAATGACCACTCAGGCATACTGTATATGCTGCACATGACCCAGACTTGAGAGCTATCAGGCGTCATACAGTGAAGAGACCCTTCCCCCCACATTTACTCACACACCACTGAAGGAGGCAGTCCTGTCTGCAGCACCGTGACTCATTAATCAGATAGATTCTGGGGGAGATGGAGGTGTGTGAGGGGTGGGGGGGTGGGGGGGTGGGGGTGGCGGGCAAAGACGGAAAAGCTCCCATTGCATGGAGGGTAATATCAATCCCAGACCTCCTCATCTTACCAACCGCATTTTATCCACGCTCACCTCACACCCCTGCACGGCTGGTGGTACAATCCATCATCGGGGGGGAATCGGGACCCTACTATGGTTTTTCACAGAGGGGTGAATGAGATCTAAGAAAGACAAAAGGTTGCGTCCTCTGGTGGGCACGTGGAGAGATTAATGAAGGAGGATAATAGAGTGGAGGAGCATTTGTGTCATTAACCAAAACAAAACAGCAGTCCAAAAGATCTGACATGATTAAAGTTACAGAATGCTTAGAGATACATGAAATGTATTTGTTCTCTCTCTCTCTCTCTCTCTCCGTCAGTGCGATGTCTCAGAGCACAGTTCCCGTCAATAATAGTCTGCTTGTGCCTGTGTATGTTTGTGTCTGTGTGTGTGTGTGTGTGTGTTGTGTAGGTATCGTCCATGAGAATGTGAAGATGGGTTCGGACGGAGAGAGCGACCAGGCATCAGGGACGTCTTCTGATGAGGTCCAGAGCCCAGTCCGGGTCCGTATGAGGAACAACCACCACCGGCGCATTTCTAATGAGGTACGGGGAGCCGGGATACACCTACATCTACACAAACACACACACACACACACACACACACATACACACCAGCCATACTGCACTCGTACATCTAACCACGGGGAAACACACCTGCTCACTGAGATTCAGCAATGACCTCACTAATAAAAATGATCCTGGACTCTCCTGGAAGGTATTCACTCCATCAATATGATACTACACCTAATAAAGGTAACGTTATAGGGGACTATATGGTCTGTCAGATGGTAGAGCTATACCAATAAATTGGATTTGCCAATATATTGGAGCCATCTTACGACAGATGTCTGTGTTTGCCAATTAATAAGAAGAAATTACACAAATTAAGTGCTAAACTGGGTTTGAGTGTGTGTGTGTGCCTGTTGGACGGAGCTGCAGAGTGATGAGCACAGCAGTATTATGGGAAATGCCTCTGGACACACAGGCTGCTGCCTCTGACTGCTGTTAACAGTGGAAGGGACTAATTTAGACCATGTTTACCAGAGAGAGAGAGAGAGGGAGGGGGGGGGGCAGTGAAGGACAGGAAAATGCTGGGGTGAGAGAGTAATTATGGAAGTAGGAATAATTATTGGTGTGACAAAGAAAGTGGGAAACCAGAGGGAACAGAGCTCAGGAGGTGGTGAGAGAGAAGAGAGAGCAGGAGAGATGGAGGTCAAAATGATGGTGGGAGAGAAGAGAAAAACAATGCTTCCTCTCAGTCGCCCCCCCTGTTCACCCCCTTCCCCCAATCTGCCTTTCTCCCCTCAGGAATCTGTCCATTCCTCTTTCCTCCTCTCATGCTCTCCCCTCCTCCTCCTTTTTTATTCTTCCTCTTCCTCAAAGCATGTGGATGGCACTCTAGCACAGTGCCAGCCCCTCTCTCTCTCTCTCTCTCTCTCTCTCTCTCTCTCTCTCTCTCTCTCTCTCTCTCTCTCTCTCTGTGTCAGTGTGTGTGCAGTCATGTGGCAGGTCAGACACATGCATCGTTGAAAGCGCATGTGTGTGAATGTATAGAAAGAAAGACACGTTTAAGGAGGACAATGAGGGAGCTACTAGAGCTGTTCTGCATTGTGAGTATGGGGGCACGTGTGCTGTGTGTTTATATGTGGGTCTTTAGTCAGTCCATAGCCATGAATAAGGGGGCATGAGTGTCAGTGTCTTTGTGAACTTGTGTCCATTGTTGTCCTTTTGAAAAGGAGTATGCCGAGTGCACATGTGTAGAGACCTATTGTCTTAGCCACCAGTGGCTTTATGAATGGCATGAAATATGAATTTGAATTTGTAAAAGAAAAAAAAAGTTATTTTTGCGGTAGCCATATGCAGGTTTAGTGTTTTGTGTTGTTCTTTCTTGGACTCACTCTTCACATGAATCAGATGTTCACTTAACTCAGTGGGTCATGTGTGTCATTGCATTTTCATAATGTTCTTTTGCAGTTTACAGAGCACTGCTTGGCTTTTTCAGCATGTGAAAACGTGAAGTGTGTCATTGTCCTGCATTTTGTTATTTTAGTCTGTGGGCTCGAGATAAATCCAATTGCAGCCATACAATCCCTCTGCCTTTTTATCTTCAGGCATACACACTTCTATATGCTCCCGCTAATGTTCACATGTAAACACACACACACATCATTTCACACACTCACATTGAGGACACATACCGTGGGGGCTGTTGGGAGTGGGCCAACCACCGCTGCCATGGAAACAATATGTGACTGGCACCTTGCCAGTGTGAACATGCCCTACATGGGGATCATATAGTAATGATGCATTGGGGTAAAAATAGCGTCACACAAACAGAAGTTCTGCCATCGAGAGGAAGTGAGATTTAGTCAGAGGTATTCTCTTAACATGTGCTCTGTGTTAAAAATCAGAAACAAAAACACCACAGTGACCCAAGAGCAAGGTTGTGTCAAATGCTTAAAATTTGGCATAAAAGTAGGGTAATCATAGGACCCTCATCAAAAGACTCACTGACTGTTGATCCCGCGGCTTCCCAGCTGAAATTATACTCTTGACTTCTGAACAGCACTCGCACTCAAGGAGAGATCAGCTACTTAAGGCAGAAGACATATTAAATAGCAAAAAGACTGGTTCCAGATGTGCTCCAGATGAGTTTGTGAACTTGGGAAGAACAGTGTGCCAACTCTCTCACTCTGCCAACAATTTATTCTCGAAATTAGCCTGAAACTTGCCAGCAACTTGCTTGGAGCTGGTCCCGTCGTGTAGTAGCCTTGTATTTGGTCTCTCGTTCAGCTGATTTACTGGTCGTAACTGTCATTCATATTGTCATTCATCCACAAGAGCAGATGGCACAAACCAAACATTCAAAGTTGACTTAAGTGAGCCGCTGTCACTGGATAAACTCGTTGCCTGGATAGATGATTGTCTTTCTTTTTAATTTTTATTTTGTTTATTTATTTATGAAATTTATTGGTCTCAAAACTAGGCCAAATAACCAAGGCTTGAGAATTTTGAAGCTGGATCATAATGATTAGATCATGAGTCGAAGTCATGACGTAAGTCATCAGGGTTCATGATGATTGTTGTTAAGTTTGAGATTGTTTGACCATTGTTTCACTATTACCACTCATACTTCACCACATTAGAAATGTGCCAAATATCCAGTATTATTTTTGATTGATTTAATTGCCATATTGTATTTGGGTCTTTTATGGTATACATTTGAATTATTGTACAAAACTGCATTTATCAGTGTAAATTGATGTATTTTAATATGTATGAAGCCCTGTCTGCAAACATGCCACTGATGTCATTTGTGTTACAGGTCACAACCTGAGAGGACAATAACGATACTCATGAACCTCTGTCTCCGTCTTTGATTTCCCCCTGTCTCTCTGTTTCAGGACATAAACAAACGTCTGTCTCTGCCAGCTGATATCAGGCTACCGGAGGGCTACTTGGAGAAGTTTGCCATGAACAGCCCGCCCTTCGACAAACCCATGAGCCGCAGGCTACGACGCGCTTCACTGGTCAGTGCTCAGTGTCTGTCTCTCTGCGTGCGTATTTGCATTTGTGTATATGTGTGCAAAGCAGCTGAAACTAGTTTTAGTGAGCCACTGTGGTAGTTTTCTTGGTTCCCCCACTTAGCATCTGTGTGTCTACTTGTGTGTGCACCCCTGGGTGTGTGCTTTTCTTTTGATGTTGCTCTGTTTTGAAACAAAGGTAATAGGAACTTTCACTGCCATTGTGCACTATTAACATGGAGGATGACTAAGGCCATTATATTCACTGACACACACACACACATACATGCACACGCATACTGCTAACACACAAACATGAATTCATTGTAAAGACACACCGAGTTATGCTACAGAGCTTACAATGGCTCAGTAGGGGGATGAATGATGAACTCTGTATTATGTATCCAGGCCAAGAGTATTACGAGTATGAATCTGGGGGTGGGAGAGAGAGGAGGTGTTTGCTACTGGAAGGATTAGGAGGAGGGGGCTGATGGGTAGGCATATAGACACATATTCATGAATATGCAGCATTCCCCTTTTCACCCCTTTGTATTGTTGCTGAAGTACTCCTGCTCTCTCACTTGGTTTTTATTTTGGTCACACTTTATTCTATATTATTCTTTTGTTTTCTGCCATCACTCAAATTTTCAAGTTTCCCTCCATACACGACTAAGTGCTCCGCTCTCTGTTTCCCTCATTCTTTCCATCTCACAGTCTTGTTTTTTTTTAATTTAAAAAGAAATTAAATTCACTCTGCTTTACTGATACATTTAACCTAAAACACAAGTCCCAAAAGCCTCAATATTCTATGGGAGAGCATAAAGGACGCGCCCTCCATCAACCACTTTTGCTGTAATTATTGAACAGGGCCAGTGCCCTGCCTCCGGCTCTCGGCTTGAAGCGATTTAATGACACAGCTTTTCTGCAGGAGTCTCACAGAGATGAAAGGAAAGGTTTGCAGGGGATAGGAGAGGTTTATGGTGTAACGGTGGAAAGGAAGTCTGCAGACATGTTTGTGTCTTAATGTTGCAAATGACTGGGAGACATTTTCTGACATTGTGTTGAGCTGTGAGTGGCTGTGCATCTTTAGGGTTGTTGTATGTACATGATGCAATAGATCAATCAATAATTCAGCAGCAGTGTCAGACTCATCTGCTGCAGCTCCTCTCCTGACTAGGATTACACAGCGGGACACCTTGAACTGAACCAGAGAGCAGGGAAGATGCAGAGTGAGATAGGGATGACAAAAGGATAATATGGCACCAATATGGCACCAAGTGAAAGGGAGGCACGATTTTAAAAGTTATAGATAAACAAATAAGCGGCGGTAATTAAAAAAAAAAAAAAAAGACAAATGGCTGCTGAAGTGAAGGTTTGAGGCAGTCTGAGCTGGACTGCAGAGTGAATGTCGGAGGGCTGAATACAGCTGGGTCTTCTTTATAAGAGTGGAGTTCCAGCTTAAAAAGGACAGCATGTGTCTGAGCATAGTGATGTAATGGCGTTTCGGCCATCGTTGTGCTTGTCATCTGTTACCGTAACATAGGACATGTGTCCAGTGTGCCGTAACAGATCCGCACCTCCAGAGTGTGTATTTTGATCTTTGAATCGCATCCAATGTAATATAAGTGAAGTTATCAGTTTTCTCTCATGGCTCTTGTCCATCGATAGTCAATAATTCACAACAGTCCATTGAGATTCAGTGTCCGGTGTGCTGAGGAAAGAGATGTCATTTTATCTCAAACCACGTCACTTAATCGTGTTATGCAATGCTCAACGTGCAGTTTAGTAACTATTTTATTAGTACTTTGCTGCTCAGACCATATTATGCTGTTGTGAAGTGATTAAAGCTAAAAATTTCATAACCGAGCTCAAGTCTCGGCCTGTTCGCTCAGGTCAAACCCTGTCTGATGTTATCGGTGCGTTTTACATGAAAAATGTGGCACAGAACATGATGTTTATTGGTCCATTGATTGAGGCCCCAAGGACTGGCTACATCATGCTAATGAAAGGGCTCTTCTTTCCTCCCACCTCTCATTTCCTGCCACCTCTTTTCTTAGCAGAAGCCTGTCATTTTTCCTCTCCCACTCAATAACACGAATCCATGAATCCGTCCTCCTTCTCCCCTCCAACACAGAGAAACTGTAAAAATTAAATGTGGGGAATGGACTTTCCTCTCAATACACAGTCGATCCTGTCTCTTCAGACAGCTTTCTCCTCACATTTCTCACTGCTGCTGTCGATCCATCCATCTGTGTGTCCCCACCAGCTCCTGTGCAGGGCGCCGACAGAGCACACATTTTGTTTGGTTTTATGTTGCTTTAATTTTGTCACTAAAACTTGGTCTGACCTAGTTCTGCTGAGTAAGCTCACTGGAGCGTTGGGAATGAAATGAACCCGTTGCCATCGAAAGCATACGCAGGCGCGTGTGCACACACACACACACACACACACACACACACACACACACACACACACACACACACACACACACACACACACACACACACACACACACACACACTTTGAAAAAAGTACATAGACAGAGAGTGCAGTGGCACCCTGTAAGCAGAGAATGGGCTGGAGGTGGAGAGCTGGGCATTTCTTTGTTTCAGAGACGTTTCAAAAATGTGAGAGGCCACAGTTATATTTGCTGGAGGGGAGGTATGTGTGTGTTTTGTATGTTTTTTGAACGTTTGCGTGTTTGTGTCGCTGCGTATGCCTGCCTGAGTTTTTCTCACGAGACCGACTCCCCTGCCAAAAGAGCAGAACAGAGTCAGCAATAGCTCCTGACAGGCCCTGTCACAAAGAGATGGGAGCAGCATGTTTGTGTGTGTGTGTGTGTGTTTGCAGGGTTAGTGTGTTTACATTTGAACATAGGCTGTGTGTCTCATCACAAATATTCCTTTGCCCACAAGCACACACAGCCAAATACACACAATACTTTGCCAAGTGGACACACACACACACACACACACACACACACACACACACACACACACACACACACACACACACACACACACACACACACACACACACACACACACACACACACCACTGTATTAATTGACACATTTTATGCTCCTCCATAATTTTTTTCAACATTGACAGATACAAAAACAGATATTTGTTCTAACTCCATCAATAAGGTGTCTGGTAATCACAGTAATTGCAATTTGTGCACTCGCCATACACATAACACACACACACGGACACACACACTTGTTTCAGTATCAAAATGTGTGCGTCTTCTTATGTCCGAGCTTGTTGGCTTTTAGGCATGCCTTTAAAGAGATCACATGCTTCATCGGCTAACTTGGTCACTGGAGACCCTCCCCCTCATACATACATACACACATACATGTTCATAGCCGAGCACTGGCATGGCGCTCATGTCAGCGTCATGAGGGGGACGGGGCAGCGCTAGATTGAGAGAGATGGGTCGAGCCGGAGAGATGAACGCAGTTAAAACATGGCTGACAGAGATAGACAAATAAGTGAGGAAAAATGACAGAGCGAGGGAGAAACCCTGACAGGCCTATGGGTATCACAGCTTGACATAGCTACATCCATCTATAATTCATGACCTGGAAACCCGGGGACCACATACATTATACAGCTAAACCTTTATTAGCAGAATCCATGATTAATTCAGAATAATTATACCACGCACACGGATGTGAAGCGTTCCTGGAGAAATGTTTAAAATATAACACATAGTCCCCCTTTAAGTTGTCTGGAGTGGAAGAACTCACAACATGCTCAGCTCTAGCTCTGTTATACTGACTTCCTGTGGCCAAAAAATATATGTGCAGCTGACGATGATGTCACTGTGCGGCATTAAAGAGACACGAAGAAGTTGGCACTACGCAGGAATTAGTCACATGTCCCGGACAACAAACACCTTTTTCATACGCACTGAGACCGTGCTCATATGTGTCTCTATGTGCATATGATGCAGTCTGTGTGTTTGTGTGACCTAGTCCAAGGGATGACATAGAAATAATGTTTTTTCAGTGGGTTTTGTTTACTTGATGAAAAAATAAGCAGACATGTGTGTAAAATATCAAATACCTGTAAAAATGGTACAATCAGAAAGAGTTTTCACCATCCAGTCTGACTCATTCCATTTAAAAAGATGACAAAATACAAATGATTTTGGGATAATGGAAGTTTGATCAGTTCTAACACAGATCATGCATAATGTGTGGTATGAGAGTAGCAGAGATGCTTAGCAACATGCTCCAAGTGTTGGAGAAACTAAGCTAAATGTTTTAGCAACAGACAGACACGCACACACAGAATGACAAGGCCTGTTGACTCAGACCCCTGCAGTTGTAGGCCAAATGTCAGCAGCACTGGGACTGAAATCTGGACTAACAGTCTTGGCCCCGGGGATGTGATTCTAGAGATAGTTATCTTGCAGTAGCCAAGCTTGGACTATAATCAGTCTGTAGCCAAAATAAATAACTCTGTCCTTGTGATAAATGCACATTAATCATAACTTCCTCAACTGTTTTCTCCCTGTTGTCTATAGTCTGAAATCGGCTTTGGGAAACTTGAGACCTACATCAAACTTGACAAACTTGGAGAGGTGAGCTCATCAAAAAAAAAAAACATCTGAGCACAGACAATCTCCTCAAATACTCTGTTTTCTTTATTTCACAAATAAATTCACATGTACTCTATCCCTCTATCCCTGCAGGGAACCTATGCTACAGTGTTTAAGGGTCGAAGCAAGTTGACTGACAATTTAGTGGCTCTGAAAGAGATCCGTCTGGAGCACGAGGAGGGTGCACCCTGCACAGCGATCAGAGAAGGTACTGAACTGTTTAACAGGTTTAAATGATGTAATGTGACAGTAAACATCTCTCATGTCTTCACAGAACCACACCGTCAGGGGGTCTTGTAAGATTTTGACAATGTTTTTGGGACTGAGAGTCTCTGCTAATCTGCAGTGGCTTGTAGCTCCCCGGACTATGAGTTGTGTGATCATTTGTCACAATTTGTCTTTGCCTGACTGTCTCATGTGTCTCTGTCTTCCAGTGTCTCTACTGAAAGACTTGAAGCACGCCAATATTGTCACTCTCCATGACATTATCCACACTGACAAGTGCCTGACGCTCGTGTTTGAGTACTTGGTGAGTGAGAGCACTGTGCATGTTTATTGTGCGTGTGTTTTCAAAGGACATATGAAGGCATGTCTAAATGCTTTATCATTTTTCTTCCTTCCTTCCTTTCTTTCCCTCCCTCTCTCTCTCTTTTGTTCTCTCTTTCTCTCTCATCAGGAAAAAGACCTGAAGCAGTACATGGATGACTGTGGAAGCATCATGAGTGTTCACAATGTCAAGGTAATTCAAAGTAATACAAATGCTAGTGGTGGAGAAAGGCTGTTGAATGTACTTATATCTTCAACATGTACAGTATAAATCCAGATCCAGAACATTCTTCAGTTATCAATTCTGTCTTGTTTTGATTCATATTTGACATTGGCAGCTTGGTTCCTCATTGATAAATCTGAAATCTCTAAATCAATTTTTCCTCTTTGACCACTGTGCTGTAATAATGCTGACATAAATGGTCTGGTTATTTTACTACCGTGAGTCTAATATTATGAAGCTTATAATATGAGGTCATACAGTATTTTTCTCTTGTCTCCAGATCTTTCTGTTCCAGCTGTTACGAGGTCTGGCATACTGCCACAGAAGGAAAGTCCTCCACAGAGACTTAAAACCCCAGAACCTGCTCATCAATGAAAAAGGAGAGCTCAAACTGGCAGACTTCGGTAAATCACCATTTTTACTTGAATCCCTATATCATATCCTTTATCCTATATCCATATTCCTTCACTAACAACTGCAGTTTTCATAGCACACAGTGTTGAAACTGTCTAAGCTAAATGGAATGTGCAGTTGAAAATCTGCCTGTTATCATTTTTCTAACATAAAACATGTATGGGATGAATTTGAAAGCCTCACTAGTGTCTACTAGAGGCCATGTTGCTTCTCAGATAAGTGACCAACTACCCAACACTGCCCTCTCTTGGTTAAAATTAAACATGACTATTATACGCACTAAAGTATTAGTGTTTCCTTGCTGTGTACATTTCTAATTAATTCAGCAGTATATTCAAACTGAAACCATTTGCACATTTGAAACAATGTCCTGTAAGTCTTTAAAACTCAAACACAGTTGCGAATGAAACATACAAATAAAACACACTCATTATATGGTGTTCCAGTCATGCGGCAAAATATTTGTGTTATTAAGTCTCCCCTTTTTTTTATGTTTGAATTCAGGTTTGGCACGAGCCAAGTCTGTCCCTACAAAGACCTACTCAAATGAAGTTGTGACATTATGGTACCGACCTCCAGATGTGCTTCTAGGCTCCACTGAGTACTCTACCCCGATCGACATGTGGTGAGCAAACACACCTCAACAGAAAACGCACACTGTTTTAACACTAGTCTTTTTGTTACTTTTATGTGAATCCAAAATGATGTGAACTCCCCAACATTATCCCTTTTTTTTCTACCATCACTATGTCATTGTCAACATACTGTAGTTCACAGTTAAAGCAGATATCAGTGGAATGTTTTTGTTAATATAAGTCCTAAATAGTCCTATTTTCCGTCAGCAATCACTTACATGAAGTATTTCAGCCTAAACACGAGTCTCTCCGTCACTCTGCTCTGCTGTAACCCGAGGAGAAAATTTTCCTTGTGGGATACAAGTGTTATCCAATGAGGAGAGAGAACGGCATGAAGGGCTGTGTGTGCAGCCAAGGGATGCGTGTGAATGTGGTGACGTAGCACGAGGACCAATTGATGCCTGACAGGGGCGGGGGCTGCTAACTCATGGTGCGTTCAAAGAAACTCGTACTTTGTGTTTTTCCTTCCTGTGAAGTCATACCAGTTCGATCTGGTACGAGTTCACGGGTCGGAAGTTACGAGTGGCCGTTATAGGGAACTTTCACAGACAACAGGATGGTAAAAACACGAGCTACGGGTTACCTGGAACGCTACCAAGTCGTAGTTGTGACTTGAAGCTGTAACTTACGGTTTCAAAAGCCTGCCTTGAACGCAGCATTAGCCGAAACGGCCGTGAAGCTGATATCTGCTTTAACATGCAAAGATTAAACAATGAGCTGGCAGGATATTTGGGATGCAACTGCGCTTTCCTCTGGACTGAGATTAAGAAATGTTTTACACAGTTTTCACAACACATTTTTTCAGTCCTTGATCACTTTATACATTTATGATATGAACACTGTCGAGCTATACAGGATAGTCCAATTTTTAGGTCATGTACCATTGCACTTGTTCTGTCCCTGTGTCCAGGGGTGTGGGCTGTATCTTTTATGAGATGATCACAGGCAGACCTCTGTTCCCTGGATCGACTGTTGAGGATGAGCTTCACCTCATATTCCGCATCCTCGGTAAGACGGCGCCAGTGGAACGTGGATGAGCTTGTGCAGCGTTCATGTTTTTATGTTTGTGCGTGTGTATGTTTCCATGAGCACACATACTACATCAGCTGATCCTCTTTCTCCTCAACAGGTACACCCACAGAAGAAACTTGGCCCGGTATCACCACTAGTGAAGAGTTTAAGACCTACAACTTCCCCCGATACCACGCTGAACCCCTCGTCAACCACGCACCCAGGTGTGTAGATTGGATTGGTTGTAGACTGGGATGTTCCATTAGATGTAATAAGAGAAGATGCAGGATTGGTTACCAGGAAATGCATTTAATCAGGGACTGCAGTCAAGTATTTCCACCTCTTGTGAGATGGCAGCAACACCGCTACACTTAACTGACACTCCATTCTTCCTCTACATCACTTTCTCTTTTACTTTCTGTCACACAGAATAGACAACGATGGCCATGACTTGCTCTCAA
The DNA here is from genome assembly GCF_905171665.1 of Trachurus trachurus. NCBI lineage: Eukaryota > Metazoa > Chordata > Actinopteri > Carangiformes > Carangidae > Trachurus > Trachurus trachurus. The sequence continues at coordinate 21,880,066 of NC_139901.1, read as the reverse complement.
TGCTTCTACAGGTAAAAGAACATTACCGTATGCAGGTGTTTATTTTTTAGAAATTTAGATTTAATTTTGTGAAAAGGCTAACAACCCTGTCTCTATTCCCCCCTCTGTGTCTCTAGTTTGAGGCTAAGAAGCGTGTATCGGCTGAGGATGCTCTCAGACATTCATATTTTAGAAGTCTTGGAGAGCAGCTTCAAACACTGGCAGACAGTGAGTACATACAATCCGTTTTCTTGGACAGTGACACTGGTCAAACATACTTGTCTCACCAACCCTCCGTTTCTATTTTAGCTGCATCCATCTTCTCCGTAAAAGGCATTCAGCTCCAGAAAGATCCAGGAAAGAGATCCTCAGTCTACCCGGAGTCAAGTAAGTCCTCCTAGATAAAAAAAAAAAGAAGAATAGAGGGGAAAAAAGCAGGGAATGAGGAATTCCCAGTGGGAATATGATAGAGAATAGGTCCTGCTCCCTGTCCTCTTCCTCTTCTCTCGTTTTTTCTCTCTGTCTTTGCTTTATGTTGTCTCTCATGCCACTGTGTGGTCATACATGTCACACAGTTTCTCAGTCTCTCACCAGGTTCATATCTCCACTACATACAAATCCTGAACACAACAGCTACTGCAACACACTTTAAAAAGATAAGGAACCTTGACAAAAATGGTTCTGGCTGGTGATGTATTTAATTCCAAATATAGTTGCTTCTCCGCCAGGATATGATATTATTAGCCATGTTGCATGGATCTAGGGATTGCAGTGTCAGCCAGTTCACCGCTTTGGTCCAGACTAATACAAAGATTGCCATTAAATTTGACCCAGGCATTCAGTGCAGCCCAGACAGAATCCCCTCTAGCACCTCTATTCCTCTAATTTCCTCTAGCGCCTTCAAGGTGTTGACACTTCTGGCTTTCAGTGAAATATCTTGACAAGCAGGTGATAAATTGCTACAAAATCTGGGGCAGACACTCCTGTCCCAATTGTAATACCGGTAACTTAGTTGATCCCTTAACTTTTTATCTCATGCTCTATGCAGTTCCAACTTTTAATTTGTCCAATTCTTTGGTTTGTGATCAACAACCTGAAACAGTTATTACACTAATGTTCATAAGCCAATGCTAAAACGTTATAATAAGATGATGAACCTACTAGACAGCAGCATGTTTGTCAATATGACCATGGTGCCATGCTAGCATTAGCATTTAGCTAAATGAAACATGGTGCCTCACAAACCTGCTAGCATGGCAATAGACTGTAGTCTTGTTGTTTTAATAGCAACAGATTATACTCGACTTTCATAGACTTATGTCTTCATAAAGGCAGAGAATACATCATCATCCTGCCTGCCCCTTAGACCACATTATTTAGAAAGACAAAGTAAAGTACAAAAAGCTAAAGGTTCACAAAAAGTCAATTTTGCTGTATGTACTGTCATATTAAATTATGCAATTCTGGTTTGGTAATTTATAAATGTAACAACAGGATGTGGAAAGATGCTAATTTATTTTAAAGACTTAACAATAGACAGAAACCCCATCAGAACAAACAAACTAAGCACCAATGCCAAACACTGAGTTAGCATCCAGTGCCAGTGTAGCCGACACACTATTCATTAACTGTGCATGCCTGATGTGCCTTATTGACATTTGCTTAGATTTACTTTAGTGTTTCTGTGTTTATCACAGTCTCAGTCTGTGTGTGTGTCTCTCTCTTCCTGCTTCCACTGCCTCTTTGTCCTGTTCTGATGAACTGTCCCTTCTCTTTCTTGGTACCCACGCTCTCCTCTTTCGCAATGTTCATCTTTTCCTTAATCCTCTCTATCTCCCTTGTGTACCCAACTCCCAACTCCTCCGTAACACCTCAATATTCCCGACCTCCCCACCTTCTCCCCTTAAACCCTAAAAAGCGATGGCCCATAAGCTAGGCTCCGCACCCTCGCAGTACTTCCAGAGAGATGCAGCCAATCCCAGGGCTCAGAGTCACAATCTCTCCTCCACTTCCACTGGCTGAGTGGCCCCTACCGTTCTGGTAAATACGGTCTCTTTCATTCTGTCTGTCCTCTGTTCAGTTCCTCTTCTCCTGTTTTTCTGTTTGGCTGTTACCTGGCCTCTTTTTTTCGTTCTGTCCATCTGCACCCTGTCTTTGTTGAATTGGACTCGATGCTGTTGCATTTCTCTTCCCTCCTTGCATCCCCTGAACCAAAACAACATATTTTTTCACACCTTGTAAAGTTCATGCCCTTTTCTCTTTTGTTAATTCCTCGTCCTCTCCCCATTCTTGCTCCATCTAGTCTTCCCTCACATTTCAAGACCTGCACCCACAGGCATCATCTCAGCTTTCACTTACCTAATCCTCTTTCTCTCAGAGTGAGTCACTCCCAGTGTTTTATTTCAGGGATGAAAGGAGAAACATTATATTCATAATGGAAAAGAATGTGATCCAAGAATGGGGAGTCATGTGATTCTTTTCATTTGCAGTCCTCTTTAGGTTTCTCCAGCGAGAGATGTAGCCTTTTTGTGAAGTCTGTAAGTGAGGGTTTGGTTTAGTGTGTGTTTGCTTGGTTGTGTGTTATCGGCATGGATAAGGATGTTTGTTTTACACCAGTGTGTGACAGGTACTGGTAAGTATCATTCAGCTTCAGCAGCAGACAGACTGTTCACACGGTATCACAGGATATAAGCTTTGTTATGAATTTGTTTTCCTGGGTGTGATTATAGTAATGATACTGCAGCGACACTATATGGTCAAAAAGTACCTCTCCATACACTTGTGTACTTTTGTCTCTGAGTGAGATAACACTGTGCATCCAAATTTGTTTGTGGCATCAGTTTAGAATAATACCTTCTTGCACACAGGATATTATTTTAGGGGCAGTTCTTTTTTTTTAGATAGCTGAACACTAGAGAGACAACAGGAAATGATCGGTGGAGAGGAAGGTGTGGCATACAATTTTCCCCCTCATTATCTGGATTATTTTCTTTTGTATTCAGTGAAATATTTAGTCATGAGTTCCTGCATGTTATAAACCAACATGACAATCTACATGGTTCAGCCGATTTAGACTTGGTCTATGAAATACCCACCATGTGTAAGTTTGTTTTTGTAGAATGTAAAGTTTCCCCATATTGCAAAAAACCTCCATATTATCAGCAAAAATACTGATCACAGTTTTCTGTAATAGTGGGTTTCAGCTCTCTGTGCTTTTGGCCGTATAGTGTACAGTTAGTGCTGCCGGCATGGAGTGAAATTTTCAGGTTTGTGTGTGCGTGTGTGTACTCTATGTATGTGTGGCCAAATCACATCTAAACCTTAATTCACATCGCAATCTCTCTCTCTCTCTCTCTCTCTCTCTCTCTTTCTGTCTCTCTCTGTGTCTCTCTCTCAGCCCAGGGGAAGAGCAGGAGGCAGAGTGTGTTGTTTTAGTGCTGGCGGGGACGCTGAGGTGAGGAGGACAGTGACAGATGGAGCTGTCCTGTCAGACATACATTCACTGACCCTGCCACACACAAACTGAAGGAGCGACACACACACACGCACACACACACCCTGCCATATAGACACACTCATATACACATTGAAGAAGAAAACACAGAGACACACACACACATAGCAAAATGACAACAAAAACACACAGAACTAAGGCTGAAGAATACATACTTGATTTAAAAAAAAAAAAAAAAAAGAAGACTCAGTTGAACCTTAAAGACAGAAGATTTCAAAATGAGAGAAGTGTGTGATGGCTGGAAGAAAAGTGGGAGAGTGCAAGATTCTCCCTTCTGCTGCTACTGCTGCTGCCCAGAAGAGGGCAGCGTTTAGGACATGGGCTGACTCGGGATTTTGAACAGAACTTGCTGCATCAGTGAGCTGTGAGGAAGAAAGGAATGAAGATGGAGACGATTCAAAGGCAAAGAAAGAGAGAGGAGCCCTGTCGCTCTCTATTCTGATTTTCGTTTTTGTTCTGGACTTTTGTTGTACATAAAGAGACTCAGCTGTAGAACTCTGTTTTTTTTTTTCTCTTTTCTTTTCATAACACGCATCAGCCTGAATCCAAACTCTGAATTTTGCACCTCAGCCCTAGATACCTGGCCTAACCTCTTGACCCTTTACTACATGATCTTTAAAGGACCGGTGTGTAGGTTTTAGTGGCACATCGCAACCAACTGAATATCCCTTTCCAGGCATGTAGGAAAACCTGCAGTGGCCTTCAGGTAGTGTAAAAAAAAAAAAAAACATACATAGGAGCTCTCTCCAGAGCCAGTGTTTTGTTTGTCCATACTGGGCTTCTGTAGAAACATGGCAGTACTGTAGGCTACAACACTGCAGGCTCTGTGGAGGTGGAGCCAACTCTGTGGAATAGTATATTGCATTCCTGCCAAAAGATCCCTCTAAATCTTACACACTGGTCCTTTAAATGGAAAACACACACACACACACACACACACACACACACACACACACACACACACACACACACACACACACACACACACACACACACACACACACACACACGTATACACACACTTGAAAGTTAAGAGTGTGTAGATCATTGGAGTTTACAGAGATGAACCTTAGCACCTTATTGTCCTGTTGAGGTCAGGGTGGTCGTCATTACGTTACCTCATCAGTCACTCGAGCAGAGCAGGATGTATAGTACACACTAGATATTAAAGTGAAGAAGACCAAAAAATATATAAACAACAACTCACTACCCATAGGAAAATGGACAGATGTATTGGAAAACACTACAATTAAAGGCACTCTGCATTTCACAGACAGTAGTAGACAATAATGACTTGATTTGTCTCACACTCACATGCTGTAAAGAACACTACGCTGCAAGACGCTCCTGTTTCAGTACACAAGAAGGACAACATAGAAGGAGAGAGAGGTAAAGGGAAGTGTACAAATCCTCACCTGCTTATTCTTAGACACACCCCCTTCCTCTTTTTGCCTTCACTCAGAAGTCGTCTTGATTTGTTGTGTGCTGTATTAGGTGTTGATGTTGATAATCTCTTTGCACCTGACTTTACCTCTTTAGATCATGAGTAGACGAATCAACTACCCCACCCTCCCCTGCCCAACTCCATGTGCATTTATTTTTACTCTTTTTTTTTGTTCTTTTTTCTTTTTTTAATCTGTATATATGATCGTACTTTTTACTTGTCAGAAGCAATGATAATTCCAGGATGCTGTTCTCAGTCTTTACTGTGTTCCCACTGGAACAGTCGGCGACTGCCTGGGGACGTGTTGCACATTCCTTGAGCTCAGGACTTAATGCTAGTGTCGTTTTGTGGATGCTGTGAGGTACAGCCGGTCTTGTTTGCCTCCCCCAGTGGAGCAAGAGTATGTCGAACGTGGCTTGAAAACCCTTTGCAAACTGTATGTGAAGAAGAAGAATAATCATTTCCTAGCATCAACCTGTTCGTCCTCTGTGTTTGTTCATTCTCTGTTAGTTTGACCATAATGTTGCTGTTCAGAGACTACCTTAACTCATGTCTTTTCTCGTGATCTCTTCAAGCATGCTTCTGTACTAAACTCACAGAGTTTTCAGTTGGTATGTAAAATAGCTGCTGCTGGAAAAAGGAGTACCTCCAGTTGGTTTAGATTAAGCATGGGACATGATCGTATTACATGATTTCTTTCACACCAAACACCACGTTAACCTGTAATGGCTCCTCGGCGAGTCTGGAGACTGTACCTTAAAAAGACGACATCGATGACAACACACTATTCAGCAACAACGTGATGTGCTGCCGGCATTGGGACCAGATAGTTTGTACAACAAATCTGACTCAACCTCATGATATATATATATAGTACAGTAAAAACTGTTAGCCTGTCTAACTGGGCACTAATGGTTCTGAGTATTCAGCAGGACTCAACACACTCAGACACACTGTTGTTTCATGCTGTAATTGTTACAGGCTGCCAGAAACAACAGGACCAAAGTCTGTTCTTTAAGCAACAGGTGTTCAAGCACACAACAGTTTGACACACCATTCAGTTGACATGTCAACATGTACTGTATCTATGAGATGGCTAGACGGTGTAGATTTCAGTCTCCTACTCCTCAGGCACCGACCTCGGGTCACTTCTGTAGCCTTTTCTCAAAACTGATTCAGAGAAGGCGAAGTGATCCCTCATCTGTGCCTGTCAGAAGGACTACTTATTTACCCAGAGTGTGACAGTATGTAGCATGTACATAGATGATCCCTCACTCTGTATATACAAAAGTGTACAGGTTTGATACAGCTATTCACATTCTGGCTTTTTTTTTCTTCGTTTTTGCTTTTCTTTAATGAAAGTCATAGCAATATTTCTGTAATCAATAAAAAGCCAAGGTAATAGGATGAGTATGATTTCATTTGTGTTTATTTAGAGAGGGGAAATGACTGTGAATGATCAAACTGTGAGACTGATGACAGGTTTATTTTGTTTTTTGCTGATTTAACATGCTGGATCCAAAAGGCTGGAGTGAAGTATCGTGTTGCAAAGGAGTATAACACACTGATCATTTTGATTTTTATCAATGAAAGCCATAAAGATCATATAAAGGTGACAAAAGTCCGACTGTGTGTGATGGGTTTGTACCATGCTTGAGCACAGACCTTAAAAAGCAAAGGGGATGTATACACCTAATAAAAAATAAAAATCATGTAAGTACTTTTTTCTCTTGTCATGAAGCCTTTGAAAATATATCACTATGATGTGTGACATATAGGGACAGAAGAAATATTTATTTATACAAAAAGCACATTCAAAGATCTGTCAAATTTGGCTTTACATCGAACTTGAATTTAGGAAATTCATCTGCAATTACAGATTTTTTTTTTTTTTTTTTTGCCTCAGCTGTGTGTAAGCCTCTTAACCCAAGTAATCCAGCCACTGACTAAAGTTCCCAAGGAAAAGAAGATTAGTTTGCTTCCTTCATGTTGATGTTTTTAAAGTGTCCATCAACAGAACAAATATGTTGATGCGCATCATTAATTTTAGAAAAGTGTAAGTGGTTTCTTGAGTTTATAATTAACATAACAAAGAGCTGTCTGTATAAATCTTAAATCTTGACAAACTGTGAATGTGACACATAATCCTCAAAATGATTCATTCATTATTAATGACATTCATGACAGTGAACAAGACCAAGAGAGGGGCTGTGTTTATTCTTCATAAAGACATACAAAGCTGTGACAATTTCAAAATGACAAGTCTGAACACATGTCATTGCATGTGACGATGGCTTCACTCTTATATAGCTGCATTATTTTTTTAACTGGACCTTAGAGAATGTGTAACATCCATCATTCATAGTGTCGATACAGTTTTGTAATACGTAGATGTCCTTGTAGTTCAGTGCAAAGGGGATCCGTTAATGGCTGAAGGTAGTTCAGAAGATGTGCTGCCATGGAAGAAAGACTTGGTGTTCATTAACACTTTTATTCTTTTAAAGACTGTCTGGGTGAGACTTTTGGGCCCTTGCTGAGAGTGACAATAGTGCTCTCACCCTCAGACACCTGTGTGTCTGAGGCCCACGGGTTCCATCCACACAGGACGAATGGAACAGCGTATCCTCGAAACTGGAAGCAAACACATACAGCATGGTAAATACAGGGAAATGAAAGTGTTTAATTACATACGTCCTTTTTCTCTCTCTTTGTATTTGTGATTATAGATGCGCATGATGAAGAAATACCTGTCTGTTCATGAAAACATATATGATGGGGTTGTAGAGAGTGCTGCTTTTAGCCAAATAAACAGGAATAGTGGCGATAACAGGGTTAATATATAGACTGGAGTCTATGATGACAGCCAAGGCCATGGCAGCATATGGCAGCCAGGTGACAAGGAAGGCCAACACCATCATCACCACCATACGTGCCACCTGCGCCTCCACGCGGCTTGTGCTGCCAGCTTCAGATACCTGCAGCTTGGTTACCTATGACATCAAGGTACAGGCAAGAACATTGTATTATGATATCAATACAGTCAACAAAAATATATTGTATGACCACCCCCCGTATGTGTGAATTGCTCACCTGACGAAGTGTCCACAAGAGCTGCAAGTAGGATACCATGATGATGGAGAAAGGCACAGCAAAGCAAACACTGAAGTAAATGATGATGTAGGACATGTTCCCAGCATCCCGGCTGTACCAGTTAGGGGCACATGAAGTTTTTACTCCCTCAAGCTCATAACTGCCCCATCCGAACAGAGGTGGGGTGTTCCACAAGAATGACCACAGCCAGGACAGCACCACTCCAGCAACGGCATGTCTGAGGACAACAGAGATGGTGTGTGATTCATTCTGGTGGAACAAGCTCTGTAACTTCTGTGTGTGATGCATTCAAGTGATATCCTATTCCTACCTGGTCTGGAAGAGAACAGCACCCATAGGATAACACACCACTATGTAACGCTCAACAGCAATAACTGCTATTGTACAGAGACTTGCTATACCTGGAAGAAGAAATGGATTTTTGTCAAAACAAATAAATAGAAATTTAGTGGCAGGAAGTAAATACACTCAACCATGCTACTGAGTACAATATTATTATATTTTTGTCCATTTTATGCCATTTTAACACTTCTACTCCACTAAGATTTAGTGGGAAATATTGTTCTTTTTCTTCACTGCCTCAATTCGTACTGTACTTTGATGAAGATTTTCAAATGGCTTGATTTAAATAACTGTTTGAGGTCTAGACAAGAATTACTACCAATTAATCCAGTTGCAGTATACATCCAATTCAAGGAAATTGAGTCAAATTCATCTAATTTTGTTAAATTAAACTGGCCATGAAAGCAGGTGCTAAGGTTAAATGTTGCTAATAGTTTAGCCTTTTATGAACCACGGGCAAAGGTTCATAGCTACAGCTGTGTTGTTGTGTTGCATGCATTATGAAGCACATGCATCAGCCCAAGAAAGGAGATCTGCAGGCCTGAAACTAATGAAATGAAAAATAAATATAATTGTCTAAATTAATAAAATAGCATTAAAATAATGTGTTAAATCTATTATGTGCACCATTTGACATTATGCTTGTGAATGCAGTATCTTTAGTGTTACTTTACTAATAATGCATCAATACATAGTGCATTATACAGTAGCCTACTAAGCAAAGGATTTACAGACCTGCTTCTTTCACCACTTCTACCACTGTGCAAGTTGAATCATATCAAGTTGTAGGCTATGTAAAACTTTAACATGCAAACTACCAATGCAGATTAGCTCCGAATTTGCTCACCAAAGAAGGCAACAGCAAAACCCTCTAGCACGCAGCCCACACGTCCCAGGCTGAAGTATCCCATGGCACTGGTCACTGTGGTGGGCACACCTCCAAACAGAGCACAGCCCAGGTCACATATGGCCAGGTTAACCAGGGCATAGCTGAGTGGCTGCCTCAGCTGCCTGTGCCTCACTGTGACCACAATCACCAGGAGATTGAGGATGATCCCCCCTGCAGAAAACACACCCATGATAATGGCCAGTATAGTGTAGCCAGTCTGTGAGAGCAGCTCTGTGTTGTGAGACGATGAGGAGTTTCCTTGGAGGGCGGCGGTCTCCATTTTGCTCAGTGGATTGCAGCGTGGATCCCACAGAGATGCCGCAAACTACCTCCCCAGAAGAAAAACTGTGTCAGAAGTCCATGAACAGTTCAAAACAAATCCACCTCAAGCTCAAATGTCCACAGGGAAGAACAACTGCTTCACAAAATTGTGCAAAACAAGAGCCAAAGGTAAAATAGGCAGGTGCTTCTCTACAGGTTCTGCCTATTTGCTCTGCTGGTGCTAAAAGAGAAGATGGAGATTGAGCTCTCTTAATAAGCCAAGTGAAAGGGGAGAGACTGTGGATCATGACATTTAATTCTTGGAAACCAAATCCAAAAATCCGGATTTCGAAGACAATAATTCTGTCTAATCTGACTGCACTTTCCACGATTGCTTAGTTCAAAGCTGCCACTGAGTAATGAGGCATGGACATGAGGCATTCATTAACACAACTAATGCAGTGCAACACTGTCAACTTTCACCCACAGAGCACTTCTCAATTACAAACTGAAAACAATATATCGATCTGACACTGCTCAGACTGTCACGTTTTTTCTTGTGAAGCTAAGAAAATAATGTTGAAATAGCCTAATCACGCTTCTGTATCTGAGTATCGTTTTGATATCCTAATTTCATAACCTTGGATACATGTATATATGCACCATTTTGATGTGAATATTTTGTTTTTATGTTTAGGAAATGTGTTAACAACCACAATGTGATGCATGTAGACATATGAAAACAAATAGCCTCTGTATTTTGCTGATATGTTAAAAGCTTTTGGGGGGCTTTTACATGTCTGCAGGGTCTGTAATCATAATCCTAGTGATCCTCTTTGGTTGCAGCCAGGAGAAGGAAAGGGAGCAATTTCAATCTTTCCATTTAGTTGTATTCACAGCTCTGCAGTCCCCCTCCTGGTCACTAGAGGGCGGTAGAGGCGCAGGTCTGCAGCAGCAGCATCACGACGCCTTCAACCGGCTGCACGCTCCGGTTGTAAACACACTCAGCCAACATGGCGTCCTCCGTGAGACGCGCAGCCCACGATATAGAGACCAGAAAGCGCACCGACGATGTTATTTTGTCGGATGGGATCGACTTCGGCTCGCTGCTGCTTTCTCAGCCCGTCCTGGAGGGACTGTCCGCCGCAGGGTTTCAGAAACCCTCCCCGATCCAGCTCAAAGCCATCCCGCTGGGCCGCTGCGGACTCGGTGGGTTCAGAGCTACAGTACAGTGTGGACCACTCCGCGGTTTTTTATTTTATTTTCAAATTTAGGATTACACAGCGGCACATCATCAGTGTCAATATATTATAGCACATAATAACAGAGAGAGAGAGAGACCTTTATGCTGCATGTGTGGAACTTGTCTCTTAAACCCATGTATTAATGTGATCCACCTCTTTAATCCCACATCACCTTGACTGACTCATGCAGAGCTGGAAATGCCATCGTTTTCGTTTTAATTTTATTGCATAGACTGGTGACCAAAATTATCAGAACACTTGGCATATTTAGGAAGTTTCAGTTGTTGTTGTTGGATTGGCCATTAGGGTAATCATCATTATAGGCCTACTCTATAAACCATAGAATAGAGCCATCATAAGAAGATTTAGGTAATTTTCCTGAAAAGTCCGGACCCATCGATCATCAATTTTGGGAAAGTTGGAAAAATAAACTGGATAGCTCTATTATACATTTAAAGGAAAACCTTTGGCTTGAGTATCAGAAGGCATGCGATAACATTAGTGTTGAAGTTCTCAGGAAATATATTGACAGTATGGCAGAGAAATGTGCTGCTGTAGGCTGTTCTAATAATTTTGGCCACCACTGTATGTCCTGTATAATGTCAAAGAGTCGGTTGACAATTAGACATCTCACCCCTTATTACCCCAGCTCCCTCCATGTCTCCTAATTTTGGTTTTAATTTTGTTGAGAAACATCCACTGTCTGATTTCTGCCACCACCACCAGAATGCGATCAGATGTAGGCTAGTTTCTGGTGCAATAATTTCCCATGAACAGCCTCCATGATAATCTATATAATCCACAGAACATGGTGTCAGTGTTTTTTTGTCCAAGTAGCTATTTTCAGCAGAACAAACTTCCAGTCAAAATGACAGCGGCATCATGGGGATCCCTTTGATTGTGTCTTTATAACTAAACTATATTATCTTTCACATTACAATTTCATTATTTAGCTTGCAGAATTACTTAATTTGCTATTTTTGGGGTGTCATATAGAACAATGTGGCTAAAATAATGACCATAAATGATAATTACTTATATATAAGTATACTACATGCATGTGTAAAATAATTCTTTGATGAACAGAAATTGTGATTGTGTTTGTAACTGCCTTACAGATACCCCCACATCCCCACATCCAGATGAAGTTATTTATTCCAACGGTTATTGTTTCTTGCAGGATGTCTGTGTTGTGCAGAAGCTCTGGCCTGCAGCTGTGAGGCAGAGAGCCGTTAGTGTACTTGAAGTGAACGCACATAAATGGTCATAGGAAAAAACTGTGGATAGGAGGCACTTGAGGCAGCAGGGTGGGCACTCTAGTCACAAAGCATCAATATTAATCAAGTGTAATTAGCTGAGGAAGTCGAAATTGTGATCACGATTTTCCTGACAAATTGCTCAGCCTTTCATTGTCCATCTGCTGTTTCAGATTTGATTGTACAGGCCAAGTCTGGCACAGGAAAGACATGTGTGTTCTGCACTATCGCCCTGGACTCTCTGGTCCTGGAGAATCCTGCAACTCAGGTGAGCACTTTTACTCCACAGTGGAAAACAAGATTTTATTTTTTAATAATTTTCCCCTTTGTAGCTATATGTGCATGTATGTGTGTGTGTGTTCCTTTAGAGATGTGGATACTTGGAGTTTGAGATCAACTCTACTATACTGTTTGTATGTTAGATTACAAATATAAAAAATAAGTTCCCAGTATTTAAATCTCACTGACGGATGCACTTTTTCAAGTAATAAGTAATTAAACTGAGGGGAAAACAAAAGTTTTATTTTGTAGATTACCACGACCCGTTATTACCAACAGCAGGTGGTCATGAGGCTCAGTAATCACTTTGGTTTTGGGGGTGTAAATCTGCTGAGTTTAAGATGCTTAGTGTCAGAGGTATAGATGAAAAAGGACAGTAATTGATAAAGGAGACACATATGTGGCTTTGTTGATGAACTGTCTACATTCTGGTGCACTGTCTTTCTTCTTATTAGCCATAGGGTCTTACTGAATAGGGACCACTCACCTGTCCAGATCTAATCTGCTCCCAATCAAATGTAAGTGGTTGTTGACTTCTAACTTTCTTCACAAACAACCCCTTTTTTTTTTCCTCCTGCAGGTTCTCGTCTTGGCTCCTACACGTGAGATAGCGGTGCAGATCCACTCAGTGGTCATGGCCATAGGCTGTGCTCTGGAGGGCCTGGAGTGCCATGTTTTCATCGGGGGCAGGCCAGTGAGTCAGGACAAACACCACCTGAAGAAGTGCCACGTAGCTGTGGGCTCCCCTGGTAAGAGGCCGGTGGAATATTAATAAAGAGCTGCAACCTGTTCATGTAATCGTCTCATACCTGTGTGCTGGAACTGTCCCTGGTTTTGTTTCTCAGGTCGTATCAAGCAGCTCATCGAGTTGGGCATGTTGTCCACCGCCAGCATCCGACTCTTTGTCCTGGATGAGGCAGACAAGCTGCTGGAAGAGGGCAGCTTCCAGGAGCAGATAAAGTAAGATTTAGAAAGTAATAATAATAATGATTATGAAATATAACAGACAGATTGTTCTAATAGAAATACTGCACATTTACAAACTCTCCAATCTGCTCCTCCTCAGCTGGATCTTCTCCTCCCTTCCTGTGAACAAACAGATGCTTGCGCTCTCTGCCACCTACCCAGAATCCCTTGCGCAGCACCTTACCCGCTACATGAGAGAGCCCACCTTTGTTAGACTCAATCCCAGTGACATGGGCCTCAAAGGTAAGACCCTGTGTTTAAAGAGACCCCGAGAAGTTTGCTTTCGGTTATCAAAGAGTCTCATATTAATGTGAATGAATCTACGTTACCCACACTTGTTAATGGGTCCATTTTCGATAAATATATCGTTTTGTCTTTATAGTTATTTTGATATTATTTAGTGTTCGACTCGCCCAGCATTTCCTAGTTTCGGTTTCCTGGACGCTGCCCCGCGGGTCATGGGAATAATGCAGCCGTATTACTAGTTGGCATCGTTTATGGTCGGAACTACGATGGTATCTGATCGTCTTCGAACCTCCGACTTTTGTTCTTGATTAATGAAAACATTCTTGGCAAATGCTTTCGCTTTCGTCTGTCTTGCGCTGGTCCAAGAATTCCACCATGCGCGGGGAGGCTCATGGGAAATGTAGTGTGAAAACACTTTGCTTTCCGAAAGTCCTCGTAGTCCCTTTAACACAATACTGCAAAAAGCTCAGGGGAAAGGTGAAAGTCTCCCTTGTATTAGGCAAAGTCCCAAATCTAATAATTAACATATTTACAATTACCTACTGTGGGCTGCTGTAAATGTGAATGCGCTCACACCACATTAGGAGGTGGTGTGAGCCACATGTGGCCCCACCTTCTCAACAGTGTGTGTCCTGACCACATCTGCTGACTCCACAGTCTGAGCACGGCCAGAGTCTCCGCCAAATGAGACCGCACTGATGGGATAATATAGTTTGTGCTGTGACATGTATTCAGGGCTTGTTTCCTGGCTGAAAATGTCATCTCCTCCCGAGGGTGTGAGGTGTCTGACAGTAAACAAAGAGCAACATAAGGCCTGCAGTGAAAACATTCATCTCTTTGACAGAATCAAATTTAGGCTTTCTGTTTACGTTCACGTTTTTTTGTTTTGTTTGGTCAGTATGCACAGAATGAACAGTGGAAAATGGCTTCATCTGAGATTTAACAAAATGAGATTTGACATTCATAAATATGTCTGCGGCTGTGTTTACTCAACAGTCAAAGTTACAGGAATTAATATTCTCCTCTCTCTCTCTGTGTGTGTGATCCTTGTGTGCCCCCTGCCAGGTCTGAAGCAGTATTACAAGCTGGTGCAGTCCCATCCGTTACCTCACAGGGTTTTCGAGGAGAAGGTGCAACACTTGCTCGAGCTTTTCAGTAAAATCCCGTTCAACCAGGCCCTGGTGTTTTCCAACCTACACACAAGGTAACACATCATTTCACTGCTCTCCCTCATCCTCATAGGTGCGCTGTTGTGCGTATCAGCAAATGAAACAGTTTCATTCATGTTGGATTTGCTCCCACAGGGCTCAGCACCTGGCAGACATCCTGTCCTCCAAAGGCTTACCTGCTGTTTGTATCTCAGGTGAGGTGGGCCTTTGAAAACCAGGGATATTTGTGTGACATGGTAATGGTAAAAATTGATAATTGATTAATAATTTAGGTGATTAAAAAACACGCACAACAGTATTTGGACTATTATATTTGAGTAGTTTTTGACTGTTAGTGCAAAACTGCATATTTACATATACATATATTTGACATCGCTTTTGATATCTCGGACTTATAAATCTACAGTTGGAGAAAATAATTAACTGAAATACACAATTGCTGTGAATTTGAGTGGCAACTAACTAGTGTTGTCATTTTTGCTTCATCTGAGGACTATTTTCTGGATTTTATTGGTTGTTAATTAAGTCCAAAACAACAAACCCAGGAGATAATTTAGTTTATCATATGAGACAAAAAAAAATCTTAATTGAAAAGCTGGGAAAAGATAATATTTGGCATTTGACAATCAAATTATACATTTTTTACTCTGCCATTTTATTGTTGATCAAAAGTTTCAGCTCTTGAATTCTTCTCTTTTTGTGAAAGAGGGAGCATACATAGGGTTTGTGTTGCTGGCTGTCTCTTTGCAGAGTAGATTTCAGTTGATCAGATTTCATGTGACAGTGTGTGATGACCTGTTCAGGTGGCCTGACTCAGGACCAGAGGCTGGAGGCGATGTCAAAGCTGAAGCAGTACCAGTGCAGGGTGCTCATCTCCACTGACCTGGTGAGACACACACATCTTTCATCACCGCACTTTCCATATGTCTCCCGTCACTTGTGTTCTTCTTTTCTTCTTGTATGAAATCTTGCAGTCTTGGGTTCGTCATCTCATTTTCTCTCTTTTCTCTTTTTTATTCCTGTCAAGACTTCCAGAGGTATAGATGCAGACAAAGTCAACTTGGTGATAAACCTGGATGTGCCACAGGACTGGGAGACCTACATGCACAGAATTGGACGCGCGGGACGCTTTGGTGAGTCTCTGATTCGGTTTTGATGAGAGCGGGAGACGGAAATCAGCAGCGACAGTGTTATATGATGTTCAGCATTTCCACCTTTTCACACAACCCCCCCCTCCCCGGTCAGGAAGCGCAGGTGGCTGATGATGACAGTGTGCGGGAGGAGGAGAGGGTGTCTGCACTGCAGTGAGGTTGCCTCATTATTGCAGAGTCTGTCCTCTGCTTGGATCACATTTTGGAGGAGACGACATGTTGTTGTCTGTTGGACACTTTCGCCCACCAACTTGACTGAAAACCAAAACTAAAATAGCTTCAGGGTGATGATGACTAAGAGTTAAAAGGAGAGAAGAAGCAGCTTCATCTTGCTGTATTCACTCCTATCCTTTGAGATCGTGTACGAACAGACAAAAATCCAGTTCGGTGTTACAGTCCCATTGCTCCTCTGGTGCTGTAATACTCGTAGCAACAGTTTCCTTCACCTGTTCTCTTGCTCTGCATTAGATTAGATTTGCCTCATTAATTTCCTCTTCGTCTCAGAGTGGAACAGCATCTTTGAGAATTAGCTTTTCTCTCAGGGATCAGCAGGTCTGACCCTTCTCATTAGGTCAATAGGTTCCTAATCATGTGCATTTAATTATAATTATCTTGACTGAACTTGTGTTGTCTTGAAAACTGAAGGTAATTCAATCTTGGCATGTGTACTATGTGTGTGTGTGTGTGTGCACCTGTCACACAACTCACACTCCCTCCCTTACCCCCGCCTGCTGTGTGAATAGGTTCTCATCAGGATTACATTTTGTTTGTAGGCACTCAGGGGCTGGCTGTGACCTACTGTTGCCATGGTGAGGAGGAGAACAAGATGATGGCTATTGCTCAAAAGTGCGGCCTGATCCTGTCCGTACTGCCATGTAAGTGCAGTCAGAGTTTTTACATGCAGCACATGTCATTTTTTCTATTTATAAGAAAGTCTTTAGTTTTTCTGTTAAAGGGCCACGAGCTGCTCAGAGCTACGCCATCAGTGTGTGAATGTGTGTGTGAATGGGTGAATGCGATGTATGTACTATAAAGCGCTTTGGGTATCGTTCAGGTATAGTTAAAGCGCTATATAAATACAGACCATTTACCATTTACGCTACGGAGGCTAATGGGATTTCTTGGTTTCCCTCATCAAACTAATCAAATACACAATCCAACAACTCCAAAACGCTCTGGTGGAAAAGTTGTGACCTGCACATTCACCACGCTATGAGATAATAATAGAACATTTTGAGACAGAGTTGTTTTCGAGGCAAATGCAGAGACTGCTTGCCGAAAAACTGACCCTGACGGGAACGCGCATCAGCGGTTTTGCATGAATTTACCTCGAAAACAACTCTGTCTCGTAACGTTGCGTTATTATCTCATAGCGTGGTGAATGTGCAGGCCACAACTTGTCCACCAGAGCGTTGTGGAGTTGTTGGATTGTGTATTTGATGAGTTTGATGAGGGGAACCAAGAAATCCCACTAGCCCCCGTAGCGTAGCTCTGAGCAGTTTGCGGCTCTGCTCCGCCATTCTAAAAATAGCTTACACCGAAAAATAAAGGTAACGCACCTACTGCTATGACTATAGGGATTATGGCAATGGGCCAATTTTTCAAAATGTTGAACTATCCCTTTAATATGGGAAAGTAGTTCCAGTCTCATCCGTCCTCTGTCTCTCCAGCCACCATAGAGCCCGGGCTGATGGACGAGGCGTGTGATTGGGACGTCTGCACCGAGGCGTCCACTCCCAGCTCGTTGCCCCAGCTTGTCTCCAGATCAGAGAAGAAGAGGCGCGACAAGGTTAAAGCGCCTTCATCTGCTGATGCGCCCATCGCAGACCGAGCTACAGAGCGCAGTGAACCAACAAGGCCAGAAAAGACCTATCCAACACCCAGGCGTGGAGGACATGGTGACGGGAACGCTAGGAAAGGATCTCCTCCTCCTCCTCCTCCTCCTCTTTCTCTTTCTCCTCCTCCTACTCAGGCGGCGCAGACTCGAAAACAGCTGCAGGACGCGCTACCGAAGATCCCTCCCCTCAGCTCGTTCAAGAGTCCCAGGTCAAGATTTATGACCTTCGAGGAAGCTGAGCAGGACTTCCACAGCTTCATTACCACAGGGTTGGGGAGAACGGTGGAGGTCATCAGGGAGTTCAAAGGTCGGGAGGAGGGCGGCCCCGGCGACCAGAACGAGCACAGGGAGTCTGTCACACTTTATGATGATGAAGCTCCAAGTTTAACACAAACTAGAGTCCGCTACGCAGCGAAGCGTTCACCTCCAAGGTCAGTTTCTGTTTCAAGCTCCCAGTCGGACATGGAAGAGGAGCAGCAGCAGGATAATGAGACAGTGGGAAGTTCAAATCCCACCAGAGGAGGTGAATACAGAGCAGTGATGCAATCTCAGACTGATGCTAGAAACACACCAACTGTGTCCAAGCTCAAATCAAATCCAAAAGCTTATCCCACTTCTGCACCCAAAATATATCACCAGACAACTGGTGCATCAAATGGGAGAGATTTGTCTCAGCCTGAGAGCTATGATCCGACGCCTGGTGCACATTCAAACAGGGAAACCAATCAAGCCGCTCCGGCGCAGACTGGCAGAAATGAATCAAGAAAGATGAAAGAAGAGATTAGGAAACGGAGCAAAAAGCTCTCAGAAAAGATGGATAGAGAGCGAAAGAGGGACAGGGACCAACAGGAACAGGATGAAGAAGAAGAAGAAGAGGAGGATGAGGATGAGGAGGAGGAGCGCAGTGCTGAAATTTACTGGAGAGCCTGCTACAGAGCCTGGAACGATTACTACGCCTCCATGTCTCCTTTTCAAGAGCGAGGCTACCAGAGCCACTACAGCGTGGCTCACAACTGGATGGCAGCCTACCGTATGAACGCCGTCTACGTGGAGGAACTCCTGAAACACTGACTCATCTACGTCTGTCTATCTAGATCTGTCTAGTTTGTTTTCTTGTGAGACAAATCTCTAAAATGAAATGGGACAACACACATCACTTGTGTTTTGTTTTGAGTGTGTACTTTTTTTTGTACATGTTATTTTTCTAATAAATTACCAGTACGCAGCATGAATTTCAAAACAAAAACCCTTTTTTCTGTTGCTTTCAGCCTCACACAATAACAACGTTAAGTATACACAACCAACCAAGTGTTTATAGAAGGTGAAGAGGGTGGGGGGTCTGTGCAATTCACTGTATGTACTCTCTTCAGCAAGGTCAGACAACTCCACATACCCTCTGATTACAGCCTAATCAGCCGCTACCTACCATTCACCCAATCAGTGCCAGGCAACACAAAAGGCAAACACCCTTGAATAAATTAATTTAAACCACAGGTCCACTTCAGCTTTTTTTTTTTTCCCTTTAAACCATCTGTAGCATTTTATGCCACCAATTCAAATCATCATTATGCAGCAGTAGAGATGAACTCTCTCTATGAGCTGCTGCACACTGATGTGGACTGGAGTCAAGAGATAGTTTGTAAGATTGAGAAGAGATTTCAGCTTTAAATTGCTTAATTAGAGGGAAACAAGACGCAGGTGAAATTATGGATATTCACACTTTGTGGAATGAGACAGACGCACACAATGAGACTCACGTGAACACTATCTTTCTCCTGTTTAACTGCACGGTCTTGACTTTAACACTAATCCTGGGTTTACCCGGAAACTTGTGGATCTGTTGGGTCGTTTCCAGGACCAAGAGCCTGCAGACCTGCAACAACGCGCTGCTGGTCAGCTTGGCCGCCAGTGACCTCCTCAAGTGCTCCGTGGACACGCCGCTGCTGCTCTTCTCCTTCCTGCGCTACGGGAAGGAGGACCGGGTGTCCGTGTCCGTGTGCACCCTGCAGCAGTTCACCTATGCCCTGTGCAGCTGCGTCCAGCTGCTCACGCTGGTCAGCATCAGCGTGGAGCGCTTCCAAGCCATCGCTTTCCCTTTCCAAACCGAGAGGAGGAAAGCCAGGGTCCGTGTCTGGATCCTGTCCATCTGGGCGTGCGGCCTCATCCTGGCTGTAATCTCTCTGACTCTGTCCAAGAACGCGCTTTTTTACATGCTCTGTCGTCCGCACATCGGGGGGCACGGAGGAGGAGAGGGGGAGCGACTCCAGTACTCGGATCCTTTTGGACCCTACGTGCTGGTGCCGGTGTGGGGGCTCTGCCTCACTCTCATCGTCATCCACTACCTGCGCATATACAGAGTTGTGAGGAAGCACCGGAAGGCACGGTTCCACCGGGGAGTCCAGCTGAGGCCCACGGTGTCTGAGCACACCTGGGCCTGGCTCAGCGTCTCTGCCCACCCGGCGGCACCTCCACAGGGGTCTTTGAAGGCTCTGCCCCCCGTGGGCTCCAGCAGCCCGCCGCTTCATCCCCATCAGGCGGTGCTCCTGGTGGCCGAGGCCGGTGCTTCCTGCGCGCCGGACGCGTCCACGGTTGGAGGCTGCCGCGCCCCGGGGAGACCTCCGGAGATCGTCGGGGCGGTGTGTCTCCTGACCCCCGGGGCCAAGGAGCAGGGGAAGAAGCGGATGGAGGGGAAAGTGGCGCAGCGTTTTGGGTACATAATCATTGCGTTCACGCTATTCTGGGTGCCCATGGTGGTTATTTTGCTAGTCAATGTCAACTCTTGGCAGGACACGGACACAGTGAGTGTGGCAGTTTTCTGTTTTTTCTTTTTGTTTTGTTCACGCAATACCCTACTACTTTCTGTCTTAAAAACAGAACCCCAGTGCATCTCAACAACACAACACAGACCTGCAAAAATACACAGAAATCAGTGGGGCTTCTAACACTTGTTCTATAGTGCAAACTATTGGAAACATCTTCAAACAATATATAACAACAGAACTGAGCCATTAATCAAATAAAATACAAAGTAGTCTCCAAAATCCTTTGAATATTTATCCAGGACTGCTGCATTGCACAACTGTGTCATTAACCCTGGTCATTAAAATCAGTGCAAATTGCAGAATGCTTTATAACAACCTAGCTGTTAATACAATAACTGATTTGATGATTAATAGCTAATTTGTCAGTAAAATGTAAAACCTTTCTACATTTTATTTTGTCATTGCAAATGGAGTCTTTTGGTTCAAACAAAACAAGCAATCTGTAGATGTCACCTTGGAAACTGGGTGGGATGTTTTTACAGGTTTACCTTAAGATTTTAGACTGAACGATTCATCAAAAAATGAACCAAGTTAATTGTTTATCAAAGCCCTCCCACATACTGTAGCTGCACTGTGTAGGAAGAAAAACTTTTTTGGGGGGGCAGGGGGAGTAAAAAAATATTCTGTGTCCTTGCACCATCCTAAGCTCTCTGCTGTGTTTCCCACAGTTGCTGAGGGAGCTGGAGACGTCAGCCGTGGTGCTGACCTGTATGCAGGCTGCAGTGGATCCTCTCATCTACACCTTAGTCACTAGACAGTTTCGCTCTGAGCTGAGCAAGATCCTCTCCGCCATCCCAGGATGTCCACTAAAACGGAGAGACTGAAAGTGTTCCTCTTTGATAGGACTACACCTGTGGGAATTAAAAGTGCCACTGAAGCTAAATATAAACAAGCCACTGCCTTGTCCTTACGCACACACATACGCACACACATACACACAGAGTGACTGAGAGGCAAGAAGAGAGCCCACAGATTTTGTATTTGTGGCAGACATAGATGTTTTATCAGGCGTTTCACAGTCGGGACACAAGACAAGGTCATACATAATATCCAACACCTGACAAGATACGCACAGCAGTAGTCTCAACAACGACAGGTGGCATAGGAGGGCAAAGCAAATAGTGAGAAGAAAACTGACTGAGCCCAGAATAAAAAAGACAATCAAAGGAGAGTACAGAACAGAGAAAGAGAGACAAACACAATCACAGACCTCTGTTTTTGTTGTTTGTAAATAATAATAAAAAAATGCATCAGTTGACACTTTGAGCAGAAATTTGCATTATTATTGAAACGGAGTCCTTTTGAAGGTGCAGATGTAACAGAACAACCCGTCTCTTGACGCAGAAAAGCAGGAAAAAAAAATCACATTTAATCACTGTCAATGCACAGAAAAAAATATATAGGGATCCTCACTTCTGCCGTTACCTATGTCAGATCCTTGTTGTAGTTTCCCATAGATTCTAAATGTCAGACTTGATGCTGTGAATATGAAGTCAATGTCTTTAACCCCAGTTTTAAAATTACACTGAAAAAGCTCCGCCTGTCTGTGCTTGTCTTCTTGTCTTTGTTTTTTTTTTTTTAACTCCAGGTTAATTTGCACAGTTTGACTAAACACTAATACTGGATCTAGGCAGCTGTCATCACTGTGCACAGTACTAAATTACCAGCAGTCGTATTAGCTCACTACTAGGAATATCAGAGGTAAAACACCCTGTGTTTCAACTCAGTAGATTATTTTTGGCTTTCCTCGGGTTGATACTAACCCTCCGGATCAGAGAGAAGGAAAGCACAACAGAGGAGTCTAAGTGTATTGATGTACTGATACGGTTCCAATATGCTTTCCACCCACATGGGCTGATATGAAGATGATATGCGTAATTGTAATTCTTAGTACAAATGCATGTGTAAAACTGGTTAAGCTTTTTTTTTTTTCTTTTTTTTTTTAAAGATATCTCCATCTTAAGGTAATTAAATACTTTCTCTTTAAAAAGTCCATGATACATTTCGCTGCTAGTTTGACAGTCGTTTTAACTATAATCTACAGGAGAGGAAAAAAACATCAGCTACATATGGGCAGACATAATGTTAGACCAATTCACGTATTGCTTTTGAAATATGCTCCTGGCTGATGGACAGTATGCTGAAATATCAGTGTATTTGTAGCCCTGTCTGTGTGCTCTTGATCAACGTTGTATTTCATCTACACGGAGCAGAAGTGGGTGCTTGGTCTGCTGTGACTGAAGCTGTTCCTCAGTGAAATCCCAGCAGTGGTCTCATCCACCTAAACAAAGACAAACCTAACTGTCTCTGGAGCTGTTGGGACTCGCAATGACATTCAAGATGAAAAAGGCCAACAGAGAGAGGCATCAGCTCGGAGGTTAGCAGAGCTAAAAGGTCACCGTCCATAGTTACAAAGGTCAACTTTGATGGGATTTGATGGTGGGTAATACTAAAGTTTCAGGGTGGGGTCTGTGAGCCGGGAGAACGGACAGAATAGCACATGTTTTTGGTGACAGAGATCTGTGGATGGCTCATCCAGTGTCCTCCTCCGTGTCTCTGTGGTCACCGTTAACAACAGACCTCCCTGCTTTAAGTTCTCCAAAAGATAAAGTAAATAAAATCCTTTGAAACACCAAGGAGGACAAAAAGTACAAACACCAAGTTTCCTAACCACATAGAGTACACACATACTCAACAGCTTTGAAAAAACGCCTGCTGAGTTTGGGGAAGAAAAAACGTTGACAGCTAGAAAGACTACCGAAAGCATACTGTTGTTCACACAGGAGGTAGGGATACAACAGGACAACAACAAGAGAGAGAGCGAGAGAAAGAAAGAAAGAGAGAGAGAAAGAAAGTGTAAGAGAGAGAGAGAGAACGAGAGGACAGCTTCACTGGTTCTGCCAAACGATGGTCAAATATTACAAAATATTCTATTAACAATATTCACAAAGAACCGGGGCTCAGGACAGATTTGTGTCGGAAATTCTCAGCAAACACCTTGTGCTTTTAATTGTGGTGGTTTGAATTAAAATGTTTTTTTCTTTTCTGTTTTTTTTTTTTTTTCCTTTTTTGGTTTCTTTGTTAGAGAATTGACTTATCTGAGGTCCGTCGGGCTGTAGGAGCCAAAAGGGAACAAAACAGGCAGGAGGGCAGGGGAGTTCAGAAAACTATAAAAACAAATAAATCTCCTTTTACTCCAGCAAAACAGGCACATATTGTGTAAAAGGCTCGCAGCTGAGAATTTCAGACAGAAATATGTGCAATAAACCCTTCAGAGTGGCAGCTAGTCAAATATACCATATACTGAGCCATAGAGACTTCCAGAAGAATTGAAACACAGGTTTTCAATCAACTGTGACGAACACATTCACACACCCCTCCCCCCCAGGCTCATACGACCACACACACACACACTCACAGGCACATACCTCCTATCCAAAACGTCACAAATCCTCTATCTAGCAAAAAGTCACATACACTCATTCACAAATATGAAACTCATTGGTAACGCTGTCACAGACACACCTACCATATTTCATCTTTTAAAGGATTTTTCACTCGAGTGGAATAATATTGGACCCCCGAAAAGGAATGGTGGCATATTCATCATCTACTGACAGGTAAGTGGATCAAAATGACACAAAACAAAAAGGGCAGGGTCAAATCAGTGTGAGAAAGACGTTTTGATTATGTGTTGTATTATTTTTTCTTTGCCTTTTGAGTTTTTCCCCGAATATCTCCTGCTAAAAAAGAAAAAGAAAGAAAGACCAAAAGAGTCTAACTGAAGCAAAAATCATAAAAAGGTGCTTTGTGCACAGTGACACATGACTTAGTCTCGGAACTCATCGGCAACACTTTTAGAGGCACACTCTCACTCACTTCCTCATCTAAAAGGACTCCCTACACATATTTACCACTCTGTCACCCACACACACACACACACACACTTGCATACACGCACACATGCAAACCAACCACTAACACTACACTGTATCTAAAAGCCACCCTCCGTCTGTACAGGGAGTCCGTGTCGTTACAGTACATGACCAGCAGAGGGCAGGCTCCACCAGGGCTAGACTAGCGCTCTGCATGCTTTCTCCTACTCCATTCCCAGTCCTCCTCTGTCCCTCGGTCTGTCTCGATGAGTCTTTATCTGTCTTTCTATGTGACGCGTCCGCAGCCCTAGTCTTCACAGTGCGGACACCTTCACAACGTTCTGGTGGGTGGGGCCCGCGGGCAGGTGGGCATCGCCCTCAGGGGTTGTCACTGGCGGCGTGGGAATGCTGATGATTGCTGTGGTGATCTGGCTGCTCTGGCAGTTCAGGGGTGCTGGTTCGTCTACGCGCATGTTCAGACTGGAGCGGCTGGAGGAAAAAAAAAGGGAGGAAAGCAAATCGAAGATGAGGAGAGTCCTACATAAAATGTCAAATATTTCACAACCAGTTCACCTTGGCCTTTAAAGTGAGAAACATATCGTCCTCAAACTTCTTTTGAGGAGCTTCAAAACAAGACTGTTAATCCCTTTCAGAGGCCCCAGAAAACATTTTTTTTTTTTTAATGAACTCATCATTTGTGAGAGTGTATTTCCAATTTAGCTAAACTATATATTTGAAATAACCATCAAACCAGCTGACCCAGTGCAACTGTGTCCGTGCCTGACGTGAATCATATTGCATGGAAGTTGCTTCAGTTGGAGAAGGAGGCGGGGGGAGATCGGACAGGTGGAGTTTTAATGTTGCCTGAAAACAGACAGCCATCAGGGTAGCACTGTGACTAAGTGAACATTACCGGTCTGACCTAATGACCCAGTGTAATAGTAACGGGATGCTCGAGGTGCCGTAACCCACCGAGCATCTCTGCAGCTCTGCAGATCCTTCTGCTGCTCATAAAAATGGTTTGCAGCCTTTTCGAGCAAACAACAGTGAGTCAACAGTAAACAGTGGCTGGTGAAGAAATTGGAGTGCCTCTCAAATTAAACATGTTCTCCTCTGGAGTTTGTGGACATAACCAACAACGAGAGGTGAATAAATACTTGACTCGCATTAGTCACATGGACAGAAAAGCAACACTGGTGGGGAACCTCATCTTGCAGTTCTTTTTGCTAACAGGTCAACCATGAGCACAATGGGCAGTACTGAAAGTCTGATTGGGTCACACTTTAAATTCAACTTGTTGCACAGCAATGATGAATCTTAGATAAATATAATAAATATAATATCTGAAAACTTAATATTTAAGTATAGTATTTAAGAAGAAATGAAAATGTAATGGATCATTCAGGACAAATTAAATACTCTCTCTCACATTCACAGACAACTAAAAATAAGTGGGCCGTTCAATTAATGTTGTGGGGACAATTTGACAGTAAATTAGCAGCTCATTGTCAGCTGTCATTAGTTACATGGTGGCTAATTAGGCTGGTGGTAGGAAGCCTTTATTGCTAGCCACTAGCCATTAGTTCTGTCTGGTTAGAAGACACTTGCTCAGATGTTACAGCACATGATTACAAAAGGAAATTTTGTTTTCAGTGGTTTTCTTCACTTTCATCTACTTACAGAAGCTACTGAGCAAATTTGAGACAGAAATTTGTTCATGAATAGTTACACCTCACATTCAGATTG
Source organism: Trachurus trachurus (assembly GCF_905171665.1). Taxonomy (NCBI): domain Eukaryota; kingdom Metazoa; phylum Chordata; class Actinopteri; order Carangiformes; family Carangidae; genus Trachurus; species Trachurus trachurus. The sequence goes on along the minus strand of NC_139901.1, from coordinate 21,853,935 downwards.
CAAAATATCTTCAAAGGGTAGGTTAATGGAAAAACGGGACACTAAAAACTCTCATTTGCAGCGCACAAGCTGAAGGATATTCAAGTCTTTTGCTGATCTCACCTGGTGCTGAGGGGCTGGATGTGGATGGTGCTGAGCTCCTGCAAACCTTGTTGGTGCGTGTGCGTGTGTGTCAAAGGCTGCATGTGTGCTGGGGCACTGGAATTCGGTAAAGGGGTGTGATGCTTCTTGCTTCGGCGGGTGCAGCATGTGCCCGTCACGCCGTCTTGGCTGGAGAGGGAGGGGCTTCGAGACGGGTAGTTTTGAAGCCCCGCTTCCAGGTAGCTCTGCTGGTAGTACTGCTCATCCACAAACTCGTGGTTCTGCAAACAAAGGCGAAAAAAAGAATGAGATGGGCACAGGGGGAGAAGACAGGGGAAGAGCCATAAAAAAAGATGTGACATTTACTGCATTTATATTTATGACTATGTACTGTGTGCGGCTTGATATAGACTGTCATTTTCTGCTTCATAGCCTGGGTCAATAACTCTTTAGAGAATGTGTGATGATTATTTTTTATATAGGCAGGTATGTGTCTGTCTGTCTGTGTCTGTGTGTGTATGTAAGTGAATGCACACGAACATTAGAAACATGTTTTTCATGTTTCAAAGCACAGTTCAGAGTCAATTTTCTATAGTTATAGCTTCTATAACCAGCACTTATATATCAAAAATGGATCACAAGCCTTCTTGTGTGTGAAAGGAGTTTGTTAATAGCAGTGAATGGACTTCATTATTCAAATCTGAAAGTCCCATCAGCTCTGTAGAGCTTTATCGTCTTTCGGCTTGTTCTTTTGGTTTTGTGACTTGCTTGGTTTACTCTCATCCGCTCACATCAGTGTTGTTTTCAGCCACATCAGGCAGTTGTTTTCACATACAAATCTCCAAACACACACTGTGCTCTACCTGCCCAGCTACAAACAGCAGTCAGAGTTGATTCTAGTCAATTTAGTGGAGCATTTAGCAACTAAAGAGCGAGGTGATTCCCTCAGGGGTCGGTGGAGAGCAAAACAGAGCGTAAAGAGGAGTGAATATCAGGCCATATCAAGTTTGTCACATCAACTTTAAAGGTGATAATATATCAGTCTTGTGTTTATGGTTCAAAACAGATGTAGTTATAGCTTTAACATACATTTATACATCTTGTGTTCTATTTCCATAGATATGTAGAGTGCAGAATGAGAGTTTGGATATGTGTGTGTGTGTGTGTGTGTGTGTGTGAGTGCACCAGCACATTGTGCCAGGCTGAAACAGACAGTGAGGTCGTATCACACACAGACAGATGAGCGTGTGTCGCAAGGGAAATGCAGTGTACTGGACATCACGCTACAGTGAGCTGCACTTGCCCATGCACATACTAACACTGTAGATCTACACACACTGGGGCTTGGATGTCAGTTATGTCAGTTCAACTAATGAGCTACAACCAGACAGTGAAGTACAAATGATTGCACAAATTGGGTTTTTATCTTTTTTATGATAAATAAATATTTTAAGATTCAGACATTTGAAATTCATGTGGAAAAAAACAAAACAAATGTGTGTGTGTGTGTGCACTCACGGTGGTCTTCTCCAGACAGTGCAGCAGGTGATGGTGCTGGCTCTCTAATAGAGAAGTGGACTTACTTAACCGCTGCTCCTCCTCAGTGGAACTCTGTAACACACAAACGTGCACATAGACACACACATACACAAAAACACACAAAATGAGCACTGTGATATATTTCCTTTGCACAAATCAGATGTGGGAGGTGCGAGGCCGGCTGCTGTCTTAGTACCTGATCTGAAAGGTTCATCTTGTATGGAAGTTGCTTCAGTTGGTGGAGGAGACAAAAGGAGAACAGACAGGTAGTTTTACTTGTGCTCATAGCGTTGAGAACAGAAAGTCGTCAGGGCCGCAGCCATGCCAGTCAGACACAGGGAACATTACTATTCTTACCCTGAGAGGCATGTCTGCTATCATCAGTGGAGCCAGTGCATTGATCTGTGCTGGAAGGGAGACTTCTAGCACAACTCGCCCCTAATGGATATACAGTATACAATATACAATTCATATAAAAATTTCCATTGTGACATTTTGCCTCCATCTCTGTTATTTCAAAAGCTTGCTACAGGCGACTTGTTAATGACTTGTTTTCCATATTCCTTATTTTTTATGCTGTGGCCTGTTTACATGTTTATTTGTATGTGTGTGTGTGTGCGCGCGCTTGAACAAGTGGGTGCTATTTCTAGTTGTGCGGTGGTTTGGATGCACTCGCATTGTTGAGGTGAGTCAGAGAATAAAAGGATCATCGAAGAAAGCAAAGAAACCAGTTGAAATAACTGAAGCAACATTTGTTAGGAGCATATTTGCGTATTACTTTTTAGGTCCATATGTTGGTTTTGTTTTACTGGTCCAGTAAATCATTTTACTACCAGGCCCATGAGGAAGAGTTAAGGCTTGTAGAAAACATTTCCTTTTAGCAGACAAAACATCATATTAAATTGCAAGACTTTAAACATTTTGTTGTCTGCTTGCTTGAAGTACACCTTTGTGTCTGAGGTAATATTTGGGGCAGACTTTTTTATTATTATCTGGAACAATATTTGTCAACAGGATCTGAAATGTAATAGCCTTATACATCAAACATCTACCGGAAGTAGATTTTCAGAAGAGTTGCTGCAGAGAAAAAAACAGATTTCTCTGCATTAGTGTCATAAATATTAGCCACAAAAGCCTTCGCCTGAGTCTAGGAAGATGTCTCTCCAGTATATTGCAGAATGCCATCATTGTTGTTGTCAGAAGTACAGAAGGGCTTCACATATACAGACTTTCAATGGGTTGCATCAGTCTTTCCCAGTAGAACCCCGTCATTGAGTTGTTTATATAAATATATATATATATATATACACTGTATATATATAAAAACAAAGACAAAAACTACTGCCCTGATCCTGCATGCTCCACAGCACTGCCGGAAGGCAAGTAAAACGCCATGTTTGGAAGATTTGTAGTAGCAATTTTCTGTTTGTTAAGCAGGCGGCTGGTGCTATAAGCAGAAGGTTCTTTGCTGAGAGGGTGTATTCCTGCACTGATGACTCGGGGTTTGTCCGAGCCAAGACCGCTCACCTGTGTTCATGCTGCTCATCTGTACCTAACACAGCAATAAAACACAGGTGTTTAGGCCGAGTTATTTCAGTCGTCCGCTATACATGCACCCGCAAGCCGCATCAGCAGTCTGTCTGGAGGCGGCTACGGCTCACCACCCAGGTGGCCACCATACTGTAGAGTGGAAACAGCTTGATCTGCCGAGTGACAAAACACACTGTGTCACTCTGCATGGTGCTGTACATGTTGTTAGTAAATAGCTGCATTTAAATTACACCAATTAACATATCGTTGAGATGACAGATATCTTTATATAGGAGCTTATGATGTATTAACAGTTGACTTTGGACTTAAAGTGTTGAAGCTGATGGAGAAAGAAACATGAAACACACAAAAAAATACATTTAACAAAAAGAAAATGAACGCTACGTTTATCTGAGCAGACAGCAAAGGTGACTGACTAGTGCTACTCATGAATTTAAATGATGCCCGACACGTCTGAAAAGTCTGATAATGTTGCACTTAATTACTCTTGCGCTGCACAATATGGGAAAGGGAAGAAGTTCTCTTATTGTGTTTTCATTGATAGAAAATTGTGACTGTGCTAATGAGTTAGTTCTACTAAATAAAGCACAGAAATATGCACTGCTCTTGTCCCCTAATTCAAACATTAACATTTAATTTATTTTTAATGTTGTTTGTGATCGTCTCAACGAAGCCGTGTCCCCGCTACAATAAACAAAATAAAACCACCTATTCACAAAATATGGAATACCTGTGTCCTGTTTACAACAAACAAGAAAAAGGAGTGGCCTTAATTACACAGAATGTTTTAGATAACTCAGAAATCTCTTTTAATGCTGTTTTGTTAAGGGATAATGTTAAATCTTGAGAGGGAAAACATCTATTAAAGAAATGTATCACTAAATATTTACTGCTCAGAAGAAAGCATAACCACTCATATATAAAATCTACCCTGCAGCCCCTGCAGTATATTGTTTCTTGAGGCAATATCAATATGAGGTCGATGCATTATTCAGACATAGATTGAATATAAGGACTGCTATTGAGGAGAGGGAGAGAGAGATGGGGGTGGGGTGGGGTGGGGAGATGGAGAGAGAGAGGGACACAGAGAGCAAGAAGGAGAGGGAGGAAGAAGCACTTGTTTTTGTTTTTGCGCTGTGTCAGCCCCGGGGCCACTATAGTGCTTGTGAACCACAACGTTTTGGCGAAGCATGGAACATCCTTGAGTTGTGTTTACATTTCCTGCTGCATCGCCCGAAGCCAGTTCCTCAGATGGGCAGCTGGGCTCAGGGATGCTCACATTAGAAATGCCGCTCAGTGAATGAGATCACAGCGAGCTGCTCTGATGGGATGCTGTGTGCATTCTAAGAACTGATAATTAAAGGATGGGCCAGCGAGGCCTGTGTCCAATGACTTCGTTATTGCTCACTCTGAAATCCTCAGAACTATTTTTCCGAGAAGATGGGGAGGTCGTCGTTCTGGGTCATTGTTAGAAAAAAAAAATGCAAGTGGTATGTGAAGTATATGTGGTTTCTGTGTGGTTCAGAGGCTTTTCTTACCGTGAGCTCCAGGGCTTCGTTGAACAGGCCGTTACGCTTGCTGTGGAGGAATGCATTGGAGCTTCCTGTCTTGGATATTCGTATCCTGGCCAAGCGGGCTTTCTGCAAAGAGCAAGACACCATAGAAGCAACCTGTTAGCCTATACCATACAACAATGTCCGATTGATTGGGCCGGCATCCTGACACATCCCACTGATTTGAGCTACAGCACTTTCACACGCCTTATACGTGAGTTGCGATCTTATAGATCAAATCAAACATGTGCTACTAAAGCATTCACTCTCATCTCCTGTGATAAATTCACTCTGATCCCCCCGTGATACTTATGAATGATTTATGGCGACTACACGATAACACATTCATTTGGTAGAAAATCAGTTAGAGAGGCACCTCGGAGTGGAGCAGGTAAATCCTGTATGAATTAAGCAGCTAAATGTCATTCTGTATTTAAAACACTGAATTCAATTTATTTGGGCTGTTTCCCGTGCTGCTGTGTTAGCGGTTCTGTTTCACAAAATGAGTCAAGGAAGTGTCAAAGCCCATGTTGCTCCGCGTCTTTACTCATGAGCAGCTACGTTAGCGTCGGCTGAAATGCATCTTTAGTTATCAAACCTGTACAGCACAGTCCAGTCTCCTTTTCTCCCTCTCTCTCCCTCCCTCTCTTTCTCATGCTGTCAAACCTCTCTTGCGAGGCAGCCAGCAGCAGAGATGGGAAAAGAGGGAAAGAGAAGACACACAAAGAGGAACAGAAAACACTTTGGTGTTTGGTGTGACGTCTTTATACATCAGTGGGTTTGACACAGTGGATGGACTCTTCCTCTGCATCATGTTTTTTTTTTTTTGGCTGCAACTGAAGCAAACTGTTGTTGGCGAATGTGTGTGAAAGCATGCTATAGCTTTGAGTGCAGGATGAAATACACATGAAAATGTGGTTCTCCGTGAAACTCTTAGTTAGCAGAACAAGTGCCTTTACGGGATAGTGCAATCTGAGTCACTCACTCCTCAAAGGCCCGCCATTTTCCCGTCAAAGTCAAGAGCTGGGTGTCAGGCTCGGTGCAGCTGTAGAGTGGGTGTCTCTTCTCTCTCTCCCTCTCTCTGTATGTGTGTGTGTGTTTCTGTTGCTTCGCTTTCTGCATTTTAAAAATAGAATGACGGATTCATTGAAGGGAAATTGGGAGAAGGATAATGTGAGCTGTGTAAATGATGAGTAGACAGACAGCTCGTTTAGCGGGAGGCGCGGGCACTGCTGGGGGGTTAATTGAGTGTAAGGGTGTGTGTTTGCATATCTCCATGTGTGCTAACACATGCACCCCACATCTTCATAACTGAATTTCCATACATATACATACGAGTCACACAGAGGAGGCAGAAGAAACACCTGACTCAGTAAGAGTATGGTAATGTATGGTAATTTGAGCTCTTTTCCTCACTTGAGTTTCATTTAAAACATGGTAATGCTTGTTGACCCGCAGGTAGCTCCTGCTGTGATTTAGTAATCCAAAGAGAGGCGGAGGAGATAAACTGGAGTGCATGTGAACACACACACACATAGCGGCTGAGCTATACTGTGTAGGATCTATAGCACAAACTCAACTTAAATTGCTTACATCCCCTATTCTCCTGCATCTTTTTTACTTCTCTCGCCCTCCTTCCCTCCCTCCCTTTTTGCTGCTCTCCTTGACGAGTTCCTCTCGCTCTCTTTGTGCCCTCACCTATGTATATTTGTGCTGGCGCAGCACTCCCACAGGCCTTTGGGATAACCCTTCTTTATGTTCTGGCATTGTGCTCAGCCAATGGGACAGTCTCTCTGGGGTCACCATGCAAACAGGAGCCTGTGACTGTGGCGATGGTTGCCAGGCAGCACGGGGGTAATGGAAGGGATGTTAAGAACATGTCCCGCTAGATTGAATCTACTTCTGCAGCTCTCTGATAGATTCCCAGGGCCTTTGGGACTCGGGGTGCTTCTGTCTGAGGCCCCATCTGCGCCTTCAAGCAGAGCCACTACACGACAGATTGAACCATGGGAGGATAAGGAGCTTTCATTAACACCTACACACACCGTAGAAAGTTACATGGCATTGATGCACACAGAACCAAAATTAAAGCCCCCATTTCTATTTCAGGAGATTGTGATCAGAAAATTAAGAGACCTCCTAGTACTGGAGCATTAGCCTACTATTTTGCTTCACATAGTATAAACTTTAGGTAATAGGTTCACAGAAAGCTGCCATATGATTCGACCTGAGGTTTTTAAACTTAATATGCCCTCTGTCTAAATAATACACAAAGGAGAGGGAATATATTACTGTAAGAAAACTGGTCTTTGGGGAAACATCAAACTCTCAGGCTCAGTCAGTCTGCCTATAACTGAACGGTGACCCTAATTATGTATGAAAACATGGTTAAAAATTAATAGAGCTTATGTAGGAAATGGGGTGCTCTGAAAAACTAATCCAAAAATATCAACTCTCAATTCCATACCGACACATAACATGTGATTTATAGAGCATAGATGTTTGCTTTCACAGTCTAAACAAATGTAACACCTGACACCCAGTCATCAGTTTGATGCTCAATATCACCACTTGAAACGGTCCAGATGTTTTCATACACATGAGAGCCACAAACTGATCCAAACAGCTTTCTTCCCCTCCATCTCTTTGTTTCCTCTCCTCCTGCCCGGGAGTCACAATTTTCGGATCAATCACACTTTACAGATTACAGCTACTGTATAGGATGCAAGCCAGCACAAATGCTTCATTTTAACACCACGTGCTGCCAGCTGAGGGATCTAAACTGGCGTATCCTCAAATGATTTAGAGAAACGCTACACATCCACTTAGCTCCCATGCCATACTTCGCTGAGCATTGCCAGGAAGTTTTGTTAGAAGTCCTTTTTTTTTTACTTGAAAGTAAAAGTTAAAAAATTCATGGGACCTTGTGAGTTACAGCTTTGCTACATTCCCTGTATAGGATTTGGCGGAGTGAAAAAGTGGAGCAATCGAGCTGTGAGGTTCTGCCTCAGGCCTGCCTTGGAAACATACAAGTGAAAGAAGACACACTGATGGGATAGCATACACCCAAACACTCACACACACACATACACATACACATACACATACACACACACACAAATAGCCGTGGAAGAGCCTTGTTTTGTTTTGCAGCTGCCAGTCATCTTAAGGGGTGCTTTTATACATGCTGACATTTCTGCCACAAAGAAATAAGTCAGTCATTTTCTTTGAGGTATGGTGCTTTAAGATAAAAAACACACACACATACACACACATGGAGAATAGAGAGCATGAGAAAGATAGGGACAGAAACAAGAAAAGTGCCTAAGAGAAAAAGAGAAAAAGGAGACGAGAAATCGGGGAAAATTTGACTCTTAAAAAAAAATCCATCTGGGAGTGAGTGAAGTTAGGAAACTGTGAACGAAGGCAAAGAATTGATTCAGAAGAAATCGAGTCCTGTGACACTTCTGGCCCCAGATATCTGCCTCTGTAGTTTAGACAGCTTAACCTCAGACTAACACCACTCAGAGGCAAAATACCTTTGCTAAGCTAAGGATTACCTCCTCTTTATAGAAAGGCACAGCTCTGCTCTGCAAGAAGCTGTGTTGTGATATTTATTTATTTATTTTCTTTCCTCCTTTCTGTCTTGTTTTGTTACTAAAGACATAATAGAGAAAATTTAATTTGTAGCACAACCCCTTGACCCGGCTCCACCCAGCCCCCCTGTCCACGTTCCTCCATCTCTCCATTTGGTGTGTCTTCTTGAAATGTGCAGACCACTTTATTGATTGTCCAGAGAGCAAAAACACTCTCAGGCAGAAGTCATCTCCACCTTCACCCTTCTGAGGGATGGCTAAAAACAACAGTTGTGAGATGGTCTGGAAGATACCTAGAGAAAGGGACTTGTTTTTGTTTTGTTTTGTTTTGTTTCTCCTATGTCAGCCCCGAGCCAGTGTAATGCTCACTAAACCGCAACAGACAGTAATTTTTTACTATTTGCCAAGTTATAGCACAGCGGCTGGTCCGACCTGAGAAAAAGATTTTCAGCTAACCCGAGAAAAAGATAAGGCAGTAAAATGAAGATGGCAGCTGTGTTTTACACAGATGCAGAAACAGTAATGAGAGGTGTATACGGACTGAGCTGCTTTACAACAGAGGCTGGATGCATCATCTACTCCTCAGCCACATAAAGTCTTAGCATGTCTGGTGTGTTCACAGGCAGTTAACGACGTGTACATTATGTTTAATTATCAAACAAATATGTGAGAATGAACAGGTTTGTTTCAATAGGAATAACTGATTTCAAAGTGCAGGTGCTGAATGCTGCATCAGAGACAACATATCCTTCAAATTAAGATTGTAACTACCGTTTAAGGATGTCATCACAGGTCTGTGTTTACTCCAAAAGAAGAAGTCACAGTTAAAAAAATCTGTTTTACTGTGTGACAAAATGCTGTGATTAAAGTTTGATTAGGTTCAGGCACAAAAACAACTTAGTGAGGTTTAGGGACATATTACATTTTGGGTTTAAAGAGGAATGAATCTTCATCAACATAAAATGATATGTAGGTAAGATTGGAGAACGTGTGTGAAAACAGGAAAAGCACAACAGTCTCCTGGTTGTTAAATGTGAGATGCCACGGTGACCCATCCATCCATCTATCCACCCCCCCCTCCTTCCTGTGTTGGATCACAACAATGTTAGTACTTTTGTTAGAAGAAAACCGTTAAGTTGGTTCTGCTCCTTCACACTAGGGTTCAAGTCCATCCGACTGAGGACTTAGGAACAACACCAGAGGGCTAAGGTGGCAGAATTGGGATTGTGCACTTTTGTCCAAGCTTCTTTGGTGGGCGAAGATTGTTCAGGGTGAGTACCAGAAAAAAGAAGCCCACTTATCGTCTTCTTTCAGTCACACACACACAAAGCCATTTCCACTGCAGGTCTGACTGCGATCCTATCACAAGGTGAACACAGCAACTGCACAAAGTAGCTCCATGATGAAAGAATTTAAACAGTTGGATACAATTAAAGCTTGAAGTCCAAAGTTTCAACACTAAACTACAAAATCAGAACCGCTGCTGAAAGTGTCTGAGCGTAAATCCTGCTTAAGGGAAACAGATCAGTTCAGCTCGTTTTCATTCCCACCCACCCTCTAATCCTTCTGTATCACTTGCCCTTTGCGATTCCCCATTTAAATCTCGCCCTCCTCAAGGTGTAATTCTCTGAATCTGTAATAAGACCTACCTGAGGATATTATTACCTTTATGTAAATAAGCTCTGAGGTGCAACAGGAGAGTAACCCTTGCAGATTGGACACTCTGTTTCAGATCTCTTCATGAGATCACATGAACAGAAAAGAAAGGACTACAAGTCGGTGCTCGGTTCACTGTCGAAAACAAAAGTGGCGACACTGAGGCCGATGGGGAGGCAGAACGGAGAATATATTTGTGTGTTCATTCTCGCCACACAGCAACTAGTGGCATCCTCGTGTATCTTTCTTTGGTGCAGAGGGATAGATCAGGGGCTGTCTCTCCACCACCACCCAGATGGATGGATAATTGTAATGGGAGCCCAGAACAGCTAACAATTAGGCCTGAACAAAGATGGATGTGGATGGGTGGGTAGGCGGGTGGAGGGGATGGGGGCAAAGTGTGTGAGGAGGGGGAGAAGACAGAAGGTGAACAGAGGAGGCTGGAAACTGCTGAGGGACTAACGCTGGCGCTTTCTCTCCTGAGTAATTCCCCCTCCCTTTCCTCCTGTCTGCTCCCCCGTCATTGTTTAAGTACTGTGAAAGGCAATCTTGAATGGCTATCCCATTTTACTCTCAGTTAAACATAGCCTTATTCTAAGAAATGATCTGAGGAAGAATTGATTCTCTGTGAAAAATAACCACGTGCAGGTAATAAATGTGGAGCAAATGACGTTTTGCTATGCTAAATGACCAGTGACACTTGCTAAATGGTCGCGTTAATGGCCACGAGGGTCATGTGTCGTTAAGATTACGGAGCATTAAGAAACAATACGTGTAGCTGTAGTAATGGGGTACTGAAGGATGTGGCGTGCCTGAGTAATGCATGGGTGGGGCGTTACAGACCGGTTGTCATTAACAGTTGAAAAGTGGACTGTACGGTGTTAATGGCTCTATCATAGACCATCTACTCCGGAGTTTCCATATTTTATAGTGTGATAGACTGTTGACTGGGAACTAAGAGCGAAGGAACATTAAATTAATGCGATGTGAAATGCACAGAGCTAAACACATGTCAGCAGTAGTTCGGAAATAAAACTCAGTTGTTAAAAATCTTAGCAAAAAGCAGCAAAAAACTTTGCATAGAAGCTACATCGACATCACATTTCAGGGCAATCCGTCCAACTCGTTTTTTCCTCTGAACTACAAAGAACTATAGATGCATGTAAAAAAAAACAAAAAAAAACAAAACAAACATCATCCAGTTATTTTTGCAACATTTCAGTCCAGGACCAAAGCAGTGGACTGACCACCAGCTGCCTTTGTGTACATGTAATGAGGCAGAAGAAAGGAAACCCTGTTTTAATTTACATACAGGTGTGACGCAAAATCATCAAGTCATTTCCACAGCAACTACCACTAAAGCAAACACAATATGTAATTCAAGACATGCTCCGCTGCTTTTAAGCACACAGGCTTAAATGCTAAGCAACACTTAATCCTGTGGGCTAATTAAAGACGGAGATGGTACACAGATTGCCGTTCCTAAATGCTCTAAAATATCACATTTGCAAACCTATCATCATCATCCTTGGCACTTAGACCTTGATTTGCCGTAGTAATAACTCTCTTGAGAATCAAGGCATCCAGGTGGGATATTATTATGAAGGTAATAATAAGGCGTTTGAGTCATGCTGTTATGAAATGGAGTAAAACTCTCCCTTGGATGTATGGGTGCTTGAGCAAATTGCTGACCTCACTGCAGGAAAGCCAGGGGGGCATTCAAGTGCCTGAGGGAGACATTTAGTGCTGGTTAATGACGACAGCACTGTCATGCTACACTGGCCACTTGGTTGGTACTTGAAGAAGTGTGTGTGTGTGTGTGTGTGTGTAATATGCACGTGTGTGTGTGTGTGTTGGGTAGCGAGTTGAGTGTGGGACACTGCACCACACTGCGGCTGAGTGGAGAACACACAGGAAGGTGGAACGGACGAAGGTCAGGCCTGAAGTGACAGGAAGTGTAGTGGATGCACACACACAGACACACACACACACACGCACACAGATCCATGTACTCAAACAGATGCACAATACATACACAAACAGACGGACAGACACACACCTTCCTTCCAGCCAGCACCTCATCTGGGTGATAGCTATTTCAGGAAAGAACACAGCATTAGGACACACACTGCCTCCAGCTCTCCCCCCCTCACCCCCCCTTCCTCCTCCCCTGCTGCCTCCCCTGCTCCCTCCTTCCTTGTGGCCTTCCTCGTCACCGCTCTTCTCCTTTCTCTTCTGTGTCAGTAATGTACATCTCATCACATCCAAACTGTTTTCCATCTCCATCATTTCCCCAACCTTCCAGCCCTCTTCCTGTCCTGTCTCTTTTTTACCCTCCCCCACACTTGGCTGTCTTGCTTGGCGGACAAGGTTACGGTTAGTTAAAACTGGGCAGCGGTCAGGCCACGGTCGAACTGCAAGACTTTAAACAGATTTAAACTACAACCAGAGAGCATGTGCAGAGATGGATGGCAGTAATCACAGAGAGGGTGAGGCGGGGAGTGGGAGATGAGGCGGCGGGGGGGGGGGGGGGGGGGGGGGGGGGGGGGGGCAACAGAGCTGAGCTGAACTGAAGGGAGAAGAGACGAAATAAGCAAAAGGCCTGAAAAAAAGCCTTGCTAGGAGAAGTGTGAGAGAGAGTGATGAGAGAGAGGAATGGACTCTGAAAATATGTGTCAGTGTGTGCATGTCTGCCAGATCCAAACAAACACACTACGATCCATCTCTAGAGAACAAAAACTGTCAGGCCTGCCCTCAAACTATGATTACCAGCCCAGTTTTGTAATGTCCACCAGCTGATGCTGTTACCCAGTTTGGCTCACGGAGACGGCACAACACCTTCTTTAAAGGTCCAAAGCGTGGGCCAGCTACCCGAAGGAAGACAGGATCTTTAATCCCTCCACAGTTTAAACACAAGTTTACATAATCCATTTATGAATTTGTGCCTGTGTGTGTTTTCCTTATTACAGCGCTCACGCAGATAAAACCTCCTTGCAAGAACAGATCAACAAAGAAAATCATGTGAAGAGGGGAAATGCTGCTGATTTTTAATTTAGAACTTCCGATAACAGCTTGTGGAGTTAAGAGATACTTTGGTTTGGAGGATTTTCATATTCTTCATACTAAAAGTCCTTCAAAGAGTATGATCAGCACAATTAGTTGAGCTCAGGTCACGGATTGTCTTGTAAACAAGTAGAATTAATACAATCTGCTTATCTGTTTCTTTGAGGCTATGTGCAGATTTGATCAGATTTGATCAAACAGGAACAGCCAGCATTTTAAATCAAGTTTTGATCAACATGCTGCTGAATCCTGACTGGTGCTCGGAAGAACATGACGTGTTTTTCCAGCTGGAATAACCAAAGCTACTTTATCTTTGGCAGGCAAAAGGTGTTAATGTTAAATGACTCACACATAAGCTTATTTGGAAAATATATATTTTGGCATTAATATTTTAGCAAGTTGGAGCAATTGGCTTTGTTAAGGGGTATTAACGCAATTATTAATTTATTGAAGTAACCGTGATAATGTTTTCTATTGCGGTTGTGTGCCTCCACCAGCCAGTCAAGCTGCAGCACTGAACAACGGCAATAAAGAGTTTTTGCAGAACATTATGATGTCACGGTGAAGCTGACCTCTGACAACTTCAAAATGTCATCACTTCATTATTTTATCCTATTAGACATTTGTGTTAAATTGCTTTGTAAGGTCACAGTGACCTTGACCTTCGACCTCTGACCACCACAATCTAATCAGTTCCCCCTAGAGTCCAAGTGAACATTTGTGCCACATGTAATACAATTCCCCCCGGGCATTACTGAGAATGCAACAAATGGACGGATGGAGGGATATATTTGAGTGTGTGTCTATTATATCATGTTATATTATATCATGTTATTAATTTATAAAATCCATCAATATTTGGATAAGCAGGATAGATTTTTTAAAATTGGGATGCAGCGGCCTCTTGATACCATAGCAGCCCAGGCAATCAGCCACACATAGGCGAGCAAATAATGCTTCAAGAGACATTGTGAAGAAGACAACAGTGTTGCCTCACTGTGGTAAAGGTGGAAATATTCCTTTAAAACTGCACGATTTATGTGGTGCGGAGGGAAAATAGTAAAGGTCAGGGTTTGTTATGCATGTCAACGGGTGAGGGCCATTAAAAATGTGGTGATACTCACTGAATATGTATCACACAGCTCCTGTTAATGTGAATATGTATGTGAATATGCATTATACACACATCATCATTAGCCTTAGGGAAGACCTAAACCCTGTGGAGTCCATTCCTCTGGGAGGGAGACATGTCAGAGCTTCCCTCTGGGCTGGAGGTTTGGAGGTCCAACCCTCTGGGGCCAAGGTGAAGAGAAATAAAACTGTGTTCACCTGCATCTTCTGCGCCCGCCGCTTGTCTGCTCTCTGGTTCTGGTGATAGATGCGGCTAAAGTTGGACACGATGACGGGGACGGGCAGGGCAATTACCAGCACCCCGCTCAGAGAGCAGATGGAACCAAAGATCTTGCCTGCGATCGTCTTAGGAACCATGTCTCCGTACCTACGAGAGGTAAAGAGAGAATACATTTAGTGGCTCATCCTATTATACATTTAATAAAAATCTAAGCTAACCCCAACCTTGTACACACACACAGCTGACTTGGAGGTCATTCGCATCATGTAAACAGACATATACACATTGAAATTGAAAGTCTTTATTGTCCACTGCCGTGGAAATTCATCTTTGGCCTCATACAAGATAAAGAGACATAGTAGTCACAAATATTCACAATAAGATACACAAAGACACACAAGACACAAGACACACAAGAGCTTCACGCACCTTTCCCGTCTGTTAAAGAGCATAAAAAGATCCAGGTGAGTAAGTAAATAAATAAAAGTAAAATGAGTAATGCGTAGTGAATAAAATAAATAAATAAATAAACAGCTCTCATTATCAAAGTCACCTGATCCTGGTTGATTCACTAATTTGGTTTAGCAAGACAATTGATGCATACACACACAAACAGCTGCATGATCAATCAGTCAGTCCTGCACCAGACTTTCATTCTTCTCTTTAGAGTTCTCCATGATGCACATGTTCATTCTCTACCAGAGTGAAGCCTGACCTACGAACTCGATCCCACCCCAAAAGGGAGGCTACTACCAAACCCCCTCTCTCGCTGAACGGCACAGTAAAGTCCACTGACTCATTCACTGGGAGCAGATACCATTAACCTTTAGAAAAGGAGGGTGGGAGAGAGGAGGGCATGGTGAATACCACGGATATCTCCCAAAAGTCATTAAGCCCAATTCAATCTGAAATATTTGCAAGTCAAAAGCAACCCCATCTTGGGTTCAAAGACAGACAACGCAATTGCAATAACTGTATTATAAATCTCTCGTTTTCCAAGGTAGAGGCCAAACTGCAGGAATCATCAGTGGGGGTAAAAGATAGACGGGAAGAAATTCAAATGCTAAAAGAGCACGACTTAAGTTGGCAAAGCAACCTTTATTTCTAATGGTGTTCATTTCTTATTCATGAATAAAAAGAGCAGGTAATTTGTTCTTGTTTTCCAGCTAAACAAGAAGTTCCACTGAATTTATTAGAGCTGACTCCAAGTCAGACTACAAAAAAAACCCTGATAGAAATAGCCCTTAAGCATCCAGCACAAATATACAATTATGTAAAGAGTGAACGTGGTAAAGATTTCTGGTGTTTACGTCAGGGTAAGGACACACTTAACATTTGTTCTTCATTTTGAGTTAGAGCAGTTATTCAGTCAAAAATAATAGCTTTTCACAGAGAATAACCTCCTCAAAGTTACAAACAACAACTTTTCCTTTGTATTCATTAAATTAATTTAACACATAAAGAAACAGCCTCACTACAGCAGTAGTTTTGCTTGTTGTTTTTTGTTAGACAAATTGTTCAACTTTTACGTCTTCACCATAGAAATTCACCAAAAATATCCTCATCTCAAACTGTACGATTACTCCACAGCACAAGTGCTAAGACAAGTTAGTGTGTGCACATTACAGATTCCCTTGGGTAAAGAGACAAATGAGTTAATGATTCATGGACACACTCATCTGTGAAGATATCTTTTGCAAATTTGCCGTTTGGCACGGCCCTCAGAGGCTGAGAGGAAAAAGTCGCAGCAGAGGCAAAGCCGGGAAGACAGCGGCAAAATGTTGCAAAGGGAATCTGTCTCCTCTCTGCCTCGTCACACTCACCCCTGTAGGGAGCAATGTGGCGTGTCAGAAACAGTGAAAACTGAGCGATGTAGTGGTGTCAGTGAGCTGCACTGTGAATACACCACAGATAGGTGGAATTACAGAGGTTAAGCTTTGTGCTCATGAGCTCATGCACAAAACTAACCCCCCAACACACACACACACACACTATACACAAAGCACACACTCCAATATGGTTTTGAGTGTGTGCTCAAGTTTTCATATACTAGCATCAGCAGTTTGAAACAGAGTTACTCAAATACTGCACATGTACATAAACAAGCATCTGACCTACTTGTATTATACTTAAACATCTTTCTGGATACATTTACTCCACTACAATTCAGACAACGTAAATACATTTTACTTCACTGACATCTATAATTACTGTATAAAAAGCTATGATGAGCACATAAAACACAATGTGCTGTATACTGTAAATTAAACCACCCAAAAGTAGATAAAATGGGTAATTGCCTCTAGTGTAGCCTGCTACAGTATTAAAATGCTGCTTACATGTTAATGCATCAGTGGTAATAATGCAAGGGCCAGTTTATCCTGAATAATATGTTGTTTACACTTCCAACCTCATTATTTTTGACAAGACTTACGGCACATCGTTAAATACAAGTTTGAACACGGGTTTTACTTGTAATGTTGTATTTTTACATGCTGGTATTCGTATTCATACCCAAGTAAAAGATCAGAATACCTTCTCCAAAACACATGCATACAGTATGCTAATAAACCAAAAAAAATAAACAATAAACTCTGTGGTATACTTTTCTTTTGTGCTTCTTTTCTCCTGAGTTTCCTTATTTCCAGTCATCTTTTATCAATGCTACAAGCCAGTCTGTGACAGATGGAACAACACATTTTCACATGGATACTAACAACACAAGGATGGGATAGCAGTTGGCATTGGTTCCCTGATGCATCTGTAATGTATATTACAGGCCCCTATGGACGTGGCGGAGCACGGATCTAGTCAATCAACCCACTACTGCTGCCAGGCACGCATGCATATGCAAAAACCGACTCATACATACACAAGCAGGCATCCCAGCCTTCACTTGTGGACTTTCCAAACTTCAGTCAGGTATATCACAATCCTTGCAAAACAAGATTTAAAAACAAAAATCTCAAATGTCAGTTGCTGTGTTATTTGGATCCTGTTTTTTAAGCAGTATGTTCCCGCAGCAAGGAAATGAGAGTGAGGCTGTTTGTGTAGTAATGACATTCAGCAGCAAATGTGAAATGTACTTCCAAGTCTGGCAGACATCTAGAAACTTGTAGCTCGATAGCAGTCATCAAATTCATTCAGTTTGACAGATCACAGAAAGGAGCACTGGTTGTTATTTGACGACTCAGCACACACTTCCCTGGAGGCTCTCCATAAATGAACAATAATCTGCTAAAGAAGCTGTCGTCATGATAGTCCTTTTAGAAACTAATGAAGCACTTCTGTCACAGATCGCTGGAGATAAAAAAAACAAAACAAAACAAAAACACAGAATAGTAACATAAACCACAAAAAGAAACCCATTCAGTTCATTGTGGAGAAGGAGATGAAACAAGAGATGGAACTTTATACTCATTAGTCACACTTTTCTGCAAATACAAGCTCAATACGAACCCATTTAAGTGGAGCATGTTTTTTTGCATCAACAAAGGAAAGCACTGCCCACACACAGCGAAGCACTGGTCCACAGCCATAAGTGAGAATATACTTACAGAGAGCATTCATCGTCTCTTCCAAGAACTTTAATGGCCTTTCTACCCAAATTAGGCAATAACAATCCCATCAGTGGTACAAAGGCCCTATCACTACAAAACATTTCATCTCCTCCCCTCTTCAGAAGATGTTTCCATTAGGAGGAATGAAAAGCTAATCATATTCATCTGCAAGCGTTCTTTAATGGGATCCTATCAGATTGTCTGATAGAGGCCCCTCTCTCCTAATACTACAGTCAATTTGCCGCTCCCATTTAGTCAAGCTGGTCTGTCTCTGATGATACCATCTTTGAGCCATTATACATAGCACAGAGATAGGACTAAGCTTGCACACATTAAAAAAAAAAAAAGTTGTAGTAAGTGGTGGTGCATGTGTGTGCATGTGATAAGACAGGTTAGATGTAATTTCTCTCCCCCGCTGTCTGGATTAATGGCGGGGCCATTTCTACCTTTGCAAGACAGCACTGAAGGAGGGAAATGAGGTGGAGGTAAAAGGCTCAGAGAGGAAGAAGATGGATAAGCAGTGAAAGGTAGTCGCCTATAGTGGAGGGTGAGATATCCTCTCAGCAGATGCATCACGCCCAAAGGTTTGTCTTCGCGCTCCATCAACCACTGCCCTCCCCTCTTTCTCATACCACACTCACTGACAACCACAAGTTTGTTGTATGTCCTATATGTTTATACACAAACACACACACACACTGGTCAGGTGGGCAGGTCAGTCCTCGGTCAGGGATGTCACATCCCATCATAGGACAGCCAGGTCTCTGCGGGTTATATTAATAAAGTCTAGGAAGGATAGATGGGAGGTTACTGAGTAGGACTGAGTGCTCTTGTGAGGGTATGTGTGTGCTTATCAGAGATGGTCTGAGCGCTGACAGACACACAGATTTGTGATGATGGCAGGTCATGTCATGTCAGGTTGAGAGAGCACAGCTCAGCCCCTTAAATTCACACTGATAAAACCAGAGCCAGCATACAGGTGTTAACACAATATACCAAGTAGGAAAATGGCCATAATCCCATGATGGCATGGGCAAACAATCTTTATACAAATAACATAAATGCATTGCATACTGTGTAAAATAAATGGATAGAATTCCCATATTCTCTTTATTGTATGGTTATACTAAAAAAAAACATCAACACAATAAGCTTATGATGAACTGTTCGGAGCTGAGTCACAGAACAAATATTGGTTGCTGGAATTTGTTTCCACTTTGTGGATCATAAACTGCTCTTACTGTATGTGTGTGCAGCAAGATCACAATGCCATATTTATTGATAGGTTCAAGAAAGGAAGAGTTTCTATTATGAAAGGGAGAGGGGAGCGGGGGGATGGAAGGGGAGGGGAGGGAAGAAGAAGATGGAGAGGGAGGCAGGACAGATACATATGAAGTGTTGAGGGCTGAGTTTCCATTTACAGACCAAATCCCTTGTGATTCCTTTGCAATTTTCCTCCATTCCCTTCAGATACAGCCTAAGTGATTCTGTTTGGACCACAATCCCTTGCGGTTGATTGACCCCTCCCCCCCTGGCAGTGTATTCAGTATTAGTGAGCAGGTTTGTGTGCCTGGTGTATGTGTGACATTTACGTTTGTGTGTGTGTGTGCCTGTGTGTGCCTACACACTAGAGCTGAACAGACAAGAAAAAAATAAGAAAAAACAACACTGAGCAAGGAAGCTTAAAGAGCTTACTGTGTAGTTCCCCTTAGGAAGATTAAAAATGTAGCAAATATAAACATATGTTTAGATAGGTCGTTAATTATTCAGGGGTAATGGAAAATATGAAAAAGGGTCATGACAAAAACATATGACTGTAGAAACAGTGGAGAGTGAGACTGTGGATCACTGCACTGAAGCTGAATCTTAAATGACCCGGTTTGTTTTAAACTACTCATATAAATGCACATTTAAAAACATTTAGAGCTGAATATTAATGTTAATTAATTAGTCAATTATCTATATTGACTTTATTTTTATTCGTCATTTTTTCCTAAGTATATTTTTTGGGCTTTTTGCCTTTAATTGACAGGTTAGTTGAGAGAGACAGGAAATGGGGAGGCAGAGAGAGGGGGAATGACACGCAGCAAAGGGCCATCCGATGCTGGATTCGAACCAGGACCAGCTGCAGAGAGGACTCTGCACATGGGGCACCTGCTCTACCCACTGAGCTAAACGGCGCCCCCTATCTGCCATTTTTTCAGGAAAAAAACTGAGCATTCCTTGGTGCTTCTCCAAGGTTGCTTCTTTGTCTATTTTATATAAGCTTGCACTCTGGTCTGATAAAATTAAAAGAATGAACAAAATATAATCACAGAGAATGATACTTATTTGCAACTGGCTTTGACTAAGTTCTATTATAAGCACAAGTAGGAAAGATATTAAGAGAAACACACAATGGCTGTATATGTCACATGTCAAAACACCCACAACTATTGTTTTCTATGCAAGCCCACACACAGGCGAGGCCTTGACGCTTGTCAGTGCAGGTTCAATCATCAGCATACGCCACTGAGCAGCTTGCGCTCCAGTGTCTTACTCAGCCGAGGATCGAACTGCTAACTCTGTGATTAATAAACAACAGCTCTACCCGTTGAGCCACAGCCACCCTGTTGTCCAGGGTGGACGATTGGCACTTCACTGTGCACCACTGTGCGTGCATCAAATGAGGCAATATGATGCGACACAGGCAGTGAGTGTCGCTCTGAGCACTGTTATATCGAAGGAAAAGTGTTTTGTTGAGCTCAGACCCCATTTGTCCACTTGAAACTATTGTGAATAGAAAGTATTTTCTCCCACCGCAGCCTTTGGTTTACAGCAGGTTGAGAGAGCTGGGACCTTTCAGCACCATGGAGAGCTACCCCAACTCTCATCTGTAGCATGTCCTATCACTCTCTCTCTCTCTCTCTCTCTCTCTCTCTCTCTCTCACACACACACACACACACACACACACACACACACACACACACACACACACACACACACACACATACACACACTCTTCACACTGCTGAAAACCAACATCTGCCTGCACCGCACTTTGCAGCTTCTTTGTTGACTGCTTTGTTAGCAGCTTTGTGGGCAACAGAGAAATGTTTTGAGAAAAAAAGGTGTCACATAGTAGACGCTTAACATCTGTGCTCCATAATTAAAGGCTAGGGCTCAATGTGTAGTTTAAATATATTAAAATATCAGTGCATACTATTTTAGGATTTGGCAAGTGAATGCAACATAACATAACATAACATAAAACAATGACTCACACTATTTTACTGTCGTGCACACAGACAGACCTTTTCATGTAGCCTACTGCTTGCAACACTCCTAGAATTTGAAATCAGTCAATTTGAAATATATACTATTACTTTTCTATGACAAAGTTAACAGATGAACATATTGACATACCATAATAAACAAAATCAATGTAATAAGTCATAGCTGCTCCAATAAGTGAAATAAACAGTGTCATCTTGATGCAATCTAAACTGTTCAGTGTCCTATTAAGAGCAAAGAAAGTAGACTTATTTCAGCACATCTGACAAATCATATCCACAGCTGGGGTTGATTTTGAAATATACATGTGTTACAACAGAGGCCATAAATATGACGCCTCATAAAAATATCCATAAGTGGTAGTTGAGTTCCATTTTTATTGGGAACCTGTCACAGGCCAATGATGCTTGGCTCTTTTGGGTTCAGCGGAGTGAAAGATTGTCTCTCCAGGCCTCTAACTCTCAACCATTCATCCACCTGTACTCTCATCTGACATTTCATGGCCAGTCACTCAGATGGAAGTAACTCTGATGACACATTGCTCTTCAGGGATGGGACAACCATCTAAAACCGCCCCCACAAATGTCACCGCAGGAAAGCAAGAAATAAGGAGGGCTAGGAACAACAGGTTGGGGAAGAGACAGGTAGTCGGTATGAGGAGAAAAAGACAAAGGAAAAGAACAAAAAGATGACATACCAGGACACCCGAGGAGAGATTCAGATAGTGTCAATGCTAATGTGTAGAGGGGCAGATAGGTTTGGTAAAATATACCTCAAAAGACTTCTTAATGTGGATTAAATATGATATACTGGAGCTACAATAATCTCAGCTCTCCCTTAAGGCAGCTCAATACTGACACGATCTCTGTTTGTGGAGCTCGACAGAGACTCCACTACAGAAAACGGACTCGTTAACAAGAGCACCTATTGGAAAAAATGAAGAAAGATTAAAAATAGTCTTCCTGAATGATCCTCATTGGAAAAGCAACATACAAACTTTGTGGTTGTATGGATAGTGTAAGTAGGCAACAGTGACCTTTGACACAAAATAAAACTATTGAATAACAAGAAAATATTTAATAGTCAGTGAGTGCTGCACTGCAGGTGTCAGGGTTACAGAAATAAACTCAATAAAAATTATAAATGTGGTTTTTGTAACAAGAGCAGAAGAAAGTCCAGTATACAGACCTTTCCTGGAATGGCACGTTAATTGCATCAGTGACCTTGTTTTGAACATCTCTACAATACTGGATATTAGAAAAGGTGGGAACAAAGAGCCAAGAGCTGAAATCTAAAATCCGAACTGTGGAAATGACAGAAAAATGTTCCCGGGAGCTGCCTTTATAGGTTCTCTTATAGCTCCTCCAATACATTGTCTGTCATTCACCTCTACGTAATATCGCCGTTAACCACCAGCTATCATCTACAGGAGAAAAAGGCTACAGTAACTTATTGTCTTCATTGTACTGTGGGTGGGTCATCAGGACCTGAGAGATACTGTACGCCTGCAATGAATCATTGTATCGCTGCAATGTAAAGGACTTCCTTTGCATTTACTCTGTGAATGAAAGGGCATAACAAAAGTGCTATGACAGCATTTCAGCTTCAACTCCAATCGCTCACGTGGGGGACATTTAATTACAACCGCCGTTGCATTATCTGCATTGCTATTTACTGTATGCACTTGCTGAATGCTTAGGTTGCAACATAAAACCTACATTTGTTCTTGCTCTGTACTGTTGGTATTTGCTGTTCGAGCTCTGTTTCCTCTTCAAGAACACACAGCGAACCATCTGCACTTGATGGTCATAAAATTAGTGCACAAAACTGTCTCTTATGAGTCATAAACTAAGTGGAAACACTATCAACCACCTGGTAATTGGCTGGATTATCTGCAAAAATCTCACATAAAGTGCTAAACTGTAGTGGTTGGTGTTTTCTTTTCTTTCTTTCTTTCTTTCTTTCTTTTTTTTCTTTTTTTAAAAATCCACACACAAAAGCTGCCAGAACTTTTCGACTATGGGAAAATCCAATTTCTTCATCTTCCAGTGTGCACTGTGAGGCAGGCATATAGGTCATTTCCTCATTTACATTTGTCAAGTGATGAGAAGGGAATGGGGAAAAGAAACACATAGATAAGTTGATAAAGTGAGGGGCATTACTCTCACACTGCACTGCACACAGAGGAAAGGTCATTATCATCACTCACTTCACAACCAATCGCACAGTGAATCACACTGAGGGATCGCTGCCACTTCTCCGTAATACACATTCACTTTGCTACATTATGACTCGGACTAGAGCAACTTTGACACTTTGCCGAGTTGCATGGCAGCACTTACTTTTCACAGTATTTATTTCGTATTAACACAACTAAAGAGGAAATGCTTGATCTGGATTGGTCTGCTTTGTATTCAGGTAATGGCTCTGGTCTAACATCTCCATCACTGTGCTAAATTATCATTCTAGATAGGCATTGGCCATTGTCGTGGTAACAGCAAGTCCATACATTTTTTCTTTTTTAATTATTTTAAACACAACAGAGATTAAGTTACACACATTTCACATTGCCTTTTTCATTTTTTCTCCCCAATACCCAAAACAACCCCAGGGCTACCACAAGAGAGACTAGGTCCATTTAATATTAGGTGCATAATTTACCCTGAGGCTGACAATATAATGCTAACACTCAGTTTTACTTTGTATGTAGATATAAATACATTTATTTAATTGTTTTTAAGTGCTTGACAAGTGACCATACAAGCAGGATAACGACTGTGTGTCCTAATGCGATGCGCTTTTGCACTGATGTTGTGTGTGTGCATGTTGTTTTAATAACCATGTTGCTTTTAGTGGTTTACCCCTCCATAATCTAAGATCACATCAGTCTCACCATCTAAAATCATAAACATTTAATCTAGCAACAGTAGTTTATCAACTTGTTTTAAGAAACGTTAACTTCTGCTGTCATCTTTTTTTTTAAAGATATACTTTCGTTTCACTTATAATTTGTCTGAGACAGATAATAAGGGATATAGAAGCAGCTATAATCAATGATTTTATATTATCCCATCACTAATTCTCCTCAGCTCTGTTCGCCTTTATTCTGCCTTTCAGCTCACCGTTTCAATTTTCTGTCCCTCTACTTTACTTTATTTCTTCGTTGTCACTGCTCTCACCAACCGTGAAAAAGCTCTGATAAACCTGCCTCCTCTGGAATGAGTTGTTACTGATAAACAACGGAGCATTTAGCATGTTAAGAGTCGGAGATTTCCCTCAGGAGGTGGTAAAGACCAAACACAGAGCAAAAAGGAGAACATCTCCTTTAGAGACACAGGGACAGACACCACACCAATGTTGCTGTGTATCCGTCACAGGTGTTAATAGGTAACTGTTTGCCAGCTTGGTCACGTTTATTTAAAGAGTGAAAATCAGTCAGGGTTGTGTTTACAGCTTGTTCCTGCAGGGTTAAGATTTAACTTTACATCTATCTAAGTCATGTACATTGATTAACAGGTTGTAACTCTCAGCAACTGGTGGTCGGCACTTGCTCCACTCATGCGTCACACAATTGCTCAAATTCAACATTTTGTGCTGTGGAAACTAAAGGAGAGCCAAACCAAGCTTCTAACCATCACTTTAGAAACCCTTGTGATCTTACAGATGTTATTTTCCGCAGGAATCCCATTAAGGGCGTGAGCACGCTCACTTTCCAGGATGTCAGTGAATAATAGCCAGGGACACTGTTACAAGCTTTGCTCATTTATGTGTGAATGGGTGTGTGTGCCTGTGTGTGTGTGTGTGTTTGTGTGTGTGTGTGTG
Organism: Trachurus trachurus; assembly: GCF_905171665.1. Taxonomy (NCBI): domain Eukaryota; kingdom Metazoa; phylum Chordata; class Actinopteri; order Carangiformes; family Carangidae; genus Trachurus; species Trachurus trachurus. The sequence goes on along the minus strand of NC_139901.1, from coordinate 21,828,889 downwards.
TGTGTGTGTGTGTGTGCCTTTCTTTGTAATTAGCGATTACCAGAGAGCTATCACGAGAACGCTTCAGTGACTCCACTTCCAAGAGTAACCAGGAAGTGCAAACACAATTACCAGAAGAGAAGGAGCATAACAACATTTAAATATGAATTACATCTGAGATAGGAAAGTCCCTAAAGCTAGCACCACCGCCTGGGTACTGCCTACTTCACAGGGGGGAAAAAAGCAATGCCATTAACACGTTTGTGCATCTGCCTGTGTGCATGTCGATGTGCACATGGTATTTTTTAATGCATGTGAGTGTGCTTATGTACACAGTCCTGATAGTGAGCATATCTCTCTGAGTGCTGAAATACTTTCAAGCTCCAGAGGGCAGATACGAGCGGATGTATGGATAAAAACAGTAATGGCTGTTGGTAATTGAAACAGGAACCCATCTATCTCTGTGAGCCCGGGAACACTGAGCAACGTGTCAGTGCGGCAGAGGAGAAGAGGAGAGAGGTTGAGGAGCTGGGGCATGGTTACGTGGTTCAGTTAAGCTGCTAACAAGAACTAACAGCTCTCGGTAAAAAAAACATGAAACTCTGGGGAGATGTTTGAATTCTGAGATTGATCTATTTTGCTGGGTGCAAGACAACAACAAAACAAAATTTAGGCACATACACAACATGCCTTTCACTTGGGAAACAAGGAGAGAGAGACGGGGAGAGAAAACAAAGACAGCAATTACAAAAGCCTGGAACACAAATAGAGCCCAGATGATATATCAGATTCTTTTTAAAATGCCTGATTATGATTGATATGTTGAGTTACATTAATGCTAGAAGGTATGCAAAATGAAATATGTGTATGTTTTTAGAGGCCAGGTTTGAACTGTTGAATGTTGAACTCAGAATAAACAGTAACCACTTCGGGAACTTAACTTCATCCAGAACTATTACTGGCTTCACATTTCAACTTTGACCAAATACCTGATTAGCTAACGCCATCAGCCCCAGCTTTATGTAAAGTACCAATGTCGGTAGATGCTAGCCTGCTTCAGTGAGACGATGAGGAAACTATAAGCTAATCACCGGCATGTAAACAATGTGTGTTAGCATGCTGATGTTGGTATTTAGGTCAAAGCAAAGTAAAGCCTCGCATAGCTGCTAGCATGGCTGAAGACTCTTAATCTTGTTTCAGCACTTCACCCTCATTTTTCCTGTTTCAATTTAATTAGAGTTACACCTTTGCTCATTTAATTTTCAAGCTATTCCCCTTATTTTTTGATAATAGTGAAAATCCAGAAGAAAAACGCTTGGGGGAGGAGTTTTTTTTCTTCCATTTCCCCACTTTTCACCTGTGCCTGTGTGTTTGTGTGTGTGTGTGTGCGTGTGTGTGCATGAGAGAAAGAGATAAGTTTCAATGTCCAAGAGGAAACCCAAGCTGTGCTGGTTTATCTGCCTCAGTAACAAGACAAGCTGTTGTTGTGTACCTGCAGGTCCACGACCAACACACTACATCTAAAACACAACACACCGAAATTATAAAGTGTAATTCAGTTTGAGCTCCTTTGATCTCACTGCAATCTGCCCTTTGTGTTTCTGTTACATTTTTTACACATGCTCCCAGTTCACTCCAGCTCGTCCATGCCCTCCCTGCGCTTGACCCCTGCTGGAACCAATATTCAGAGATGAAAAGAAGTGAGGCTGTGTGGCAAGATAAGGCCGCAGCTGTGAGGAGGGAGGACGAGAAAGGTCACAGCCCAGGAGTTCAGGGGTCATCTCCACTCTGCAGCGTGCACACTGTCCTAACAGCAAGGTGACCGACTGGCTGGTTCCCAGTCCAGATCTCACACAGGGATCAAAGCGAAGAAAGAACAGAGAGAGAAAAGAAAAAAAAAGAAATTCAATAAAGGTAGGGAAAGGCAAAATGTGGAAAAACAGTCTGCAGTGAGGAGGAAACAAAAGGTTTGTGTATGTGTGCGCGCGGGGGAGTGGTGGTGGCGGCGGTGGTGGTGTGGGATTCGAGGGTGACCCCTGCGGAGAGACAAACACCAAATGAGACAGAGGGAGGGAAGATAAATTGATAGAAAACGGGAGAGGAAAGAGTAAAGCACATTTCAGGATGTCAAATCTATTCTGCCTCCCGTCCAGGTCACGGTGATTGCATTTGTTTAACTTCACCAGACCATTACCTCCCATTGCACAGCTGGGATGTGTGTGCATGTGTGTTTGCACATGTGGTTTTCCTGTTATTCTGTGTGAGTTTCTCTGTGTGTGTGCACGGACATGTTTGTGTGAGTTTTCTTTTTCATGTTGTTATTTCTTGTTGTTTCTTGCGCTTTTCATGCGACTGTAACACACTGACATAAATTCAGCCGTGATACTGTTATATTTCCACAGATTTTTCTTCCTCCCCTGGTTCAGCTCTCTGCTGGGGAGCTCCTTGCCAGATTTTCACAGCTCAGTCCAATGTCAGGGTGTCAATAAGTAGCCAAATGTGCCAACAAACTCAATATAAGAAATGTTTCCCTGGCGGTGCAGCGGGTCTAGAATGATTGACTTGACTAAAGTATTGAACTATTGAACTTTTTCTCCCAAAAGGAGATGTAAATTAATTAAGCTGTGGTCCACTGCTCGTGCCTGCGCTCCCAAGTGACTCCTCAGGTGAAACTATTCTCCATGTTACACATCCTGTTGCTCACGGACTCTGCTGATTAAATTATCGCTTCTCAAGTCAATTAAAACAGATCCATAAAAGCGACCCCAGTGTGAGAGGGATGGAAATAAGTAAATTGTGCACATGGAGGCCTCTCTCTCTCTCTCTCTCTCTCTTTCTGTGCGTGTTTTTGAGTCTTTGCTGCGTGTCCCTCATTTTACATATTCACATGAATTCCTAAATACTTGTGCCTCTGGTCTTTGATGCTGCCTGTTGTCATGGGGACCTTGTGAGCGCAGCAGCACCGAGCAGCATGCAGAGTGCCATGCCACTGTGGTTAAAAGGGTTACATTAACATCAGAGACAGGTTACATTAGAGCGAGGCTACATTACCCATTAGTGGAAGCAAAACACATTTGTGGTAGCAAGGCCAGCTCGGTTAGCATTTAGTGCTAATCTTATGAGAGTTGAAGTAAGTGTAATCCATACTCCACTACAACTATATCTGAGAGCCACAACTTTAGAGGCACTTTTCTTTTTTTCTGTGTGTGATGTACAGCTTCAAAACTACAAAAGAAATAAATAAAAAATGTATTTCACTTCACACAGTGGAAGAATATCCAACAGGGGTCGATTTCACTCCACTCCACTGAATTCAGGGCAGAGCAGGAGTTGATACACACAATTTGCTGCTCATCTCTCCTTGAATCAAAGATGTCTCTGTCAGATTGTTTATCTGCGGCCAAGAATATTGGCTCACTGCAGTCCGAGCTTATCACACAGTGTTTTACGCTGCCTGACTTATTGACTGTGGACATAGCCAACATGGCTCTTCTCATCAGTGTCCGGCATAATGGCAGCATCGACTGTACTGATCTATGACCAAGTCTGATGGAGAGGCGGTCAATACAGCTAACTAGAGCTGGCTTGTGTCTCTAAATCTGCTTGGGGTTGGTCAATATGCTGTCGAGTCGGAGCGCTGGAGATAACAACATGTCATCTCAACTTGACATCTCTATTCATGAAAAGTTAACAGAGTAAACTAAAACTAATGACTGCTCTTAAATGGACAGCGCCCAAAATGCTAGATGCAAGAGGGCTAAAAAAAAAGCATACACTGCTCTTCAAAGATTTAAAAACGTGTTTCTACTGAAATATAAGCATTTCAAGTCCAGTAAATGGTCAAAAAAGATAAGAGGGGAAAAAGGGAATACTATAGCTCAGCAAAAACTGAAAAATCATGCACAAAACAGACTATTTTACTACAGTTTTCCTGCAGCAATGAAATACATAAAACCTTGAACTTTAATACAAACAACTACAGATGCCCACCGTTTATGTTGAACATACACCCTCTGATGCATTATTACCACAACACTAAACTGCAGGAGGTTGCATTCTACTGTATATGTGGTGAGAAAAAAGTGCCAAAGGAAGACTGACTGTTTCTTCAGGGTTTTAATGCAACAGTAAGACAATGTCAATGTCCAAATCATTAAAGTAAGAAGTAGACGAGCAGCACAGTATCCAGACCTGAACCCCGTGGAGCTGGTTTCAGAGGAACTGGACAGAAGGTGAAAGCAAAGCAAACTACAAGTGAAATACATCTGTGAGAATTTCTGCAACAGTGTTGAAATGAACTGTCTGAACAATAGATGATTTCCACTGCAGAAAGAATGTAAGGGTGACGTTTAGCTGCTGGACGGGTCTAACACTTGGATTCAATTTAGTTCAACATGGAGATTCAGTGAGATTCAGTTTTTTTTTATGTCTAATTGTTTACATCTTCAATGCTTTCATTTCAGAAACACTGAGCTCTTCAATTATGTAAATTTAGATAACAGCTGGAGACACTGGTGTGTTCTAAAACTTTTGACCAGTCATGTACAAACATCAATATTCTCCCAAACCAACCGTGGCAATGGTTAACAACAACAGTCAGCCTGTCAGCATGGATCAGTGTTTGTGGATGAAGGTAGCTGTCTGGATGTGTGTGTTAGTGGAGAAAAGTAGGCTGCAAGAGAAACTAGGGCATCACCGAGACTCAGGAGAGGTGTCTCGAGCCCAGCCTCCTGTCCTATTTCACTGCCTGGCGAGACTGGCATGTGTGTTTGGTGTGTGTGTGTGTGTGTGTGTTTGTGCATGTGTGTGTGTGATTCAGCAGAGGGTGCACCTTGGGCAGCCAAGGGAAAGCTTCAGGCACAGGAGGCAGAGAGATAACAGGTGAGCTCCGGGGAGGCTACCAGTGGGAGAGAGGAGGCCCAGTGACAGGCCTCTTTGCTGGGGTGGAATGGATGTGCAGAAGTCCCCAGGGCATAGACCAAATGTCAGACAGTCTGTGCACACATATTGGAAAACTGCTCTGAGCTTTATTGGAATTTGTCACCTGTGTGTGTGTGTACGTGCATGTGTGTGCGTGCGTATACTCAAACTGGGCAGATGACTCACAACAGGAAAGAGAGCTGAACAAGGCAGCACAGACAGGTGGGGGAAGTGTGCATGTAGGTGTTTTTGTTTGGCTGTGTGGGTGCAAGAAATAAGCTGTCGAGTGTCACTGTAAATATATGCTGTACAGTTTCACAAGTGTGCACTATACGGCACACACTGTGCTCCCACACCCATGCATTAATCCTCCCACACCCATATACTGTACATGTACACACACATGCATGCAACCACGCAATATTTACTGTGCTACGGCAGACATTATTTATCCACAAGTCCCTGTTCTGGGCCCCTCTGGAGCTTTGCAGCACATCACTAATTCATCTCTGGCATTTCCCCCATTGCTAAGTAAGGGCAGTCTTTGAACTGACATGCTGGCCCTTTAGTGCTAGGCCAAGTTACATCTCAGCTCCCTCTGTAAGCCTATATCCAGGTAGGGTTCATCCCACACTGCAACTCTACCCTTAAATGACCGGCCCCTTGTTATCGAATCAGAATAGAAATGTAGGTTAATGTGCGAATCGTGCACACGTATTTGATCTTTGACCGCGCCGCTGTCGCAGCGGTGTCGTCAGCAGAACAAAGTCAGTAGAGTGTGGGTGTAGTGTCGGGTTGCCAGGTTAGGTTTTGATGGGAGAATTAGCTGGTCATGTATCCTGACATGTAATGAGGGCTGGGTTAGTGTTACAGTTACCTGTGTAGAAACAACTGTGGCTACAACAGACTGCAGCTTAACTGTACGTGACCCCAGGGCCAAGGTTTACATCTGTGGTGGTGGTGTTATTCTGCATGGAAACACATTAACAACTGCTAAAAATCACCAGATAGCCATACATCTTTTGAATGCAGCGATAAAAAAAATACACTTCATGAGCTGCTGACTTATCGTCTGTCAAAACAGTGACCAGACCATGTAGTGTGGCATAGAGAGGCTGTTTGAGCTGACCCACTCTAACATTTCATGTATTGATTCTGTCTGATTGTGCTTTGACTGATCTGAGAGAGAGAGAGAGAGAGAGAGGGAGAGAGAGAGAGAGAGAGAGCAGTGGGTGGGTGGTAGTGCAAAAAAAGAGGGCAGGCTATAGGGAGGCACTATTAAATTTTAATTTCAGGCAGGTCAGTTTTTTCCCTCAAGGTCAAATGTGAAAATAACCTTCAAAGGAAATGAGGCTGGAAAAACAAGCTTCTTTCTAAGACTGCTGGGGATTCACCCATAACGTAGGAGAAGGAGAAGGAGAAGAAATAATATCCCATGTTGAGAGAATGGGCCAACATGAAATGGACAGCTTGTTAACATGCGCTATAAGCCAATTAGTAACCATGGTGATGAATGAAGGAGGAAGGAAACATGCAGTCCACCAACATAAATACGCTTTCAGAAGAGGGTTTGCAGCGCATTACACCAACTCACACATTATGTAAATAATAAAGACATGTGCATGTAGGCAGTTGTATGCATGCACACATAAAGATGTGCTTAACAAAGATTCACACACACTATACTCACACAAACATATTAACCAGCGCCTGAGGATGATTTAAGCCCGTGTGTAGTAATGGGATCAGCTGAGAAGGATGGAAGCCAGGGGAATCCAGGCATCACAAATCATTTCCATCACACATCACTGCTAATGCCACTGATACTAATCCATCAGACAGCCATCTTTAATGCAGCAGATAGCCAATCTATCAGGTTGTGCTGCACGCCACCTCCCTGCCCCCTGGATTCCCTTCACACGAGTGCGTACATGTGCAAACCGCTTTCACAAACGCACCTCAAAGCTAAAGCCATAATGAGACAGAGGTCTCTCATGATTTTCTTATCTCCCACAGCACTCACACAAACACATCAGTCAATAACATTGAAACACAACACCGCAACGTGATTCATACACATGTTAGGGGACTAATGGCACAACCAACCCTCCTGTAAAGATAAAGAAAAAAGAAAAACAAAACTCCACAGCCTTTCATAGAGGAGATGTTTGACCCAAAAAACATTCATAAAGAACATTTGTTGATGCCAAATAAACAAACATAGAGGTTATTCCATGATAGGCCTCCATAGATGACTTATTCAGTCTCCTGCTCTCTTGATACCCTCTACTTGGGCTCTATGTCCACTTAAAGGGATTGCATTAACCTCTGTCACTCTCAGTGGGCAGATGAGCTGCTCCCTCACCCTCCCTTTAAGACATGCTCTGTATTAAACTCTTCCTTCTTTGGCTGCGATCCCTGTCTGGCTCCTGTCCAGCTACCACACACACACACACGCACACACAAACACTACTTAGAAAGCCAGACATAGTCCAGTGTGTTCTTGTACAGTATATCACTGTATAGGATCTGACACTTCTCTCTGGCTAGGTTATGGTTCTAGTTTTTTTTTTTCAAGGACTTTGACAGCACCATCTAACCCAATTTTATAGAGATAAATTTGGGGTGTGTGGTGTATAGGTGTGTGTTACAAAACAAACGTGCATGCTCATACCATGTATAGCAAACAATATGTATGTGCAGACTCTGCTGTTTTATTGGAGAGAGTCATAAAAGTGCCATTCCTTTGGCGACAGAGCATGTCTTGCTCTGCTTCCCTTCAAAAAAAAAAATGGCTGGAGGTTGCACTGACACATATTTGCACATATGCTTTTACACGTGCGATATTTCTGCAGACATAACAGATGCTGATAGAGACATGTGTACACACACCCAGCTTCTTTTCATTTCTTCATCCATGTCTCGCTTGTGTTTTTTCACGCTAGCTCAAGTCCTCCCAGAAGAATTTACATCTCTTAGCCCACCTGTATCTGAAGCTGGTGCAGATTGCCTGACAGCCGGTGTGCCTGGTCCGCTCTACCGCTCGCTCTGCCCTGCTCCCTGCCCTCTCCAGCTGGCTGTTCTTGCCTTCTGCTCCCCTTGTTGCCGTTCGCACCAAAAGCAGCTGGTGTTGCCGGCCAATCTCTGCCCTCTCTCCCCAAACCCAGTCTCCCCTTGACCATCTTGGAATGAGCACATCTCTATCCACTAAATCTGATGCTCTTCATCTTTTTCCTGACACCTTCCTGTCCATCTGTCTGTCAATCCATCCACGTGCATGAGCTCTCTCCCTGTGGTCGGGTCATTTAAGAAGGAGCAGCTGAAGGAGCTGTGGAGGATGCAGGTTGTGTGCATATGGATAAAGCATGGAAGTGGATGTGGGCCATTGAGGCTCATGATGGTTAGGTCCACAGGAGAAAATAAAAGTCCGACTTATACATACAGAAAATGCAGAGTCACACACACACACACATACACCCACACACAAGCTAGTACAGTTAGTCTTTCACAGCTTGACATTCCTTCCACTGAGCTGTGTATGTTGAGGCCATTCGCTCTGTCAAAACATTTCACCACTGCTGGGGAAGGAATATACAACACCCAGAGCTGTGCGCACACTCACACACGCACGCACACACACACAGAAACACACATGAATATACACTTCCAGCCGCATACAAAAACTCAAGATACACATCGCTGCTGTCTACCTCTGGATATGTGTCTGTCTGAGGACAAAAAACTAAGAGGGTGAAAAACCTTCTCTATCTGCTGCTGCTTTACGCCTGTGTATCTACGCTGGGAGAACAGAGAGATGCAGGGAGCCGTGGAGTTGCTGCAACTCTCCTACTCCCGTACTCTCTGCCTACTTTCGATGTTTCCCTGGCAGCTCTTGCTGAGGGCCATCCCTACGAACCTTCAGAGAGACGCTCAGAAGAGATTTTTCGGCTAACCTAAGGGGACCCTGATCAAATAAATTATTTCTCACTTTCCAATTACAGAATGTTCTGCCTACTAATTGGTGTCAGTGGACAGCGAAATATTCATTTAAAACACTGTTTTTAGAGCACGCTCCTGAGCAAGCAAAATGTTCAAGACAGATTTACTTGAAAAACAGAAGGTGAAACCCTTCCTAGACTAGACCATTATACCAGATAAACTATCTCTCAGGAGAGTTTTTCTGCTTAACATTTAGATGAAGATGTTCCTGCTGCTATTTCCATGAGGAACATTACCTCCGCTACCCTCGAGTGTTTGTAATGATGTGCACTACTACCTATTAATTTGGTCACCAGCTTCAAAACAACCAACTAATAGAGGTAAGGAAAAAAAATACAGATGGACACTCAATTATCTTTGGTAAACATTTGTAGGCTGAGCTGAAAGCTTTTCCATTTCAGGGGCTGTGAGAGCACAGCGTAAACATGTGAGTGTGTAACTGTGCATGACTATTATCCCATTTCCATAGTAGCCTGTCTTATAATTTGATGTGATTGGATCAGAAGGCCTCCTGTTCCTTCCTTGTGTCTGTGCTTAGTAGGTGTGTGAATGTGCTGTGTGCACAGCAGTGGGAGTATATGCAAGGATGCATAGATGCCTGGAGCATAGAAAACAGCCTTTGGCCAACTGCTCCAGTTAAGTTAGCCTCTTAAGTTAGCCTCTTTGCTACATGGCCGGAGGCTGTTCCAGGAGGTTTTCCATAGATCTGTGATTAGCATCCGTATTCAAGGTAAACACACGCTTTCACTCACATCCTATCTCTGAATGAGGGCTCTCGTTAAAGATGACGGGACTGATATTTCACCACACGTCAACCTGGTTTTTACTCACATGGTGAAACATGCCTAAAAAGGCAGAGATGGTCAAAAGCACGTTATGCTCTGGAGCAAAACTCTGCACACTGACCTTTACGAGAGCCAAATTAGATGTTACACTTCATTCTATTCAAAACATTAACCTTAGCACCAACCTTGGCAGCTACCTCCTCTGTCATTCAGCCAATAGACTGCAAGGGAGCACAAAAGTCTATACCTACTCCCCCACTGTTCAAAACCTGACAAAAGGCAAAAGTCCATGTATGTATAAACAAAGCCTGCCAAGCAGACATAAGGACACACACAGACACACAAACAAACACACCACTGAGGGGCTGCATTAGGCTAACCACAGGCTGCCTGAGTGAATGATGCTCCATTGTTTAGTTCCACACAATTACATCCACAATAACCCAGAGCCCCTCAGGTCCCTCGCAGCCAAAAACTGTGTTCCATTACACAACATTTCAAGCCCTGTTCCAAAACACCCATAATTGGCTGAAATGTAATCAACTTACAGAGACCATTAAAGTTTGTTTAAAATTAGCCGCTAAATCAGCAAGTGGTGCAAATGTGAACCCCGCTCAAACTCTTCAGCATCAGAGCTGCGCGTACCTGCAGCTGCAGTCCAGCTGCCGAGACACCTCAGGTAAGGGGAAAAAAGAGAGTCAAAATCTGGGAGTGGATGGTGTTAGTGAGCCATACCAGACCTTTCTGTCCTCTTCTCCTTTCCTTACTGCCAGAGAAGGGACCTTGGACTTTCACGCTCTGACAAACACAATTAATTGGGGCAAAATGTGGTGCCCTTGGGGCTTCAATGACTTCTGGCTCATTTAATCTGTTCTGCCTTCAACCTGTATCCCCCTCCAGCATGGCTTTAGGCAATGACCGGCTTAGGGCTGTGATGGCCATACCCTCGCCTGCGGAGCCTTTTGCAGGTTGAGAAGACACATTAACTGGAGAATTATTCTTTCACATCCACAGGGCGTTTTAAGAAAGCTATTTTCCCCCCATCTCTGTGGAGAAATTACAGACACAAAGATGACTTGTGGAAAAAAAAGCGTGGTTTGATGGGGAGAAAGAAATAGGACAGAGATCTACAGCTATACCCTAACTTGTACATTAAAATGAATCCTTGTGCACTTCCCACTGCAGTTCCCCTTTCTGTCTAGATTAGAGTATAATCAAGACAAAAAGGGAACTGCAGAGAGGGAAGTGCACAAAGGACAAAGTGTGGAGAATCGTAAAAAAAAGTCTGAGGAGGAAGAAATACATCATAAGCAAGAGAAGAAAGACAAAGTTAAGTGACATAGCAAGACTGAATGTAAGCAAGACTGGAAAACGCAACGCAGCAAGAAAGGGAGCAGTTACACAGCAAGAAGGCCGTAAAAGACAGAGCTGGAGAGCTAAATTCAGCATGCAGGGCGAGCTCCAGTGAGCCAGAGAGAGTGAGTGTTTAAACAAGTGTTGTGACTCCTACACAGCCCACGCTGCATATCGAACCGCATCAGTATACCATGGAACAGGTCTAGCAGGTCATCAGCAGTAACAGCAGCGGCAGCTGAGAATAGCCTTGTAAGGCTTTGCCGACTGTCAGCCTGCTGCTCGGACTCCAAAGCAGCAGGCGCTGGCTGGCTGCAGAGCAACAGTGTGGCGTTTCATGTGGAGATCAAGGAGCTGATGGGAGGTGTGGGTAGGGTGTATGTAGGCTTGCGGCACAGCGAACACAAACAGACAAAGCAAGGAAATCAAGGAGGAGGAAACACAATAACATCAAAAGGAGGCTCATCTGCAGAAGGAAAATGCAAACATAGCGAGCGATGAATGCACAGTGTTATCGTAATATCATCTGTCTCTGTTGAATAAAAAATTCTTATATAGAGACATCTTCATAACCAGTGCGGCTAATACCGTTATGGTTTAAGGGCATATGAATAGAAGATGGGGAATAAAGCATGTCATTGTACCAGGATGAGCAAAGCCTCTAAAAATACGACTGAGTGTATTCTTCCATTGTTCTATTTGAACATGGTGGTGAGTGAGTCGTGTGTGTGTGCGTGCATGGGTGTGTGTGTGTGTGTGTGGGAACAGGAGCATGCGTCTTAATGAGGATGACATCACCTGTGAGCACTACATTTAGACGAAGGAACCCCATGGGCAGACAGTTGCACACGACACATACAAAGACAAACATATTAATAAAAGGCCATATGATCATTATGTGGATTACATTCTCTGATTCAAAACATCATTTGCATTTACAAACTAAAAACATAGTAACCGCTGGCAATCAAAACAGAGCATGAAAAGCTGTTTGCAAATCCATGAGTTTAGACTCGAAAATGTCTTGTGGTAAGTTTTTTTTTTCTAAAAAAGAGGTCAGACATTATCTTTCAACAATTAATGCTACAGTGTACAATCTAAATGTTTATGAGAGTATATAGAAAGGCTCTTCAGGTGTGTAGCTTTCAATGCTAATGAAACAATTAAGGGACTTCTCAATGGTTCTGGTCAGTGGTCCTGTGTTTGCCAACACACTGCATTTAACATTATAATTTACAGCAGTTTGTAACACCTGAAGTGCTAAAAATAAAGATGAAATGCAGTAAATAATTCATTCTACTTTTCCTTCCCCCCAGGTGAAAGAGCGGTAAAAAACTCCACATCGTGCCCTGAGGTCCCTTCCTCTGTCTATTGTTATAGCTAAAGTTCTGTGTGTTGCCTCACAGCTGTTATGGAAGCACATGAATCGAACATGAATGTATGAACGAATGAATGTTTGCGCTGAGGTACGTACGACTTTGTCTACACGTTTGGAATTATCCATATGGAAATGGTGATTTAGTAATATGGCAGAAATAGAAGAAGAACAAATTGAAAGGCAGAAATAAATAAAGCAAGAGGGAGGAAAAAAAAGAGGAAGAAAGAATTGTTTTACATTTTGTACAGCAGAAGAGGGAGAGAGACTCAGATTCATCGTCATTCCTCAGAGAAAAAAAGGCTCAGGCTTGTGGCTTACAGTCAAAGGGGAAAGATCTGGTGTTGCAGTCCCAAAGCTCCTGGAGGCTGTAGCTCACAAAGCCTCTCATTTCTGTGGCCTCCACTTTAACTTGGCCCTATACCCTTTACTGTAGCAGTGGTGTTATCCTTAATTCCTTATACATAAGAAGAAACCAGATACTATGGGAAAACTTTCTGCTGGTTGACAGCTGTTTGACTATGGCTGTATGTGTGTATAGAAATCGACCTCCTTTCAGACTGGCACAGCAATCTAGAGGACTTGTACCAGTTGCATTTGTTTGCTTCCTGTCTGAAAGGGACTCAGAGTAAACTTCTCTAAAATGCCGCTCTGCAACTAATTACATTTTCTGTAATATAGCTCTATAAAGCAGTTTAATGCGCAAGATCATAACACAGATTTGACTGTGAAAAAAAAACAAACATTTGCAACCTACGTACCTTAGTTAGAATTACTATGCATTGGTCTGATTGTCCTATTACAGCCAGTGATGAGGTAACAAAGACATCTGAGGTTGCTTTCAGACAGACATGGTTCTGGTTCTGGCTCCATTCTGGATTCTCAGAACCTTGGTGCTTTTTGATGAACCAGCCCGTGTTCACACCAGTTTAAGTGGGACCAAAGTGGGAGTATGTTACTCCGCGAGTCCGCGTTACTCAGGTGGAAGTAAACACAACAGTGGCGAAATGGCTTTTTTGCTGTCTTATCCTTCAGTGTTTTAAGTTTATAATCATTTGGTCTGGAGTTTGAGTGAACCCAGCCTTGGCCATCTCTTCCACAAGTTCAGGTTAGGGTTACTGACGATGTTACGGTTTGTGAGGTAAAAACTTAAAGAATCTATTCTTCAGGTTCCTGAACCTACTATTTTTTCAATCTGAATGCACCTGCCGGTTCAAAATTGGGTTCGGAAACTGGAACCAACACGGAGCCCTGTCGGTGCTAAACCCCTATCACTGGCTCTTGCAGTAAACAACCATCTGCCTCATAAATAAACATCCTGTATTTCCCGGTATTGTGTAGCCAGATGATTCAATACAACACAAGCAGCAGGTCTATCTGGGAATAGTTCAGTCACGTTTGAACAGTCAAAGCCTGTGTGAAAGCCAAAAGGCCATAAGTTATCCACCTGAACCCAGCAATGTTACACATTCCACGTCTGTAAGGAACTACAGAGAGAGAAAACCATGACAGACACTGTGCCCTGAGAAAGGGAGGGAAAGCTCCGGGGCCCTGCGGGGAATGAGATAAGAGGTGAACTTCAGGGACTCTACCTGCTGGGACCTTTTCTTGTGTTAGGAGTGACAGTGCTGAAAACCCCTATGGGGATGGCTCTGTTCCCGTGAAGGTCTGCTGCTTGGAACTACATTATGTTTCACTACCACCTGTGGCCATTTCCTGTACACACACTCACTCTCTCACACACATTCACACGCTCAGTGACACTTGCTGCATCTAGCTTCCTCAGGACCAGCTTAGAAATGTGACGCCTGCGATGTTGCTGTCGCATTGGCGTCATCTACATCCTCAGTTCTCACTTCCCCATAATTCATTATCACCTGAACGACTGTGTTAGTTGCTTCACATCTTCTGTCAGAGCCCGGCTTCTATACAAGACTTTATACTCACAGAGCAAAGTCATGCTTTTATATTCATGCATGATATCTCAAATGAGCCCTGACTGAAAGGAACTGGATGCCTATGAGTGGCCTTTGAAGTGGGAACAAAGAGAATTCCTGCCCTTCTCACTACTGACACATCTTTCTCTCTCTTTCTCTTTCTCATTCTCTTTCTTTCTTGCTCTCTCCCCCTTTTTTCTTTCCCTAAATAGCACACCTGTAATCACCAATTCCTTTTCAACTTGCCTTCCCCCCTGGAAGCAATGGTGGTGATACATAGCTCTTCACCTTGCTCTTCCCCCAGCTTGGCTAAAGTAATGGGCTGGTTAAAAACCGAGAAGGTGAGGATACTTTACTTCATCTGTTTTTCTGTGACTTTCTCTGACTGTAGTTACTCTCTCATTAGATACTGTAGGCTGAGAGGCAGAGATGATTCAGGTAGACAGCAAGGTCAAACATGCTGTCTGTATTACAAATTGGATTGTACAGATACAACCCTGAAAACACAGACGCATGGCAGCATCCTAAACACTCACAGTAATACAAACAGGTGCATACCTCAGGCCTGAACACGCTTCTGCAGGCACACGATACTCACACCAGGAGAGGTGCAAACACACTGACCTCTTTTCAGGCCTGTAGAGTCACACCTCTGTGCTGTGAGCTATTTTTAGCTTCCCTGTCCTCAGACTGTTAACCCATAATGCCCTTACATCTTACAAAGCGTATGCCCAGTGTGGGATCCAGTCAGGCTGCACACACATTCGTGTTAAAGCATGAACTTGCATACAGTGCTGTACACAAAATGTAACATGTATGTAGTCTTAATGTTAGGTTGTCAACCCATCATGATGTCACCCAGTGGTTAAGCTTATTGGACGTCACCATCTTGGTTTGATGGAGCTAGAAAAAAAAACATACTTGGACACGAGGATGAGGCTGAGAAGGAGGTTTGAGGGGTGGATCTGTCCCGAGTTTTTACTAAAATGTAATTCATTCTAGACCAGACCTGTCAATCAACCAGGCACAGCCATTAAAATACCCACATTTTTAAGGTCTAATATACGATTATTAAGGCATTATTTTCATAAAGACCACAGGACGAATGTACTAGGGGTGTGGATATTTAAAGTGACACTTCAATGACCAGTGGTATTGCATTTTGACTTTGGTATACCTGCATTGGCTTCACTTTCCAAATCATACATATACAGTCCATTACATGCTTCAAACACATCAGACATTGTATTTGCATTTTACAATAAGCTATCGGTAACGCAGCTTTGACTCTTAGCTCCAGAGTCTGGATCTGTACCTCCACATCATCACAGGTTGCAGGAGGCATCAGCCCTCCACAGCTCCTGCCAACACTAATGTTAGCTCACTAGTATTAGCATTAATCTGACAAAAGACAAGCTAAAGAAGATGAAGCACAGCTTGAAACAAGCAAGTACAAATGAAACAAATTAGCTACAGCCGACAAAGACAAACAGCAGTGGGCATTAATGAAATAAAGCTTCATTAATATGGAGCATGGCCTGTCAAGATAAAAGAAGGTTAGACGTAAGGTATTTACTTGATTAGACTTGATGAGTTTTTAAACCCATTGTACTGTTCTTTTTGTGTGTTACACTTCCTGAACGTTAACATAATTTAGGGGCCAGCCAAACTCCTTTTCAAGTGCAAGGAAGGGAGTGTGACTATTTCTACAAAAATGACTTAATTGACTGTGATATAAGCACAGGAAGCAACTTAAATGTTAATACTGTTAACTACAAGACATGGACAGGTAAGTATGATGACTGACAGTAACATTATAGACATTAAAGTCAGTTGTAGGTAGGTAAATGCTTATATTATGTTATCTTCAGCTTTCACCAGTGAATGATTTGCAGCATCGCTTAAAAGATTTACACAGGAAATTAACTGATAAATTTCCTACCATTCAACAAATCTGCTGATTTGGCAGCACTAATGGCATTAATGTGTGCCAGTAATGCTGCATTGAAAAAATCGATATCTTATCTCCATATCAAACTCTTGAGTTATCTTACTTCAGTCAAAGGGGCATTGCACAAAGCACCTTCTCCAAAATGTTGCCACAAACTTGAGCACACTGTTGTTTATATTATCAGTGTGCTATAGCAGCATTGAATTGGAGGAAAGCCAAGCTGTTTGTTACGATCCCTCATCAGAGGCTCTAAGTCAGAGCCCATACTGCTGTCAAAATGTTATTTATTTAATAATGCATTCATCTCTCCTCCAGAGACTGCTGTAACCCGGCCGTTATCCTCCACTCATCCTGCCCAGTGTGGGGCAAGAGCCTGCGGCCACACACTCCTCTCTCTGCTCAGTGTCCCACACTGCTGCCCAATTCTCTTTGTCCATCTTCGTTTCAGCCACTGTCAGTCCTTCTCTCTCCCCCTACATTATTCTCTATGTCTTCAAACTGCACTAACAAGATGGGAGAGAGCGCTGCTGTTTGACCTTGGTTTGTGTGAGGAGTATGTGGAGGTGTACATGCTTGTACCGCACTCCACTTGTATTGTGTGAGAAAACTGACATGTTCCCTCATGGTAATAAACATGTGCTGTCAAATCCCATTCATTCCCAGTCTGTCTCTTTTTGTTCCAGCAAGGATGCCTCTTTTATAATGATGTGGGAGATTGCAAAATTAGAACGTGAAGGATGTCAACAGCAAAAATTTAAGATAAAAATAAATAAATAAATAAATAAATAAGAAAACACTTAACAAACAAGAAAAAATATTTTGGGTTGGGCTGTGATACTTTGAGACCAATGTAATGTGACAGCATGCCAACATGCTCAGCATGGCAATGCAAACATTTACAATCTGCATCGTCTGGAGCATCCCAGGATTTTCTCATTAATACAAAATATAAAGTAACAAATAAAGGCTGATGGTAACACGTTTAGTTTTGCAAAAAAATCTGGTTATTAACCAAAGTATTGGACAAACTGAAAAACTTTACCTGATGATGTTCGGAAAGTCACAGGAATCACTATAAAGTTTTGACAATTCATCCTGAGGATAACTATAGTCTATGTGCTGAGCTTTATGCCAATCCACCAAATAGCTGTTGACACATTTCACTCAAAAACCAAAAATGTCAACCTGCTGACGGCAGGAGGGTGAAATGTGTTTGCCTTGTGCTGGGGTCTAAATTACTTGCTGTGGATGTCAGGTGTCTGACATATAGCAGAAGCTAGAGAGTAGCTACTGCTGTGCTTATTGATAAAACACAGCAAACAACAAACCCAATTAAGGCGTCATGTTGATGTGATGGATTGAGAATCTCAGGCAATTTCAAGTCTTTGCCTTACTCTGAAAAAATAGCAAGCAGAGGGAGCAAGAACCACCAGCTTGTCCTTTAAATGGCGAGACTGTTCTCTGTTAATTACAAAATGATCCTCCTGTCTTCATTGCTCATATCACTGAGGGTTTGGGTGCCTTAGGGTTAATAGCGTTTAACCAATCCAACATGCTGACTTCAATACTATAGTCTTTATCCGTTCTGACTGTTTAACAGCAACATGAAACGATTTTATAGATACTGTTGTGACAGGTTTTATTATCAAGATCAACACTATAATAGATGCACAGAGAAAATCAACCCTTGTGTTGTGCTCTGAAAAGTACAGACATGAATTATGCAACAGAGGAGGAGTATGAAAAGTCAGGGAGTGAGAGAGAGAGAGAGAGAGAGAGAGAGAGAGAGAGAGAGAGAGAGAGAGGGAAAGTTGGTACACACTCCTCACACAAATGCACACACACACAAAATTCCTTTCCGAACCCAATTAGGCTCTGTACGTCTGTTTGATCCATGGCACTGCATGGATGCAAAACCAACACAAACAAAAACGCTTCTCTGGAGATTACATAACCCAGTATAATATGAATACCTCTCTCTCCTCTCACCTATACTTTTCTCTTTCTCTCTCTTGCTCGTTCTCTGCTATCAGCCAGGGCCACTGCCACTACAGGCATGCTTTTTATTTTTATTTTAACGCAACACGGAAGCAGATGATTGGGCAGATTGGGAGAGAAAAATCATGAGTTAATCATGGCAGCGGTGCAATAAAGCAAAACTTTGTGAGGCATAGAAAAAAAAATACCCTAAACTTTCAAGGCAAATGTATTTTAAGCTACCAAAGCCAAAATTAATTTCCCTGAGGTCATTATAAATGAAATGCAGTTCAATAAATCAATATGGTCCTGACACAGGAAAATACCTGTGGTGGTGAATGGAAGACAGGAGGAGAACGCAAAAACAGAAGAGGGTAAAATGATCTAAAACACTCCTGTCTCTGTCTAATCCAGGATTTGAAGCTCAAAGAACAGCAGTTCAGGGTGTCTATGAGGTTGCATTCATCTCTTTTCTGACATGTTTTCCAAGCACATTCCCACCCCCACACAACACACATAAACACCAGAAACACAAGCGGCAAAATGTCTTCATGTACTTCTGAACCTTAACTCATCCTAACCTCGGAGACACCACACAGACATCCGCCCTGTGCATCCGGAGAGCAGCTCAAGATCTAAGGCCAGTGCCTTGGGCGAATGGCTGGACGAACTCCTTTACTTCCCACATGAAGGCTCAAACAATAGAGTTAGAATCTGTACCAGACCTTGAGAGTTAAAGGTCGCCCTGCATGACCCGGTGAGGTTGAGAAAGGTTCAACTTTATGCAAATAGCTTGTGATGAGCACAAGCAATGATTGTCTCTGACTCTGTCTCTGCCAACAGGGGCACTGTTGTTTCCCACTCAGCTACAGAGAAGTATATCAGACCAGCTGATCATTGCAAGTCAGTGTTTTTCATTGGCTTCCTACAGTAATGCTCCACAATACACTTCTTCTTACTCAGCTTCTAGGAAGTTTATGGGTCAGGAAATGCACTACATCGTGCACCAGTGTAATGGCGATGGAAGACATTATCTACTCAATCCGTGCTGTGGTTGGGGAGTTATTACCCACAAGGCACCCTTATGAATATAGAAATTCTATTCAGGAGCACCACAGTTAGCCCTAGTGGAGTTTGCACCTAAATATTTCAAATCTAACATTGCAAGAAAGCTGTTTTATATACTACATTGACCTCAAATAACATTCTTTATGCTTTGAAAGGTAAAGTGGCTGTGCATCACCATAAAGAAGATGTAACTGTCATTAAAGTGTCATCTGGCACCCCGCCATACTGTATTCAAAGCCACGCAGGGATTATTAGAGTCACACATGAGTCACCAGCTCATCTCCACTGGCGACCTTTCCCATTCTAAAAACTAACAGTGCTGTTGAATGCCTATGAATCTCATTGTCTTTATCAGGATAGATTGATGCCCATTCACTGCGTCTCCATTTGTCTCTCTGGAGGCTTCCGTCTTTGTCCCCGCTACCCTTCTTACTTCCAATACGCCAGCTGATGAATCCTGAGGAGCTGAAACCCACTGTATTATAGTCCTCGGCCTTTCATCATGCGCTTTCTGTGGATTCACAGGCCATAAGTCATTGTTTGTCAACATGCACATCATAAAAAAACAAAGTCATCTCTTCAACTGACAGGCCAATAAATACTATAATGACTTCAGTGTTGTTGGTAATGGTGTTGGACTCTGAGGCCGAAAGGCAAAGACAGTAAGGTGAAGCCGAAAGCAAGGAAGAAAGGGCAAAGCACTGATCATTTCTATTGGCTCATACTGATGATTCATATCTGGTCAGAGTCGGTACATAAAGTCACCCACATGTTTGATGAAATATGTTACAGTAAGTGATGAAAGAATCTATTACAGTGCTCGGCTGACATTTTTATGGCAGCTACAGCGGTTAAATCATAGGGTAGAAAAAGTGATCTTAAAGGGCGTAGAAAGGTTGCCATGTGCTAACATATATAAACATAATCCTACATTTCAATAGGAGACCATTTAGGATTAGTTGTGAATGTGTTACCCCTCAGCAAAAAAAGTAATCTCTTTTCACCTTCTCACTTCCATCTTGTGTACTTTCCCTCCTCTTCCCATCCCCTTCTAAAAAGTCACAGCTGGCACAGGCTGACACAGTGTGGCATTGCCAAATAGTGTCCATTAATGTGGCAGACGCGCTCTTCCCGCTGATAGCTAATACCTGCTAGTGGGCATGAAAGCGTCCAGACTCATTCATAATTACTGATTTACCGATGCTTTGATGGACTCTGACTCTGAATATGAAAACAGTTTCCAGCCCCGGCAACTATCAACGCCTGGAGCCGAGGCTTAGATGGCCGCGCTGACGTCTGTGATGGTGCGATGCTTAAATGCATTTCTCTGTGACAGAGTATAACTGTGGCTGGCTGTGAGCTGCAGTAATGAGCCCGGCGTATGATGAGAAGCTGGTTCTGGACAGGAAGCAGGTTGTAGAAAGCATTAACGGTCTGCCTTGTATGCAAAGCTAAGTGAACTAGAGGCTATTTCCTGCCTCCTCCTGGGTGTTAGTGGGGATGCAAAGAGTGGTGCTGCTCCCTCTGGATTGGACTAATTGCGGTATTTGTCAGCAGTTCCATTAGAGAGCATTTCATTTCCACTCAAGCTATTGTAATATGCTAGCAAGGCACAAAGAGAGCATGAGCAGTATTGCTCCTCTACGGATTTCACCGTAAACAAGGCCATAGAGCCACTTGGAGATGAGAAGACAAGAACATGAGTGTCTGATTTACAATTCCCCTTCCCGATGTGCAGGTGTCACTGCAACAAGTTTATAATTGGTCTGAGGGGGTATGATCTCACACATTGGACACAGGAGACACATTGACTGGCATGTGGGTGCTGAGATTCACTCTCTGCTTCATCACAGCGCGCGCACACACACACACACACACACACACACACACACACACACACACACACACACACACACACACACACACACACACACACACACACACACACACACACACACACACACACACACACACACACACACACACACACACACACGCCCACATGTTTGTCTTCAAACCAGTAAGAGACATACAAGCTGTTCTATTTTTACACCCTGCTCACAAATTATATCTTTTCCTGACCGGCGATGCTGAGAACGTGAACCATATACGAATGAGGACGCATATAAATAGCAGCAGCTACATGCACAGACACATATACATACAAAGACACCCGCCCACACAAAGACGGAGCAGGATGATTATTTAGCATTGCAGAACTGTTTCTTCTGGCCCCGTGTGGGCATGCATCATTAGTTGCCATCAGTATGACGACTGCGATGATAGCACAGACAGCAAACACTGTCTATAGATGGCTGATGAGGCGGATAACATGGCAAAGACACGGCTCTCTATATGCCAACCACTGACTCACTAGAATCAGCGGCTGACGCAGATTTGGACATTTTAAAATAGTTGTAGCTATAGTTATAATCTCTAGTTAAATCCAGCCATGTCACAGTCTCATCAGATGGCACTTGGAAGGATTTAACTGTATAGCTACAGGCATGTAACACAGAGGACATGACGTGAAGGAGTGGGTTTGGTTCGAAAAAACTAGTTGTAGATATTCTTCTCCGGGTGGTTTGAGGCGATAAAAGGGGAAGAGCCGACTTCACTGCAGCTCTAATAAACCATAGCAAAGGGCGACAAAAGGGCTTTTTAGGAAACTGGAGTAATTATTGTGGAAATTCACATTGCACAAAAGCAGGCTGCTGTCTGGTGTGTAGTTTCCAGAGTGGGCGTTGAGAGGGCAGGAGGTGAGTAATGTCAGTGTGAGGGCCAGAATTTAACTGGTCAAAGGTCACTGACCCGATTGAAACCATGATGACCACCTCGCCCTCAGGCACACGCTGTTGAATGCATGTTGAGGTTGGTAGCCAGTGGCCACATGCACAGTGCAGCATGTCACAGGCAAATGCACATAAGAAAGAAGGCATTTTAAAAGTGTTTTTTGTGAATGATCTGAACACTTTGATCAGACACATTTTTTATTCCCTTTATTCTGTTTTAGTCCGTGTTATGACAACCAGAGAGAGAGAGAGAATTCTTAAATCCTGGATATACCACTGTCTTCACTGGGAGCTGTAATGTAATAGGTGCATAATTAAATGTTGATGCATAATCTGGGTTAAGGCCCCTCTGTGTGTCTGTGCTGTGTTGGTAGGGGAGGGGCTACCACATCGCAAGGGAAGAAAGCATGGAGCTCAGAAAAAACACACACGCACACACACACAGAAACAACATCCTCAGATGCTACATCTGGAGTCACCATGGCAACCGTGTTTTCCCAGGAGTAAGCCAGCTGACAATCAAGTGTTGTTGAAATGATATGTGTGCGAGCGTGCGTTTTGTGTGTGTGTGTGTGTGTGTTCCCGTCACCAGGCTGATGGGGCAAGACAGAATTTAATCTCGGCAGATTAAGTGTGTCTGTGTTTATCATAAAGACTCCAACCATAAAAGACAGCGCGAGATCACAATCAAACAGGATTTATAGGATTTCCACACTAATGACTGGCCTGTGGAGGATAGCGTGGTAGAAAGTGGAGATGGGAAAATAAGAGGGGCGAGAGTATGAGGGAAAATTAGCCGAGAAAGAAAGAGAGCAAGAGAAAGAAGGGAGGACCAAAGGGTGAAAAAGAGGGTCAGGGGAGAATTAGAGGGAGAAACAGAAAGAGAGATAGCAGGAGAGAGGCACAGTACATGGTTTAATTAGACGGTCTATAAATAACCTGGGGTCTGACATTTGAACATGGAGACCTATTGAATGTCTCTCTGTGTTTTCTGCTAGATGTGCCTGATGTTTGAACACATGCCACCAATTTTTGTGCTCTCCTCCTTCTCCTCCTCCTATTCATGCTCGCTCTCTCTCTCTCTCTCTTTCCCACTTGTCATTTCTCTTGTCTATTTTCTCCCACACATGCAGACACACCGATATACCCACATATGTGCATGCTTGTCAGTCATGTCTCTATATAATCCTCGCTATATGTGTACCAGGCGTGAGTGAAAATGACATATCAAAAACAGTTCTTTTTTTCATTAGCTGTCAGGAAGAGGAATGAACACACAGACAGACTTGGCACCCAGCATGATGTCAATACCCAGCAATCTCCCGCACCGAAAAACATATCTGTCACCTTCTGTTGACACTGGAACACAAACTCTGCAAGAGATTTGACGACAGGTCGATTACACACTGGGCCTGTAGAGCCTTTTGGGTCAATGATAGCAACACAGAAAGTTATTCTCGCTACATTCAGCTTGTGCTACCTCTATTTAGCATCTGCTGACTGTAATTCCTTTATGTAGTTTTCGCCTGTCCTTGCGTCCCCCTTAAAAGCTCTCATCTATCTCTAGGAAAGTTGCTATGGGAACTCTTGTTGCTGCAACAGGAGGGATGGGCTCGAAATCTGAGTTGGAGAGCTGTGAAACAACATTTTATGGATGACTAGGAGAAAGGGAGAGCATAAAAAGGAGGAGGAGTAAGTCCTCTGTATCTCTCTGTCAAAAACAAAGAGTGGGAAACACGAGGGAGAGGTGTGGATTGGACAGGCAGGAGAACACTGCCGAAGTGAAGGAGGGGACACTGAGGTTGTTCATCTCTGTCTCAGGAGAGCCTACCTGATTTGCCAGCAATAAGACCAGTCATTACTCACTAAAGCCCAGTGGTAACACTTCTACACCT
The DNA here is from genome assembly GCF_905171665.1 of Trachurus trachurus. NCBI lineage: Eukaryota > Metazoa > Chordata > Actinopteri > Carangiformes > Carangidae > Trachurus > Trachurus trachurus. The sequence continues at coordinate 21,804,858 of NC_139901.1, read as the reverse complement.
CGCTCCCCCAACCTCCATCTCATCTTGTACCCATCCATCACCCCGCCTCCCCCCCCTCTCCAGCCCCTTCTCCCGTGTAATGTGTGCAGAGGGTGCTAAAAACCACGCAGAGGTGAGGGAGTGAAGTCAGCCCCAGACACGTATGGACAGAGGACAGTTGATCAATAGAGGCGGAGCAGCAGTGGTGACCAGATGAGATCACAGTGAGAGGGATCACAGCGAGAGAGGAGAGAAGAGGAGGCACAGGCAGGAACATGAAATAGGTCTGCGTGAAACTGCGGGTGTCATTGGCTTTAAATAGATTCCACATAATGTCATTACGTCTCCTAATGGTTGAAAGGGAAAAAACCCCCAGCTATGGTTGCCTCTATTCATAATCAGCAGCATTTTCATAACAGTATTTGTTTACTTTCCCTGGAGGGAAGGAAAAGGAGAAAAGCATGTGATTACTACGGCAGCCCTCAGAACGAATGAGGCAGAACCTGCCTCAAACTTCTGGTTCGCTCTGCTAGGACCCTGGATCTCGTCGCCATGCCGCCACGTATTTCAGCGTGAAATCGGGTGCTTTTGTTGCACGTTGGAACAAACACTTGTGTGTCTTTGTGAAACCGGCTTCCGAGTGCGTGACTGTGTGTGCTTGTTGAAAACCTTTTCTTTTTTCCTCTCTCTCATTCAATAGGCTGGTAATAAGGTTTTAGTCTGCCAATATGGTGCAGCCGATAAGCACAAAGGCCAATAATCCATACAAATATTAGCCCAGGTTTCAGAAATGGCTCCGCTGAATGAGAGAATTTGTGCACGTCGGCCAGTGTGTGTGCATGTTTGTGTTGGTGGCTGCGTGTGCATTGTGCATGTTTGTTTGCACATTTATTGGATCATTTGGAAAACAAGACTTGTAATCAAAATGGATAAACAAAAAAAATGCTTTATTGAGTTGCTGGCAAATTTCTCTGTACTGTGAGAACATGCACATACACAGCTAACACAGACTGAGTAAACCCAAGTATACCTCACATGTTCTGGTGGGCGTGTGTGTGTGTTTGTGTCACCGTTAAGCCTGTGACCCTTGAATTTGGATCAAATTATACTGTAGTGTGGTCTCAATTTATCGCTGGTTTCCCCCCACACTGAGTCTAAGTTGTGTATTTGTATTATTGTGCAGAAGTGTACACATTCAAATCTTCAGGGCCACACTGTGTGTACATGTTGACTTTTTATTACTCTGCACATCTTCACTGTTTATTTTACGCATGAAGAACTTTTTTTATTTTATTAATCTAACACTGACTTGTCTGGCCTCATTATTTCATCCATACTGCTCACTGAAACTATGATGCTACTGCATGGCTGACAACATGTATTTCATGCCATCTGCACTCCAGTCTCACGCAACACCGCACACAGTCTTAATACACACACACACACACACACACACACACACACACACACACACACACACACACACACACACACACACACACACACACACACACACACACACACACACACACACACACACACACACACACACACACACACATATAGGCTACACCCACCATTAAAAAATGGACACAACTATACAGCATGGTGTTATTTACTACATCTCATGGTCTCAATGGAAGAATTCATGAGAACTTAAGTAACCTTTGATTGATAGTTGCACACATTATTCCTTAGTTAGTAGTAATGTGGGGCTTCTGTGGTCAACAGCCTGTGTAACGACATCTTAATAGCAGGTATTTTCTATTTCGTGGTGTTGGATGGTTAAAACCCAATAATTTCATTATAGATCCCCTGACGGAAATCAATACCTTACCGAGTTGAGGTCAATACATTTGCTCCGAAAGGGATCAATAAGTCACTAACACGGAAAGCGCAAAGGCCTGCATGGAAACACACACATGTTCTTTTCTGGCTACCTACAATCTGTAATCTGTGCTCACGAACTCAGCATCCAGCACAACCAGTGTTACCCAGTTGTATTACACAGTCAGGCCAGGTGGGATATAGGATTTGAGCAAAAAAAACAAATAAATCATCTTTAAATCCGCTGTGTTTCAAAGTATACTTCAGAAAACAAATGTAGAGCCTGAGGCAGGAACAGTTTTCCAACAGAAAACAACAGTCCTCTTGAATAAACTGTGGGTGGACAGTGCACTACAACACATATTTGTCACGCCTGTTTGTACAGTACTGCTCAATATGTGGTGTTGAAGAAATTATCCAACTGTTCCAAACCACACTGGAAATAAATCATGCCATGCTGATATATAAAATGTGACTATGTATGCGTTATAGTATGTGACTTTTTTTTTTAAATATTAACTTGGCCAGCCTTCTTTTTCCCCTTCTAAAATCTCCCATCCTCTCTGCACATAATCTTATTGCAGGCAGCGCATAATAAAGCAGTCCCTCTCTTTAAAGCCATGCTGAGCCAGAGGTAGCAGTGCCCTTGTGCTCATCTGTGGCCTCCAGGTAACCACTGTGCTACTGTATTAGCCAGGCTGGATTGGCCTCTGTGCCTGCTTAATGTGGGCACTCAGGAAGACTGGACTCTAAAGTAAGTCAGTGGAGCATGGACAACACACAGATACACTCACACAAACACACAACGCACACATGGTGCACGCACAGAAAGCCACACAGTGCCACCACATGCGTGCATGTTTCTTGGCAGTTTACCATCTTTGGGCTGAGAGGCTTTCTGGGTCAGAGTCATGTAGTTAATTTACCAGGGACAGACTAAAGGCTGAAAGGGACAACATAGTTACTAGTGAGCAGATTTCCCACTACTCCAACCACTCACAACATTTTTACACCAACGAAGGCAGACGCATCCAAAAATGCATCAGATGATTAAGAAATGATGTCCTGGTATGATACGCTCCCATCTGCGCCACGGTGGCTTGAAACCTTCATCAGCTCAACCCTGTGCATTAATGCTCCCCCTGTATCCTGAAGCATAATGTCATACGCATTAGCACTCAGGTTGAATGCTGTACACTTGTTGTTGGTGATGCCGCTGCCGTTGCAATGAGCCATTTGAACTAATGATTTGTTTCTATACAGAGCTCTTCTAAGAGCTGCTATTGATCTGTCTGTCTACGACCACAGGAGATTGCACATGGGTTCGTGTGTCTGACTAAATGTTTTGAGGGTGCAGTACACAAGAGTCACTGTAGCCGCACACATAAAAGAAAAACTCACTCGCATCCCTACAAAATGCATTTTGAGGACATTTGTGTTCACTTAAGCCCCAAATCCTCTTTGACCAAAAATCCTCAAGAGGATAAGACACAAGGGCAAAAGGTGATTGGGAACAACAATGAGTTGGATTTACTGATTCTTTAAACATGTTTTTGGAAAGTGAAGGTCATTTAAAGTTAATTTCAGAGATGAAGGCTTCAATCGTAAGCTTCCCTGGTCCAGACTGACCTTAAATTTGTGGCCTAAAAACCACAGTCCTTAACTTCTGTCTGACTGTGTGTTTGTGCATATTATCTGTAATCTATCTGATGTTGCGGCTGCACCCGGTGGTCTCAGCTGCTGAGGATCCCATGAGAGACCTGCTATGTGACAGAAGACCCTTGCATTCAGTCTTACACACAATCCCACACACTCGAGACCTACACAAGCCAATACCGCTGACGTATAGACTTAGGGGTCTCCCAGGAAGCATTAGATGGTCACATGATGCGGGTAAACATTCGGACCAAACAGACTAAATTAAACACACTCCAGAGACAGATCATGGGAGGACTCTACAGAGGCTGAGTGGTCGCAAAGCAGATAAATGGTCACGTACATTATAGCTTTTCCGATAAACAACAGGAACAATGAATTCCAGATACGTGTTACTTCCATATAAAAGGCTCACGATAAATCTCTTGTTTCTTTCTGCGACAGGAAGAGCGATGTGGTGCACATTACATCAGGCAGCAGCGGGGCAGCCTGCACACTGCCTGCACGCTGCCTGCTGTTCAATTGTGAGTATCACAGATTACCAAGGTGTTACGCAGCGTTTGGCCCTCCTGCCAGTGCAACATACTATCTTCTGTCATTGTCATTTCCCTGGAAATTGAGGTGAGGGTTCAGTGGTTCCTCCTTACCCATCACAGACAGCAGCAACGCGGGGCCAGCGCCTGGCGAAGAGAACGCCCAGTGGTTGGGTTAATGCAGGTTAAATTATCAACATCACAAAGGAGGAAGCCTGACTAATCACTCGCTTGATGCGATTTCCCATTCTCTTAGAAATGAATGGAGGTCAAGCTGCAGCAGGTTGGTTCAGGCTCTCGGCAAACACAGCGCGTGCGTGCATGTCCGCGAGTGCGTGTGTGTGTAATGGTTGGTGTAAACTGCTGGGACCACTTATCTCCTGCAGGAGCCTCAGTGAAAAAAAACTGTTTATTTTTCATTGCTGACCATAAGAAGGGACATGATTCTATATTATAGTAATAAATTGCTTGCTGTCTTAAATATCTCACTCAAGGGACGACCGATGGAGCTTAGATGGGGCACAGCGCCAGACAGCCCAGGTAGATGGTTGGCCTACACACACACACACACACACACACACACACACACACACACACACACACACACACACACACACACACACACACACACACACACACACACACACACACACACACACACACACACACACACACACACACACACTTATATGTACTGTGCAGGTATTAAAGAATTACTCGTATTTTTACAACCTGGGTGATATTTTCATTCCTCTCTCCATCATGCTTAACAGTTATGTGCATTTCACTCTGCAGTATCATTAATGACAAATTGCAATGCTGTAACATATATGGCTGCAACTAATGATTATTTTCATCATCACTGAGCCTGCTGATTATTGTCCTAATTAATCGGTTAATAGCCAAACCAGACCAAACCAGAACAGTTGCCAGTTATTCTATTTTTGTTGACTGATTAATGAACTAATTAATCCAGGAATGACAGGGGTGATATAACAGGTCCACGGACTCAAGTGGATGAGTCATGCACTCAGACAGGTTGTGTAACCAGGTGTAAGAAACACACAGTTAACTTAGTACAATAAAAGAGGAGAGACTGTTTACTTAAATTATCTTTATTTGTTTTGCATCGCCAAAGTGTTAGTTTTCCTACTGCATTTGAATGCACCGCTCAACTCGCATGTTCCCACGAGGGGTACCTAGTTCTCAGCAGCCAATCAGAGGCTACGCAGGTCACGCTCAGCCTGTCGGCTCGGAGAGGAAGTGCAGTCGCGTTGCTCTTCCCGTCCTTTCGGATCCCAGCCAGAGAAGAGAGGGCAGCTGTGTGCTAAGGAGAAGAGGAGAAGAGAAAAACAGGAGAAAAACCCGGAGTTTACCTGTGAAAAAGGAGAAAGAGAGAGTCGGAGCACTTACCCAGTGGAGGTCCGGAGCCAAGTGACTGAACGAAGGAGAATTACGTCGGTAAGACGAGTCAATTATCCGATGAAAAAACCAGCTTGTTGACGCTTACCGTCGTCGTCCATGCTAATGCTAGCTCTGTGCTTAACAGGCTAACTGCTTGCCTTTCATCCGGAGAGCTGCTACGAGGTTCGGCATCGGCGTGCTCCACCTTGATACACAGAGCAACGGTGAGAAATGTGCTCTTTAGCTGCTCTGGTGCTATTTCCCTCTTGTTTTTCCGTGTGCTGAAAGAAAGCAGTGGTGATATTAAGGTTATAAGAGTAAATTGAAATGAATAATGGTGCAATAGTTCTGAACATATATGCACTTTGTGGTTATTATTTTATGCTGATGTGAATATAATTAAAGGGGAAGTGTTTTATTTTCCTTATGCCAATTTAAAAGGGAAAAAAGAGTAATTTGGTATGTTGTGAATGTGATCAATGTAAAACAATAGTTTATTTTGTACTATGCAATTTATTGAAAGACATTAATGTTATTCCAACTGAGTTAAAGTAACTAGAGGGTAATTTTTGGTGCAGATCTCAGACATGAATAGGCCTATAGTGTAAGAGTAAACTAAGCACAATTCTTTAATGCCTCTGAGTCTAACTCAAAATGTGTACTGTTATGTTATTTGCACATGGTTCTGATATGGTTATGATTAATGGTATTTTGTATGTTAATGGTTACTTACCATAAGTATTATTGAAACTGTTCACATGAACAGGTAAATGTGTGAGCACTTTAATATTTAGTTCTCATAAATGATACACTTAAGATTGAATGTTGTACAACAAAAACTGAGACAGAGATTTGAGAATTGAATAGAGATGAAGATTTATGTCAGAATTAGATGTAATGGTGTGCATCTTTTGACATCTGATATCCCTAATGATGCATCTGAGAATGGATAGTGTTGAATGTATTGTGTGACCCTGTCTACAGGTCAGGTTTTTAGGAGGACTGAAGAGTCTGAGGTTCAGGACAAACTTCCTGCTGTAACAGATGGCGAGCCAACTACCCTGAAGAAGGATCAGCACCGAGGAGATATCCACGTACACACTCATTCACACAAATAATACACTTACATTACACTACAAGGAACCTTGGAATCAGGTGAACTTGCAAAAACTCTACAACAATAAACCTGCAACAACTCCTTTTTTATTTTAAGGGCCCCAACGGACAATTTTTGGTTTTAGTGTGCACACTACTTTTTTATTTTTCTTACTGTTTGGGTTAATATTTTGGTATCCTGTACTAACCAAACCAATCACTTTGTCCACTGTAAAAATATAAGAGTGGCTACTCAATTGTTACTCTTGTGTCTGCCTCATTATTGTTGCTCAATACAGTGGCTCCTATCGAATTTAGTCTTTTCTGATTCTGGTCCAGGTCTTATCGTTAGTCCAACTTCTTATTATACTGTAATTCACTTTTACACTCCTAAAATTGGTTACAGAAGTGGCGAGCCAGCCAGGAGCCATTTGATTTGAGCATCAATATTGAAGTAATGACCAGTATGGATTTCATACAAAAGTCTGGTGTCAAAATTCCAAATGCAGTTACTGTCAGTGGAATAACTCAGGTAGCTGAACAAGATGAGCAAGTGATTGACTTTCTAAAACAGTATGGTAAACTTGAGAGAATCCTTTTGGTTGATGATTCACAGTCCGAGTTCTTTCAAAACCTGATCGTTGAATATGCTAGCGGTTCAGCCTTAGAAGGTTTAGAACCTCACTTACCGTACACGTGCATAGCACGAGGTGACCCCACTGTTGTCTATGAAGTTAAGACACTCAGTAGCGTGTACGCTACCAAGGTTGGAAGTAATGTTACCAAGACATACTTAGCTGAGCTCAAGCAACTAGCTAAGATGAGTGGCAAAGACTATAGTGTGGTGTTGAAAGAAATGATGTCTCAGATCGGGGAAGATGTTGAAGCTATGCAGCCCACAACTGAAGAATCCTCCCCCACACATGTTGAGACCACTGTCTTATCTCCACCCGCTCATCAAGAGCAACAGTCTCACCCCTCACTTCCAGATGCCACCCCAAGCAGCAACGGTGCCACTGACCATGTTCCCCTCACCAATGGAAAGAGAGCACCGTCTCTTTCAGTAAGTGACTTGAACCCACCTGACATCCAGAAGGTCGTGGTCGAGCATATTGTACGGAGGCAAGACGTTGTCCCACACATCCAATCCCAGGTGAGACTCCGCTCCTTCTCCGGCAAGACTCCCAGACCTAATCATGAAACTGACTATGACACATGGCGCACACACATTGAGTTGCTCCAGAATGATCCTAGCATGTCTCCTCTGCAAATATCCAGAAAAATCCATGAAAGCTTGCTCCCACCAGCAGCTGATGTAGTTAAAGGCTTACGGCCTGAGTCACCGCCTGCAGCCTACCTACAGCTTCTAGACTCAGCCTTCGGTACTGTGGAAGATGGAGAGGAGCTTTTCGCTCAATTCCTGAATACCCTCCAAGACCCAGGTGAGAAATCATCCACTTACCTTCATCGGCTACAGTTAGCCTTGAACAGAGCAACAAAAAGGGGGGGAGTTACACATGAAGAAGTAGACAAACATCTTATTAAGCAGTTCTGCAGGGGATGTTGGGATAACACCTTGCTCAGCGCCCTGCAACTGGAGCAAAAGAAGAGCAGCCCACCCCAATTCTCAGACCTCTTGCTAATGATTCGCTCCGAAGAAGACCGACAGCAAGCAAAATCCTGTCGTATGAAAAAACATATTGGCATCACAAAGCAAAGAGCTCAGGTGCAGTTCCACGGTGCATATGTTTGTGAACCAGAGGAGAAAGATGAGAGCAGCATCAGTGCTATTGAGGATCTGAGAAAGCAAGTGGTGAGTCTGCAAAGTCAACTAACTACATTCATGTCACAGAAAAACACCAAAGGAGCTAGCAGCAAGGGATCTGCAGGGAAGCAACAGAGCAGGATGTCAAAGCCAAATGATACAGACATGCAAAGACAAACCAAAAAGAAACAGACATACAAACCCAAGCCCTGGTACTGTTTTAACTGCGGCGAAGACGGGCACATCGCCCCCTGCTGCACCGACCCCGCAAACCCCGACCTAGTGGCAGAAAAGAAGAAGCAGTTGGAGAAAAAACAGCGCCAGTGGGAAGCACAAAATGATTCAAACTTACCTTTAAACGACTAACAGTTCCTGTTGTGGGACAAACAGGGGCTGAGGAGAGTCAACAACGTCCCTCAGACGTGAACAATGAAGAGAAACCCCCCGTTGAGATCAACAAAGACATTACACATACAGAGAACATTAAAGCTCAAACATGTTCCAGCTTACATCATTCAAAGCAGAACCAACCGTTTCGACTCCCCAAACGGCTGGTTGGCATCAAGAGCACAGCCCAAGTGACTGTGAGAGGTGAAGAGGTCAACTGTCTTCTTGACTCAGGCTCACAAGTTACCACCGTACCTGAGTCATTTTACAAGCAGCACCTTTCAGAGCAGAAGATTAAGCCGCTTCATGACCTCTTAGAAGTGGAAGGCGCAAATGGCCAGCTAGTGCCTTACTTTGGCTATATAGAAATGACCATAACCTTTCCAAAAGACTTCATAGGAGTCCCAATAGATGTAAACACACTTGCCTTAGTTGTTCCTGACACTTCACAGTCCTTCATGCTCATAGGTACGAACACTCTAGATGTACTGTTTGACATTTACTCAGAGACTGACTTAACCAATCGCCAGCCCCTCCCACATGGCTACAAAGTAGTTTTCAAGGTCATTGAGCTAAGACGGAAGCAGGCAAGCAACAACCACCAGGGGGTAGTAAAGATGCAAGGCAAGACGCCTCAAGTCATTCCAGCCGGTGAAACTGTAGTGGTGGAGGGAGTTGCTCTTGTCAGCAGTCTTCAGGATGAGAAATCCGTCGTCATTGAGTATCCATCATCATCCCCCTTGCCAGGTGGCCTGCTGGTAAAAGCTGGTCTAGTTGATTTCCCCCAGCTACGACCCCATAAGCTGCCAGTCGTCATAAGCAACGAGTCTGACCATGACATCGTCATTCCTGCTAAGTGCACTATTGCAGAGGTTAGTGCTTATCAGACCATCCTATTAAAGGAGCACAGCATAGCCAAGCAATCAGAATCTCTCCAGAGACCTCCAGAGACCCAGTCATCTCAAGAACCCACCTTGAATTACAATTTCGCTGATTCCCCAGTCCCACTCGAATGGAAGCAACGCATCACTCAGCAGCTCAACAACATGGCTGATGTGTTTGCGCATCATGACCTGGATTTTGGCCGGACGGACCAGGTGCGACACCACATAAAACTCTCTGATGAAAGTCCCTTCAAACTGCGTGCCCGACCGATCCACCCACAGGACATTGAAGCTGTCCGCAGGCACATTAAAGAGCTTCTTGATGCGGGAGTTATCAGGGAGTCAGAGTCACCATTTGCATCACCCATAGTGGTAGTCCGGAAAAAGAACGGCCAAGTCCGGTTGTGCATCGATTATAGGCGTCTAAACCTCCAAACTATAAAGGACGCGTACAACCTTCCAAAGCTGGAGGACACATTCTCAGCCCTCAATGGTTCTCAGTGGTTCTCAGTTCTCGACCTTAAGTCGGGGTACTACCAGATCGAGGTTGAAGAGGCAGACAAACCGAAGACGGCCTTCGTGTGTCCGCTCGGATTCTGGGAGTTCAACAGAATGCCTCAAGGAGTGACGAATGCCCCCAGCACGTTCCAAAGGTTAATGGAACGGTGCATGGGGGATATGCATTTGAAAGATGCGTTGGTCTTCCTTGATGACGTCATAGTTTTCTCCAGAACCCTTGAGGAGCACGAAGAAAGACTCATGAGAGTGCTAACTCGTCTCAAAGAGTTTGGGTTGAAGTTATCCCCAGAGAAATGTGTCTTCTTCCAGACATCAGTCCGTTATCTGGGTCACGTAGTCTCCAGAAGTGGCGTTCAGACAGATCCTGAAAAGATTTCAGCCCTGAAGACATGGCCTGTCCCCCAGACTCTACGGGAGCTGAAATCCTTCCTCGGTTTCGCTGGGTACTACAGGAGGTTCGTTAAGGGTTACTCCAGCATCGTAAAGCCCCTCCACGGCTTAACCTCCGGCTACCCACCTCTCCACAAGAAATCGAAAGTGAAACTAACAGACACAAGACAGAAAACAAACCAATACCATGACCCAAAAGAGCCCTTCGGGGGGCGCTGGACGCCAGCTTGCCAGCAAGCTTTCGAGGCAGTCATCCAGAACCTCACTACAGCCCCTGTACTAGCCTTTGCTGACCCCCAGAAACCCTATATACTGCACACCGACGCCAGTACCACCGGGCTCGGTGCTGTGTTATATCAGGAGCAAGAGAGCCAGCTCAGAGTCATAGGCTACGCCAGTAGAGGGCTGTCAAGAAGCGAGAGCCGCTATCCAGCGCACAAGCTAGAGTTCCTGGCGCTCAAGTGGTCGGTCACCGAAAAGTTCAGCGACTATCTGTACGGCAACCACTTCACCGTTGTAACGGATAGCAATCCGCTGACTTACATCCTGACAACGGCCAAACTTGACGCGACCAGCTACAGGTGGCTAGCAGCGCTGTCCACATTCTCCTTCAAACTCCTCTATCGTCCAGGAAGGCAGAACGGAGATGCGGATGGATTATCACGCAGACCACATGGAATGCTAGCAGACGATCTGAAATCACAAAAAGAGAGAGAACGCATACAGCAGTTCACACAAGATCACCTCTCTGATCCAAACAACATCAATGCAGTTGATCAGTCTGTTGTGAAAGCAATCTGCGAGAGACAGCTCACCTACAGCGTCAGTCCTGATGGTGAGAGAGAGGGAGATACAGATCGTGTTGCTTTAGTGGAGGTTCTTGCCATGTCTCCCAGTGCGGTGCCTGACAGCTATGGACAAGAGGAACAGTTTGGAGGTCTTCCAACCGTCCCCCATCTCACTGAAGCTGAGATAGCAGCCAAACAAAGAGCTGACCAATGCATAAAGCATGTCATCGCCCAGATCGAACATGGGGACACACCACCTCCCACCTTGCGCACCCAACTTCCTGATCTCCCACTCCTCCTCCGAGAACTCAATCGTCTCGAGCTCCATAACGACATCCTGTTTCGGCGACGCCAAGTGGGGCCACAGACAACTTACCAGCTTGTTCTTCCAGCTGAGCTCCGCGACACAGTCCTCACCAGTCTGCACGACCATATGGGCCACATGGGAGTCGACCGGACACTGGACCTTGTAAGGACCAGATTCTATTGGCCGAGGATGGTCATGGATGTGGAAAGGAAAGTGAGGACCTGTGGCAGGTGCGTGCGGAGGAAGTCACGACCTGAAAGAGCAGCCCCCTTGGTCAACATTAGGACCACTCGACCTCTTGAGCTCCTCTGTATGGACTACCTGTCCCTGGAGGCTGACAAAAGTGGAACCAAGGATATACTGGTGATCACAGATCACTTCACTAAATTTGCGGTTGCCATCCCAACACCGAATCAAAAGGCCCGCACAGTAGCAAAGTGTCTGTGGGAAAACTTTATGGTACACTATGGTATCCCGGAGAAGTTACATAGTGACCAGGGTCCAGACTTCGAGTCCCGCACGATCAGGGAACTCTGTCAGGTGGCTGGAATCCACAAGGTGAGGACGACCCCATACCATCCTAGGGGCAACCCCGTGGAACGATTTAATCGTACCCTGCTTGACATGTTGGGCACTCTCCAAAATCAAGACAAGTCCAGTTGGCGTGATCATGTGAGACCCCTGGTCCACGCCTACAATTGCACCAGGAACGAGGTTACTGGCTTCACCCCGTACGAACTGATGTTCGGGCGCCAACCTCGCCTGCCAGTTGACCTTGCTTTCAAGTTGTCAGTACCAGAGGGTCAACATTCATCTCACTCTGACTATGTGCAAAACCTCAAGTCACGTCTCAAAGAGAGCTACAGGATAGCCATGGAGAAGGCTGCAAAGATCGCTCTCAAGAACAAAACAAGGTTTGATAAACATGTTACCGCCTCAGACCTGGAACCTGGAGATCGAGTATTGGTCAGGAATGTTCGCATCCGGGGAAAACACAAGATCTCAGACAAATGGGAAACCACTGTCCATGTGGTGGTGAGAAGAGCAGGCACTCTCCCTGTCTACACTGTTAAACCTGAAAACAGCGATGGTCCCCTAAGGACGCTACACAGGGACCTGTTGCTGCCGTGCGGGTACCTACCTGTGGAGGAAAACAGTGAGCCTGTACCAAAGCCGGTACCACGCAGGCCAGGAACCCGTGCAAACCCTGCGGTAGAGGAAGAGAATTCCTCAGATGAAGAGGATGATGTACTCATTCCTGTTTGGTTAAGTTCCCCTGTCCCCATGGTCAGTGAGATTCCTGTGCACCCGGATCTGCCCATGCCCGATGTCCAAGACACTCAGCATACTGAACCTCCAGGCATTCGTCCTGTCGAGAGTCCTGTAAATGCTCAAAATGATGACAACCCACCAGATGTTGACAACTTACCTGAACTTGACAATCCAACCGATCTTGACACCCAACCCGATTTTGACAACTTACCTGATATGTCCAATAGTACTTCAGATGGTCCTTTGATGTTCATCGAGTCCAACTCTCATCAGAGTGATACTGAGTACTTACCCACCGATAGAGTCACACCAACCGAACAAGCCGATGAACCAACCTTGCTTCAGAATCACTTACCTGAGGATGATAATCCAGGAATCCAAGGAGAACAACTTCCAGTTGAGGAGGATGATCTTAAAGGAGCAGAACCTGAGGAAAGAAAGGAAGAAACAAGTGAAAAGGAAGGAAAGGATGGAACAATCCCAATGGATACAGAGGAGAACACAGATACAAATGATTCTGTCAGGAGATCGGAGAGAAACCGTCAACCACCACGACGGCTTGATTATACAGAGCTAGGAAGCCCTTTGATCACAGCAGTGAAATCATTCTTTCAAGGACTGTCCACAGCTTGGGAAGAAGTCATAAGAGAAGAACCTGTCCAACCCCCTGCCCTGATCCCTCGAATCATTATCCTTTAACTGTCTACTATGCACAGGGACGTGCATAAGTTCAGGAGGGGAGGGTGTAACCAGGTGTAAGAAACACACAGTTAACTTAGTACAATAAAAGAGGAGAGACTGTTTACTTAAATTATCTTTATTTGTTTTGCATCGCCAAAGTGTTAGTTTTCCTACTGCATTTGAATGCACCGCTCAACTCGCATGTTCCCACGAGGGGTACCTAGTTCTCAGCAGCCAATCAGAGGCTACGCAGGTCACGCTCAGCCTGTCGGCTCGGAGAGGAAGTGCAGTCGCGTTGCTCTTCCCGTCCTTTCGGATCCCAGCCAGAGAAGAGAGGGCAGCTGTGTGCTAAGGAGAAGAGGAGAAGAGAAAAACAGGAGAAAAACCCGGAGTTTACCTGTGAAAAAGGAGAAAGAGAGAGTCGGAGCACTTACCCAGTGGAGGTCCGGAGCCAAGTGACTGAACGAAGGAGAATTACGTCGGTAAGACGAGTCAATTATCCGATGAAAAAACCAGCTTGTTGACGCTTACCGTCGTCGTCCATGCTAATGCTAGCTCTGTGCTTAACAGGCTAACTGCTTGCCTTTCATCCGGAGAGCTGCTACGAGGTTCGGCATCGGCGTGCTCCACCTTGATACACAGAGCAACGGTGAGAAATGTGCTCTTTAGCTGCTCTGGTGCTATTTCCCTCTTGTTTTTCCGTGTGCTGAAAGAAAGCAGTGGTGATATTAAGGTTATAAGAGTAAATTGAAATGAATAATGGTGCAATAGTTCTGAACATATATGCACTTTGTGGTTATTATTTTATGCTGATGTGAATATAATTAAAGGGGAAGTGTTTTATTTTCCTTATGCCAATTTAAAAGGGAAAAAAGAGTAATTTGGTATGTTGTGAATGTGATCAATGTAAAACAATAGTTTATTTTGTACTATGCAATTTATTGAAAGACATTAATGTTATTCCAACTGAGTTAAAGTAACTAGAGGGTAATTTTTGGTGCAGATCTCAGACATGAATAGGCCTATAGTGTAAGAGTAAACTAAGCACAATTCTTTAATGCCTCTGAGTCTAACTCAAAATGTGTACTGTTATGTTATTTGCACATGGTTCTGATATGGTTATGATTAATGGTATTTTGTATGTTAATGGTTACTTACCATAAGTATTATTGAAACTGTTCACATGAACAGGTAAATGTGTGAGCACTTTAATATTTAGTTCTCATAAATGATACACTTAAGATTGAATGTTGTACAACAAAAACTGAGACAGAGATTTGAGAATTGAATAGAGATGAAGATTTATGTCAGAATTAGATGTAATGGTGTGCATCTTTTGACATCTGATATCCCTAATGATGCATCTGAGAATGGATAGTGTTGAATGTATTGTGTGACCCTGTCTACAGGTCAGGTTTTTAGGAGGACTGAAGAGTCTGAGGTTCAGGACAAACTTCCTGCTGTAACAGATGGCGAGCCAACTACCCTGAAGAAGGATCAGCACCGAGGAGATATCCACGTACACACTCATTCACACAAATAATACACTTACATTACACTACAAGGAACCTTGGAATCAGGTGAACTTGCAAAAACTCTACAACAATAAACCTGCAACAACTCCTTTTTTATTTTAAGGGCCCCAACGGACAATTTTTGGTTTTAGTGTGCACACTACTTTTTTATTTTTCTTACTGTTTGGGTTAATATTTTGGTATCCTGTACTAACCAAACCAATCACTTTGTCCACTGTAAAAATATAAGAGTGGCTACTCAATTGTTACTCTTGTGTCTGCCTCATTATTGTTGCTCAATACAGTGGCTCCTATCGAATTTAGTCTTTTCTGATTCTGGTCCAGGTCTTATCGTTAGTCCAACTTCTTATTATACTGTAATTCACTTTTACACTCCTAAAATTGGTTACAGTTGTAAACAGAGCGCAGTTCTGCCATCCATTTTTGAAAGATAAACAAAAGGCAGATGTTGGTTATTATAACCCAATAAAACAACAACTTTATCTTTGACAGCAGCTTTTCTTTGGAGTGAGTGATGATCACTGACATCTCAGGTGCGCTCACCTCCAGGAAATTGGTTTAGAAATATCAACATATCCCCACATCGCAGCAGTTAAGTTGGTGAGTAAAATGTTATCATGCCCAATAGATGTAATGGCCAAATCGATGAAAGTAACAACCAGGTTTTTTAAGAGAAGGAAAAAAAGTGTGTTTTCCTTGAACACACACGCGCACAGATGCAGACACAGATGCGTTACTATAACATCATAAAGTTCTACACTAAAGTCTCATGCTAATGAATCCCAGTGAAACCCCAGCACTTGTAGTTAAGCCTCATTGCCTCACACTGACAATGTTGTGAGTGTTGAAGGGCTCCCTTGTGTCTTCCCTCCCATCTCTGCTCCTTCCTTCTTTCTCTCCTTTCTCCTCTCACTCCCTCACTCCATTCTGTCCATCTTCAGCTCTCTGAGTTATTGTCAGCGCAGACAGGGAGCCACGCCGCATCATTAACCACCTCTTGCAGTACAGTCTACACCCCAGATGCAGTGAACAAGGCTTTTATGCTCTGTGGCGGCTGATGGACGGTCTAATTCTCTATTAATGGAGGCGATGCAGCCTCATTGCTCATTAAAAATGAATGGAGACAAGCTCTCTGCACTGATAATTACACATACACACACCTGGGTATGGCCGACCCAGTCCAATGCTGACAACGGTGGGCACTTAGTGAGACAGAAACAGAGATGGAACAGGCACAAAGAATAACAAGGAGTCGCAAGAATTATTTTAAAAGTATAAAATTTAAGGTTGGGCTTCTTGGGGCAGTTTTAATAAGGCATACATGAGAGATTCAGTCTTATGCAGCAGAAGGACTCGCTTCATAAAGAGTAAATATAAGCCTGTTGAGTAAATGAGAGCCCTTACCAATTCAAAGCAAGATTCCAGACACAACACAAAGAAGAAGAACATTCACCTACAAAAGGACTGAGGCTGTTTAAGGAGAGACACAGCATAATGGTTAACAAGAGGCTGTGGTTATGTTCCAGGTATGTCCAATAGGATGTAGCCCTTCAACACAAAACATGGAAGAGAAAAAGATGAAATATTTTAAAAAGTATCTCAAGGAAATTTCAATCGGACGCAACTGGACTTGGTTATTTAATGTTTCACCTCTCATCCAAGAGGCTTCATCAGTTCATGCTCGCATCTGACCAGGCTGGTCAGATGCGAGATAACTATGACCTGGATGAATGAGAATATTCACAGGCCTATTTAAAAAGTAAAACAAAAACTGGCTGGAGAACACAAGGTAACTACACGCTGAAGTGTTACAGAGAGAATTAGTTATAGAGAGACAGCGAATGCAGTAAAGAGGCTGGAGGTTAATGATGGCTGCCTTGGCTTCCATAAAAAAACAACTGTATGGGGGTGCTGCCATTATGCTAAAGCAGGCAGGTAATTAACTAAGATGCCTAATTAATTCCAATGAAAGAGAGACGCAGATGAGTGAGGCAGAAATATGACATGATGACGGCGAGAGAGGGAGTGACAGTAAGATTAGGAGCGAGGGAGAAAAGTGTGGCGATCAGTGAGTCAGGGCTGGCTGGCGTACAACACACAGTAGCACGCATTCAGCCGTGCAAATGTGACTGTTTGTTCAATTACAGCTAATTTATGTTTACACAGGAAAGCGGAAAGAAACCTAAACAGGGCCAAACAGCCTCGAGGGCCAAAGCTATTAAATAAAGCAGCCTTTTTTATTGATCGCCTCGAATATTAAAAATGCAGTCGCCATCAAGACCTCCTGTTTAACTATGCTCACATTAGAGGCGGAGACACAGTGATAAATTGCCTTGGGATGACGGGAGATGCCTGTTCCTGAATCTCTGAGCGCTCTCCCCACATGACACACTTCCACCCAAGCAGGACTGCTCCTCAGTTAAAAGTGCTGAGCTGTGACTTCTGCTGAATCACAATTAAACAGGCAATCTGCTCTGAGCTCGTAAATAAATCAGCTGAACAAAAATACTTCAACCGACTCGTAGTCATGCGCCCTCATCAAGAGTGATTTATCATTCGCTCCACTCGGGCAATAAACAATATTCATGCTTTTTTTTATTTACAATTATCATTCTGTTATTTGACCTGTGGGGTATTGTCATTTAGTCTAGATGGAAACAGGGGTCTACGAGCACGGTCTGATTTTTTTCCCCCACCTGTTTTTTCTTAATCTTTAAAGTGTCTATTTTAAGATTCTGACAGGTACCAGGATGAAAAAATGTCCCATGGTGTTTATTTTTAACCCTTTACTGCCCCTATCCCATATTCGAGGCTGAAAAAAATGAAAATGAAATTGGCATAGCTCTTTAAGTAAACAACTCACAGAGACAAATTAACACGTTTTTCTACACAATTTGGGGCCAAGGAATTCAATAGAATAGTTATTTTTAAGTTTTTAACACATCCTGACTTGATTTTGGGGCAAAAATATCAAAAAACTAGCTGAAAATTCTAAAATCGTATGTATATTTTCCCCTATACCAAAATACTTTGCACTGAATGAAAACATTTAGAGATTTTTCTTAATCTTTAAAGTGTCTACTTTAAGACTCTGACAGGTACCAGGGTGAAAAAATGTCCCATGGTGTTTATTTTTAACCCTTTACTACACCTATCCCAAATTCGAGGCTGAAAAAACTGAAAATGAAATTGGCATAGCTCTTTCAGTAAACAACTCACAGGGACAAATTAACACATTTTTCTACACAATCTGGGGCCAAGGAATTCAATAGAATAGTTATTTTTAAGTTTTTAACACATCCTGACTTGATTTTGGGGCAAAAATATCAAAAATTAGCTGAAAATTCTAAAATCGTATGTATATTTTCCCCTATACCAAAATCCTTTGCACTGAATGAAAACATTTTGAGATCTTTCTTAATCTTTAAAGTGTCTACTTTAAGACTCTGACAGGTACCAGGATGAAAAGATGTCCCATGGTGTTTATTTTTAACACTTTACTGCCCCTATCCCAAATCAAACCTGAAAACACTGAAAAAGAAATCAGCATATCTCTTGAAGTAAACAACAGAGAGAGACAAATTAACACATTTTTCTACACAATTTTGAAACAGGGAATTCAACAAAATAGTTATTTTTAAGTTTTTAAACACATCTTGACTTGATTTTGGGACAAAAATTAGCTGAAAATTTTAAAACCGTATGTATATTTTCCCCTATACCAAAATCCTGTGCACTGAATGAAAACATTTAGAGATTTTTCTTAATCTTTTAAGTGTCTACTTTAAGACTCTGACAGGTACCAGGATGAAGAAACACTTAACACTTTACTGCACCTATCCCAAATCAAACCTGAAAAAACTGAAAAAGAAATTACGGTAGCAAAGCTCTTGAGGTTAACCAGGGTTGCCATAGGCTAGCTCCCAATAGTGGGAGGGACCTGGCACTGCTCGTGTACAGACCCTGCCCACCCCTGGCTACGAAGAATTCAGATTCAGATTCAGCTTTATTTGTCCTTTGCAAGGAAACTTGTTTTCACCCCCGTACGCCACACACAACCTCAAGATACATAAATACATACATTACATCACCCACCCAGAAAACACCCCCAGAGTAGAGAATGGGAGACCTGATTTAACACTATGGTGCTGACCGCTTCGGAACTACAGACAAGAAGAAGAAAACATCAACCACCCTGATGAAGTCCAGGAGACAGGAGGAGATTGAACGGCTTATCAAGGAGAGGAGGCAGCTGAAAAAACAATGAAGGGTCCAGAGGAGGAGAAGGAGGGAATTAACCTGCTGCAACCAGAAATCAATAACCGATCGTTGAGGAGAGCTGAGAACTTGAGAAGGAGGTGTAAAACGAAGGAGCAGGGAAGATCAAACTTCTTCAAGGACCCCTTCAAGTTTGTAAAGAGTCTTTTCACAAAGAACAAAAGTGGCAAACTCAAAACAGCGATGGAAGATCTCGAAGCTTACCTAAATACCACATGGACAGCCAGCGCTCTAGTCAGACAACTCTTCCACTCGATATGCCACCAATACATCCCCCTGAACATCAGCTGGACATCAGCCCTCCCAAGTGGAAGTGGAGAGGATTGTACATTGGGCAAGAGCTGCATCCTCTCCTGGGCCCAATGGAGTCCCATACCGGCTTTATAAGAACGCACCAGAGGTACTACACTTTCTCTGGAGGTTGATGAAGATGGTTTGGGAGAAACAAGCTATCACAACTGCGTGGTGGAGGGCAGGAGGCATCCTAATCCCCAAGGAAAAGGACTCTGCGGATATCAACCAGTTTCGCCAAATCAGCCTCTTCAATGACCACGACAAAATCTTCTTCAGCATAGTGGCTCATAGGCTGACTGTCTACCTGGACAGGAACCACTACATCAATACCTCAGTGCAGAAGGCAGGCATTCCAGGCTTCTCAGGTTGCTTGGAGCACACAAACATGAGGCACCAAATCCAAGCCGTCAGAAAGGATGAAAAAGATCTCAATGTTGTGTTCTTGGACCTTGCCATTGCCTTTGGATCCGTTCCTCACGGTCTCCTCTGGGCAGCATTTCACTTTTACAGCGTCTCAGAAGCAATCACCAGCCTCATCAAATCGTACTTCCAACACGTGCAGCTATATGGCTTACAACAGACGAGTACACTACAGCATGGCAACGGCTGGAAAGAGGGCTAATGGCAATGCACCATCTCGCCTCTGCCCTTCACGATGGCAGTGGAGGTCATCATTCGAGACTCCCGGTGGGTAGTAGGTGGGCTCAAGCTCAAAACTGGTCTTCATCTCCCTCCGATCAGAGCGTATATGGATGATATGACCATACTCACCACAACCAAGGCACACGGTTGCTGAACAAGCTGCAGGAGAACATCCAGTGGGCCCGGATGGAAATAAAGTCGAGCAAGTCCAGGAGCATTTCAGTTGTCAAGGGAAAGCTGTCAGACACAGGTTTTACGTTGACAAAGAGCCTAAACCAACAATGCCAGAGAAGCCAGTAAAGAGTCTTGGACGTTGGTAATTGGTATGATGCCACCCTCAAGGACACAGAGCAAGTGCACCAGCTTAGGCAGGAAACCATAAGTGGCCTTGAGCGTATCAACAAGACCATGCTCCCAGGTAGGATGAAGATCTACTACCCAGGCTGATGTGGCCTCTGACCATCTACGAGGTCCCAATCTCAGCGGTCGAAAAGCTAGAGAGGTTGATTAGCTGATTCTCCAAAAGTGGCTGGGACTCCCAAGATCATTGGGCTGTATCGAAGAGGCATACTCAATCTTCCTGTGTCCAGTCTCGCAGAGGAGTTCAAGTGCTCCAAAGTAAGGTTGGAATGACACTTAGGGAATCCCGTGACCCTTGCGTAGCCCAAACAGCTCCTTCTCTTGCAACTGGAAGGAAATGGACCCCGAAGTCAGATCTCAGTGCACATCGTTGGCCTTGTGCAACAGGGGAGGGGAGGCCTTGACCTTGGACAGAGCAGACCATCCTGGCACAAGGAAGCTCCAGCTCAATGCGATGCTCTGGTTGTTGAGGAGGTGTGGTGACAAGAGCGGGCGTCAAGATAATACATTACATTGAGTTGAGGAGGAAATTCTCCTGGAGGGAGCTGCTGGGCACGGAAGCATTTCACACCAGTTTCATCTTACGAGGACCGTATGATGTCCTTCCTTCCCCCTCTAACCTAAACCAGTGGTACAGAGAAGACCCCATCTGCCCCCTCTGTCCATCCCCTGCAAACCTTAAGCATATTTTGGTTGGCTGCAAAAAAAGGTGAACGAGACTCGAAGTTGGTCGCAGATCTAAATCAAAGGTTCTGCTTCCCATCTGAGATTGTCACAACAAACCACAGACTAGATCTCGTCCTCTGGTCTTCCTAAGTACACAGAACTGGTAGCCGATGTGGAACGGCTCAGCTGCCCTGTGGAAGTCTGCTGCAGAGGCTTCGTGGGCAAGTCAACCATCAGGCTACTTAAGGACCTTGGGATGTGACTCCAAGCCCAATGCTAGACCATCAAAGCCCTCTCAGGAGCAGCAGAGCATGGAAGCCGATGGCTGTGGGCAAAGAGGCGTGACACCTCCTGGACCCATAAGTAACACCAGTGGCCTAGAAGCGTTGAAAGCAGAGGGGGCCACACCTGGGACATCGTCACCACTCAAACCTCAGGATGACAAGCTTAATCTAGGGATAGTTTAATCTAGTCCTAAAACAGAACTCATCTGTGTGGGTTGTTAACTTCAAGATGTTACCGTGATTTCTTTCAGTTTTTTCAGGTTTGATTTGGGATAGGTGTAGTAATGGGTTAAAAATAAACCCCACAGGACGTTTTTTCATCCTTGTACCAAAATCTTAAAGTAGACACTTTAAAGATTGAGAAAAATCTCAATGTTTTCATCCAGTGTAAAGGATTTTGGTATTGTGGAAAATATACATGCGATTTTAGAATTTTCAGCTAATTATTCATATTTTTGTCCCCAAATCAAGTCAAGATGTGTTTAAAAACTTAAAAATAACTATTTTGTTGAATTCCCTGTTTCAAAATTGTGTAAAAAAAATGTGTTTATTTGTCTCTCTCTGTTGTTTACTTCAAGAGATATGCTGATTTCTTTTTCAGTGTTTTCAGGTTTGATTTGGGATAGGGGCAGTAAAGTGTTAAAAATAAACACCATGGGACATCTTTTCATCCTGGTACCTGTCAGAGTCTTAAAGTAGACACTTTAAAGATTAAGAAAAATCTCTAAATGTTTTCATTCAGTGCAAAGGATTTTGGTATAGGGGAAAATACAATTTTAGAATTTTCAGCTTATTTTTGATATTTTTGCCCCAATATCAAGTCAGGATGTGTTAAAAACTTAAAAATAACTATTCTATTGAATTCCTTGGCCCCAAATTGTGTAGAAAAACGTGTTAATTTGTCCCTGTGAGTTGTTTACTGAAAGAGCTATGCCAATTTCATTTTCAGTTTTTTCAGCCTCGAATTTGGGATAGGTGTAGTAAAGGGTTAAAAATAAACACCATGGGACATTTTTTCACCCTGGTACCTGTCAGAGTCTTAAAGTAGACTCTTTAAAGATTAAGAAAAATCTCTAAATGTTTTCATTCAGTGCAAAGGATTTTGGTATAGGGGAAAATATACATACGATTTTAGAATGTTCAGCTTATTTTTGATATTTTTGCCCCAAAATCAAATCAGGATGTGTTAAAAACTTAAAAATAACTATTCTATTGAATTCCTTGGCCCCAAATTGTGTAGAAAAACGTGTTAATTTGTCTCTGTGAGTTGTTTACTTAAAGAGCTATGCCAATTTAATTTTCATTTTTTTCAGCCTCGAATTTGGGATAGGTGTAGTAAAGGGTTAAAAATAAACACCATGGGACATTTTTTCATCCTGGTACCTGTCAGAATCTTAAAATAGACACTTTAAAGATTAAGAAAAAACAGGTGGGGGAAAAAAATCAGTCCGTGCTCGTAGACCCCTGTTTCCATCTAGACTAATTAGGATATATTTCGGAAAAGTGTGAGCAGTTTAGCTACTTGCTGGATGATAAACAGAGCAATTACATTTAGCTTAATGTGTAATTACAAACACACGTGCGGTATCCGGATGAGATACAAACGATAAGATGCACACTTTAAAATTTGCTACCAGCAATTACTGTCATTATTTAATGGCCACTTTTAGCAACAGTTTAATTTAATTTTTAGTTTAAAAAATTTAGTTTAATTTAATGAAAATAAACCGTTATATTTGTGGAGATTATCTCAAGTATCTCAACTACAGAACAGAGTTGGAGAACACAAGATGGGATAAAAAAGGACTTTTATATCATAATGAAAAGGAGGTGTCATGGAGGAATTGAGAGTGTGGGATGATGTGTGTGACGGCCTGTTTATAGTACAGCAGTAAGTACACAGAATTAGAGCGTGGATGTACAAAGAGAGAAAAGTCAGAGGGTGTGAGATAGACAGGCCCCGACAGTGGAAAAACTTCAATCAGCATGTTTCATCAGCCCTTTCATTGGCTGAAACATCAATGTTTTGCCAGTGATGATTCGATATGTGAGACAGAGATAGAGGCATTAAAGTGCTTGATATGAACTTGTGAGTTCTGATGCATGAAAATCTGAAAGTCTGAGATCTGTTTTCCTCTGTGCAGAAAAAGACCGCCTTTGTTAAATTTGATTTAAAATCTCCTGCTCTCAAAAAACTCTCACAAGTCGATGTCCTTGAACGATGCAGACGTTACCTGATTGTTAAAGAAAGTAATAAAATGTCATGATTCATGTTTCAGAGATGTTGCATAAAGTTGTGCAGTCTGATGGCAATGAAAAAGAGAGTGAAAGACAGGTAGGGGAATCAAGGTGAGGTCGTTCAGGTGAGTCATTGGGCCTCTACACATCACTGTCTTCATCTTCCCCAAAACACTTTAAACTCCAAACCCTCCTGATTGATTGATCTGTGTTCTGCCCATTGCCATCCACAGCTTCAATTTAAAACTTGAAATTGCTAACTACTGCTTTCAAACTTTATTGTGATCTAGGGCAGACAGTATTAAGGTAACTCACCCGCTCTTATGTAATCGATGACTCATCAATTAATCCCAGGCAGTGTCTTCTCCTGCTGAGGAGGAGGCGGAGGGTCGCTGAAGTGTGTTGAATATTCCAAGCAAAAAATTTGGTAATCCAGGAAAATGTTTTGTGTGTTGTCTTCTGGTACCAACTGTTCTGTGACTCACTTTCACTAAAACCCACTATGGTTTATAAATAATGTCTCACATTTCCCCCTTTGCAATATCACTACACATTAAAAGGATTTGTGTTTGTATTAAAGTTGAGAAACAAAAAAAGATTAGAGAAATGTGATGCACGAGCGCAGCGCAAAAATAACACCTCCCAGGAAATGTTTCTTTGAACTTCATAATGTATAAATGACTTTGATTTAGGCAAAGGAAAACCAGCTAATGGCGCCAGCAGACAGGGAATTGAAAGCAACTTATTACCTCACAGCACACATGCTATTTTAAGATCTGAAAATTGTGTTTTCAGCTGATGAAAACATCAATTTCAAGGAAGCATAATGTAGCTCTCATTCAGGAAAACACTGAGTTATGAAAATTCACGCAATATCACCTTATCTGCAACGGAAGCTTTTTACTTCACCACTATTTCAATTCTATCTCTGACAGTAATGACTTCTCACAACAGGGCTGAAACACTCTGAGAACAACATAATGAAAGAAAGAGTGAGACATTCTCCATCACAAAATGACCCAATATCAAATTGCAGAACAGTACAAGAGTCTGAGAGCCAAATGATGACATCCTATTTGAAATGGAAAGTGTTTTGCTTGAAATGACCGGTGCATATCACATATCTTGGTGCTTTCCTGCCACCTTCAGCCACACAGGGGGGGGGGGGGGGGGGCTTACACAGCCACATAAATAATTTTAATCTTCATTCATTTTCCTCACTTTAACACAACATCTCTGACTGATGACACACAGAAAGGAGGCTTTAATTTCTGAATCCTAAAGTAGAGGCAATTAAATGAGTGAAAGAGTGCATGGGCACGCACATACACACACACACACTCACACACAAGGAGGCACACAAACACACAAATATACACACTCAAAAGCCCCGAATACCAGTTGGAGAAATTAAATAGATAAATAGAAAAATCCCAGATGTGTCAAAGCCTCTCTCCGGAAGCACACTGGTTGCAGGGTTAATTTGCTGGGTGTGTGTCTATATTTATGTGTGTGCGAGGTTGTGTGAGAAAGAGAGAGAGGGAGGGAGAGAGAGAGAGAGAGAGAGAGAGAGAGAGAGAGAGAGAGAGAGAGAGAGAGAGAGAGAGAGAGAGAGAGAGAGAGAGAGAGAGGGTGAGAAGCCTCTGTCCAGCCAATATGTTGCAACCCACAACCATGGGCAGCACACTCTGGATAATTTGTCATATTCATTATTCCACAGGGCATGAATACCAAAAAGAGAGAGGGAGAAAAGAGGAATAAAAGATGCAGACGGCCAGCCAGGCACCACACCAAGTTCTATTTACCCTATCACACAATCTGTTAGCACTGACAGATTACCCCACATCACTGGGCCCACCATTAGTCTTTGACAGTGCATGCTTTGCACTACTTCCCTCTCCCTCCATCCCACCCTCCTTCCCTTTTCCTCACTCTGTTGCACTCCCTTGCTCTCTCTCTCCCTCTCTCTTTCCATCTTTTATGACTCCCTGGGAATCAAAACAGTTTCATATTTCCATCAGACAAAGATCTGGAGGATTTAACATCAGGTTTGACAGGGAACATAAGTAAACAGTTATTGGGGATGAAAAGCGGCATTGTGAAGCATTGCGCGAAGAATGAAAAGGTCTCGACTTACACAACCTCTCCATCTTTCCTTCGGGCTGTAAATAAGTAAACAGTAAACAACAGGGGTCTGAGGTGATGTCAGGCTAACTTATGTGCACAGCCTTTTTAAATAAAAGACAAGACTGCATAAAGCTAGTATATGGCTGGATCGTGTGTGTGAGAGATAATCACATCAATCATAAACCCAGGGGAGAATTTCTTTCTCAATCCAGTGTCTTTACTTCATACGGACAGATGGGGGATGGAACACAACATACACAACAAAACAAAAGGTTAAATGCTAATTCAACAGACCAGTCAAATCCTCCGCTCCATGGAATGGATAAAGCCACTCAGCCAGGCGTGCCAAAATACTTATTTACAAACTTCAACATTCAACACAAAATAATCCCAAAATCCAACAGCACGACGTGCTGTCAACATGAAAACAAGTAGCTATTGTCACAGCCAGGAGCACGAGCCCTGACAGTGAAAGTCCATTTTCGATTTTGTTGTTGTTTGCACAATTGTTCCACTGTTGGACATTGGGAGACAATAAAAACTGCCTGGAAATCTGGAAATGAGGCACTATACGCTTACTGAAGTATGTCAGCGTATCAGTAAAAGCCCTGGATTGTGTCCACTAAAACACTAGTGTGCTTTAAGTTTGAAATTGCAGTGGTGTTAGAGTTTGTGTGCGGAAACTTTTCAGGCAACAAATTGAATCGAAGGCAACAGGACTTGTATTTTGCTTCTTATCCAAGGGGCTTCCTCAGTTCGCAACGCATCGGTCTAACTCCTCACCAGTCTGAGGAAATGCTGTGTGGGAACTTGAACAGGGCAAACAGGAGCGGGTCATAGTACTGAAATACTGGTATGAACAATTATACATATTAATATGTCAAATTAATAGGTGAAAAAAAAGATGCTATATGTTACACCTATGTAGCCTAATGATGCCGCAACACTGTGTGGCATCCTCTTCTTTCTTCCCTACCAACCATGTTGATGACAACATGCTGGCTGCCCATCCCAATCCCTCCACACCCCACTGGCACCTTCCGACCTGAGAAACAGGCACCTCCACCTGGTTCATTATGCGTCTTAGCATGAGGCTAGCCTTGCCTGTTTTGCTCAGACTCCCTCCTGGGGTGATCCAATCCTCCCCTCTCCTGAACCCCGCCGCTAAAAGTCAGCGGTTCAGGCCTCTCAGGACAATCAGGCCCGCTGTCCATCTGTCATCGCAAAGCACTGCCAAAACCACACACACAACCGCACAGATCCCCGAGTACAGAGCTACCGTGACTCAAATGATCATTGAACCAACTGCTTAAAACAAAAGCCTAATACGCAAAGCAAAGTCCATTGCTACTGGTACACGGTGGGTGCACATGAAAGAGACTTTGCTCTCCCTTAGCGGCTCAGAGATATTCTGATATTAAAAATAACCTGGTGTGCTGATACTAAAACGAATCGCAGTGTAAAAATCCCTCCACACTCTAACTGTTCCAAGGAACATGTGACATAAAGATGCCAAGCTGTGTCTAAAAGAAGAGATGTATTTAATGTACAACAGTTAATTTGTATTTTGGGCATACCTTAATGGTGGTAAGGGGTAAGTGTGCGTGTGTGTGCGTGCGAGTGTGTGTCGTGTGGGTTATCAAGTATGTGTAGAGCACTGTGCCAGGGAGCCCACAGCGAGAGCGCAGTCATCTAATCTAAGATCAAGCAGCCTTGGACGCCTCCTCACAGGCTTCCACTGGGAACAGGATGGAAGGCTGGACTCAAGAGCCATCCATCCACATCACTCGTTTCTCCCTCCCTCCCTACTTACGCACCTCTCTCACATCTACATGCACCGTGTCTCCTCAGCACTTGTTTCTCAACACCTAATGCTCTAAAGGTCCGTATATGCATACCAACCTACTAGATATACATCACTGTGAGCACCTCACTGCATTATAGCTACATGAGCTTAAATACCTCATATGTCTCCTGTCAGTCCAATGACAAAATGACCATGTACCACACCAATATAAGGAATAAAGAACTGAAATCTTATAATACGTCCCTGTGGTCAAACTAAAGCACATACGAGGCAGCCTTCACACAAGGCCATGTGTGTTTGTCGGGCGACGCATCTGCCTGACGGCGTCCTAAAGAATGACTCAAAATCGCATCCCGAGTCCCGTTGACAGCACGCAAACCAGATGAGTTGTCATTAATGATTCACAGCAGGTCTGGATTAGCTGGAGGTTGCTGGCAGATGAATGAGGCTATTTCCTAGTAGCGCCCCAAGGTTAGCGAGACCTCAGCGAGCGTGCTCCTGGGGCCCGCTCACTTCTATCATTATAGGCCCCAGCTGCTAACTAAGTTAGGTACTCTCAACCCAAAGGCGTGCCATTCATCCATCTGAAGACAAGAGTGCGGAGAGGAAAGGACACAGAGTGATCTACAGATACACATTTGAAGCATCGGGCTTAAGGCTTCTTTGTTTTCCCCTGCGTCCTTAGCATACTAATAAGACTGCCGTTCATACTTTTTGATTTCCCATCCATCTATCTTGTTCTTCGCTCTCTATACTGTTTAAATCGTTGCTGAAATTATTAGTTAATTCAACTGATTCAAAAGAAGTCATTTTTCAAGCAAAGGTGCCTTAAACTTTTTTGTGGCTCCAGCTTCTCGTATGTGAGGATTTGCTTTTGCTGTTTTTCCTGTTTTCTATCATTGCAAATTTAATACCGCTGGGGTTTGAACTGTTGTTTGGACAAAACAAGCAATTTTAAAGGGACTGTTTGAAATTTGCTGGCATGAAACAAACTGTAACACCACATCTTTCGACTGAATTTTAAAAGGTTCATCCAAGTGAAATGTAATGTGCTAATTCCCCCTACTTTCAGTTTTTCTGCTGCACTTTTTCTAGATAGACGCTTTTGTTATTAATCTTGTCAAACTCTCCACATGAAAGTGAAGGGCTGACAATAAATATAAATGGGACGGCTTATTGAAATTTAGTGTCATTTTAAGATGAGTTTAAAGTATATTTTCCTAATAATATACAAGTTTTGAGGTGCTCAAGAAGAACTCTAAAGTGCAATCACTAAACCAGTGTCTTCTTGTGCAAACACTTTGAGCCAAAAAGCATTTAATTAAGTCTTCTCATTTTCCCCCTACTGCCCACTCCATCCACAATCATCTCTTCATTCATCCATCTCTATCCCTTCTGGGAAATCACAGTTGATCCCTTCTTTCATCACCACCTTTAACTCTCCTCCCCCATTTGTCCATTCTCCTTATCCTTCTGAGGCAGACTGGAGAATTCACAATCAATCAAACAGTTATCCATCAACCCTTGTGTCTTTACTAATCAATTTCAGCCACCCGATTGCTTCCCTCTGCCTTCTCTACATACTCCTGGGTCTTCCTTTTTGCCATGCAGCACCAATTGTTTTGTTTTTTTATTTGTTACATTTGTTTGTTTTTTTCAACTTCCCTCCTCCAACTGCTCACTTTTGTTGAGTTTCCCTCCCTCTATTGCGGTGTTCTTTTAGGGCAGCACTGGATCAAAGTCATGAATAAGGTTGGTTTGCCACAAGCATGTAAACTGATGGCTTATACTCTCCTCCTACCGCCCTCTATGAAGACACACGCACACACAAACACCTGCAACTTCCCACTCAGAGTCTGACTAAGACGCATGCCCACATGTACACAAAAGCAACACAACACAACACTGACACACACATTCAGACACACACAGTCATCTACCATGAATATGGAGCCTATTTCCGCTATACAAGCTAATTCCCCTCTCAGATCAGATGTCTGCTGTTCATTTATGTGGGAGGAAAATAAAAGCACAGATTTTAGAGTGTGGTGATTCTATTTCCTTTACATCCGTGCTCTCAGCAGGGCAGAACACCACAGGAGAGCGATGAATAAAGAGATGTGGAAATAGTCAATTACGTACTGTACAGTATGTACCAGTACCACTGAGTGTATGTTTAAATGTGGCCCAGAAAATCTGATGTGTTGCCATTCTCGAAGACACATATAAATTGGTGGCTGTAACTAATAATTACACAATTTATGATTAAGATTAAAAAAAGTAAATTATGATTAAACTATTAACAAAACCAACACTTTACTATTGGTCTGTAGTTCTATAATTGAAATGAAAAGAAAAAGATTTGATCTACAAAGCATCCTCTGTTTAAATTAAAATTTTCCTGAAAGTGGTCCATTTTAATTTGACTGCAAAACCCAGGCTAGAGACAAGAGCTGAAAATTAGCAATAAGTATAAACTCTGTTTGCAGCACGACTTCCATGCTCTGTATACTGGAACACTGTTTGAATTGCAGTGTCCCCATTAAATACAAAATTGAATTCATATTCTCCTCATAGAGGCATTGTGCATATGAACTTGTGCTGCAGTGGGGTCACGCCTCCAAGGCACTGTTTGTCTGTGTACAGACTGAAGTGCATCGACTGGATTAATTTTCACAGCGTGCTGCGGCAAATGGATGGTTTGGTGGAAGGAAAAGCATGCAGCATTAATAAAAAAAAAAACTCTGAACTGTGCAAGTTAGGGAGGTAGTGAATGTTGTCTACTAACAGCAGGGTTGGCAGTTCAATACTTGTTACTTTCTGTACAAGTTGAGCGGCACAGTGAAGCCCAAGTTGCTTCCAGTGGCCACTGAACATCAAATTTTATTTATTTTTTCTTAAGTATATATTTTTTTGGCTTTTTTGCCTTTATTTGATAGCACATAGTGAGATAGACAGGAATGGGGGAGGCAGAGAGAGGGGGAATGACATGCAGGGAGGGTCTGCCCGACGCGGGATTCGAACCGGGGACACTTGCGTTGAGGACTGTAGCCTCTACATGGGGCGGCTGCCTTAACCACTGCGCCACGCACCGCCCCCATTGAACATCAATTTTAGCAGGAAAAAAAAGCATTTTACCAGCTGAAACTTGCACAGCATTTAAACACATCATCATCATAACAATCCAGGAGCAAGTGGCAGCCATTGTTGATTGACCAGAGCTTCAGCCAGTGCTGCATTTACAAGAGGGTACATGATACTGTAATACGCCCTCAGAGCAAATTTTATGTCTTCACAGATAAGGAGCTGCAGTGAGCCCTCATTGAAAGTGACGGGACAGGATGTTAACAGCTGGTTAGTGTGCTTCAGTACAGGGAAAGACAAGATAGAGACAAGAGTTAACATTGGCACCGTCCCCGAGACACAGCTACCCAGCCTGACATACTGTGGCCGTCCTGTCAGGTAGTAATCCACAATCCGCGAACTCAAGCAGGGATCTACCCCCCCCCTCCCTCCCATCTCTTTGAGTTTATGATTAAGAATGGGGGTGGCTTAGATGGTGTTAAATATACCTGAAACGAACAAAAACAACAACAACATAATCCTCATGTAACCACCTGGCTCATCCAAGTGAGAATGAGCCCAGTGGAGCACCATCAACTCCAATATGCTCCCTTTAGTTAAACTGTAGGGGTCTAGTACATGTTTAACCTCTGGTCTCAGAAGGCAGGGAAGCAGCCGGCCCAGGGTCTTCATCATATGCGCCGTGAAATCCACCGGTCTCAAGTCATTTATCTTGGCCAGATGGGTTGCAAAGTCCTCTAACAGCCTCGGACGCAGGGGTTGCTTTTCCAGGTCGCCCTCACCTCTTTCACTGCAAAGGTGCGGACTGCTGCTGTGTCAGGTTGTGAAGAAGATGCCATAGGAGAAGCTGCACCTCAAGGTGGGAGAGAGAACAGGTGAGGCCGTGTCAAAAACCTCTTTGTAGAACAGGCTGAACTCATCGGCCTTGCCTTTATCACCTGATGTTGCCTGGCTGTTGTGATGATCCTCATCCCCTTCCACACCTCTCTTGGTGTTGGTGTACTGCAGCATCTTTTATTTTGTAGTCTTCCTTTGCCTACTTTAATCTCCTCTTCAGCTCCCACACACACCTGGGCTTCTCCCTGTCTTTATCCCTGAAGGCCTCCTTTTTTCTGGTTGGGGGTCTTGATAACACTAGCATTCCAGGGTTTGTCGTTTGGAAAGTAGCATGCAGTCCTTGCTGGTATCACCGTCCATACAGAGGCTAATGTAGTCTGTGGTGCATTCAAGCATTCTGTCAGTGTTGTTGCTGTTATCATTTTCTTGTGACTTCAGCAGCACATTGTAATCTGTGCACTCCAAACAGTCCTTTAGAGACTCGCTGGCCTCTGGGGTCCAGATTCTGAATGAGAGAGTGGTTGCAGCCAGCCTCAGTACACAGGGTTTGTAGGGGAGGTTGAAGAAAAAAACTAGATTATAATTTGATGTGCTGAGTGGTGGTAGAGCTACAGCATTGTAAAAACCGCTCCA
Organism: Trachurus trachurus; assembly: GCF_905171665.1. NCBI lineage: Eukaryota > Metazoa > Chordata > Actinopteri > Carangiformes > Carangidae > Trachurus > Trachurus trachurus. The sequence goes on along the minus strand of NC_139901.1, from coordinate 21,772,586 downwards.
TTTGTATACAACAAATCAAGTCTCTTATTTTCCATTGTGGCACACAGTCAACAACAAGTGAAGCTTGGCAGGTGAGAGTTTTGAGTGATGTTGTCAAAATCTCCCAATATTTCAATCAATGCATCACGGTGCGGTGCATGCTAGTCTGAATCTGTTGAAACTTTTTTTTGTGGGAAAACAAGACAGCCAAACTCTCTGGAGGCACAGTGTGTGTCCGAAGGGTACGCGGGTGTTTAAGAAAAGCAAAAAAAAGACAAGGACTCGTTAAAAAAAAAAGTGTTAAAAATTGAAAGAAGAAAGAGTGAACCTTGAGTAATGAATCTAGATGTCAGGTGTAAAATGAAATGATGAACTGAGGGTGATGAACTGCAGTGTGTGTCTGTACGCGAGTCAGACAGCTTGTCGGTGTGTCCATCTTCTGGCCCCTGAGGGGTGAACTGCTGTCAGTGCTGCTGTTCAGACAGCCTGGACCTCCGGGGGCCAGCCGTCCCATCTTATTCACATGAATTCACCTAAAAAGGGAAACTAAATGATGCAACTCTCGTGAAGGGGACAGGAGCTGAGGGGGTAAAAATATATTTATATACTGTATACATTTAGGGGGAGGAGAGATGACCCCTACAGGGTGTGATGAAATGAAAAGTAAAAAAGAAGTTGAGGATTTGAACCCTGGTGGTCGGTTAAAAAAAACTGTTGATTAAGCGAGATGAGTACACATAACATGTCAGAATATCATGAGTATGCGCCTCAGCGTGGTTTCCCATAATCTCCTCTTTCCAAAAGGTAGAGCAGCATGTGTTTCCAACCCTCTATGGCTCTTTTTACATAATCACAGCTACTTGACCTACCATCTCTTTCTGTGCCTCTTCACTTACACAACTCTCCCACCTACAACACTCTGCATCTTTTATGTCCAGGAATCATGGAGCTGAGAGAAGGAAGGGAGAGAAGCCGAGCTATAATACTCTTACACCCCATATATAAAGCTGCTGTCTGCTAGTTATGAGTAATAAGCAACGGAGCTCATGAGTAATTCACTGAGTCAAATGCACATGGCTGTTCAGAGCCCACAATGCAGTTCATTAAACAACAACACTACACATGGATTTTCTGTTCAATGGTTGAATCTCTTAAAATGTAGTAGGGAGGGAAATGCCTTTAAATACAAGATGTGACAAATACGAACACGAGCCAGATTTGAGGTGGTCTACTAAATCTGTCACCGCTTTCTAGCACAGCCTTCCCACCCCACTGGTTTCTTTTTTACTTTATTGTGTCTTCTCGACACTGGTGACAATCCTGATACCAAAAATAGCTCTTCCCACCTCCCACCCGCTTCACTGGGACAAGGGCTCATGGTAGGGGGGGGTGCTGGTGGTGACGGGGGGTCAAAGTCAGCCCTCGTCAATCTGGAAGATTCTGTCAGTGGGTTGCCGGCAGACACTCGGTCTGCTAACGCCGCTCCCTCCAAATGACTCTGCCATGACAACCCTGTACCAATCAAAAGCACTGATCCTGTGACCCCCACCAGCTACCTGCAGCACTAGTTGAGGTAAGAGACAGGCAGACTAATTACACGTCCTGTCTCCAGGTCATTATACAGCCCTGTCATCTCTCTCCTCCTTGTCTTTTCTTACCACCCACTTAACTGTCCGAGAGGCCTTCGACCCCCATTACATTTTTGGTAAATAAAAGAGGAGCCTCTCGAAAAGATGAGTTATTGCAGAGTGGTAGAGGTGTAAAGGATAAGTTCGCAGAGGATTTCTCAATGGGCTCTGAAACCAGACTGAATGAATGGGCAGAAAACAGACGGGAGGACTGAACACAGGAGACTGGGCTGGACATTTGTAAAATGAGAAAGAGAAAGAAATGGAGCTTCAGGCACCAATCTTTTTGCTTCACATACTTCAAAGTCTGTAATGTGGTTGCGGCGATGTTGGTGGCGGCATTGCTGAGCCGTAATCCGAGAGCTTTTATCCTCAGTCTCTTTTTCCATCTACACACCTACCGCTGTGGCAAAATTGTCACCCCTGACCTGGAACTCCACACACACACACTGTGAATAATGCACCATGATTACTCTAAGTTATAGCAAATGATTCTTTTCTAACACTTTAGGATTCTTTTCCAAACCATCAAGGCAGAGGGTAATTGCCCCGCACAGCGGTAAACTGCTGCGTTCAGTGTGGTTTAAGTTACCATATCCGCTGGAAAATTAGTCAACATTATTAGTAATCAGTCTTTGGTTCCATGTTGTGAAGTGGATACTCACACTGAGCACGTCGGCTTTGGCACATTATCCCCGTCTGCCTCAATATCACTGGTGTGAAATTAATTAGTCCTGCCGTGCGAGTTGGGTGACGAAGCAAAATGAAGAAGGGGTTGATTTTTTAATGGCAGCGAAAAACCACCACGCATCAAACGTGCACAACCGACAACACACGCACGAAACATCAACTCTTTAATTTGTTTCTCTTAGAGGAACTCTCAAAGAGGACAGACTTCATCAAATGACTTGAGTTCAATTAGACTCATCTTTAATGAGCCATATTAATCTTAAATGTTCTCCTTTCACTGCAGCGGTGTAGTAATCAAAGAATACACATCCAGTGCGAGACAGACATAACACGTCTGTGTATATACAGTGCGTACATCAGTATATTTGTATTGTATGTGTGCATGATTGGACACAATTGCCTCCTTTCTTTCACCAACAGTACACTCAGCATGTCTGTCGTTCCCTGTCATCTGTGCTGGCTGATGAATAATAGATCGTGGCAGTACAGTAGCAATCAGAGACAGAGCAATGACAGATGACAAGAATGTCCTACTGTACTGTAGGTATGGGCTTTTTCAGCAACAATGGCACTCCATCAGCGTCCTGTGCAACTTTCATGTGCTCATGCTCTTCCCCATTACGTCATTTTTTCCACCTTGCCCCCCTTTCTCATCACTCCACATATTCATAATAATAAATGAGTTTAGAGTAGAAACTCATGCTAGTGTGTGTGTTTCATTCATTTTGTGCTAATGTTCAGATATTGGACTGACCTGTAGCTGTTAAGGATCTGTTTCCTCCGCCTTTGATGGCTGAATTGCCTCAGGGTTCTTTACAAATTTTAAGTCAGCAGAAAAAAAACTGCGTAGATTTTGAAACAGGAAATAAGATGTTACTGCTCTTGGAATTAAAACGTTGAATTGGTAACCAATAAAACACATTCCTGCTTAATTCTATACATACAGGATTGTTTGCAAATACAGCTTTGGTTGGTGGTAGCTCATGGTGGCCCGACTGCTGCTCTTTCTCTTATGCTACCTTTTAGCATTCAACATATTATAGCGTCATATTGTTTTGCGGCTTCAGTGGCTAGCGCTCAGCACTGAATGCGGGCATCCACAACACCATGTGCATTCAGTGAAAAGGAAACTGCAGCAACACCATCCTATATATGCAGAGAAAACCGAGGAGAGACTATTGATTTTGTGGAAAAGAAGAGGCTGATAACGGATGTGTGAATTTGTCATCGGGGGAGAGCCTCAGAGGGAAATGGCCAGTGCAATCATCAGCAGAGAGGAGCCTGTAGGGAGGCAGTCACACACATAAACACACGCATACACTTCTTTATAAAGACACAGAGGAGGAGAGAGGCCCAAAACAAAGAGACGAAGAATACAAATAGGACGCTCAGAACTAATGGACCAAAGAGTAGATGTCCAATTTGTCTCACACATACACCAACATAGAGCTCAACCGAAAGCTGACAAATGGACCACCTGAAAACTAAGACCTATTCGAGGCAACAGCTGGTTCCTGCCTGTTTTTCACCAAGGTGCTGTCATACACAGCCACGTGGATGGCAATTTGATCGTGATAAACAGCCGCACTGCTCAATTAGAGCCACAACAGGTGTGTGATGCAGACAGGGGGGGCACAGAAAGTGGATCACTGTTTATCACCCAGATGCGCGGCGCAGAGTGAAGAATAGTTTGATTGACTTATCTTTGCTCTTGGAGAGAGGAGAGAGGGGGAGGTATAAAGAGATGAAGCCACGCTGTTTTAACACTGTTTTATCAGGTCACCTCAGTAATTAAACACATACAGCTGTGGTTACAAGAGAGAGAAAAGTGAGAGTGGGCGAGGATAGAAAGACCCCGAAAGCGATAACGAAACAGATGGAGACACATTTTTTGGAGCGAATTTGGGATTAAGATGCACTGAAAATGGAGGAGAGGGATCTTAACACTGTACCGCTGATCCTCTTAGGGTGGGATTCTCTGCTGTAGCTGCTGCTGCTGCTGCTGCTCTAAATGTGTATGTGTTATAATTATGTACTGATCACATAATTCTCATTTACAGCCTAGGGTTACCACGGAAACACAAACATTCAAGCAGCAGATGACATGTTTAAAAATATAACGCTAAAAAAAAAGGAAAAAAAAGATCACACTTTGTCGTGTGTGCTTTTCGGTTTGTACCAGCGTGTGCGCGACCGTTAGCATGCTGTGAGTGTTGTGCTGCGTGACGGTGAGGAGGGGGTGAGGAGGAGAAAGAAGGAGAGAGATGTGTTGAGAAAGGGGAGATAATAGGAGGGAGGAGAGGTGGGAGAGAGGGAGGAGCTGATGATGAGAGTGTGAATGGTTTCTATTTTTAGCCTGCATGTGTGATATATGCCAATAGGTGTTCAAACCACAGAGTAAGAGAGGCTTTGGCAGGCTATAATACATGGATCCTCTGCAATTTCACGTTCCAAAGTCAACACTGAAATGAAACCTATTCTGGTGTAATTAAATAGCATTTCTGCGCAGATAAAGCCACTGTAACTAATATATTTACAATCTATTTTTCAGATGAGTGAAGATAACTGTTGATTCCCCTGACAGAAGGCAAAGATGCCAAAAGGCTCCGTAAAGCCCAATACATTAAATGTACTGAAATTAAACCGAGTGCACTGTGGAATGGGGGGAAAAAAATCATATCATGATGAAATCGGGATTACATCCATAAAGTCGTTCAATCACTCCATAATCCAAAAATGATTGGGCTTTAAAAGGATACAGTCTCTCACACACATATAAGCATCAGAGATGGATTAAGTGACATCAATCAATAAATCCTGATTATGGAGCGACACCAAAACATCCAAACAGCAACAGATCCCGACAATTTCTCAAACACCATGCTGAACACAATATATTGGCCAAGAGGTAAAAACACTATTATGACTGATGGCACAGAGAAAGCCAGGTCTACTGTGAACAAATTACCACACCATTTTAAATGTGGCTTCCCATTCTGCAATATATCTCTATTTGTAATGCTGCAGTGCAGGGACCACAATCACTTATTGAATTATACGGCTATCACATCCATCACCCCGTTCAGTGACTGGCCTCCACTTACTAAAGCATTTATCTGATCATCCTCTCATAAATGGCCTGATGAATTGCACCGTCCTCTGACTTTGGTCTAATCATAATTGCATCTGTCTCAAATGGAGACTGTCTCTTGTCCCTTTTCTGTCTCCATTTCTGTGAATTTCTCAGGAGGGGGCCATGCACAAACAAACAAAAAAAAAAAACCTGAGCTTGACTGACAGGGTCAATAACATAAGAGAACCAGACAAATGGCCTATAGAGCCAAATGCCAGCAGACTATTATGCTAACACTAACAATGCTAAGAAGTTTGTCCCCTAAATTGTGGTTGCTTATTTAATTAGTCTAATTCTTGAGATTTGTACTTGGCAAAGTGACATTGGCCATGAGATTATACAATGAGAATGGAGTTAGTTTTCTTCCAGTAGACGTAAATATGTAAAATGGTGTGGCCCCTGTCCAATCAGAACCCTTCCCAACCGCCAGGCGTTAAGCGGAATTAAATAAACCCGTAAGTTACGGCTTCAAGTCACAACTTACAACTTTGTAGCGTTCCAGGCAACCCGTAACTCGTGTTGTATACATTGGTATACACGTGGAAAAACACGAGTTACGGGTTGCCGTGAACGCACCATAACTTCTTGTCAGCCGATGGAGTTAGCAGCCCCCACCCTCGTCATGGATCTATTGGTCCTCGTCCCTACGTCACCACATTCACGCGCATCCCTTGGCTGCACACACAGCCCTTCATGCCGTTCTCTCTCCTCATTGGATAAAACTTGTAGGATACAAGAAACGTTTTCTCCTCGGCTCAGAGCAGAGTGACTGACAGACCCGTGTTTCGGTCCAAACACTCTATGTAAGTGATTGCTGTCTGAAGATATAACTATTTAAGACTTATAACACAGAAATATCGCTTACTTCTGCTTTAACTAAAGCTGATCATCAGAGTTATAGCAGTTCACCTTGAGAGGGGCATCAATGTTTGAATCAAATTTCATGGCAATAAAACCTGTTGCTGTCAGAACATTTCTCAAATAACCACTGATGTGAACTTAAGAGGAAAAGCCAAGAGAGTACTACCAACATTAAGACTCATCCTCCAGTTTATAAATAAATGTCCATGACAGAACTCAATGACAATCCATCCAAAGCTGCAGTTATGTCACTCTAGGCCAAAGTGGTGGACTGACCAACTGACTGGCAGATGTGCATTGCCATCCTAAACTGTTAATGTGACAGAAAACTACAATATTCATATTATTAGGTGAAAACTCTTTGAATACAGGTCTATATAATCACTGCAGTTGTTTTTTTTTTGTCATTTATGTAGTCTCCGCAGTAGTGGGTGAATGGTTGGGGTGTAAGTGTGTGTGGGAGGGGGGATTAGGAGGTAATCATGACCAAGGAAACTAAAAATAGCAGTAACCAAACCCTGAAGCACAGCAATAATGGCTGCGGTCAAAGAACAACAAGCACAGGTGAGGGAAACAGAGGATCCGTTCTAGCTGGTACTGTAGTCAGTGAAGAGTCAGATCGAAACAAATACAAACTGCTACAGAAAAGAAGCTTCTCTGTGAGGCAACACAAACATCATCATTGGATATTTCAATTGTCGAAAACAATTTCAATAGTTAGGCCAATTAGGCCTCTTCATACTCTGGAGTCTGAAGTTCAAAACACTTTTGGGTGCCCAACTCGGACACAAAGAAATAGATAAAATAGCTACCGATAGATTAAAAAAGTGGTAGAGTTGCAACGGTGTGTTAACGGGAAAAAAATCGCAATATCACCCAAAAAATCATCATCTTGCTAATATTATTGCAATATATCATATCATTGCACCTGTATTGTGACAGGTATCGAAGCCAGATTATGGCCAATACACACTCCTACAGTAGTATAGACAAAGAATGCCCATAGGTTTATACATGCTCACACAAGACAGAGACAGGTAGACCTATGCAAACATGTGAGTACAGTGCACACATTAGGAGCTGTGAAGCCCTTGATAGCAGCCATCTGTGAATTTCTAAAAGCGTTTGGCCAGGTTCTTGATATCAGTCTGTTTGTCCATGGGGTCTGGCTCAAATCTGTTATTGTTTCTCAGCATGCGTTTCTGTATAGAACACACATCAATGACCTCACGGCAGGAGATTGGAGCACAGGCCAAGTTTGCAACTAAGAGCTGTCTCTACAGGGAAATGAAAAACACATACAGATGGAGACACACACACACATTCATACAAAGACAAAGACAAAGAAAACAACTTTCCCATCTCTCTCGTCTTTTTTAAAAACTTTAGCTCAGTCCCTGACCATCTTTCTTCTCTCTGCTTCAGTGTCTCTCTCCTCATTTGATGGCTCACAGATTGCACTTTTCAACCTCATCTAAGCAAGTTTTTGCCTCCCAACACTTCTTTCACTAAAACTTTCTCATCACATCACCTCTTTCTTTGTCTTGGTAATACATTGTCAGTCATCCATATCGTGGTATTTCTAGGAGCTATATGAAGCCAACTGGCCTGAAGAAGCCTTCTGGATAGGAGGTGAAATGCCATCAAGTGAGTCCTTTTGCCTTCCTATAGCACTTGAGTGATATAGGTTACACTGATCAAACTCACTTATGATGAGTTGAAGCAGTGTGAAGAAACTCGATATTGAACATTTTAGTCTTGAAAGAAGGTGTAAACTGTAAATGCTGTGGGAATGAAACTGGGTAAAAAAAAAAGAAGTGAGAGCTGAAATGTGTGATTCACATCTAACTTATTCTAATTATAGCAGCACAGGCATCATCTGCATCTGTTTGCAAGAATTACTGCTTTACGGTTGTATGCCTCCGCCAACCAGTCAAGTTCCAGTTTAAATCCAAGACTGGTCAGATTCTGAAGGAATCTACAGCTGCATTTTATCATAATCAGCACATAAATTAACGCATTATGGCTAATAAAATGTTTTTTGTGAGGTAAGAGTCTTTGACCACCAAAATCTAATCAGTTCACGCTCGAGTCGAAGTGAATGTTTTTGTGACGAATTTGAAGAAATTCCCTCAAGGCTTTACTGAGAAACGCACCAACTGAAAACATAATGCCTGCAGCCACATCTGTCGCTGGTGCAGAGGCATAAAAAGTCACAGCTTCTCTGCAACTAGAGCCCAAGCAACACAGAAACAATGTCTTCATGCTTCTGGGGTCGTGTGATGTGTGTTGTCTCTTCTCTGTTCGTCACTCTGGCTCGAAAGTCTTATTTTCTCTCCCACAATTTGTTTCTGCCTTTCTGGCTCATACATACATGCAGCTCATAAATACTGTGCCACTAGATGGGAGCGCTTGGAGAAAGACGAGGGACAGCGTCCAAAAGCGCGACAGGTCTCAGTGCGCCTGGCCGAGGGGAACTATTGGAAAACTGTTGCTCCATTTTGCATCCACCTGCTGCCGGCCTGGTCCACCTGGCCTGGGAACATTCATTATGTTCCAAAGCACTTGACCATAGCATCCATCACTGCACTCTGATCTATATCCACCCATTAGGCTGCTGCTATCATCACTGTCCAACAGCGATTAGCCACACTGGTAATGTGAGTGGATAGAAACCTGGATTGCATGCATAAATCCCACAGGGAAGGCTCTGGTGTTTTAGTCATGCAGACAACTCACTCTGAATGCCGAGTGTTTTTTTTTTTTTATAATAGGGGAGGGAAGCAGAATGCTTTGTAAACTGTAAATACAGGGATAGTATTTCCCACTCAAGTGAATCGGAAAGAGGTCAGAGGAGGGTTTTCTTCTCTATTTCTGACAAGAAATGCAGAAACTGTATGAAATGGTGTTTTCCACTTCACCTGCATTAGTGGCCAAAAAGATTTACCCGCTGCAGCTTCTCCAAGAAGCCATGTAAGCATGAGGAAAACTGTAGTAAATGGAAATACTTCCTGTTTATAATACTTCCTTCCCATCTCATTGTTCATAAACTAACATTATTAGCGTTCTTGTTTTTATAATGGATAATATCACATCGTTTAATTCTTGTGTGCCTTAGGGGGAAAGAAACTCTAAAGCCAATTCACATATATTTGTAAAAAGTATGGAAAATAGTCTGCTGCTATCTTTTATGAGCAAAGCTGGCCTATTTATAGGAGTCCACAGGAGAAGTAAGGTTTTATGTCTGCAGGAGAAAATGGAAATGTTTAACAGTGGACAACCTGAAGAGCTTGTGCCATAAGTTTATGTATACAGTATGTACCTTGTAATGTTGAATTGACAATAGTAGTGGTACTTCAACTATTTTCATTTGCTCATATTTTATAGCTGTTTTGCAAGTCTCCACCAGTGAAATCAAGAAATCATCACTTGCCTTAAAATTTTTTTTTTTTTTTTTTTAAAGTAATGCCAAACATTGCATTCTTCTTTTCCTCGCTGTGTGTTATCAGCAGAAAGTCACTCTCTTTCAGCAAAGGGAAATTTCTTTACCAACTTTATTGAAGTTCAAGCTCGGCTGAGTGTTTTTCCACTTACTATCAAGAATACTCTCTGAAATGTGTCGCCCCCCTGAGAAATGTGATTAAGTCGCGCACCAGTTGTTCCCATGCATTTTTATGCGTTTCATAGAAGCCGAGAGCCGACCAGTGGGGTTTGTATGTCCTTATGCTTCATCCCTCCATTCCTCATCCCTAAATATTATAGTGTTAATAATGAACAGCACATAATTTTCTCTTTCACCTCACAAACATGCTGGGGAGATGAGATTCCCCTGCTGTGTGTCTACATGTGCCCAAAGCTATTGAGTGTAGAGCGCAAACTGATAAATTATGTGGTTGGGCTGGATGTTGCGCTTATGCGGTGCAGCAATGCAGGTTCAAAGTCATTGTGCAAGTGTGTATGCGTGTGTGTGTGTGTGTGAAAGAGAGAGAGAGGGGGAGGGAAAGAGGAAAACAGAAAGAAAAGAGAGTGTTTATACACAGGCTTATCATGAACTACATGCCACTGCAATGCATAAGTTGGGAGGAAAATGTTCCATTTTACAAAACATAATGAAGTCAAAAGGAATAGTTTCCACAACATCGACATTAGTTTGTGGGTGGAGAGAGAAGAGAAATGAGAGGCAGTGAGAGGGAGGGAGGGAGGGAGGGAGGGAGGGAGGGAGGGAGGCAGAGAGAGTGTGTGAGTGTTTGCTGGGATCCAATGTGTTATAAAGAGAAACAGAGAAAGGAAGGAGATAAGAGCTGACCGATAATGTGAGATTGCATTTAAGATTATAGTATGCAACTGAGATTCTCTTCTCTGCAAAATTACATTTCTTGCCATTTATCATTACAAATGACAACTTAACTAAAAATGACTTATGGTATGAAATTAACGACACGGCTGTAAAAAAAAAAAAGAAAAAAAAGAAAAAAAGATACTAAGATTAAAAAGGTAGAATTGGGTTTCAAGTTTCCAAACAGACTCTTTTTCAGATTAGATTCCAAGTCAAACATCAGGGTGATTTATTCCATGCTATGACTTCAGATGTGAAGCCTGTAAATACAAATTACTTTTCAGATAAAACTGAATGTTACAACCTCTCTCTCCTCACACTCAAACTGCCAATCCCAGGTACATTTAACAGCATCCTATTTTCAGGATAGACATCTTCTATATTACACACTGCTGGTGGAGGGTGAGGTTATGTCCTATCCACCAAGCCTCTGCAGAGAAACAAAATCAATTTGCTCACACTGCATGTGTGTTCGATTGTGCCACACATGCAAGATTGAAGCGTATTATTCATGTATACGATACCAAGGTTATGGACCATCTCCCCTTAACAGCTAAAGTGGTTTCCTTACGGTGCATTCAGCATGATTTGTTTCCCCAACAGTTATTTGATAGCTCGGACGGACGGTCTCCTTGCCTTGAGAGGTGCTTCTACATCTGTTTTGCATATCAGCTGAAAAGTGGATGAACTCATGAGCTCTCTGTTTTGAGCGGGTCATTGATGTGGTGTTAATTCAATGCTAATAAGATTAAAACATAATGCAGATTGTCTCCTGTGAAATGAGGCTGGTGAAAATCCTTCGAGGAGACTTCTCATTGAGCGGCAGTGGACCATGGCCTTGCTCCTCGCAGAGCAAAGAGGTAGAAGACGGGTTACTCATGAGAGGGGTTGGGAAATTGAATTAATATTGCCACCAGTCAACCCTTGAAGGGAAAAGGCTTACTGAAATCTATTAATGGTGTTAGTCCATGACTTGACTTTTATGCTCTTCCCAGTGCTTGGTGCTAGCAGGATTAATCCCTCAGCATGAGTAATCCCACAAAGACATCTGGATAGAAAAAAAAAAAAAAGTTGATTCCTAGCTTTGTGAAGGACACGTCCTTCGTCCACGTACTGACACCAGAATGACACAAGAGAAATCCAATATAATAACATCAGTATTGGGTACAATGTCTTGTCTTTTCTTTCTTTTAAAAACTGCTGCGAAACAAATGTCATGACAGGAAATCCAGTAAGATCATCCTCGGTGAAACCTGTCAGGATAGAGGGGAAAGATGACGAGTGGAGAAGACAACCCACACACACACACACATATATATATATATAGACACACACACACAGAAAAGCAGAAGGAACAGCTCCAGAGACGAGCATTAATCCCCACAGATTTAGTGTAGCAGAACAATTGCTTTTGTCACCCTGGATAATCAGGACAGAACACAGTTTATGAATAACAGTACACCCAGAAAGACGTACACAAACAGAGAAATACCGTAACTGTGTGTGTGTGTGTGTGTGTGTGTGTGTGTATGAGGGCTGCATGGATGTATGTCAAGGCGAGTGTGAGTGCACACATACACACACACAAAAAAAGATGTGGAACAATGACGTCTACCTGTTCAAAGGCCTTGGCTGTAAATCTGGGAAGATTAATCAGAGTCATTCAGACAACGTTTATCACATTCTCTGCAGGGAAATGAGAGGCGATTTATTTCTATAACTTGGCCTACATATATGGAGAACTATCACTCACATTCACTCCAGCCCGCATTATCCACTCAGTAATGAGCATGTCTGGACACAATACTGTCTAATCCATATTTGTTTACATTCTGGTGTCTCCTCTCGGCCAGCTGAACCGAGGGCCACTCTAATAAAACGACTACAACAATGCATTACTAAATGATTGTGAAATCATCCAGCTAAATCAGCTTTCATTCATGCAACACGGCGTAATCATACTAAAGAGGAGTTAGCAGTTATATTCCTTGAATAGCTACACGCACCATAAAGGTCAACTTTCACATTTTTTTTATTAAAATTAAAAGGGAAAAAAAAGACTTTTTGAGAATATTATTTGCTTGATCGCTGTTTGAACTTTCTGTACAATTGGCTCTTCACTTCTTTAACAGGCAGCAGAGACTGTGATGAGAGTGAAGGGTCATAACGTACAACAAAAGTCACCATATTGCACAGCATGTTCTCTCTTTCATTTTTCTTGGGGACACAGTGGGCTCTACTTTAACGATCTAAAGCCTGAAGAATGAAGCACAAATGCAGTTAAGATGTGTTCATGACATTTGTTTGCTATTTTAATGTTGGAAAAAAGTCAATGTTACAGGCTCATGGTTCAAAGGGGGTTGTACTTAATCTCTTAATGTGTTTTGGATGTGACATGCATATTTCCTATACTGTATAGACGTATAAGGGGGGAACAACGACTCAGCTTCGATTTTAATCTGAAAGACACGCACATCCACGATTCCGCGCCCCCAAATCCTGCATCTCATTCATGTGATCGGTTTTTGAGGTTGACCCGTCTGCAGCTTCTTACTGGGTGCTTTGGGTGGAGGGCTCCAACTGTTTTGGACTAGTCAGACCAACAGGTCTGCTCGGGCCGCGACTGGCTCCTAAATTTCCTGTTTTTCAAGGGGGGCGGGGGCCTCGTGCTGGCGGGGCGGGCCGCTCCCACTGCCTTCGTTCATTCTCTTAAAAAGCAAAGTGCACTTGTTCGTTGGTGTTTTGCCATAATAATGGCTCAGCGTTTCACACAGAGTTGGAGTCTATTTGTGGTCAGTTGATTACACATTGTGTCTGACCAGTGAGTCCAGTCCTGGCACTGACGCTCTCGGCGGGTAGAGAGAGGCTGAGTGAATCAACACCCTGCAGCTCCACTTTGAAGCAACGCTACAAATCAATGTTTCAAATATTTTATGTTTTAAGATGAGGAGTGTGAATAAATCTTTGGGTAGGTTATGAAATTGTTGTGGACAAATCTAGGTGATGAATGAGGAGCACTGTGACAGATTTACCAGGCAGGTAGCAGCCTAACAAAGAACGCTTCACTGCAGAGCTTCATTTAACAGACAGCTCTGGCGTTCTGAGGCTGTATTGTAATGTTGCACCTGAATTATCCCTACTTCGACAGTAAGTCGAGTTTCAGCTCGCTCTGTTTGTGCACAACAGGCAATGTGTATGCTCTCTGTGTGCCCCAGTATGTTGGCACATATTATACTCTCTTGACAACGCTCCATTAAAAAAGTGAGGCTCTGTGCCATTGACTGCAGACCAATTTGCTGATCAATCACACAATCACTTTCTTCTGCCTCAAGAAAGCATTAACCCAACAGTGCACCTGACACACAACATTTTATAACCAACACACCCAATGACAACTTTGCACTGTTTAAGACGAGGTCACCGCCATGCTTGTTGCTCTGTAAGCCTGGGTTTGTACAAATCAAGAGTCTGATGTGATGATAGTGCTGGATAAAAAGTCAAGACACAAGGCTTCTTGCTCTGGGGACCACAAATGTCTGTACAAAATTCCATGGCAATGCTATGGAGGTATTTCAAGATATTTCAAGACTAACGTTTTGGACCGACTGCCGATCAGACACACCCGTGCCCTTTGCATTACAAACTAAAAGACTGAATATAACAGGACATGATCAGAAGGGATTTGAGGCTTGGTGTGGTGGGCTTGGCTCCACCATGTGCCTTTAGACCAACTCAGTGGGCAGCAGCCATCAGCTGTTCAGGATGCTGCTAAACACCCTGGAAACTGATAATCACTGACTCATTTCCAGGCTTCTCACTGAGAGCCTGCTGGTAATTGAATTGGAGGAGTGGGCACAAGTGTAGTGGGCTTCAAAGGACCAGAGCTGAAGGCAATCAGCTGTGACAGACAGTGACAGAAAGACAGGGAGGGTGGGTTGGAAACAGAGAGAGAGAGAGAGAGAGAGAGAGAGAGAGAGAGAGAGAGGGAGGTAGAGAGGTCCTATAATGAAATGTTCACATGTCTGGTGCACTCGGTTCTTTTTTTCCCCCCTTCAACACCTTGAGCATCACTCCAATCACTTTCACCCAGTTAGTTGTGATGAAGTTAGTCAGGACACTGTGTCCTATGATAGGGCAGCATTTGTATGCATGGTGCGTCAATGATGAAAAAGGGGGTGGTAACACACATGCTTAAAATACCTGTCTGAAAGACCCTCCCTGTCAATTACCCTTCACAGTCACATTGGACGCAACAAACTCCCCCCGTTGGCTGACAGGTGGCGAGGTAAATGCATTTTGCAAAAGCTTGAAAGACTTGGCGCTCAATATCCCTTTTTAAAAAAAAAAAAAAGGCAACCATCCAAAACTCTGCATGAGAAGAGGCTAAAACACATACAAATAACAAAACAGGGAGCCTGAGCAGGCATCTGGAAGAGCTGAAAAGAACCATTTCAGTGGCAGAGTGTGGAAGGAAGAACGGGGTGCAGTATTGACTTGTATGACCTCAAACACAAAAGCACAAGCAGCAGGTACCGACTGTACTAGCAAGTAAATTCCTTCTTTCTGACATTTTTAATCTGGTCTTATTTATCCTTAAAAGAGGTTATTGATCAGTTTCTTTTGCAGTTCTTGGACCAATTTTCAACTGCTGGAAAAAAAAATTGACCATTCTTCATCTGCTGCTTCAATCAAGGACAGATAAAAGAGGTAATGAGGCATGTTGGGCATGACATTTTTGAAAGCAAACTTCTGCTACATTTGACCAAAGATGATATTTTCTTTTATTTTGATGAGAAAATCTGGCAATGTGTTGGGCATATTAAATACACTCATCAAGAGGCAGATATTAGCTTTGCTTGAAGTAGCAAATAATGATGACAGCGTAGGTCAGTCAGTCAGTTAGTCCACAGTGACTCTCACCACCTATTGCATGGATTCACATTGTCATGGTGCCCAGAGGATGAATCCTCACAACTTTGGTGATCTTCCAATGTTTTATCCCCAGTATCAACAAAATTTACAATTAGTCCAAAAAAGGTGAACTGTGTTTAGCGCTTATGAGCAGGTTAAAATGTATACATAGCCTCTTAGATTTGGCTAAAGCAAGAACATGTAGACAGTATGTTAAAGGCCCTATCTGCAGCTACTTCAAAGTGTGCTATTTATTGAGATACAGGTATTAGATTTAAACACATTTTTTTATTGTGACATGTGCTGCAGGGCTCTGATGTGTCTGACCATCAAGTAACAGGCACAGCATCCATGTCGATAATTGAGGGGGGTTGTAAGTTTCGCTGGCATGAGCAGAAACATGAAAATGGTGTGAATTATTGCTGTTGTGCTTAGAAACCACAGACCTGAAAAATTACCTTAGTGATTTTTCTGCCTTTATAATAGCCCCCAGTACAGTCACACTTCAGCAGCCACCAATGTGAGACTAAATGTGGGAGCACATAATTGCTTCAGAAAAGTACAAAGATACACAGAACAGAACATCCCAAACATGTGCCTGGGACACAAACAGATGAAGTACACTGTTAACGTTGCTTTAGTTGTACATGAACACGCGCAGCCTCAGGACACACATCGGTTCAGAGGAAAACAAGAAAAAAGGAATAGGAGGAGAATAGGGGCAGTGAATGAGGGAGAAAAAGTAAAAAAAAAGAAAGAAAAATAAAGAAAAAAGAAACAAAGAATAAGGGGCCGTTTACACGGAGACGCTTGCGAGTAAAGACGATAAAATATTTTATCGGAAGTGCCTTTCGTTTATATGGTGACGGCGTTTTTGGGGCTTGAAGACGCAAAAATCTCAAACCACCCCTGAAAGTGGAAAAGTTGAATACGCTCCAGCGCAGCGTCTCCGTCTAAACAGGCCAAGACGCAAAACTGGCTCAGATCTGCTGTACTACTCACGTCAAGTCGGCGTGTTGACGTCAGGTCGGCGTGTTGACGTCAAGTCGGCGTGTTGACGTCACGATACAAACAAACATGTCGGATTACATCCACCCTTCAGAGAGAGTGGTCTGGAGCAATAGCTCGACCTCTTCATCGGACAGTTCTTCTTGTTGTTAGCTGTAGCCATGTTTTCCTTTACTGATTTCCCGGCACAGTGACGAGAAGAAGGAAGGTTCTACGGATGCGCGTAGGCATCGCGGCGTTTGTGACAGCACCACCTAGTGGTCTGGCGTGCATTAGCAATGGATTTGTACACACTTTTGCGTCTCCGTATGCACAGAGATTTCCTCCCGAGAACGCCCGTGTAGACGCAAAATAAAAAGTGAAGACGCGACGCCACTTTTGCGTCTTCTGTTCACACCGTCTTCGTGTAAAC
Organism: Trachurus trachurus; assembly: GCF_905171665.1. Classification (NCBI taxonomy): domain Eukaryota; kingdom Metazoa; phylum Chordata; class Actinopteri; order Carangiformes; family Carangidae; genus Trachurus; species Trachurus trachurus. The sequence continues at coordinate 21,755,628 of NC_139901.1, read as the reverse complement.
CTGGCCTAAAAGTCTACAGCCATGCAGCCTGGTGAGGCTGTAATGATCACTGCAACATACCACCAAAAAAAAGTGAAATGGATGAAAGCAGTAAAAACTGTGGTATTCTTTCATCCATACCATTAGTGGAGCAGAAATAAAAGTTATACTTGTGTTTTTCACTCGTAATACAAAATGTAGTAAGAGATGGTGTTTGGTTTTCCAAGTGTTGCTGAGGTACACTGTAGTGCAAGTATTTTTTTGAATTTATTTAAAGGTGTACAGAAATGGCCGTTTGTCCTGTTTGTCGCGCCGAGTTGTCACGAGTTGCCGCATGAGTTTACCCAAGTAAGGAAAACAAATTTGATTGGTCGTTATCGAGCAGGCTGAATATTCAAAGCTTGGAGCGAGACCGAGCTCGGTGTGTGTGTGTGACGTATAATCCGTGCGCCTGCATTATCCAATGCAAAAAGAAAATACCACACTTTCATCCCGGATATAATCAAAAATAAGAATTTTGCACAAAGTTTGGCCTACATCGATGACATTACATTACATTATGACCCAGAGTGGGCTCAAATTCAATTTTCTTTTCTGTACAGCAGCAGCAGTACTTTCGATAAAAAAAAAAAAAAAAACATAATTCATACCATTATTGTACTCATTTGGTTATTCTGCTAAAGTTAATTCCCAATCCCCTAATTATGTGCTATCATCTATGATAGAAAAATAATTATTAATCTCATTGTATGGTTCTATCATAGCATTACAGTACACAAGTCTTTCTGGCCTATTGTTAATTCAGTCAATAGGATTAACCATCTGGATCCAATCAATATCCCTGTCAACATTTCAGGATAGAGCAAAGTGACTGACCGACTGCCATCACAACAGCGGAGAGAGTGGGAGAAACAAAGGTGAGAGGGGTGAGAATGTACTGACATTTTTATTCTGTGACCTCTTTTTCTGTTGCTTTTTTTCTCCAGCACCAGCAGAAAGGGGAATGGGGGTCAGAGGGCTGGAGGAGAAGCAGCGGCATGGAGAGCATCGTCTCCTTATGTCTCTTTACTCTGCGAGGCAGACTGAGGTGGAGGAGGAAGACAAACTGAGGGAGAAAAACAGCTGAGAGATCAAAGTTGAGGTTCGCTTTCTCTGACAAATACTTTACTGCGTGTGTGTGTGTTTGTGAATTTCCATCATAATAAATTATTTTTACATCAGTAAGTTCAACTGGAGGTCAGTGTTGTATATAAATCACCTTAAGGTCAGAGGTGAGCGTAGATATCACTGGAGCTTTTTAATACACTTCACGCTCCTTTTGGTTTCACTCTCCTGGTCAATCAGTATGGGAACAAATATACTACTTGCAAAGGAATAGGAAACAAATAAATAATATGGAGAGTCTGTTATGATTGTGTGGGTACGGCAAAGTAATTAATTCACAATTTCTGACAAACCCACCATTTATTACAAGATATATTAAAATTAAGTTACAAATCCTTCCCTGTCTCTGTTAGCAGATTTTTCTGGTTTCCTGCCAAATGCCTATTGTACCGTAGCCCTTGTTGGCTGTTTGCTGTTGCAAGAAAAAGAAAAAGAAGGAAAACACAAACTTTGGGGAAAAAAAGAAAGAAAGAGAAGATTGTGCAAACCCACAGAGCACGGAGAAAGCCTCTGGAGAATACTGCCGGGAAGTGAAATCTTTGACCCGCGATTTTCTGTCCATTAATGGCGCTGTGCTCGATTTTGACTAGAATATACAGTGCTTCTGACAGTCAATAACACACACTGTAATACATAATTACCTGGATGCAGTACCCTTGAACAGGTGGTGCATGTCCTAGGCCCCATTTCCACCTGTTATTACTGTGATCTGTATCTGTACAATAGCATCTACATGACTCTCACACCCGTAGGCCTTTGCAATTACACCACTGATATTAACCTACAGCATGTTTGTCCTTATTCGGATATGATATTGCGGTAATTGGTATTTGCCGTTGTTGGTTGGTTCCCGAACGTACTGTAATGAGCGCTTAACATTTGTTTCGCTGCGTTTTCTACACAAAGGAAATTACAGAGAATAACTGTCTCTCGTGTGCTAATCAAACCGAAATCCGTGCTATACAATGTGATTAAGCTGGTTGGTTTACCCCACATCGTAACATTCTGGAGTATCTCAAGCACTTACAGTCACCTAATCACTGGGATGATCTGATTCTTTCTAAAAGTCTGCTGTAGATAAGAGAGCCAAGCGAACGCGATGACTGTAAATGCAGATGTTGCCAAGAATATCTCCATATTTCAACTCCATGAATCAATTTCTCGAAAACTCATGGTTATAACTTTACTATTTTAATGAATAATTAATCTTGATTTAATGAATAAAATGGAGGACATTGAAAGAAAAAAAAAACGTGTGGTTTTGTTGAGTGTATTCTCTGGAGACCTCTCTCTGTACACACAGAATAGATTATTTATATTTTGACGTATATTCCAGTTAATGACCTCTAATAAACAGAAAGAGGTACACTTATGTCCCACATCTCTTCCACATTGCACATACTGTAATCGCAGCACAGAGCCATAAATCATTCACACGCCAACCCCCTGCAGTCTTTGCATGGCATGAAGTCATGATCTCCTGTTATCTCCTGTTACACGAACTCCAAAAAGCCCTTAATTGATATGAGAGCGGTTCAGCTCACCACTTATCTTAACCTTAAGAAAGAAAAGGTTAACAACAGACCTGGACGTAAATCACCATGGGCAAATGACTTCCTTAACTGCACTCATAAATCTGGGATAAAGTGTCAGCGACATCACATTTACTGTACTGTAGGTGCTATGTTTCAGGCATACTCACATCACCTATCCTAATTATTGGCACTAACAATAACAGCCACATTTCTGACTACCACTGCCGTAATCAATATCCGCTCATCTGCATTGATCACGTTTTCTCACAAGCTGTTGGCTCCAGAATAAATGCTCTATAAATCAGAGCTCGGTGACAAGGAGTTGTGAAGAAGCACGCAGTCTTTAAAGAAACACACAAGCACTCGAAGAAGACCAAACACACACACACACAAACACACACAGACTCAACCATACATAGGCTACAACATTCATGGGCATAAATGAACCCCCACCCCACTCTACATACATCCATATGGACATGCAAACCCTCCAACACAGCCAGCGCCGGTGTATGTGAGAGGTCCTGCGTGGTTGTCTGGGTGACAGAGAGCAGCGCATTGATCTTGGAGGCGCAGTCATCAAAAGAAGCTGCTCTTTGATAAGGATATTAATCATACTCAGACATGGCTATGCTAATGACTACAACACAACCAAACACTCCAGCTCTCATCAATACTTCATCAATTGGAAGAGCCTAATGAGACCGCAAAGATGACAAGATGCACAGAGAAAGGCTGCTATGTTTTGTTGTGTTGTGTAATAGAGTGCATCTTGAGAGAGCACAGGAACTAGTTGTTTTTATAGATTGAATGCTAATAGTATGTAGGACGTACTACACCAAACTGTTCATAGCTTTGTAAAGCGAGTACGAAACAACAAAAGAAAATGATATAATAAAGCCACAGACACATTAGTGGCAATGATGCTTTGAAAAAGAATGAAGTGTAATTTAGCAAGAACGGCTACTTCACTTTTGATATATTATGCATATTACTCAAAATGACACAAATGACTGTTCAAGACAACAAATATGAATTTCATGCACCAAGCTAAACACTGGGGTAGTCTAAGCCTGATATCCAGACTGAAGTGACATTTTGCATCATTATGCATCATTCATCCAGCCCGACTGTTTTCATGTGAGCTTGTTTCTTGTTGTTTTGCTCCAAAAGCACATTTATGAGTTGAGAGTGGTTGTTGAGTCATTGCTGTGAGCTTACTGACAACAACCTTGTCCATGTGTTTGAATCTGATTCACTCCTTGTCACCATTTCACTAGCGGCTTTTCCCCCCACGGATATAGTCAGGCAGGTAGCAAGCTACTCAGGGAATGATGTCAACAATAATTAATTTATAGTCTCTCCAAAGCCTTGATATGACAATTTCTCAAAGTAGCAAGAAGAGCAGAATTATATATAAAAAAAAGCAGAACAAACCAGTGATTCAGACAAGGCTCCCACAGAGAAAAATGGCATAAACAGTACATTAGCTATACTGGCTAACTATAGCTTCCTAACTTCCCACCAGCACTGGCAGGTACTTGGGCTCCATAGATCCAAACCACCAGCTGGCATCATAGAGGCTTCACACATTAGATAGACTTCTCCTTCAAATTCAGCAGAGCCCCGTTAAGAAGTGATTGGTTAAATAGACAAAAAAAAGAGCAATTTATTTCCTTCTCGTAATTACATGATGCTTGGTCAACTATCTTTATGGAGAAAATGAGTTTCTCAAGTGGTGCAGTCAAGTCAAGTCATACAGGTAGGAAAGAATCTAACTCCTACTGTATGTGACTGAATTAGCATTTTAATGATACGATGTTGTTATGATAAAACCATAATTTAAAATATAATTCATTGGACTGACTCATTCATTCCTGATTCATTCCTTGAGGCAGAGACGTAATATGTTAAATATATACTCAATACTTTAAATGTCTTCTTTCTGATTTAGAAATTAAGTGATCATTTTAGACTCACTATGATACACAGTATGCTATAAAAGCACCTGGTCCCATGACTAACCATTACTTGAAATGGAAAAAATTAGTCTAAACAGATCATGATTAATAAGTATAATATCTCCAAAGGACAAAAAAGAGGCTTGCTAGAGATTTTTACAAACTGCACTGCTGTAGTGGGATCACACTGGAATAAGTGAATTCAATTCTCTTTTCTCATTTTCTATTTTGTATCTCTTCCACAATGAAAATAAAAGGGCAGGAAATACAATGACATCCAAATGGACCTGTGTTGAAAAACTGGATGAGCAGGAAGAGCAGTTGCTGCATCTCCCTGACAAATACACACAAACACCCAATACCAGTTTATAATACAGATTCAACCAAATATGACAAATGGCTCAAGTTATTATCACTCAAAGAGGTCAAAATCAATTTGTCTAACAACCTGGGGAATAAAATCCCTCACAGGTCCTATTGCCTAATGTCTCTGATTTAGCTAAAGCCAAACCACTGTGTGTGTGCTCCTGCCTGCCCCTCATTTGTAGGATTTGAGCTAAGCTTTTCAGCCCTCCTATAGAGTAAGCATGGCACTCTAAGGATGGTAGTATTGGTTGATGGCTCAGTAACTTGCTTAGGTGGGTAAACCCTTTTCTGTCCATTGGGTCATAAGATGCAGCAGAGCCATCATGTCCACTTTTTGAGGATTTTATTCTCTTATCTTATTTGTATCAGAGCCAGTTTAAACCAAAATAGGTGCTCAGCAATCCTGTCTTGCTGCAATCAGTTTTGGAAATAACAAAAAAAAAGACAAATGCAATAAAAAGATATCCCATTGTGTGCGTTTCCCCATCTCTAATTTTCTGGCTCTTATCTCCGATGTATTGTTGTCACTAAGCAAACTTCCATTTCTAAGAGGAAACAGGCGAGCTGCACTTCAAAAAAGCTATCCACCTGGCATTTCATTGCCCATTGCTGAAGGGGGGATTATGGATTCTGATTGAGGCCGGATTATTGTCAGATAAACAAAACACTCAAAAAGCCGCAGCAGGCAGAGCAGCATGTATGTGGCACAGGTGGGGCGCATCACTAATAAACACAAACGCGTGCATGCATATGAAGACAGAATCTGACATACAGTACATAATTTATGCACACACACGGAGACAAAACAAAATCAAATCACAGTTACTTCTCGCAGCGCAAACACCGAGGCTAAAGCTCAGGATTTAGAAGTTAGTAAATTAAATATGAGAGTGCAGATGATACGAGATTCTCCACGAGGAGAACAAAGCAGAACAGAACAGCGCAAAACTTAAGCCCTGAGGCACGAGGACATAAAGTCAAGGAAAACATCGCCTGTGAGAACTAGCTTTCATCTCATCTAGTCAGATGAGTATAACACCGCTGCACAGGAGTCAGGAGACTTTTTCACAGGTTCTAAGGCAAGTTGGTGAAAGACATCGTGGAAAAAAGATTCTTATAAATATGAAATGACAGTCTGTGTAGGAATAAGACAACCCTCAAAAACCACCTCCATTTAGCATGTGTACATGAACACAAACATAGACCATCTATGTTGGTATGGTTAGTCAGAGTGTGTGTGTGTGTGTGTGTGTGTGATTGTGTGTGTTTATGACGTAAACCAAGAGCAGAGACCAGAATGTCAGGCAGGTTTACATTAGTCAGCAGATGCAGTGGGCCACATCATTAGTCACTCTGACACCCACTTCTGGCCCCTGCTTTATTGATGAGGCCAAGCTCAACAACTACCCCCCTCTTAACACACAAACAGACTCAGAGACACACACAGGCTCCTCTACCAGAATCGCACTGTAAAAGCAACAGGAGACCGGTTTAGCGTCTCATGCCTCACTCCGGTGGGAAGAAGAGGCTGCTACTGTGTAAGAGTGCGCGGGCTAGCATGGAGAGCAGGGCGGGCTGCTGGCGCGTTCACAAAATGAAATGACAGCAGAGAAAGCCACACTAGTTTCCCCACGTTGCAGTAGCTGTTTATCTGTGCACAGACCAAACAATCGATCCGGAATCAAACATCTGTTCAACAACAGATCCGTCGGGCGGGTTGTGAATGGCAGGGGCACGATGACGGGATGCCAAGTGTGTCACGGCAATGAGCTCAGAGCCATTTATGGCCTCCATGACTCTGACATTTAGCAGGATGCTGCAATTTGTCAGCCTCTCAGTCTGACTCACACATCCACAACAGGGGACGCTCATAAAACACATTACCATTAGGCCTAATAGTGCCGCCTCACACAACCCTCCGTGTGTGTGTGTGTGTGGTGTGTGTTCCTCCATGGTACATGTTTGAAAAACCATTAATGTGGGGACATTTTGTTTGGACAGTCCTCACAACCTCAAGGTTAGGACTTGGTTATAAGGTTATGGTGCCAGGGAATGGATTATATCAACAAGTGTACTCACAACTCTGGAAAAGACAAGTGGCTGTCTCTGTGTGCGTGTGTGCGCGCGCAGTAAAATTAATCATGTTTTTGTTGTTCCCCCCACTACCATAAAATGACAACTGGCGGAAATATATGATGACATAAATATGAGGCAAAACAGGTGGGTAGACGAAAACAAATAAAAAGCATCAACATGTTCCTCCTGTAAAACTCTACCGAAGCCAATTCAGGAGTTTGTGAAAGGAAAACAACAGGAGCCCTGGGCGGCAGGTTAATTCGGCATTCAGGGAGTGATGGAAACGTGTACGCCTTTTAAATTGCGTGTAAATAATAATTATTATCTCTGCCTGTTACTGAAACACAAATAACTGCCCTACACTCTCTTGCCTCTCGAAAAAATTGAGAGCATTTCAATATTCTACATCAGAGCCTTTGGACCACAAGGCACTTAATTTTCAAGGCCAGCCACGAGTGTAACTCACACAAAGTGAGTGAAGGAGGAAGAGGAGAGCTCTCAAAATGCAAAGTCACTGTTTCAGTTCATTCTGAACTGAGAGAGCATGTCCAATGGCCACAGGGAAAGTAAGAGAGAGAGAGGGGTATAAGTGGTATAATTTCTGTTTCCGTCTTGTCTGGTCCAATGTTTTTGTTTCACTAAGAAGCTTTCAAGTTCCCCCTTTTTCTCTACTTCCACAGCCTCCTGTCTCTGTCTCTGTCTCTCTCCCTCGTTCTCTCCGTCTCTTACAGGTGATGTATTGAGAACAGGTAATGCTGCAGCCATTACTGAGAGAGCACCTAGATGGCTATTCTTCCCCCAGAAGCATACTGACATTTCTCTCTGCAGTTTTTCCTGCGTGTAAAGTTTGTAAAGTATGTCTCGGAAAAGGGTGTCACTGACTTCAGAAACAGTTGTAGGTTTTTGGGCCACGGAGTCACACACACATTTCAAGACAAATCATAATCAAACATTTACTCACACGTAACAGACCATACTGAAAATACACACTCACATACAAAGATGCACTTGCACACACACTTGCACACACACACGCGCACACACACAGCACTTGCAACCAGATAAAAGAGGTGTCTGCTCTGCTCTTACCCAAGCGTTGTCATAGTAACGATGGTGTACCAGAAGGAGGCTGGGATGCTGGTGAATTTGCTGGAGCTTGAACCCTTCTCTGCGTAGAACATAACGGTGGCAAAGATAATTATGGCCATAGTGAGGGAGAACAGCAGGAAGCCCAGCTCGGAGGCACAGCTCTTCAGCGTGTAGCCCAGGATGCGCAGGCCCTGCGAGTGACGGGAGAACTTAAAGATACGGAACACGCGGAAAACACGCAGCGTCACGAAAGCGCCGCTCACGTCCTCGTTGTCAGTCATCACCAGGCCAATGTAGTAGGGCAAGATGGCCACCACATCGATGATGCTCATGACGGACCTCATGAAGCGGTAGCGGCTGGGCGCGGCAAACAAGCGCATCAGGTACTCCACGGTGAAGATCATGACGCAGGCCGTGTCCATGCAGAAAAAGGCCACGGTGTACCGCTCGCCGCACGGCACCTCCTTCTGGTTGGGAACTGTGCCGCAGGGGACCGTCTCCACCACGTTGGTGATGACAGAGATGGCAATGAAGAAGCCGGTGACGTAGTAGAAGACGAGAGCCATGGTGGAGGTGTGGGGGTTCTCGAAGGCCCTCCACATCGTCTCCCTGAAGGTCATGTTGGGCAGCTTGGCGTCCTTGTTGTCCTCCTGGTCGTCCATCAGACGCTCCGCGTTCTCCCTCTTCCTGTCCTTGTACTCTTCATAGCAGCAGTCACCAATGATCTCTGGGACAATGCCAAAGAAAGCCAGCTCCTCATCGTAGGAGGAGATGCACTCATAACGTGGGTAGTGGAGCTTGCCAGTGCGGTAGAAGTTGAGCACGCTGCGGAACACGTCAGGGTCCCGGTCGAAGAAGTACTCTTTGGTCTCCTCGTTGTAGAAGAACTCCTTCTCTGAGCTGCCCAGCAGGGTGTCTGGGTAGCGGTCCAGCGTGTTCCTCCAGGTCTGGAAGCGCCGTCCACTGACATTAAGAATAATTAGCTCATCCTGCCGCTTGCTCTTCTCAGTGGGCACCACTGGCATGGGCAGATTGGCCACGGGCATCCAGCCGATAGCTGCCGCCCGGGCAAAGGGAAGCCATGCCGCTACTCCCGCCGCCATGCTGTGTCCGGCTTGGGGCGTAGGGGAGATTAAATCCAGCACCTTCACAACCAGCTTGACTTCAGCTCATTCACCATCTACAGGGAAGAGAGGGAGGGAGCTTGTGAGGATAGGAAGCACAGGAGTGCCATTATGATCATGAGAGGGGAGGAGGGTGAGAGCAATCGATGAGGAAACAGGAAAAGAAAGGGAAGAGAATTTGAGATAATTGAATGTTAAAGATGTGGAAGAGAAAAGGATAAAGTGAAAGGAAAGGCCAGGAGGAGAAAAAGGTGAGGTAACAGGGTGCTCTAGCTGAGACAGCAAAAAAGTATCTTTAATAGAAATAAAATTGAACATCACACTTTACGCGAGAAACCTTTCCAGAGCAGGACATAAAGTATATTTCTATTTAATACAGTAAGCTTTAATGTGATTACAGGGGCATGGTACAATTTCCAATAAGCATCGTATTCCCTGTAATTACTTTAAGGCTATATTTCTCAGGTCCCCTCTATTGAGTTACAGTTAAGATGCAGTCTTCAAGACCTCTGTTCACTGCATTTTACAGCTGGAAAAACTACAGGCAGACAGGCAAGAAGAAAAAAAACGATATTAGGACATTTTTGTTAAGCTCTTTGCTATAAATAGGCAAATATACAAGGCTGTAATCTGCTTATGGGAGAGAGATACAAGAAGAGATCCAAAACCTGTTGAGTTCCAGACACACAACTGCTCATGCATCTTTGTTTTACACAGATTAATGGAACTAGTTCAGGGTCATTCCGGTTTAAATTTAAGATATAATAGAGTTAAATGTGACACCAAATCTAAACAAGTTTTTTTCCCCCCACCGCCTTTTTTTTTTTTTTTTTTTTTTTTTATAGAACTACTCTACACAGAAAATACAGCCTCCGAAGCCGGAAGACGGAATAAAAAGCTTCACATTAGCCGAACAGGTTGGTAAGTAATTGCAGCAAACACACCAGCAGCTGTATCTTCGCTACAGTTTTCCAACTCACCGGTTCAAAATTCTCCATTTATCAAATGCGACCTTCTTCCGGAGCAATTTTACTCACAAAGTCGTGGATTTGGGTATTTTTCTGAGAGCGTGTTCTGGGGAGGAAAAAAAAAATAACAACAACAAAATACCACGGCAGAAGTTATTGGACGAAGAGGACAGCCACGTTAGACAAACGCTACTGATGAGGTGACAGCGGAAAAGTACCGGAGACGGACGTACCACAGCCGTTTTGATTCAGTTTCCATTATGCGAACGGGGGGAATTGATGAGAGGAGTCCGCCGTGAAGACCGTCTTACCTTGGCTTTTTGGGCTGAGTGGTGGGAAGAGACGGAGGAGGAGGAGGAGCGCTCTCTCTCTCTCTCTCTCTCTCTCTCTCTCTCTCTCTCTCTCTCTCTCTCTCTCTCTCTCTCTCTCTCTCTCTGCGCAGGGCGGATCATGAACCAAAACTGCATTTATGGGAAACCTCGATCAGCACTCGAAAGGATGCGCAGAAAGTGGGTTAGTCAGTGATGATGAAAAAAAAGAAAGAAAGAAAAAAAATCTAGATAAACACACGCGCGCGCGCGCACATAGCTACACACACGGCTGTTTCCCCTTTACTGAGAAAAATGAATGAATAAACTGCATAATCATTCAGTAATATATGGTTTGTGCCAACAATATTTAAACATATCAAAGGCAACTTTTATCCACAGGATGCATCCCACTGGCAGTGGCGGAGCTAAGGAGTCACAAGCCCCCCTCAGGCAAAGAACCCCCCCCCCCCCCCCCCCCCCCCCCCAAACACACACACATTTGACGCTGCTGACATCTCCTTTGTGATCGATGTGTTAACCAATAGCTTCTTATTTTCACGTCTTCCTGTTATGAAACGTCATTATATTCATTGGGTTATATCACTTTATTCACTTTGCTCTGTTTTTATCTGTCTCTTTGCTAGTGAAAAGCTCTGCTATCTTCACCAACAAGTTGCTTACTGCGTGCCTGTTACACTGTCACAATATTTTTGACATTGTCATGATATATTATTATTGTGACAATGTCAATTAATGCTGCTTTAAATAGACTCCCTCAGGTATTTTTCCCTCTGCGAACTGAATGTACCTCATCAGCTGTGTAGAGCAGTGGTTCCCACTATTACTGTAGAAGTAGGCTGACAAATCATTTGCAAAACAGTACAGTTTTGTTAAAAAGTTATGTTGTAGCCTATGTTATGAAAAATAATGATTCAAAAGATAAAATGATCTAGGATATGTTGTTGCAGCCGGACCACATACTGTAATACTTGTTTGCTATCTCAGTCCAAAAGATTATGATGCAAACTGTAGTATCAGAATGGATACAGTAGCTGCAAGAAAAAAGAATTAAAAGGAAAGGAGTCAAGAGACAGATAATGAGTCAACAAATCTCTCTCTAATTTGTCAAACAGAAAAGACCTGTGTTTTCAATTCACTCCTGAGTTTTGCCTCTGGATTGTTACGAGGTCGGATGTTGCCTGCCAACGTCTCTGAGCTTTTCACAGGGGCCATGAGCTGGGAAATTTCTGGAATCACGCTAGTCTACAAAAGAGATGTTTGACCTGATCTAAAATAGATTAGTAGAAAACCTGCCAAAATCCAAAGTAATCATTTTTTATAAAAAGAGAGACTAATCTGGATGGACCCAAGGATAATTACTGTAGATCATCTAAAATGCAGTAAACCTGGAGAGAGAACAATGGCATCAATTAACCAGCAGTAGCAGCTGAAAAGAGCAGCAATTTAATGATGAAAAAATGTAAAGTAATGGAAGCTCATTTCAAAAATAATTTGTTAATATGCTTCAGAGACTGATGAAATAGTTTAAAAATCTTTTTTTCATCTGTTCCAATAATAAAACATCTTGTACCCACCGAGAGATACATACTGTACAGAGGAGATAATGATCATTTTCTAACCAATTTAAAATCTGAGACGTGTTCCAAAACATAGTCATTTAATAACTTCTACGTAGGATGATTTGTAAAAAATATTTTCTCCCATGATTGTTTTGTGAGCAGAGCTGATACTGGGTGCTCTCAGATTCATTGGGATCCATTCAGGTACTCAATAGGCCTATATCGACACACAAACCCATGACTTGTGGCAGATAACCAATACCCAATCTGACATGTTTAGATTGAATGGTTTGGATACCGTTCAGGTCCCAGGTTGGGTCGTAGTGAACGCTCTTTCTCACTGGACCGACAGGATCCCAGATACATACAATAAAATATTATCTGTTACAGAAACACTGTACTTAATGGAGGCTGTGATCTCCAGCAAACATGATAATATTTATTCATCCAATCAGTAAGCAACAATAAAAGAGAGTCCAAAGTGATTCTGCTGTATCTCTTCAGCTGGCAGAAATTGAGCTACCATGTATCTGAGGGCTTGATATTTTCTGTTTGAATTCTTTTCTGGGGGCCCGGGTGTCTACAGAGTCTGGTTATCATCTCTACATGTAAGTTTACTCATGGAAGCAAATCAAAACAAAAGGGCTCCAGTGGAAAAGCTCTCAGAGCAATCACTGTCTGCAATGAACACAAGGTACAGCATGGAAAGTAAATTTCTGTGAAGGCTTACCCAGCCTATGCACAATCCTCTACCTTTCACACCGCATCACTCTGTAAAGATAATCCAGTTGGACTCTTTCACTGCTTTCCTGAAACATGTCAGTCAAGCCTGCAATATGTGACACTTCTGTCTGAGCTAAAGCTCATAACTCTGCATGGTCATTTATATTCAGACTCAGACAGTGTCGACGTCCATGTCCCCGCATTATTCAGTGCTTTGCAGAACAATATGCAGCCCTAACCGAGTCAACAGGGATCTCATCCCTCCGATATATACAGTACAGTCCACCAGAATATCAATAGGGTCAGTTCACACAGACTGTAACATGCTTGGTTTTCTCCTATTCGTTAAGGATCCGCATGTGCGTTGTATGAAAAGTTAATACTTTTGTATACACACCACATGAAAACACTCAGTGAGCTTTACAGACCTGTTTGAAATTGACAAATTGCTAGTGATTGTTATTTAGACGTACAGCGACACACACGTCCACACACACACATACAGCTGCACAGACTCACACCTGCGTGCCCATCCAAATACACTTGTTGATGCCTCCGTGTCCTTGTATAGCTATATCCTTAGAAGCTTTCGGTAACTCAATTAAGTCCGTGACCGTGAACTGGGACCTTGATAAAATATGGAATGGACAAAATGACCTCACCTTGTGAAAAATGTTTCCACTCCTTAAACTGCAACTGGCAGTCACAAGAATAGAAGAAAACACACATACACACACGACACACGCACACACGCACCGACACAATGGCTCAAACACATAAACACACAGATACACACTGGATGGAGAGTGGCCTTTTCAACGGACGAGACTGTGAGCAATTCCAATAATTCAAATGTCACTAAATAACAAGGTGGGTTGAATTTTATGGTCAACTGCCCTCTGTAATTATCTGAAGACACTACTCTGACATTAAAATTCTAAATCCTCTCTGTCCCTTGGTGCTTGAAGTTACACCCAGCGAGCGCCCACTGAGCTTGGATTAACATTGTATCTGGTTTGTATTAACAGTAAACAGCGCCTCTACAACCGCACACATAGTGGACCTTTGTCTTCATGCAGCCTTATGGAGTGGTCGCAGTTTGTTCAGGTTTAGACAAAAGAACTACTTGGTTGGGTTTTAGAGAAGATCAGGGCTTTGTTGTCATGGTTGCAAAAACAATTTTCCAGCCGAGGCCATAGAGTGGACAAGCAATGATGACACATGGCAAATAAACCGCTCTGTCCTATGTGACAGCCATGTGATCCATGCACCACATCCACCTCCTAATGTGCATTGTGCTATATATAGAGGTCACCTTAAAGGGATACTTCACCAATTTTCTACTCACCGTCATGCCAAGGAAGGATGTTCGTTTGTCGTTGTAAACCATTGGATGTAAACACTGAAGAACATCTCGCAGCAAATCTCACGCATGCGTACAAACATCAACAAAGCCACTGGGAGCTACTACTACAACAAGGCTAAAAACAGAGATCAAATTAGTTTTTTCCGAACAACTTTTTCATGTCGCGGCTTCAGTGCACTTGGATCAGTAGGGATGAGCAGTATGGAGATATTTGGATGTTTCAGAGTGTGTGTTTTGGATTATTCAAAACTGAGCTCTATCCGCCGCCATTACGAAAATCCATTGCCAGCTGGATCCCCCCTGGAACCCCAAAAGCGTTTTAATAGCTCACGTTTTGAAAGTTCTCCGAACCCTTTCTTGGCATGACAGTGAGTAGAAAATTGGTGAATTATTGATTTTGGGTGAAGTATCCCTTTAACTCAGTTATCAGTCATAATAAGCTGCCTGCACCGATAACCAAAAGAGCCACATTTTTCTCTCATGAGTGCCTGTGGCACACGAGCAGATAATGCCGCGTGCAGCCGGATGGGGTTTGTTTATATCGGTGTCTTTGAGCAACTCTTAGCTTCCTCCATAAAAGATGTTTACAGTTTATTGATAGAAATGCTGAGGCGAAAGTGGCAATTCATTCCCCTCCTCTGTCGCTCGCACTGCTGCTGCCTTGATACCTCCACTGACTCCTGACTGCTGATGGCCACCTCAAGGCTGACGCGCACACACACACACACACACACACACACACACACACACACACACACACACACACACACACACACACACACACACACACACACACACACACACACACACACACACACACACACACACACACACACAAACAGACACACACACACAGTGTTCAGTAAAATAAACACAAATTCAAATTCACAATCTGTATTTCCCTTGTTAGGCACTTTCTTCACATGAGTAAACTCACAGGCTTTTGTTTTGACATTTCCCTCGTTGTGCATTTGTTTGTTTGCTGGCTTCCTTGAGTTCAATTATTCATAAATTCCCCACAACCTGCCTCCTTAGTTTGTCTAATCCCCATTAGGTATCTGAAATCTTCCTTTGGGGATTTAGTCTCTGACTGTGGTGGAGTTTATACTAGGTGTGCCAAACACTGACTTGGCAGCCCCTTTGTCTACTGTTCAGGGAGGCAGTCAGTGGCACAGGGGGGGTTATAGATGTGCCGCTGGCCCCTTTCCAGCACACAAAGAGACTAAGACAGCAGATCCCGCACCCTATTCCAACCCTGTAAAATGTCAAGCTTTGTCTGCCGATGCCCAAACTAAGCTGGCTCTCACTGAGGGTCCACGGGAGCAGAGCAGGCTGTGTATACCACCTTAAATCAACCTTTGATTTGACTGTACATCACCGTGCTCATTTCAGGGAAGTAGCGCTGCTGAGTTTCTCTTCGTCATTAAAGCAAAGTGGCTTAGAGCTGAAAGTTTGTTGTAGCTCAAGCATAAATCCAAATGTAATGACTGTGCCAATACAGGGAACACATGATACTAACAATATAGAGGTAATTCCACTGTGCTCACGTCTTTATTGTGTAAGAGCTAACACCGAGTTTGCAATGAGCAAACAGGCTCGAGGATATTTTTCATCCTCAGACAGGGACGCTGTGAGAAAAAAGCACCGAAACTCACCTCCAACCAGCACACATCCGACCTCCCTGTGAACACACACAACATCAGAGCATTGCATATTCATTAAGGAGGTATACTGTAGTTTGGTCTCAGTCTAAAAAGAACGTTACCTTTTTGCACAACGCATCATCTGTTTTGGCAATGCACATTTTTGCTTGTGCCTTCTAATCTACCTTTGTCTGCCACTTACAGTATGTTGATGAAGCTCATTTGAGAGCGGCCACTTTAATAACCTAAAAAAGAGACAGCATTGTGTACCTCCTATATAGGAAAATTAATTATGGTATAATCTCTTGTAGATAAACAGAGCGGAAGAGTGGGTAGTAACTTCATTTTTCCTCCTCTGTCAGTGCTTGAAGAGAAAAAGGTGATTTCTTTTTTTTAATTTATGCATTGTCTTAAACTTCATAGACCACAACTGCAGACATTGCAAAAAGAAGAGCATCTTTAATTGATTTTGAAGTGTTGCTCACATAGCATTAAGTGCCATCCTACTGGAGTGTGATGAGTGCGTATAATGAAATCAAAACATGATTTAAAATACACCATACATGTGAAGTTATACCTCTGTGAGAACACAAGATCATCACAAAGGATCTGAAGTGGTTCCACATCTCTTCTGGCTGAAGCAAGATATGATTCTTAAGAAAAACAGGAAATGTATTAATCCATCTATCATTTCTCCAATCTTTTATGCAGATCAAGGGCCGCAGTGGCGATGGGCCAAACACACAAGCTAAAATCTCCCTTTGCACAAAAACCTCATCAGGCTCCATTAAATGTATTAATTTACATGCAGGTGGAGCTGGGAGATGTTCTTTTTATATGAGCCGAGTTCCTGGCCACTTAGCCTGACCGGTATGATGTTGAAGGAAGACACACAGAGGGGTGTTGTCATCAGGTGTCAAACCAATTTCAAGAACATTGGTTCGACTTTTACAAACAGTTTGAATTAGTGCAGCTGGTGCACTTGATCACTACTAAAAAATAACCAGAAATACCACCTGCACTCTGTTCACCGTTCACAATCCATCTTTTTTTTTTTTGGGAAAGGAACGTCTGATACCGTCTAATTCCTGACTGCATTTAGTTTACCTGCACACATCTGTGGAGTACTTATTGTAGAAATCCTTGTGCCAGTGAACCAGATCCCCCTCCCCCTGAGGAGTAAAAGGTGCAGAAGACTCTCCTTTGATAAGCAACTTTATCTGTATTGTGTAACTTCTAATGAGCCATAACGCTGAATTGCCACGAGGTGAGAAAAATCCACGGTTGAGTAACAGATAGGAGTCTCCTAAGCAGAATAATATTACAGTAATGAAACATAACGAATCAGCAGTTACGGAAACTACAAACACTTATTTGCATAAGTTCCATAAATTACAGAGAAGGTATTTCCCTTCTATATTTTCTAGGAGTTTCTATTATCTGTGTCTTCCACGGAGAAATTGACTCACGGAGACCGAGTAGAAATTTACCAGTCAGAGCCCTACCACCACATTTACATTGAACAGACACACTTTTTCCCTTAATCACTCACAGTCAGTGTTGAACAAAGAGCCAGAGGGACACACACTGAGTTAACCTTTTCAGAGCAACACACAAACACACACACATCCATACGACAGCATACTTTACTCTACAAGGAGAGGAATGAAATTCAAAGATGTTTTTTTTTCTGGCTTCAATCTAAACACCTCTTTCACAGATCATTCATACAGTACAAATACTGTGATGGGTCCAACGTGGCAAATTGCAGATATATAATTTAAAACGAGCTGTATAAGGTTAACACCTTCAAGTGGTACTGGCACAATACAGGCGCTCTGAGTTACTACGTCCATATAAATATGTAATGGTACAACAACAGGTAGACCTGTGAAGTGACCACTAACTGTGTTTTATTTTTTTTGAAGTCATGCCAGCTGTGCAGCTCCAAGAGTGGCAGTGCTGGTCTAATACTGTGGTTCACTGTCTAGCAGCTGTTGGATGAATTGCAAGGTAATTTGGTACAGACATTCATAGTATCTAGATGATGAATCATAAGGGCTTTACTTCTCCCCTGCCCTTTCATGCAGCACCACCGATGGCCGGAACATTTCCACTTCTCCAATACTCAGCAGTGTGACAGAGTAACCTATCGTACCTGGAGATTTCTCTATTTCCTTCAATATGGTATTGTGCAACTGTCAGACATTTCCACACTACACAAAAGTCCAATTCAAGTTATCCAAAACAGAGGAAAACATCTGGCACATGGTGCCATGCCACCTGCATTTGCCCCTCATTTTTTTTAGTGCACCAAAGTGTATAGTTTGCCATCTGAGCAATGCTACGTTGTCAGCACAGATTAGAGGCCACACTGAGTTGCTGTCCAAAAGAGTGACGAGATGGGCTGTGTCAAGCTGGTTGGCATGCTAACTTCAGAGAATAAAAGACTAGATAGAGATAAGAGTTAACATTGACACTGTTTTCCACAGATACTGACTCGAGTAAAGGAAGGAAGTCAGTGCTGAAAAGGCAACGTTTCTTCTAGTAAGTAAACAGCTGCTGCAGTTTTCCCAAAACATTCATTCTTTAACTGTAAGTGCAATTACCACAACAATTCACTGTACCTCAAAATCCTTGTGCATGTTTTAAAAAGGTAGAAAGTTAACTAAATCATTTTTATGTTGCAACGCCTAGTCTTCGTGCCAGTTGATTGGGCCAGTGCCATCAACATCAAAAAACTGTTTTCTTATCGTTTCTTTTCATGATGATACTCTCAAATTACATTATGATTATGATGGCCACAAAATTGCCACCTTGTGAAAAATCAAAAGAAAGAAAAATTCTGTAACAAGGAAAACACCTGTGGCAGTTTTCAAAACAAAACATAAACACGTGTTTGTCTTCACAGTACATTAGACCATACCATAGTTTTTCTGCATCTACTTTGGCTCAATTCTTAAATGAGAAAAGCTTTTTTCAAAACATTGAGCTTAAATCTCTGGCCAATTAGTTTGTCTTTCACAACAGATTAAAATTTCTCATTCATTTAAGCAAATTGCATAGATTTGGTGAGGAAAAGAGTGACTACAGTTCTCTACAAAACTGCACAAAAATCACTCAAAAAGTGTTTATTCTCAGTTTTAATTTTTTCTTTCTTTTTCCTTAACTGAAACAGGGATCAGGGTTTGTTTCAAAAAAGAAAACATAATTAGTGATGCTGCCTTCAATGACAGTGGCTGTGGAAAGAGACAGGAAATGTGGGCAGGGAGAATAAGGTATTGACATGCAGTAAATGGTTCGGCCCAGGAAGGAATTGAAACCAATGACCTCCTGCTAAGGACTCAATGGTACACACTTTAACCTAAATTAACACTGTTGATGCAGATTCCATAAATGTGTTTTTTCCAAAATGACCAATTCTTGCTTGTACAGTTGAAAACTTATCAGACGGACAAATAGACAAACTATGCCTAAGGGCCACTACCTCAAACGTATCTTTGTTTGAATTTAGATTATTCTTGAAATGATTCACAACACTGCAACATTCAGCCCAAACATACTCTTGTGCATACACACAGGGAAAAAGATTTATTGCTTTTTGCAAAACAAAACTTCTGGTGGGTCCAAGGTGAAAAGAGCATTACATTTCTCCACTCTTCTCCTTTCCAGACTGTGTGACTCATCTCTAATGCCTCTAAGTGAGATTAATAGAGCGTTCAGTTCTCATTCCAGTGGCTCCTGTGCATCCAATTACCCAACATAGGCAATCAAACATAGTAAATATCAAGGATCACAGGAATCACTTTGCAGATGTTTGGTCAAGGAAAATCCATCTCAGAGAGAGAGAGAGAGAGCAAGAAAAGCAGGATATAGCTCTTTGATTCTTCATTCAGCAGTTTTTGTTAATCCAAATAGTCATTAAGGTTGTGCATCAAAACAACACTATTTTTGCTTAATTAAACCAATCTCTTTTTGAGGCACGGTGTCCTGTGTTTCATTGGTATTAGGAGTTGGGAATTTTCTTGATGATTGCTTAAATACCTGCAACTCCACAGCATCCTAATGGTGATGATGAGAAGTAATCATTGAAGGTTAATAAGGGTGCACAGCACTCAGGGCAGGTCTGTCTGGTAGAGCAATTGTTGCCTCCTGGACTTTTATTAACAAAGTCATCAATGAAAACATGAATAAAACTATTTTCTGCCGGCATGATGCAAAGCAGAGTGGTATGTGAGAATGTTGATAAGGTACAGGTATGTTTACAGTAATAACACAGCTCAGCAGTCAATATTTTTCAAAGCTATAGCTTACAGTGCATTATTCAGTAGTCAGACATACTCGAGCTGTCTTTCACACTTTGAGCACCCCATGTTCTTTATCTCTTCAAAACAGGGGAAGGCAAGTTCAGTTTTGACAAGTGGATGATGATGGACAGATAAAAAGTTATTTTTTCCCCCACATATTTTCACTATGAATACTGCACTTGGGGGGTTTCACTGTATATTTTATACCTTTTATTTATTTATTTGTTTATTTTTTTCAAAAAATGCTATTATCAAGGGTGGACTCATGCAAGTTTTCATTTCTTCTCACTTCCATCTCCAGACAGTCCACTGGGCACTGAGCAGGGAGTTTGTAAGACACAACAAAGAAACGAAAGAAACAAAAAAGAGTTGCTTCCGTGACCTCTGTCACACCACATGTGGGCACAAGAACACGGCCCACTGGGACGAAGCTAGGCACAACACAGCCATGTAAGACACACACACACACACACACACAACGTACACTCCTGTGTGAGACAGGCTCCTGCCTCTTGGGTTGAGGCCACTCATCGGGTTTGGCAATGCGAGGAGTGACTTTGACAAGATCAAATGTAACTCAGGGAGAGCTGGCTGTCCTTTTGTAGTAGAGGACAGATACCGAAGCCTGTTAAGGATAGCAACAGACAGAGTAATGGACTGAGGTGATGGCAAGAGACTTGGTGCTGATCACACCGCCACTTCTAGGTGGGGAGATGGGGAAGGAGCCAATGCCTATGCAGTATCCACAGCAACACTGGTCTGTACGGAGGGCAGCGGGCTTCTCTTATTCTGTGTATATGTAACATATGAGCGCTATACATAAATACATTTGTGTTATGTGGGCACTTCTGCACATTTGTGTGAATATATGTGTTATATAGAGTGCAAATAAATGAATTATTCAAATGTGTGCGGCCATGTGCCTGTTTTTGTGCTAATGTGGGTTTTTGTGTGCAGTATACAGTACAGTCCTTTTTTTAATTCAGTGCTCTCAATACATTACTCATTATTTTCTATACATAGCTAATATAGCAGAACATAACCCTGCCATGAGTGATCTGTGGACTAATGAATACATTACAGTTAATTTGAGGAATTCAAATGGGAATACTGGGCAGGGTAAATGGTCCTATTGTAGTATACGCAACTCTGAGTCATTTTTACACTTTAATGGAGAGGGCAATTTCAATGTCAACTTCCATCAATCAAATTCCAGTGTGCTCTTTCTGAAGATGTGAACATACTGTACCTTGCTAAAAACCTTACTTGGTGCATTCAGACAGAGAGACAGACAGACGGACGGACAGACAGACAGACAGACAGATAGATTCGATAGATGGAGTGGTTCAGTGGGGAATAGTTCTATTTGCAGATGCCGTAGTTAAGTTCAAGCCTGAGGGGAAAAGAACATCAGCAGCGCAGTTTTAATATGGGTGCCTGCACTGGACATAATAATGTGAAAAAGCCCATGGAAAGTCGTGTATTGCTCCACTTATAGAAAGTTGACAATGACCTTAAATATGGTGTTAATAGATGAATTTAAACTCTCAGACCCATGGCTGTGATTAATCAGCAGCTAGATCCATCATTCGAGGGCATGGGGGACACTGGGGAGTGGCAAGCCACAGTATGTTTCAAATTAGTTTTTACTAATCTGTTATACATGAGCTCTGCACATGAATTCAGTGTTCAAGGCGATAGGAACATTGCGGCAATCTCATCAGAGACACCTGGTTCAATATTGTATTGATGCTGCATTACTTAACTTAACACATATACCTCATTCACTGTAGAAACTTCCTCATACAAATAAACATTTCCTGCCATTCCCACTGTATCCCCGAGGTCCAGATCTGCACATGGCGTGCATCCTAATCCCCTTATCCTACAGCAAATATACTTTATCACATCTGTGCATGATAGCAATTAGAGCAGGTTGTGTCAAACTTTGCCAGTGGGAACGTTGGGGATTTGGAGGGGTCTAATTAAGAGAACTGAGTAAACTACCCCTGGCCCTGCCAGTGCACGTGCTCAGCCCTCCTGCTCTCATCTGGTTCATTTTCATTATTGGCAATAAAGAGATGCTGTGAGAACAGAATGCATCAATCTTGGTAGGGAAACAGGCCAGGAAAACAGCCATAGATGTTATGTCAGAATCAGTCACAGTGGCAAAGAGAATAACCATGACTGGCAGCAATATTAATCAATCAATTAATTAGATGAACTGAAACTTTCTGTCTTTTTTTTTTTTTTTTTTTTCAAAAGGGTTTTTCAATAGACCACATGGCTGACAGGTGTCCCCAGATGAAGCATCTGCTTACTTTAAAGCAGAAGTAAGCGACCCGGTCGTTTTGGCTAACTTCGTTAGTTACTGTAGCAACCCCCGCCCTCATCATGGATCTATTGGTCCTCGTCCCTACGTCACCACATTCACGTGCATCCCTTGGCTGCACACACAGCCCTTCATGCCGTTCTCTCTCCTCATTGGATAAAGCTTGTAGGATACAAGGAAGTATACAAGACGTTTTCTCCTCGGCTTACAGCAGAGCAGAGTGACTGACAGACCCGTGTTTCGGACCAAACACTCTATGTAAGTGATTGCCGTCGGAAGATATAACTATTTAAGACTTATATTAACGCAAATATTCCGCTTACTTCTGCTTTAATTCACTGGACTTTTATTATTTGCTTGAAGCAGAAGTAAGTGATCCGGTAGTTTTGGCTAACTTCTTGTCAGCCGATGGAGTTAGCAGTCTCTACGTCACCACATTCACGCGCATCCCTTGGCTGCACACACAGAGAGGACCGCCCCTTTATGCCGTTCTCTCTCCTCATTGGATAAAGGTTGTAGGATACAAGGAAAGTTTTCTCCTCGGCTTACAGCAGAGCAGAGTGACTGACAGACCCATGTTTCAGACCAAACACTCTATGTAAGTGATTGCCGTCGAAAGATATAAGTATTTAAGACTTATATTAACACTAACATTCCGCTTACTTCTGCTTTAAAGCAGAAGTAAGTGGTCCGGTCGTTTTCGCTAATGCTGCGTTCCAGGCAGGCTTTTGAAATCGTAAATTACAGCTTCAAGTCACAACTTACGACTTTGTAGCGTTCCAGGCAACCCACTCGTGTTTTTCCGACCTGTTTTACCTGTGAAAGTCACTATAACGGCCACTCGTAACTTCCGACCCGTGAACTCGTACCAGATCGAACTGGTACGACTTCACGGTCGGAAAAATACGAGTTTCCTTGAACGCACCATAACAGTCCTTGTCCCTACGTCGCCACATTCACGGCGTCCCTTGGCTGCACACACAGCCCTGCATGCCGTTCTCTCTCCTCATTGGATAAAAACTGTAGGATACGATAAATGTTTTCTCCTCGGCTCAGAGCAGAGCAGAGTGACTGACAGACCCGTGTTTCGGTCCAAACACTCTATGTAAGTGATTGCTGTCGGAAGATATAACTATTTAAGACTTATATTAACACAAATATATCACTTACTTCTGCTTTAATGTCTGTCCTAAAATACTCACATGTCCATATGAAAATCAAATCACTTTTAAGTTTGCTTCCCTTTCATTTTCAGTGAAAGATGGGAAACAAAACTCACAGCCCTTGATCCGTCCATAACTCCATTCAGCAAGGCCAATATGAGGCTTTAGAGAACTATGAAAGCAACTCGTCTTACATTTTTTTGTAGTTACTTTTTGTGGCTTGTACTGTATAGAAAAGGATGAGCAATTCTTCAATGAAAACAGCGCGGTAAGTTTTGCACAAAGATTAAGTTGAAAAAAGTGAACTTGTCCTTACGGAGACACCTTCTACTCCTCTTTGTAAACTTCTTTTCTTTTCTTATTTCAACCTCATCACCCTCTTGTGTCATGTTCTCTTATCAGTAGGGGCACTGAACCCAACCTTTTTGTTGATCTGCTTCAATGTTAAGTAGTTATTTCTATCAGCAGTTTTGTCCTCTCCTCAATTATTCTCTTGAGAAAAAAAGGCCTTGCTCACAGTTTAACACCGGAGAAAAGCTCATTCAAAGATGTCTTGCGAGGTGGCTGGCTTTAAGGTTAAACAAAGAAGATGGAGTCTTCCATAATGCTTATAAATATGGCCTTGATTTACTAAACAGAGAGATTGAGAAATTGCAGTTCCAAATCATTTTACTTGAATAAACTGGAGATAATAACATTTTACTTGAATTACATTTAAAAAACAAAATCCACATTTTACCGACTGTCCCACACAGATGGTATTTCTATCCCTCTATGGCATCTGTTAATCCCTGCTACTTCATACAAAATGACTGTTTTTATTATTTATCAGCATGTGAGCAATTAGCTATGACCTTATTACAGATTCAGTTCATTCATTTGTTCTTACTGACTGACAGGCAGCCTTAGCTAATCTAACATCTGTTGTATAATTGATTACATCCATTGTATAATTCAAAACTTTCTATAAACTTATTAACCATCCAATTTGAAGAATGAAATTTATATTCATATTAACTCCAGATACAGTGAAAAGGAGGAAGGGCTTACTACACCCTATTTTAAAAGAGCAGATGAAGAAAATGAACAGAAAGGCAACATATGAATCAGAAATTTGTATTTTTTTTTGTATTTTTAAATTTGTAATGTCTATTGGTGGTACTGTCCACCAAAGGGTCCTCAGTAATTTGGTAATGGAAGGTCCCAAGATTGGAAGAGCTGGAGTGTATTCAAAGCAGATGAATCCGTTTATAATGAGATGTAATCTCATTTACTCTGTGGCATATGGCTTGGTTTGCCGGGGCTGTCATTGTGTTCCTGCTGAAAACGCACTTCTCATCCAAAAACCCCAAAAAGAGAGAAGCGTAGTGCATTCAGGAGGCTCTTCTAAAGCCTTATTACCATAAATCAGACAGGCATCAAAAAAGATTCAACATAGCGACCGAGCCTTCTTGGATTTCTGCTGTTTGCTGATTCAGTGCTTCGCCACATTAGTTGTGTGATGGAGGGACACGAGAGGTAACGCTGCCAAATAGTTTTTTTTTTTTCTGTACTAAAAATGCAGAAATCTGGCCTCAGTACCTCATGAAGAACAAAAGTAGCTAAGATGAGCGGTAAGATATAGAAATAGAATCTGAAACATGTCAATATTTTTACACTACATAGGACTCTGACTTCCTACTTTTCCGTGCATCTGCACCGCAGCACAGCTGTCACATTGCAGTCAAAGTCGACACTCCCGCTTTGATCGCTCTTTCGACAGCTTTTCTCGGTTATTACGGTTCACTTGTTTCATTTTGGTTTCCTTCAAAAGTCAGATAAGACCCTTCTTCACGAAGGTTGTTGACGAGGAAAAAACAATTGTATGAATAATGTCTTGGCCAATAATGCTCCCCGCATCAGATGCTACGAGGAGCTGCCTTCTCTCTGGCAGTCCAGGCAGAGCCTAACGAGATGGTGCGATATGGAGTTATTGATCACCTCTGTCAGACCAAGGCTGGAATTCACAGGGGCTTATCCTCCATTCATTATGTCAATCATTAAGATGTGTCACCCAGCCTTAGATCCTCACCATTTGGATGAAAACTGATGGTGGTAGTGACAGACACACTGAATACTGATTCTTCTGTGTCTTGCTCTTGAAATTAACACATTCTGTACAAAAAGACCCAGAATCAGTTAAATACCGTATGGTATAAGTATTTTCAGAGCTAAATTGGGCTACAGACCATAAAACAGCTGTGCCTTGACCTGCTAGAGACATTTGTGTGTCCGTGAGTGTATTTGTGTGTCTTTTTTGCATGGTACAGTCTCTGAATACGTCTCCCTGTCAATTACAAAATGCACCTTATCCACTTCCCTGTCGAGAAAAAAACAAAACAAAAAAGGTCCACCTCAAACACTCTCACTCTGTTAGTTTAGAGGGGACGGAGAGTGAAGGAAACATTTCATCTGGTTTTCATCAGTTCCTCTTAAAGCTGCCTACTCCACTGTGTTCCTACAGTCCTCTCGCTGCAGTGAAAAAAGGATCAGTCAGGGAGGAGAGTGTGATTAGCGTTTCTGTCCAAGTGATTAGAACATTCTGCGTTGATTAACAATCAGTTGATTTGCCCTTTACCACATAACAGACACTCCCCTCCTCTGCAACATCAGAGCCACGCATCGCTGTTGGTTTTTTTTAGCAAATGAAAGCATATATATATAGGCCTATATATATACACAGACACACAAACACATAATGCTGCAGCTCCCCTTTGAAGTGAGGGAAATGTTCAAACTGAATGTATTCTACTGAACTCTGAGCACCTGCATGAGCAGTGTTCAGATTGTATGATGCAGCCACCTCCAGCATACCACACTGGCTGTCTTCTTGGCCTGCTGTATATAATTTACATATTGTATGAACTGTTTACCCAGACATCTCTGCTACTGGCACTAGTGCTGACCCTGTAGGTATACATGGAAACCCACAGAGAGGGACAGTCAGAGAGCAACACGAGTCATCTGCCAAGACAGCCGTGCATTCCGGGACAGTCATCGAAATTGAGCTTGGAAAATAGGGAATTAATTAACCACACACACACACACACACACACACACACACACACACACACACACACACACACACACACACACACACACACACACACACACACACACACACACACACATATATGCACATAATTCCCATTTCACTGGAAAATCGATAACAGGCGGCTGATCTGAGCAAAAACTGCTGTTCACTCTGAGGCCGATTTCACCGACGTGTTGATTTAGTTGAGCTACATCTGTCAAAACAGAAAGACAAAGAGGTGGGACAGAGAGAGAGAGAGAGAGAGAGAGAGAGAGACAGAGAGAGAGAGAGAGTGTGAGAGAGAGAGGGGCAGAGAGACAGAGAGAGAGGGACAGAGGGAAGTGTTCAAGTTACAGCTGAACACTGGCTGGCCAAGCATGTTAGTCCACAGCTGGTGGCTGCTGACAGCTCGCTATTCCATTTCAGATGAACCCATCAATTAACTACAGGCTGACAGACTAAGACGCAGATTCAGAGAGTTTTGTTCCAAATGGAGCCATCCACAGTTCACAAGGAGTTACTGTGGGAGAAAAATACATTATTGAATTCTGTTACAAATTGTGGTGATTTAGCTCCATTGCTTTTTTTCTGACCTCTTGAAGGCATTCAAACCCCATTTTCCCATTCAGCCTCTTTGTATGAACAATGTTTCAACATGAGTACATTAATGTCTGCCAAACTTGGAAAAGTCTTGATTATTTTATATGAGGGAGTTGGGGGAGGGGAGGACAATAACTCGTCAATATGGGTTTGCATTCTTGTGTTAGCCACTGCCAGTCACATGCTAACAAACAATACAAACAAATAAAGATGCTATTACTCAGGTTGCTCTGATAAGTCTGCTAATCCTCATCAAAGTCAAGATCTCTATGAGGTTATTGTAAAACAATAGTTGGTGCACAGGGCATGGGATAAACAACATAAAAACAACATACAAATTGAAGCAGCTGTGGCTAAGGAGGTAAAGCAGGTTATCCGCTAACTAGAAGGTCTGTTGTTCAATCCCTGGCTCCTCCTGCCCACATGACCTCAAAGTGTCCTTGGACAAGATACTGAATTATGACTGATATTGCATAGTCTGTGTGTGAATAGATATATGATAAAAAATATGCCCTGTATCAATGGGTGACTGTGACTAGTAGTGAAAAGCACTTTGAGTGGTCGTAGAGACTGGAAAAGCGCTGTATAAATGCAATTCCATTTACCATATGAATTGTATGTACTACAATGCATCTGTGGGGGAACTTTAAAGTCAGATAATATAATACCTCAGATTTCCCTCCTGACACAATTATTACATAATCACAATCATTTGAGATAACCGCAATCATTTTTGCATAATCGTTAAAATCGTTTCCATTCAGGTTGAAGTGCAGTTTAGTCCGTCATTTACCTGTTAAAAGTGCACTTATCTTTTATAGATTTTGGCCACATGTATTAAACAACAGGAAAAACATAGCATTTCGAGAAAAATAAAATACAATAAATTATGTAGCTAACCTGTAAATTGATGATAACGTAATGCGATAAGCTATAGCCGATACGTCCGTCAATAATCAGTGACGGCAAAAACCTTCTATCTCCACTCTTTCATTGGTCATAAACCTCCTAACTCCACTTGAGCCTGATTTGGGTAAAATATTAATAAAGTAATGATACATTCAAATATCTGACTATTTGTAAAGACACAATACCAAGTTTGATGATGTTATGTCCAGTTATTACAAAACCACAAGGTTTTTTTCATTTCCTGAAAAATAACAGTTTTGGACAGTTTTGGAGGTTTGCGCCCGACAGCGACGATATTTACTTTAAATAACAAGATTGAAATAAGCTCACGACACTAAACACTGTCTTCTGGTGGCCCCTTGTCATAGAGTGCATGTGTATGAATCGTGAGATGTTCATTGAAAGAGTGATTTTCTGGTCTAAGGTATTTATAAAAATAAAAAAAATCTTCATATGAGTGCTGTGGTATCTTTAGCGTCAGCTTAGAGCAATCACACAACCCTCTGATTGGCAGTGCTTTTCATATTACTATATATCCTTTTGAGGTGTGGTATTCTACTCTGGGGCTGATGAGGTTATTCCGCCTCACCTCAAGTGTCTCATCAGCTGGTGAATGTGACCTCTGCTGCTCCTGATGATATGGGAAAAACTATTAACACTGACCTGCAGTACGTGTGAACTGGTTCAGGTACTTATTCATTCTGTCCGCGCAATCAGAGTAATGATAGGACAAATGCAAATCAGTGCTAAACACATCATCTGCAAAAGGTAAAGTCATGCCACTGTGTGAGTGTGTGATTGTGTGTACTGATGTCTTCATGGATATCAGTGAGGATTCATAAAGGAGATATTTCCTCCCAGGAATCACTTCATGTGCCCTATCCATCCTCCTTTATCTTTCACCTGCTTTCTCTCCTGCTGTCATTTCTTCCTCTTGCTCATCCCTCACTGTCTCTTCCATTTCTGAATGTTTTAATCTATATTTATCTTTTCATTCACGATTCCCTTTCAGTTTCCCCTGCTGTCCTTGATTTTTTCATCCTTAACGTCATCGTGCTCTCTCAGCTTGATCTGCTTCCCAAACCCCGAAACAATCTTCCTTCAATTCTGCCTTCGTCTGTCCCCTTCCCTCTCCCGCATCGTCTCACCCTCCCTTCATCTCTCTGGTTTCTCAGCCTTCATTCACCTTAAACTGCAGTTAATGATGAATGAGATGAACCTCCCTTGGGCTCAGACCTCGGAAGCTCAGTGGGATAGCGCTCAGCTGCCCACTGGACGTTCAGGCCTAATTCTTTATTCATGGGCTGCATCAACACCAGTCCTTCCAGTCCTCTGTGACTCTGGAGACCCATCACTCTCTTGACACCCTGTTTCAAAGTTGTTGTTTTTTTTCTCCTAGCAATTTCTCCTCAATTTCTTCTTTGTTCTCAGAGCAGCTTATAGATTTTTTTTTCTTCCTTCACCCATGATTCTATTCGATGAGTGAGCTATTTTTTCGTTGAATTTATCCCCTCATATTTTCTCCCACCGCAGTGATACTTTCCCTTCCTTCTTCTTAAAGGGGCTCTTGTTGTGAAAGCAGTGCACTGAATGTCTGATTCAGGTCCAGATTTGTTAGCATTCATTCAATGCACCAAAGAGATATAGACAAAGAAAGATAAACGCCCATATAGAGAGCTCTGTTCGGCTGCAGAAGCATAATCCATATTCATTCATATGGTTTTCCATTTTACATATAGTTGGCATTTGAATATATTCTCCTGACCAAAACTATTGAGTATTAAAATCCCTCATATTCCAAGGGATTATTTAGGAAGATGAAGCCATTTTCAACTCAAGTTTTTTTCTTCTTAAGAGTGAGCTTATAGATATCATTATCCTTACTACTCTAATAGCAAAAGTCAGTCTTCCATCCCAGCACCATTCCCAGGAAAATGACAACAATCACAAAGAAATCACTTCCAGCGGCTCTTTCAGTAGAGACGTGTGAGGTAATCCGAGCAGAGTAGGTCTGAGTGTCGGTGGTTCGACTGAAAATAGGAGGATTCGGTGGAAATCCTGTGAGTGGCTTCTATCAGGGATACAGTGCCCTCCTTTCAGCAAGTGAGCCAACAAGTCTAATCTGCAGCATGAAAATGAGCAGAGCAAATGTGCAAGAGAGAACAGAAAGAGCTTTTGTAAGCCTGCGCTTCTCTGTTTTCCTGTTTATACACCAGCGTCTGTCTTTGCACAGCCTCATAATTAATACACTCTTCTTTATGTCGCGTTTTATGTTATTGCATGTGGGTCAGATCCCAAGCTTTTCCAGTGGCGTCACGATTCCAGTGTAAAGCAGTGGCCTGCTAAACCCAGTTACTGAACACTTGTCAGTACTCATCCGCAGTCATTCAAATGCATACGACACACAACGTTGGAACTGATTGCATCATGCTATGGCATGCTGCGCGAGAGCGAGAACATCCACGCGCTCATGTGGTCTTTTAGTTATAAAGGCGTGACAAATGCAGCTCGTTGGGTTCAGCGGCAGTGGAGGAGTAAAAGAGGGAACAGAGAGGGTGAAAAAGAGGCGAGAGGAGGGAGGTTGCTGCTTTGCTCCCTTCAAAGCCGGGAGCCACATTGATCACTCCGTTCTCGTCCTCACATGAATATTGAGCATTAGTCGCGGTTCATGAACAAAGAGGCCGAATGCTCTGGAATTATGCTTTAAGAGACTTGTGGATGTCATCAAAGTATAAGTAAGGAGCAAAAACTCAGCTGGTAACTTAAGATACGACTCCACAACAGAAAAGTATTACTCTTAAGATCACAGTGATCATTGTGATTGTGATAATGTAACAACAGTGCAACAATCTAAAATGCACACTGTAAAGCATTAAACAAAAACAAACCTGGTCAGTGCTCCACTTTTGTTCCAGACTGAAACATTTCATTAGCAAGAAATTCTGTAAATACTAGGGATGTACAGATTGTGAAATTCTGGGCTGATACCGATGTTTAAAATAACAATTTGACCGATGGCCGATACTGGTACTGATGTTTTTTTTCTGTAATTCATTCTCAATTGTGTAAAAGAAACCACGATCTTCATTACTCCCATACAAACAACATTTTCGCTCACTTGACTTTAACAAATTGAACGTGCATGTGCCCTGTTGCATCTCGGCAGAGTCACACCCCCCCCAAAACAAGAAGAAAAACAGGCTTCTCCTCCGAGTCAGCACAATATGCCACAGCCATCAGTATTTTCCGATGGCCAATGCCAGCCAACGAGGTGAATATCGGCAAATACCAATGTTCAACCCATGCATCCGTGGATGAAGGATGAACCCAACTGACTTTTCCTAGCACTACCATGGAGTACACATTTTTTAGTTTTTGATGAAAAGTCTCAACGACTGTTTTAGATTCTCATGAAGCTTGGTCAACACAGACTGTGGTGATTTACTGTCTTCATTCATTTCATTTCATTTTCCTTTATTTGTTCGAGAGGGACAGTGTACATTAATGAACATTTTAAAAAGATAAAATGTAAATGCACCCAATTATAACCAATAGGCTAATTTCCGTTGGCAGTCCCCCTGCCGGATGGAGCATGGCAATGAGACCTACAGTATAATACTTCTCCTACTGCTGTGGAGCGTCATCATCACCGCCATCACCATCAGGTCAAAAACTACAGGCCTTATATTTCACACTTACCCTGTATTTTTTCCGAAGTTTCGACGTCCTTTAGGAGATAGATTTGTGATTGTAAGCTCCTAAAGCCTTGGTGTAATTTCACATCTCCTCTCTCACACATCCCTCTAGAGCTCCAGTGAGAACAGGGTGTTTTGTGCTTCTCTTTGAGCGTCTCTTGTGATTGCCTTTTAACTTTTATTTCCTTCAGGGGGGGACTGACTACTTTTAAGCGTGGTCAGCTGCTCCTGGTATTTCAAACTGTAGCTGAACAATTCAAGTGCATACAACTCTCAAAGAGCCTTATAAAGAGTTTGTCTCTACATGTTTGACCTCATCATCACCTACTTGTCTGTCTGCCCTTCGCTTTAAGGCTCAATCTCTTTAGCATTGGCTATCTGTCCAAAGCAATAGCCATATTATTCATTTAAAGCTGCAATATTCAAAGCTGAATACATGCATGATGTATGACTCTTATCATAAAGAACAGAGCAGGTTAGTTTCTCCCACAGAGATCTAAGGGCTGCTGTGTTTCTTCTGCCTGGCAGGCAGCTCAAGTATCTCTGCCAGTCTGAGCCAGGCAGCAGAAATCCTTCTCTTAACAATATTTACATCTTTAGACACAAAGCTACGCCCACATTTACTGCTTGCTTGACCCGTAGATCATGCCTGGATGTTTAATTCATCTCTGCTGTCACATGAATGTTTTATAAAAGCGTCTGGCTATAGCTTTTTCTTTCAAACCTGCACTCTTCAGCAGCTTTCCACTGTATACATATATACACCTATATTGTGTATAAATGTTGATCACCAACTGTTTCAGTGGGTGTGTTCTTAGATTATCAGCTCATTGCCTTTAAGTATCAAATTAATAGCAGAATCATTGTGTATATTTCCCTTAGGACACAGAGATTTAATTAGATATTCAATCTAAATGGCTAACCAAGATGAAATATTCATGACTTAACATAGAAATTCCTTTAGTGTCCCTTGGCGATGTTCTGTTTCATATCAAATGAACTTTTATTGATAAAGAAAATATCACACATTTACATTTGCCTGTGCTGCCAGGATATTATCATGCCGAGCTAAAGGACGATCACTGATCATATCCATTACAATAAAAAATTTGAAAGATTTTCTTCAGTGCCACATCGGGTGCTGTCTCATCAAAATTTCTGTGTGCATCAAACCTGTGACCTAAAAGGTGCATGAAAGAAATGGTTCGATATTTTGTGAGAAAAAAAAGCGTATTCGATTTCTTTCCCAGAGTTAAAGCAGATATCAGCTTCGCGGCTGTTTCGGCTAATGCTGCGTTCAAGGCAGGCTTTTGAAACCGTAAGTTACAGCTTCAAGTCACAACTACGACTTGGTAGCGTTCCAGGTAACCCGTAGCTCGTGTTTTTACCATCCTGTTGTCTGTGAAAGTTCCCTATAACGGCCACTCGTAACTTCCGACCCGTGAACTCGTACCAGATCGAACTGGTATGACTTCACAGGAAGGAAAAACACAAAGTACGAGTTTCTTTGAACGCACCATGAGTTAGCAGCCCCCGCCCTTGTCAGGCATCAATTGGTCCTCGTGCTACGTCACCACATTCACGCGCATCCCTTGGCTGCACACACAGCCCTTCATGCCGTTCTCTCTCCTCATTGGATAACATTTGTATCCCACAAGGAAAATTTTCTCCTCGGGTTACAGCAGAGCAGAGTGACGGAGAGACTCGTGTTTAGGCTGAAATACTTCATGTAAGTGATTGCTGACGGAAAATAGGACTATTTAGGACTTATATTAACAAAAACATTCCACTGATTTCTGCTTTAAACAAGAAAATCGATATCACTCTCATATCTATCTGTTAAGTATAAAGCTACAGCCAGGAGCTTAGCTTAGCGTAAAGTCTGAAAGCTCGCTAGCTTTAGAAGTGAACATCCCATTGGAGTTTTAGTTTTGTCCAGGCCTCTAATGTAAATATAATTGTGATTCATATTTTGGCCCATGTCAAAGAGAGGGAGTTGAGTCCACAAACTTTTACTTCAGTGAAATTTGAGAAATAGAATATTTACAGTATATCATTAGGTCTGGCCTTTCCATCCCCTCGTGCTCCATTATACTGTACATCTTAAAATATGTTATTCATAAAATGCTCATAGTGGTGTAGTAGTGTATGCTTACAGGAATAGTAAATGTCTTGACTGTGCCAAGCAGAGAGCTGATGCACTGCAGTAGACTTATACTGCAGTTGCAGTAATGGAAAGGAAAGCCGTGTTCTGTCCCAGGCTGTCAACTCTCAAGGTGAAAGACATGTTTTTACATCTGACTGGACCTGTACCTCTTGGGCCGGTGTCAATTTCACTAGTCCATAGAGAGAAGTGGTGGTTGATCATGTAGAGATTGCATTCCTCCCCTGGAGATTTCTACAGTATCATGGCTGTACACTAAGGAGGATTGCACCCAGGCCCCCTGGGTTCTTCCAGACTTAGCTCATTGTGTTCAGATTTTATAATGTCCGTGCCCCCCCTGAGGCAGCATCATGCCAAGTGCTCTTACCTGGGAGGGCCCTGGTCAAAAATTAAACTGTAATAAAGTTTTGTCTGAAGGGGGTCTAAAGGGGAGTAAACTAATCACAGCCCAGGGGAGGACAGAGAAAGCCATTTACTCTCAAAGACATTCCAACTTGGTGCTTTATCATCAGAGATAAAAGACTGCAAAGTGTATAAAGATACACCAATGTAATGAAAGGGATTTAGGAAAGATTAGGGGCTTAAAACTTCAGTGTTTCCCAAAAGTATGACCATTCAAATTAGGTCGATGGTATTTTAAGGATTATAATAAGATGACAGTAGGTTTATACTTGAGAGTTTAAAGTATACAAGTATTAATTCCCTCTCAGGGTTTAGATGTCTGACTTAACCAATGTCGTCCTTTCCCGGTTTCCCAGTTGAATTTTCTGCAGATATAAACCTATAAGTGTGCTCACTTATAGGTTTCTCTCAGATTTCATGTGTTCATCCTCACTGTGGATAGTTGCATGGTAAAGCATGTGACCATTGGAGTTGAATAAGGGCAAGGGGACATGAGAAGGAATCACATCACAGGCAAGACACTTAAACACACTAATACCAGATAGAAGACACAAACACATCTGGTGTCACTAACAGCAGCTGATACGGGAGCTTGTCTGTCTCTCAACTTGGAAAAACAAAAAGAAAATGAAAAATAAAAATACTAAAAACTAATCTGCTTTCTGCTGTAAAATCCTAAATTCACACACACAAACCATTTAGTGTCTTGGGCACTGCCTCGAATTACAGTAATGTGTGCATAAGTGCAAGCTTTACAGAATCAACAAAGGTTAAAAACCAGACTAATGAAATATATAGGGTATAAGGTCCAAATGCACCCTTTTAACATACTGTATGTCTTTTATGTTTGGAGAGCAGTAATAGTAAAATATCAATATTCTTGAAGTACAAGAATAAAATAGTGCCATACTTAAAATACACATAAAACTGTGTACAGTAGAGTATATGGTTGCTTTTGGTTGTTCCTTTTGTTATTTTGCACTCAATTACAATATAATTTATATTCTATGTGATGTGGATTAGGAATATGTTGTGCATGGTTGAAATATAGTGCCTGCAAGTAAGACATCACTATGCATTACATTTTACCATCGTATGGCCCTTATGATTGCAATCAGTACATCTTTGCCAAAATGTAAGAAGAGACACACACACATTCACATGCGCACACATTTGACCTTTTACAATGCAGTGAATTGCTTCAGGTCCTGGACAGCACTGCACCCCCCCCCCCCCCCCCCCCCCCACACACACACACACACAGTACAACATCTGCAAATCCTGGCCTTCAGAAAGACATCTGGAGCAG
This sequence comes from Trachurus trachurus, assembly GCF_905171665.1. Taxonomy (NCBI): domain Eukaryota; kingdom Metazoa; phylum Chordata; class Actinopteri; order Carangiformes; family Carangidae; genus Trachurus; species Trachurus trachurus. The sequence goes on along the minus strand of NC_139901.1, from coordinate 21,719,789 downwards.
GAACATCAGAGGGATGCCAGTGCAGACTAAACACCTAGGGCTGGCACACATGGAAAAGAAGCCACACATACACACAAGAGCATCCACATTCATATTCACACCCACAACAATGTTTGTAATCTATTCTGGAGACAGCTTATGATGAGGTCAAAGAGTTATGATAATCAAAACGTGAAATCTCAAGTTTTGGAAGAAGAGCTGAGAGTGAGTGTCCATGACCCTTGAGGTCAATTTTAAGTGTGTGAGATGGCGAGAGAAATGTTACATGCTGTTCGTGACTTGTAAAAACAGCATAAGTAAATAGAAATTACTTCAGAGCAGGCACCACTCTGTATGGCATCCCATCAGACATTCAGAAAGCTTCTTGGCTGTAACTGGACCAGGTCCAGTCACTTGTCTGTTTTACTAAATCACAACATAAACAAGTAGATGATTGCAATTATACAATATCAGTATACAATATAGGCATTGTGTATGTTATTTACTCATAATCATTCAATAATCCATAGGAAATTACAGCATAATGCTCAAATGTCAACTTCAATCAGCTTCACACAAACAGCAATAATCAGATTTCATAACAAGCCTACACATACAGTAAATGGCACAACAACAGCTAAACAATATAGCAGTGTGTAACATAAATTAACTCTAGTCATTGCAATAATTCATCTGAGTTAATTAAACTTGATTCCCCTCAGTATTCTTTGTAAAACTAATTAAATGTGGGGGTAACTGACATTTTCCAAGTCTGTCAAGAGATCCTGTTAGATAAAGTGGCAATTAGAGTGACAAGCCAGAGCCAAACAGCTTTTGAAGTTCAGCTCAGCTTTACCATTGACAGAGGCTTTAATGATAAAATGCTATGTGCGTACTAACTAGCCTCCTGCCTCGTGTTTCAAAGTCTCCAGCCTCGCTTGTTAAAGTTGCAGTAGTGAATTCTCCCTGCATGCGGAGGCATCGCTTTGGTCATTAGAGCACATCAGCAGTATTGTGCCACATATTGCTCCTTTAATTTGTGGATTCACATTGTGAGGGATCCTTTGTGTTTATGTTGAATGGCAGCTCATTGTTTTTTTTCTAAAATCCTAACATTTCACATCCCCCATTTCCAGTGGAGCTCTACGACTTTGTCACTCATTTTCTTATCGTGAAATTGCACTAATATAGAGTGATGTCCTTCGCTTGTCTTTTTCCTCTCTCTGGCTCTGAATGCCTGAACCTTTCAGCCAGATAAGACTTGAATTATCATGGCAGGATTCAAGATGTCCAGACTTTTTGTCTCCCCATTTTTTTTTTCCAGTAAAAGAAGATCAAAAAAAGCCCATGCTTTTCAAAAAAAGAAGAAAAAAAAATCTGACTAATGCCTGTGATTTTTTATAAATCATACTGTACTGTATGATTTGAGAAACAGGTGTGTTGCAAATCCTTGTGGTCACTGCAGAAATTAGTGAATAGGTACAATTGCCATAAAAGTACATTCAACACCACCCCACCCCCAAAAAAACTAGAGTATAGTACATTGCAACTCTGCTTCTGTGATCCAGGGCAAATGAATAAATGGTCTACACTTATTTACAGCAGCAGTCACCAACAGGTGGCTGAGGTAGATGGTGGGCATATTTAATAGTAGTTTACAAAGCAAGGTTTGCATCCAGAGTCCTGCCTATGGTTAGAGTTACAAGGCAACAAAATCATTTTGGTTAAGGTTAAGGATCGATCAAGTGTTTCTCAAACTACTGCCACTTTTTTGACGTTGTCATATAAATGGTTAATAATGTTTTAGTCTCCAGTGGTTATTGAACTGCAAGATTGGATATTTTGGCAGAAAGCAAATATTTTGTTCGTGAGAATTTTACCAATGAGCAACATCAAATCATTTTCAACTTCATATTTACTCATTTGACAACCACCTTCAGCCAAAGTGAGGGAAATTGTTACAGTAAAGCTTCAGTGCAGCTCGAGACCTTGATGTACAGTGAATGTATAAAACTATTTCCTGTAGTTACGCTGTATATAAATGTAATTTCTAAGAAACCAGGATACTGAACCCTATCAAAAGGGGGCATTGGTTCTCAACTGACAAATGGCTGAGAGAGAACTGTGAAATAGATTTGAGTAGCTGCACCAAAATGGTGTCAGGACGCTCCAGTATGTTGTAACAGGGGGAAACACAGCCACCACTCAGACAGAGATAAGTGATGCAAAAGGTTCATGACTTTAAAGAAGTCATGAGATGAAATGGAAGTAATGAGGAGAGCAGGGCACTCAGTGTGTTCTCTTTGTCTGGTCGGGTCTACTTGACAGTGACTGGGGTGAGAGCCACAGGTTGTCACTCTATTATGGAAGTTGAGGCCATGTGGCGAAAGGCGCCAACCCAAAGCTCTCTGTATTTTCGGAGGAGCACCACAGGAGGGGAGTGCTGGTTGTGGTTGCCAAAAGGAGCGTGATCAGAGTCAGCGTGTGGCATTCAAAGCCTAGCTGAAGCAGATCCTTTGAGATTGTGGCACCAGGACATTTGGAAAGCAATGCCGTTGTTGGCTGCTGCTGAATAACACAGGCTGCTGTTCAGTCTAATTAAGATCAAATAGTTGAATAGTTTAAGCATTAATAGTTAAACATTGATGCACAAATACCAATACACAAAAAAGCCAATGTTGGGGAAAGAAAAACACCTCTACATTTGTTTTTGAAGTAGAAAATCTTATGGGGAATGTGCCTCCTTTAATCAATTATATGCCGAAAATCAAACGAGAATGATGGAGCAAGAATCATCTTCGGATTACTTCATCTTCAGAATCACAATACCTGATTCACTTTGAAGAGGAAATATCTTATCCCTCAGCCAGCAAGACCCCATGATGTAGTCTGCATGTGCTGGCATGATTCTCGAGCTGAGGAAAGGGATCCTGAAAGCCTGAGACGCTGCGGATGTTGCTGGGGGTCCAGATGAACCAGTGCAAGCTTTGATTAAGGACTCTTGAATCCTACTCTCGGGACTCACCTCTTCAAAAGTTGGTTTCTGAGAGAAACACTCAAATGAGGAGCTACTTCTGAATCTGCCCGTTTAATTATGTGGCTGATAATGAGAAGGACTAAAAAAACAGCTCCTAGTCACTCAACCCAATACCATCTAAAATATTTGTGGTTCTCAACAGTAATTTAACATGATTTTCTCATTAATATGCTATTGGGTGCTCGGATGATCATTCCCCAAACAACTGCATACATCCTTAATTGTACCAGTCTGGACCGCAATTATTGGCCATGCATCTCTGTTAAAGTCTGACTGAGAATCTGTTTTCAGTACATTTTTTGACTTTGATATACGGCCCATATTCACAGAGTATTTCATCTTTCCACTATAAGAGTACTGCAAAATCATAGCAAAAAAAAAATCTATACTTTTGGTAACCCTTTCATTTATAGGCCATTAACTGTGCAGAAATCTGGTCAAGTAAAGTCAGAATAAAGCCAAGTTATCGTAGTATACCTTCTATACTGGGTAATTCTGAAGTGAAATGAATACAGAGTAAAGAGGGTTGGTTGGGAATTTTATGGGAATTGATACAGAAAGTAGTACAGCCCACACCAACGGTAAGACAAGGAGGTTGTGTCCATATAAGCTACCATTTATATTGAATGTATTCATTTCCCTTATTGCATGGTGAAGACAGGCTGTTGGCAGGTACAACATTACATATTTTTAACTGTCAGTGTGTCAACATTGTTTTCATCCAAAGTAAACACTTGCAGCCAGTTTCCTCCAAATGGCCAAGTACTTTAGTGTACAGTCACAATGTTATCTATTAATAAATCACAAGAAATAGTAGCAGCTGAGTAACAGCTGAAAATGTCACCATGGTTAACCCATAATGACATTACCACTGGCTGTATGGTTAGCTTTGGCCTACTGACCATTGCCAAAGGGATCATCCTGCATTCTGCAGGCCACTGATACCATCTGGGTGCGATTTTGAAGCGCAGTGAGGAGCATTCCCTCTCTGTCCTGGAAAATGAGGGTCAGTTTGTGGACAAAACACAGGTTTTCCATTACACCCAGTCCGTGGTGGTGTCACCTGCCATTGAATACAAGGAAAGTGGGAGTCTTATCTGTTGAAATGCAGTCAGTCCCAGGTCTCATAACACTCAGCTGGCCCAATACTGTCAGCCATGAGAGAAGAACTGACCTAAAAACATGAGGGAAAAAGATCTGAGATAGGGAAAATGGCATGGAGAAAATGACCATTGAAAATGACGTCAAAGTTATTTTTTTTAATGAAAAGGTTTTCAAGGAAAGGGACTAACAGACAAAAAATGTTCTATGAAGTTCAGTGCAGCCTGACATATAAAAATCCATCCAAAAACCAACCCATAAAAATCTTGGCTTGTTAAAAGCTTTGTTTTTTTCCCCAGCAAAAGGCCTTCATGACCATGTACAGTACAAAACAAAGAGCTTAACTGTGAACCTCTATGGATGTAACCACTATTTCGGAGCAGGCTCACACACCCAGTGTTTGTACTCTCCAGATGTGGCAGTGCACCAGGGCTGTGTGCATTTGTTAACGACAGAAACAGATTGCAACTTCGTTGTTTCAACCATAAATACAGTTTTAGAGTGAGATAAACACTGTTTTCTCTGTTAGAATCTCAGTCATGTTATTTGCCACTTCAACCAGAGTCAGACAATATTGATATTATTTAGCTCAGCTGAAGCCTATTAAGGCAATTAGACAGCTTTGACTGTCCTAGTGAGTTCTTTTGTAAACAAGTTAGTTCATTTAATTGGATCCCATTAAATAACATCATCTGATCTACAATGCCTAATGTACAACTTTGTGTGCTGTCCTCATCGTATACAGCAGGTCAGTATAAATAGACACATGTCCCTGATGAAAATGTTTATGTAACCATGGCTGCCTACTCACAACCTCTTTAAGTCCCAACTTGCACTGCACATGCACCGAACTCTCCAGCAGCAGCGCAGCTGAGGATATAAGTACAAACTGAAACAGTGGCAGACTGGCAGTGATACATTACTCACAGGGTGAACCCTGTGCCCCTCCTTGCTAAGGTCAAACATCATATAGAGAAACATTTAAACACTATCAATTACGATAACAGTTGAGTGTTCTTTGCCAAGCCAATGTGCTTGCTCCTGCATGAACGAGTGTGTGTATTTTTGCTCAAGTGGATGTGGGTTGCCGGCTACTGGTTATCAGGTAGGTGGTGCCACGCTTAAAGGGGTCAATGCATCCATAAGTGATTATCTGACACCTAGATAATGATAATGGTGACCTGAACCTCACTTTCATCTGTGTAAACTAGGAATATAGTCCATGAGCCAGACCACCAATCGCAATCAAAAGGGTGGGCAAATTGCTATTTTATTATTCCTATATACATTATGTCCAGATTATTAATTGGTATGATAACCTTTGCAGAAGAGTACAATATTTATCATGCATTCACTATTTTGACCATAAAAATGCCATAGTGGCCATTCTCCGATGTTGCACATTTCATATTTTGTGTGCCACTACTGTAGCCTGACAAGCCAGACTATATCATTAAAATGTTTAGTCTGGCAACGACCGGTAGACCTCGGCTCAATCCAGGGGGCGGGATGAAGGCTGTCTTTCAAACTGCCTCTGCACGCAATAGGGTAGCGCTACGACTAATCAGAGCAAAGAGCAGGATGACGTTAGCCTGACAAGCCAATTAAAATGTATGTCGTCATCGCGTTAAGCCTGCCCAACGACTCTCTAAACAGATAGAGAGCGCTGTGATTGGTGAACACAAACGGTGTTCGAGTCTCAAAAAGTTCCTATGGCTCGTTTCTAGACCCACCTATGGAGCAAATATATTTGCTGCCGCTAGGGTGCGTCTAGATTTATAGGCTACCCCTACTGATGATTTAGTGCACCTTTGCAGTTGCAGAAAGGCCCTGCAGATAATACTTGTTTGCACCACTAGTTGGCGCCAATTCCTCTGGGTGCATGAGCGAGCGAGGGGGAAAATCTTTTTTTTTTTTTAAGTATATTTTTTGGCTTTTTTGCCTTTATTTGATAGCACAGTGAGATAGACAGGAAAGGGGGAGGCAGAGAGAGGGGGAATGACATGCAGGAAAGGTCTGCCCGACGCGGGACTCGAACCGGGGACGCCTGTGTTGAGGACTGTAGCCTCTACATGGGGCTGCCGCTCTAACCACTGCGCCACGCACCGCCCCGGAAAATCAGCTTTAATACTGCTGCGGTTAAGAAGGCTAAGATGTAGTGAGTCAAGATAACATTAACATTATATCTCTGCTGCTGACTTAACTCATTGAGTGCCGCGCTCCTTTCCAAAGTTTTAGTCAAGTGTACCGGCAATTTAGACCATTTTTGACGATTTCTGTAGAGCCACAGTGTATTCTATATTATTGCCACCAACACATACTGTGGCTCATTTGAAAGGTGAAACTTTATGCTTCAAATGGCCACAAACCGTTTGTTTCTACGTGCCTCTGTTCCTGAGAAAAGTCAAGCTAAACATGGCTGGGTTTCACCCAAATCCCTCCTTTTTTTTCTAGAAAAGGAGATAGAGCGTCTTTCATGAAAGGTGCTCTGTTTGTGCCTGTCGCTCTTCTGACACTCGCATTTCTGGATCAAAGGGCTCGTGTAAGATAAATATATACAACAATTGTTGTTCTATTCACAAAACCACCATCGGGGGCAGGGAGGGCGCCACTAAACAACAATAACACAGACGCACCATGCCGTGTCACAGCCTCTCGCCGCGGAACGTGATGGTCTCTCGGCCACAGCAGGTCCAGAACACCGGTCCCACCGGTGGTCGCGGCCCTTCTGTGGTACGGGTCGGTGATGCCGGTCTGCTTTGACCGAGGGATCATCACATTTTACCGCGGGAGGACCTTGGGGAGGACACGGTGTTGCTCGAGATGAAGACCGGACGGGACTGTCGGCTGAGAGCTTCCTGTTTCGGCTCCGAGCTGCTGGAGCCTCGCGGGTGAGAGCAGAGCAGCTGCGCTGCATCCACAGAACTCCGTTTGCAAAAGCTGAGTTATGATAAAAACTTCCAGATCATGAGCTGTCATGAGTTTTTGATCGTCATCTATTTCAGTTCTACTCGTCGTAGAGTCCCCAAATTTACACATAAGGTGTGTTAAAGTGTCTTGTTTCATAATTAAAAAAAAAAAAACGCATGGGAACGAAAAACGAGAAATTACGTGGTTGGCACTCAATGAGTTAACAAAATAATATAACCGACATCACTACTGTTATAATGACAACAAAACTCAAAAATCAACATTTGTTATTGTTTCAAATCAACTCAGGGGGCAAACAGACTGATTATGAGCAGAATCAAGTCAATGTTGGCAAACTATAATAAACTCTAGTAATCTGCAAAAAATGTTTTGCGTGATAATTTTGCAGATAATTATCTGTACCAATCGTGCATTCCTACTGAAATCACTGCATGAGAAATGGCTGCTCAAACCAGCGAGAATCTGACCAAAAATCTTGAGGAATGTGCCATCCACTGTACTAATGACACCTCCAAGCTGGTGTCACCCAGAGATCTGCACTCCTGGAAGACATTGGTTAAGGCGGCGAAGATCACAAATCTTGTAGGCTAATGGACCTAGCCAGAAGAACACCAGAAGGGGAGTGGCCCCAGGTGTTGTATCACAGAAAATGCAGGAGTGTCTTCACCATGAAGAAACTGTTAGATGCTCAGGTCCCAAAGGTGCAAGCTGAAGGGAGTTCAGCCAGAGCAGCACGAGTTACACCAACCAGCTCAAGTGTCCTTGAGGAGAAATATTCTGTGACAAAGCCATCAAGTACATCAAAGCAGAGACCTGCACGGGTCCAATTTTGGAAACCCGCGCCCGCCCGACCCGTTGGTTTTTAAGCCCTTGTCACCCGTGATTATTTCTGACTACAACCCGGATCCGACCCGCCCGTCAATATTAAGACCCGCTGCCCGACCCGCTGCCCGTTAGATCACCGTCATCACCGGTGATAACGGGGGTACAGCCGTACTCTTTAGAAAAAAGAAAAGAAAATAAAAGAGAGAGGGGGGGGCGTACTCTTTCGCGGCTATTTCCGGAACGGAGAATGATAGCGACGTAATTCTTTTTTTAATGAAAGCAGGACACTTCAGCCTTTACATTGATCCCATCGGTGTGTTTGTAGCTTACCCAGAAGCCGAGCAGTCAAGCCATGACAGGCTAAAATCCAGGGAAAGCTGTGAGCGGTCACACGAGCGGCCAAAGATCGTTTATTTACATCAAGATGCTGCTCTGTTGTTGCCGTGAGTGATGAAAAAAATGATTTGCTACGCTGGTTCATGCAGCTGCGCGTGAGTTTTCCTCTGTAGGCCTACACATACACCCGCGTACCCACCCGCGTTCATTTGAGTTCCGCCCGTGGCCCGACCCGGAATTTTCACAATACAGCTTATCCACCCGTTGAACACCGTTTTTGCGGGGTACCCGTCGGATACCCGCGGGGATCCGACCCGATGCAGGACTCTGCATCAAAGGTCAGAAGACCCGTAAGAACCTGATAAAGTGCTGTGAGTTGTGAGCAGACACTAAGATACAAGATTCAGCTATCAAGAAGCTTGATGAGAGACTGTTGGCGATCACCAGCATGTAGCTTGTTGCAGCAGAAGGGCGCTACCATAGATCATGCTGTCGTGCATACACCCGTGGGGAGTCAGCTACAAGCAGTGGACTGGTTGATGCTGAACAAGATGCTGCTGATCTGTACAAAACTGCAGAAAAACAGGCTCTTCGGGAACTTCTCTTCAGGACACAACTTCTCCCTAGTGCCCATGGCAACTATCAGGAAGCGATTTGAAGAATTAATGTTATCTCATGGCGCCAGCAAAGTCACCAGATCTTCCATGAACAATCTTCGTCGCAATCTAGAGGAAGAACTGGCAGAATCTATCCATATCTGTCCTGATGACAATGGGAAACTTCTACTGTACGCTGACAATCTCTCCAAGAGTGAACTTGTGAAGAGAACATATGCTCTCCAGACTGAGATGGATGCTATGAGAGCTGAGTCAGTCGAACTGGTTGCCAAAGCTGCTTTACTTCTGAGGAATGACATAAAACAGAATGAAACCAACCAACTATGGCCACCTGATGTGGAACAGGACAAGGACATGATCATACCACAGTCCGTCACAATCTTTCTGTGAACCTTGCTTACAGGGAAGCCTGCCTCTCCTCAACCACCTGAAAGAGTACGACTCGCCAACTCCTTTGGCAGTGATCTTGTATTTGCAGTCACTAGTGGCAAGACTAAACCACCAAAGCACATCATACTGCCATTCGCAGTCAAGTCTCTGACTGGAAACACATAACTGATTCATATCCTGAATAGACTGGGCCATGGTGTTTCATACACAGGTTGATGGTAATGATGCGGCCGCGACCGAGGCAGCCGCGTGAAGACGAGACCGAGGCAGCCATGTGTTTGCCCGAGAGAGAAACTGGCGGACTCTGGCTATGGTTTTAAGATGATAGAATCCTATTTTAAGTGTATTTTCTATATGAGGAATAAAATTAAGCTCAGAGTCCAAAAATGACGGCCAGTTTCTTGACACACTGTGAAGGTTTAAGTCTTGTAGTTTTGATAAGAGTTTCTCTCTCTTGGCTTCAGGACCAACACTTAAAACTTCTGTTTTGTCCTTATTCAGCTGCAGGAAATTCTCCACCATCCATGATTTTATACCTGAAATACAGTTATGAAGAATATCAACTGGCCTTTTGTCTTCAGGAGGCAATATAGAGCTTTGTGTTATCAGCGTAATTATGAAAATATATGCTGTGGTTCCTGATGACATCGCCAAGTGGAAGCATGTATAAATTAAAAAAGTATCGGACCTAAACTTGAGCCTTGGGGCACCCCACAATTAGTTTTTTTTATAGGTTTACATTTCATTGACTGAAACAGGTTCAACTTTAGCATGAGTTTGTTTAGTATCAGCTACTTATCTCCAGCTTGACCGGGTTTTCTTCCCATTTTTTTTCACTGCAGTGAAACTAATATTGTCCCTCCCACAGACGCTCATCATCTCTAGGAGTGTGTGGAGCAGTGCTCTGGGCCTGGACGCTGGGCTTCTACATGATGATTGGAGGACCTGTCTAAAGGCTGAATCCCTTTTTGATTGACAGCTATTTTGAAACATACATCGGCACTGGAGGATTGTCAAGTTCAGTCCTATTGTGGATTTTGCAAGTGAAGTCGAGAGACAAGCAGCAGCTAATTTCTTGGTATTTACTTGGTGATAGCCAAAGGGGATGGGAGATTTAAAAAATGGGCTAATTTTATGATGTAGGCCGAATATGAGCTTCCCCTCTTTGAAAGACCAGCAGCCGCCACTGGTGTACAGTATCCACACTGTAACATGAAGCAAACCTGAGAAGCGAGCCTCGCTGACTGATCTAGCACTCAACCTCGGATTGACTTCTCTTTTTCCATCCCATCAATCCTACTATGGCTTTGTTGCATCACACTTTTATCCTGTCTCTTCATCCCGCTCCAGCAGAATAGATTAGAATAGAGAGATAGGTACTCCAAATTGTCAAAAAGCTCATGTTATTTCGCACTGGCAAATTAGTCTGGATCTGTTACAGTGACATTGGTGTGACTTTCTCAAAGTGTGTGTGTGAGTGAGAGAGAGAGAGAGAGAGAGAGAGACACCCCGATTTACCACTGAAGATACTTCCTTCAGTGTCAGGACTGCACATCCACGCTGGCATACACATGAGACTCCAGTACCCTTGTCGCAAAGAATTAGATATGCTGCCTCAACACAGCTGATTATCATAACACATAACTCTGATTATTAATATACGGCATATGGAGCATAATTATATATCATATCAGAGCTGGCCATGTTTTTGCCCTATCTGGTCTTTCTCTACAGAGTTCATAATTAGCCTTATCTTCTATATTCACAGCTCTTTGTCAATGAGAACAGGGCAAAGGAAAAAGCAGGGTGGAGATTACACATAATGCATGCTAATGTAAGTCAGTGCTCATTGTAAATTCACTAGGAATTGTGTGTGTGTGTGGGGTCCTGGTCTGTTTTGATAGCTGCACCAATGGTCCCAAGCCATTGCTAAAACTGGGGACAGGCCCGACGACAAGCTGAAACCTTGAAAGAATTGAGTACACATAATAAGCCATTTCCAAAATCATGCACTGATTATTTTTGAGTCTTATCAGCCGGAGAGAAGCACATATTGAGTAAATATGGAGACAACACACAAGGCAATAAGTCTATGAGCATAGTCGCGTTGCTGGGCAACCATCAAACTCCAGCGAGAGCAGAAATTCCTGTGTTGAACCAAAACTGAAAAAGAAAATTCATCAATAAGAGTGTGCTCTGCCTGCATTATAATCTCCACAAAAAAGGGAATGACATTGAAGAGAAAGAAAAAAAGATGGCTAAATTGGGTAGAGAGTGAAAGTGAATAAACAGTTGAAGGCAACACAGATGGTTAAATAGTAAGTGAACTTGAACTAAAGCTAACCGAATAACAGGAGAGGTGTGGTTCTTTACTAATTTTGAAAATATGACTGCTCTTTCTCACAACACTGTTTTGTTTTTTTCGTCAACAGAAATGCTCTGATCAATGCTAAAGGATCTCAACTGTAGATGGATTGCCATGAAGCACATTCACACCCCTGACTTGACTCAAATTATGCAATCTGGACCGTCGTTTACTCTCAACGTTTCAATAGGTAGATCTTGCCTGTCACCAAGGCTAATGTCAGGGATCTTGGGCCTAAAAAGGTTGGTGACCACTGCCATAGACTGTACAGTATACATTGACTTTTCAGAGAACTATGGCTGCAAACTCAATTCGGAAATCCAAGCAACAAGTTAGTATCCATACTGCAGTTGTATACGCATCACAAGGATCCCAGAGCTATGCAACTGTCACCATCATTAAGGCATGACGAGAGAGCTGTCTGGGCACACATCAAACCTGTTCTGGAAGATATAAAGTTGACACATGAGTGAGATATTGACACACTGCATGTCATCAGTGATGGACCGGTAACACAATACCAAAATAAAACCAACTGTTACCTGATGAGCACAGTTCCCTTCACAATGGGATTCAAATATGTAACATGGAATTACTCAGAAAGGTCCCATGGCAAAGGAGCACCGGATGGTGTTGGGGGTGCAGTCAAGAGAATGGCTGACGTGCATGTACCTGTACAGAGTGGCAATGATTTGCAATCTCCCAGAGATGAGTTTCTGACCTCCAAAACACAGACAAGTGTGATATTCAAATGGATTGAAGAGATGGACATGAAAACTTTTGACAACTGTTCGACAGGTCACAGGAATCCTCAATACACAAAGTGTTGTCATCATCTCTAGGAGTGATCCTGTACAGAGACGTGAGTTGTTTCTGTTCATATCCAAAAGTATGCTCTTGCCACAAACCAAAAAAAAAAGGATTTTGGAAATGCTCCACAGATCAGAGACAATGCTGCCACTCTGCAAGAACTTGACTTGGATGACTCCTTCAAGGAAAATGATGAATACACAGAAGGGAAATTTGTGATTGTGCAATATGATGGCAAGCCATACAGTATGTTGGCCAGATCATAGTGGTTAATGGAGAAGGGATAAAAATCAATTGCATGATCCAGAAAGGTGAGTAGAATTCATTTGTGTGGCCAAAAAACCCAGACTGCTTTTACTATTCACAGCAGGAGAAAATTGGTGTCATATCTGAACCAGAGCAAATGCACTGTGCTGCTCGACTCACACCTCTTGATTGACTAATGTTCAATGAGTAAACCACGAAGAGGAAGAAGAGCGTGAGGATAAGGAGAGGAGGAGGAGCAGGAGAAGTGGAGGAGAGGAAGAGAAGAAGGAGAGAAAAGGGACGAGGAGCAGAAGTGGAGGAGAAGAAGATAAGGAGGAGATGAAAGGGAGGAGCAGGAGAAGAGGAGGAGAGGAAGAGAAGGAGAGAAAAGGGAGGAGCGGAAGTGGTTTGACCGGTCATGATCCAGAAACACACTTTTCAGCAGCTCAGCAGTTTTAAAACGTGTCCCTGTCTTATTTGGATCTGAACAGCTTGTCTTTGTGATTCAAGTCATGTCCTTAAAAAATAGTATACAGCAGAAGTTACTTTTGGTATACAGTATGAGTGTGTTTGAATCAACATATAGTCTATATTTTTGTTCAGTCTTGCAGCAAGTTGATATTTAAAGTGCAGCAGGCAGAATACAGCAGTCCCAGCAGGCCTACGGATCCTACGGTGCAGTTTTAGTTGTAAAGAAAGATCAGCAAGCGCTCCATCTCTCGCTGAGTTATCCAATCTAACTCTGCTTCCGGCTACTCCATGTTCTTCTTAACAGCACTTGCCACACTGCTCGGCCCTCTCCATATGCTGCTTTTGATTACTGCAACAACCCATTAAACACACACACACATACACACCGTCACACACACTCTGCCACACCCAGTTCATGCAGCTCACAGCTGTTTCCGTGCACAGTGGATGAGAGCAGTGGTCAGGTCAATGATTCTCCTGGTCACTGAACAATGAAGCCATTTCTATCCATTCTATTTCTGGACACCGTCACTCAAGAGAATACGCTGATTAGTTGTCACCCTCAAAATCCAATCAAATTCAGTCAATTAAAAATATTTCAAGTACATCCCAAGAGTCTCTCTGCGGCGTGTTAGTGTGTGATTCACTTTGCAAACGTGTTGTGTGTCGTCATCATCACCGTCGCCTTGGCTGTCACCACAATTCTCATCATCATTATCACCTCTCCAAGATTCATGACATCATTATCTATCCTTTAGTTTACTAGTTTTCTTCTGAAAGAGATTTACAGCATGACAATGGAAGCAATGATTGCAGCTTTGTTACAGAGATTGACTTACGCCCCCTATCTATGTGTAAACTGTACTGCAGTGGTTCCCAACCTTTTTTGGCTTGTGAGCCTATTCTGACATCACAAATTCTGGTGACAAGACGCGCCAGCTCAGATATTTTTATATGCTGCATTTTATTTGAACTCAATTTATATTTGATATAGTGAAAGTACAGAATACAGTTGTTTAAGATTGTGTGTTTTAAAAAGAGAAATTAGTTTTTAAAAAATTATGAATTACTAGACATTTCAGGCGACCCCATTTGAATTCCAGGCGACCCCACATGGGGTCCCGACCCCAAGGTTGAAAAACACTGCTGTACTGTATGAGTCCATATAAATAATTCGGTCCACTTCTAATCTGTAATGAACTCTACTTCTGCAGCGGGAGCAGTGGCTTTACTTCCTCAAGAAGTATGACAAATGAATGCAGGAGGTAAACACTGTTACAGTACATGCTCATGTCATCAGAACAAAGGTGATTAGTACTTTACATCATTGGCAAAAAGACAACCATTATTTCTATTGGGCTGCTCACGGCAATCTCACCTCCCTCTGAGTCCAGATCAATTAGCAGTTGTAGTGCCTTAATATTGTAATAAAAGAGCAAATGAATAATGGCTCATCATTTACTGAATTAGCATCTACAACACAATGCAATAAACAATGGAATAAAATATTATGTTTCCAGTCAGTTACTGAATGAAGTGACAAAAGAGCTCATATTTCCCTTCATTAAGGTTTGTATAGGAATTAATTTTCTGCTCATATCATTAAAGCGATCCACTGTCTTTAAATGATATGCAAGCAAATAGATTAATCTGTCTGATTAATCAGATTAAACTGTAAATTTCTTTAGTCATTAGTATATGTTTGCACAGCATGCACAATGGCATGCCAAAAATAATCATGCTTTTCCTGCCAGTGTTTATATTAGTTGTCAGCATGTGGCTGTTTCAAATTACTTCCCGGCTGCACTCTGAACACCAGGCTACGACTGTTTGAACTTCGTAGTTCTCACATCAATTGTGCCGCGGCAGACTTCACTCCCTGTGATGACAACTTATTCAAGGGTGGCTTTGTTTGATGTGACGCAGTCTGATCACTGTTGTCAATTCCCACGAGCGCTGCTTTGAGCGTCTCGGTGCTGAGCGCAGGTCTCGAGGGGTAAAGGAGCAGTTGGAAATGCACAGCCCGCTGGGCTCTTTCTGCTTCAAGGTAGCCTACCATCTCCACTGAAACATTTTAACTTCTCCTCCCCAAAACTGTGAGTGGCTCTTGCTGCTGAACATGAGCCCAACTGTTATGAGCTTGACTTGACTGGTTTGCTTCCAGCTCCTGCTGACCTTCAACACACCAGCTCTCACATGGAGCGGAGGTCTATGTACAAGTGTAACCGCTGTTGTTCTGGCCTGCCCTGAGTGGGTTTCGGACGCGGGTCTCCTGCACCACGGGCGACGATGCTAACCGTTTCGCCAAGAAGCCAATGGCCGCTTGCCGAGCGGTTAGCACGTCTTTTATGGGTGAGTGAGTTTAACTTCAGTACCGCTAACTGCCACACGCTGTCACTTCTCCTTACCTCGTGACTGTGACTATACCCGCTGACCTCTGTTACACAAGAGACACTTTTGAATGAGTGAGACTATTGGGTTCTGGGAGATTGGAGCTGCTGTGACTGACACCATTGACAATATCTGTGGGGAGAAACATTTTTTTTCTCATAAAAGTCTTCAGCAGCTTCTTGTTCATTTTTTTTTGCAGCCTGGCTTGGCTAGCTGGTCAGGGAGCAGGAGCAAAAGAAACCAATATCCTGGGGCTGTTTGGCATGCTTCTGTCCCAGCTTGTGATAGACCTTGGTTTAATTTGACAACCTTGAATTTTGTAACTCACAGCTAAACTCATCAAAGCTGATTTGACCATTTTAGGCTGCGTCCTGTCCACTGTGTAAATATGAGAAATACAGAGGACAATCATGACACGATTACAGCCTCCCTTGGTACTCAACAGTTCTGCTGCCACCTTCTAATGGCGTTCCTCACACTTTTATGTCTTTCCTTGTTGTCGCCGGAAAAGAAAAAAAACAACACTTGTCCTTGACCAAAAGAAGGTTGTCCTGGTTAACCACCTCTGTTACTAAGAGCCAAACAAATTTACTTCAGTTCTCAATACTGAGGCGTGACTATTATCAAGTTAGTAATCATCACTGCACATTTCAATAGGAACATGCATGAAGAAGATCTGTACAGTGTGTGTCGTACACTCTAAACTGTCCTCTGCTCTGATCTGTCGGAGCATATTACACTTGTGTTTTAACACTGAATGATGTGCGTTCACCGCTTTGGTCACGCCTCTGAACCTGGGTACTAGGCACTGACAGGCCTAATATGAGCCTTGGGTCCTATCCACTATTAACAAATGAGGGAAGCACTGACTCCGTATGGCATATTTGTATGCATAACGGCGGGTAATCAGATGTCAGCATGATCTTATTGCAGCAGGTCAGTGGAGTCATTGGGCTTCAGTCCCAAAGCGAACAGAGAAATGATTATGATAGTTTCAAATGGTAAATGTTGGGTAAAGCCCTCTAATGAGTAACCGTGCTGGCCCTGTATTCTCTGAGGACTGTAAGAAGAGTGCAGCCACGCTGATGGCTAACAAGTCATACGGTTGAGTTGGCTCATCCTAATTGGCTGATTAAGTGTTTACAAAACTGCACGGAGGCAGTGAATTGAGTTTTAAAATGAAAAAGTTAGGCTTTTGATTTAATGGAAAAGATTAGACAGCTCCTCCTGTGACAATAGAATATTTTTCATAGTTATCTGTGGAGTTAAAATGCAAAATTATGTGTACCAGTGTGTGTCGAAATATTCTGTTTATCCAACATTAAATTAATTTAAGTATGATAATAATGCTGTCATTTTTTTTTTTTTTTTACAGCAGAAAGCATTCCTTGACAGTTCGGTTTTCATCATTTGCTACAATTACTTGTTAAACAGTGAAATTGATAATCCTTCATTTGTCTCTACAAATATATTGCAGTGGGAGCAATATGTCAGGGACATTATTGTGGCCAAATGTGCAGTTTACATACTGCATTCAATTCTTTGGTATGATTAAGTCACAGAACTAATCTTTCTCCCATAATCTATCATCTTTTAGTTTAATAATTTAGCATGGTCAAATTAGAATGTATGTATCGGACGTGAATTAAACATGAGCTGTAATTCCAGCAGGAAATGGACCCTGATTTGCCAAGGTATGTAGTGACATCCAAATGTACGACTAAATGACTCACCAAAGCAGATTTGAGAAATAGCTGTAAAAACACATGAAATATGCATGGTCGAGGGGATATTATTAGATCACAGATGTTCTTTTCAGTCTACACAAAGGTAACCCACAGTAACCACCAGAAAACCAGCACTCACACTAACCTTGCTCAGTCAGTGTTAGTTAGCAACCTGCCAGAAGAGACGCTGCAGAGAGGTGAACACTGAAGGGGATGTGAAGGCAGTGTTTCTAAAAAAATATATTTATGGTTCTTTCAACTTGTATGTTTTGATCTGACAATGCCTTGACAGATTTTGTCAGGTATAAATTCTGTGTATTTGGGGGAGGCAAGAGCAAGTTGAAAGTTACTAATCTGCAATAGCCTTTCTGTTGTGACGAGAGAGCAGCTTCAAACACACTGCAGTGTGGAAGGTTTTATCTCAGCATAGAGCTCCCCTCGTGAACTATCATGCTAATTGTAAAGCTTTGGACCAAAATAAAGTGAAGCAGGCAGTTTCACCCACAGGATATGATGCAGTCGTCCTTACAATCTGTTCCAAATCTGTATACTCTCTTAAATCCTCTACCCTCTCTCCTAAGCCTAGCCTAAGCCCCAGTATTAACCAAAAAAACCAAACACTGTATACGTGTAGATTACTGTTCACCCCATTTAAAATATCACCTGGAGCACAGCAGACTTTTTGATGCATTCAAATCGCTTGATTTTGAGCTGGGTCAACATTGAGGAATCCTCATAAAATCCAACCCAACTGCCTTTCCTTCCCCATTAGATGAGAAGGAAATAAATCAGGAGCTGGAGTATTGATTGTGCTGTGTGTTCTTTCGTAAACTAAATGAGCAGTCTTTATCTCAGCAAGTGGATACAAGTGAATTATGTCAGATACTGAATTGCTTATTTCTGCTTCCTGGTTCTTTTTTCTTTGAAAACCAACCCAGCATGGATAAGAGAAAGAAAAAGAGAGGATTGAGGAAGTGAATTTGTTCCTCAATTATGTTAACTGATGATTTCAGGCTGCACAAAATACAAGGACATTTGCATTTGACATGTCATTGTCATTCATATGAAATCATCTGTGAATCAAAGCCCGGAAACAACAGCTAATGGAGCTAACAACCACATAACCAAAACACAGTCTCTCAAACTGAATAAACACACCTGCAGAAGGTGTAAATGACAACCAACACATGTTGAACCTGAGGCTAAATGTAGGAAAAACAACACTCGGTAATGCAAAGTAATAAATAACGACCTCGCTCTGTGCCACCCATCATCAGAAATGTCTAAAAAATGCTCGAGTGAAGCACCACTAACGAGCCTGCTTTCAAACAGGTCAGGACCAGACAGAAAACAAATTCACATGGTTGTGTATAATGACTTGGTGAGAGAAAAAAACTAACTGAAAAATACACTCATGCCAGAAAACATCCACTATGATGGCGCTTCAGTAAAAATAAAATGAAGGTAGAAGCAGTTTAGAGGAATGAGAGACCCCTATAGCATAGGAAACATGCAGTGGCCTCCATATGAGTCTGAATAAGTTCAAGCTACCCACTTAAAATTAGATTCTGTACACAGCCAGTAGTTTGATTATATTCATTGTGCAGTAGATTTCAAATCGATTACCTCTCCAACAGGTTATTTGAGTTTGCCGTTATGTTTAAGGATCCTTGTTTCCTTCCAGTCTGAAGAAGTGTGAGGAGGGTAAGTAACGGCTTAAACAAACCAATACTTCAAGGCCACAACATTGAGTAAAACATAAATTCCACATGCATATCCAACTTTTGAATTCAAAAACATTAATTCACGCAACTGATATTGAATAGATTTTTGTTATAACAGTATGAGGAAACAGAATATAGTTTATATTTCATATCTTGTCCCTGGGCCTGTGAGCTCATCACAGAGGAATATGAGGAGTGATGATAATAATACGTTTTGACAAGGGGAGGGCTTCACTGAGAACTCACAGGTGGATGCTATACAGTAAGATGGTTGTGAAGCTATGGAAAAGTGTTTCACAGTGCAGAATGTGTAAATGAGCAGTGCAGCAGGAGAGAAAACAGAGCATTGTCAGACTGAATCTACTGCCTTATGGAGAGGAGGTTGTTGAATATTATGTAATATCAAGTTCAGTCAGCCTACTTCTGGAATATCATTTGGATGTAGAATATGAACAGGGTCGATGTCCTAGTGAAGTGAAGTGATGATATCTTTCATCCCTGGGAAACATAGATTCTGAGGCTGCTGGTTGCTCAACAAGTCCTCCAACAAACAAACACACACGGCTCTG
Source organism: Trachurus trachurus (assembly GCF_905171665.1). Lineage (NCBI taxonomy): Eukaryota > Metazoa > Chordata > Actinopteri > Carangiformes > Carangidae > Trachurus > Trachurus trachurus. The sequence goes on along the minus strand of NC_139901.1, from coordinate 21,700,270 downwards.
AGGAAGCTATTTTGAAAGACTGGCCAAAAGGGTGTGCAATGTAATCATTCCTTTCCTTCCATGAGCCAAAGTTGTTGCTTTAAATATGGACACAAAAATGGCTACCTGAATTACTATGCACATATGAGTGTTGTTGAACTACTAGGGAAATATCCTTTTCTAATTCTGTGACACCTGATACCTACTGCTGATATGAACATTCAGGTTGTTTGGCCTCATCCTTTAATACGGCCTGGAGTGTTGTGATTGTGGGTAGGCTACTTACTGGTAACAAAATACAGTTTATGTACTGATGGACTAGTGTTTGTGGTATTTAGTAATATTTGTAAAAATAACCAGCTGGAGAGCTTCTCTTGCGCTCTTTTTCACACTTCTTCTCTGCTCACAGCAACTAGCCTACATCTACAATGCAACACAAATTCCTGTAGCGCCCTCTATGTTCACATCTGCATAGCACAACACAACACTGTTGGAAAATAATGACCTAAACCTTTAATGATGTGACATTGATAAAGGATATAAACGACATGGTCAAAAAGCCATTGTGAACTACAAAGTCTGTATACGACAAATAATTTTCACTTTACAAGCTTTGCTCCTCCAAGGTAATGCATTGTTAACTGCAGCTCCTTATGCCTAGAAGCCTTGATAACACAACATTGCACGATAACTAACACGGTTAAAAGAAACAGAGATTATTTATTTTGATATCATAAACATGGCTTCTTGTGTTAAGTCCTATATTTTGAGAGTCATCCATCCACCCGCTTTCCTCTATGGGCAGACTGTCATTATTGCTACTGCACCTGCTGTCATAATTGCTGCAGCCACTGGAGTCCTCTGTGACTTGAATGTAAAGAGTCGTTTAGGGATATTTATGGTAACAAGTTACAACTGATACTGTCTTAGGTAACTGCTATGTGGCTTAACAACAAAAGTCAACCACAGGTTGTAGTGCGGTACTTGCACAGCCGATATACAGAAGGTCATTTTTTTTTAATATGAGGACAGTCTCACTGGGTGCTGTGGGGAAGGTGGGGCTTGCTACATGAACACCAGGGCAGCAGAAAGTGACACAGCATTTCTGTTTGGTGAGCATTGTGGCGGCAAGCCTGCAGCAAAGGGAACTGTCCTTCCCAGAAAAACAAAACAAAAAATGACTGCATCAGCGATTTCAGCAAATTCCCAAAAAACATCTATTTCAATTCAAAATGACAAATCCCGCAGTGCAAGAAGCAGGATGAATTATCCCTCTGCCCTCTGTCCATCCAGAGCAGAGGAGAAAACGGTGCAATGTTGTTGCAGAGCCAAAATCTGAGTTCAAAGGTGAAGCTTTGGCCTGGACAAGGAGGGGCCAATGACACACTGGACTGGACTTACAAGTGCACTATTTATCTGACAGCAATTGCATCATTAAGCACAATAGGTAAAAAATTAGGCAAAATCCAAAGTTCAAGTTGGATAGTGAGCATGTACATATTTTATAGGTGTCACCTTTTCATGATTTAACATGCTAAGAAGTAAAAATGTGGATATTGGGAATGGCATCCAATATCACTGCAGTTTGGATGAAAAATCTGTAGCTCAAAGCCTTATGTCTCCGGCAGCCATGACAAATGAATAACTCTAATCATATGTCTCCCAAGTCTGAGACTCATGAATCATTCCACATGAACAGATTAATAGCTCATAAATCTTATGAGGAACATTATATCTCTGCAATTAGAGCCGTCGAGCTGCAGCACAAGCCTCATGGTATATTCAAAATGTTTGGTGAATATTAAAGTTAAAAGACTAGTTAGGAATACAGATCTGAGTGCAGGGAGGAACCTGAACCTCACTGCAGAGATACATCACGATAGTCGAGAGGGGCTTTGGTAATGACAGAGAAAATACTAGAGGGAGAAATTACAGCACTCAACGTGAATGATGCACTACTTCTGCTACAGTTATGAAAATGTTGAGAATCTCTATTAGCCCCTTTATGGATGATGGCTACTGTTTAAGGATGTGGTCATTACACTCCATTCTTCCTGCAGAATACACTTTCATAAAGGCTCAATCCAACATTGGAGGAATGACAAAGATGGAACCCTTCAGGCCACAGCATCTGGGCAGAGATACAGTATGAAACATTAAATAACACAGTTGGTGCGCACACACACAGGGCCACAAACACACGCACAGATTGAGCATTCAACTCTTCCTGACTATCCAACACTTCAGCAGCCTTTTAGCAAGCATTCCTGATTACTGCAGCATGTGCTCACAGTGATAAAGCAGGAGATACAGTATCCTTTGGGGTGCAGGAGGGAAGTGGTGTATTCAGTGCCACGTAATTTTAATCTGGCAATCTGACAACTTGTGACTGATTGTGTCTGGAGCATGAACCATAGACAAGCAAACTACAGTATACCAAATATAATAATATACTCTCCCCTCTATATTCATTTCCTCGCTGCAAAGTATGATTCATGGTCCAATTCAATAAGCCCTTAATCACTCCTGTGTGTTATTAAGTAAACTTCACAAACTGTGTCCTGAGGCAGAGTTGCTCAAAATGAACCTATCTGGATCAGGTAATGCGTCAGGTGAGCTTTTGGCTTGCCATTAACAACTGAAGCGTCACTGTCACTTCCTGTTCCTGATACTCAAGTTTTTTCTTTATTAAAGTTCCTCAAGAGGATAGTTAGAAGGCACACTCTGCTTTTGCATTGGCCCATTGTAAAACGCTGATCACAAGCAATGAGCAAAATAGATCCTGTCTGAAAAAAATAAATAATAATAATAATAATAATAATAATAATAATAATAATAATAATAATAATAATAATAATAATAATAATAATAATAATAATAATAATAATCTGCACTTCATTTGTTCTGACTGAACATTTTTCATATTGTTTTTGTATGTTGCCTGACTGTACCCCGCTTTTATTTTATTATAACATCAAAATCTGCAGGTTAATGCGGTTCCATTGAACATCTCTGTATCAGTGACAGCTTTTTGTGGAGTGAAAGAATGAAAGAATCACATATTTCTACCTAATAGTAATAGCGCTTTAATTTATGGGAAAACAATAAAAAATATCCCTTTTTAATGCTCTATTTTACCATGATATTACAGCTTAAAGGATCAGCCAAACAGCATTAACTCACAATTCTGGCACCAGGGGACAGTCGTGACTGCTCATCTAACCAATGACCAAATGTTCTGCTCAGTAAATGTAATAAATGAAGGTCTCACCTATAAAAACCAAAGGTGATTTTTGAAATGTTGTGAGGAGATTAGACGTGCTGATGTCTCAATTTAAAACACTTTTTATTTGTATTTTGTTGGCTTCATTGACATGTTTTTGTATTTCTTCCTGTTATACTTGCCTTGATTTATAGTTTATCTGGCTCAGTTTTTTATTGTTTTGTTTTTGATTGTACAGGACAAGGTAATTCTGTTTTGAAAATTGCCATGCAAACAAATCAAAATTATATGATGATGATCACAATAATCTGTGTCTTATGTGAAGCATAACCAACAAATTGAAATTGCTCATCCTTTATGGTTACATAATAAGCATGTAGTTATGGTCAGGAAAGGAGCGTGAGCCATAGCAAATGAAAAACAAACGGGGCTCATGTTGTAAAGTCGTTTGTTCTTTGGTGACCTTGCTTCCTTATTAATTAGTCACAATAACAACAGCTGCGGTCGCTGAAACATGAACAGTGAGTGTGTTGTTTCTCTGGAAGGATGTTCTCAACATACCTGCAACAGTGGTACAGTACTTAGCTCATCATAGGGCTTGGCAAACTGATGGTGCCAAGGCCACACGACACAAAGAAAAGTATTGGAGGTGACATATCCCATTGTCATCCATCGAGGCTTCACTGAAGATAAGAAAATCATTTTCTCTTTGGTTATCACACTTGAAGCTCATATATATACTCCAGGCCAGCATCAATCATCTCTCTCTCATTTCTCAACCTCAATGACACACTCCTATGTGTTTTTGTGCATGTCTGTGTGTGGGCATGTCTCTGTTGTGTAGCGGCCCATACATGCACATGTGCCAGTCCAAATAGAAATCTAATAAAATGTCATGACGTTTTTTCTCTTTTTTTCACTGTAAGTCTGTAGGTATAAGAGAGGTGAAATTGAATTTGCCCCCGTTCACTTCTCCTGTTTATTGTGTTAGGCCACAGCGCGTGCAGAACACCCTCGTTGAATAACAAATAAATGTAATCAACTTCACGTGCTTGTTTGTAGAATACGGTAAAATGGAAAAGATGCCCTTGTATGTGAAACTGTTGCGGTGCAGGCTGTCACATCATGTAGCTGTATTGCTTTCTGTGGCACAGCGCCGGTTACAGTACTGGGTTAGACTTTTGTGTTAGTGTGAATACTGATCCCACTGTGTTTCATCTCCATCCACACCTACAACCACACAATCCCTTTCAGAGGCCTACTCTTTAAAAAAATGTATGCATCCTACATGTGGTATAATGTGGATACGCTCGTGATTCTTTGTGCAACAAATGAAACCACAATATACCCCACTGGCAATGGAAAGCTTGTACATACAGTATATTGATTTTTTTTAAATTATTCATGACAGATATGTACATAAACATAAAGCATCAAATTATATTTGAAACCTAAAATAAATCGGAACAAATTCATATATTGATATATCTAGCCTATACAAATATGTGTCTTTATGTATGTGTGCTTCTATTGTAGACAGATGTTAAAATATTATATAAATTAAAAACCCACTGGCCTGTTGGGGGCCCCAGCATGCATTAAAAGCGAGTGGGTTTTATCATAAAGGCCATATGTGTTACAAATACTGTATATATCCTGATATAAACAGAGGGTGTATATATGTGGTAGTTATATAGGAGATATACAGTAGCTACATGGAAATTTCACACTTATATAGAAGCATATATGTCATATGTTACATTTTTGTGTGGGAATAAAAGACAGGATTGTGTGACGGTTCAAAACACTGCGTGGAGGAAATGCAATTCATTTTCTGTAAACAGCTGAAATAGATACCTTCTGCTCTATACTCTCAGCACCAATACTCTATTTTGCCTCTGATAATCACCTGGCACTGGGGATGAAGATGAAGTGAGACACTGTCATTCACTGCCAAAAGAGCTGGCTGCAAAACAGAGACCTGACCAGCATTTAAGGGCCATACCATGCTCATGAATATTCATAAGGTTTTGGAACATGTCCCAGCATTCAGAGCACAACAGAGTGGAGCACTGTGACAGATATCAATCTGCCTGCTGGGCTGCCTTCATGGATTTTTGGTAGGTGAAGTTTTTATAGCCACATAAAATCTGCTAATGAAATCTATTTCATTGGAGCATAAACAACTCACAATGTGGTTGTCCATCAAAGCAGTCTCCAAGGACTCTGATTTAAACCATGGGGAAATTAAATCATGATCCACATCTCATCAACTGTCTGCAGGCATCTCCTTCTGACTATGTCATTGTGTTGTTTAAAGATCATTAAATAACAACTAAATACACTGTGTGACTGAATGTAGAATTAGGGTCATGGAAGAAATTAAGCCTGCAGTAGCATAGATGTGCATATCTATGATTAACAAACAATACACACCGCAGGAGAGAGACACTGAGTGTTGACTGAAATATGACAACCGATATAGTAGTAAAAGGAAGAAAGAAGTAATCTAACTGGGACGAGTCAAAGTTTCATTTTTTTCCTGCATTTGAGTGACAGGTGCAGAGAGAGCAGACCTCCACATGACCACACACTCTGTGACCGGAAGGGGGAGATTTTGGAGGTCCACTGCTGGATCACGTCCTCTGATGAGTCTATTTTCATTTTAGCCAGGGGAGCCAAGAAACCCGCAGGTGTTTGAGTGTTAAGAGTTTCATGCTCTGTACTGCCTCAGCATCCTCAAGCAGGGCTTTTAATGACTCACTCACACACATAGTTTTTTCACACTCCTCCATAGTGTGAATGGCTTGCAGCCCCAGGCAGGCTGTTAAACTGCAAGGAGTGCTTTTTAACTGGCTAAATATGGAAGCAAACACACTTTTTATTATTATTATTTTGTAAAATAAAATAATTAAATAAGTATTCAACTTTAGTTGATGTCCTTTCCAGTTTCACAATACATTGAAATCAAGAAGGCAGGGTGATTAACATGATGTGCCAGATGGTTTGAACCATCACTGAACCATCTGGGAAGATTTTGTCGGAAACTGTTTGTAAAAGGGCAGACACTTTCAAAAAAGAAAAAAGAAAAAACTTGGCAGATGATTGGATGAACCATCTGCCTATCACAGGCTAACAACATCCAGTCAGATTCTGCGTCTTTCTTCTGTTATGGTCTTTTGGTTCCATCTTTTCCTCTGGCCAGCATTCAAGGGGATCTTATAAAGATAATGAAACATTCCTTAACAAAATAGCTCAGCGTGTTTGACGCCTGCTTGGGAGCTCTGATTTGATTGATTTGTGAATTTTAAGTCCAGCACCCAAAGTAAAGACTTAGGGCCCTAGTTTGGTGGCGGAGTACAGGTGGCGCAAGGTAGCGCAGCCGGTGTAATGCAAGTTTCGACCAGCGCAGCATAGCGCAAGGTCAGATTGGCAGATTGGCAGATCGCGCTGCGCTGAGATAGGCGTGGCCGCGCAGCAGGGGGAGGCGTCACAGATTCAGCTTGGCGCAGTGGAAGGTTCTTGCGAAAATGTCCCGCCGAAGGTGCGCTGAAAGCTCGCCACCTCAAACCAGGTCTATTCTCAGCGCAGGGCGAAGTGCAGCAGGTGCAGTGGAAGTTTGGCTGCCCGGTGCGCAGTGCACACACGTCACCAAGACCTCACAGGCAGGTTTCCACAGTTCCAGGCACATTTCAATGCAAAAAATATCCACAATAACCACTATTTAATGCAACTAATGGAATCAACACGTGAATTTATATCTATATAGATTGTCCCGTCACATCTGACGTCAGATCAAAGCATCGCCAGCGGCGCAGTTAAAGGTGAGGAGAGGAGCTCATCTGATTGGTGAAGATCCGAATCGGCTGTGTTAATCCCACTTCACGCCTTTCTCTCCTCCTCCTGTCTCCCTCCCGCCCTGTCTCCTAACCCTTTGCCGTTTGCGCCGGTAGGAGGGACGAGGGGAGGGCCTGTACTGGCCCGCATCGGACTGCGCTGTCCACCAAACTTGCAAAATGGACCTGGACACGCCTCGCGCTGCGCTTAGACTTCGCTCGGAAAGTCTAAAGCAATGTCTGTCAGATGTCTGACCAAATGGTTTCAGGGTATTAAAGGAATGTTTTTAAATTTTGAGGTCAATATTAATGGCTATAATTGAATTGGATAGTTTGACTTCAAAAGGACACACAATGAAAAGACTGCGAATCACTGTTCAAATGGCCTTAAGTGGGTCAAAGAATTAGAGGAGTATTGACTTTTAAGGTCAAAGGTAAGAGGCTCATATCTGAAGGAGTCAAAAGCTCCAGGCAAGAGAGTTCAAGTGCATTCAGCCAACATTTCACAGTGCTAACTCCTTCACCGAAGGTAAACACTCAAAATCCTCTCAAAAATGTTGGCTGTTCATAGGTCTTTTTTACAACTAGCTGAGGGTGTTATAAAACTGATTGGTTTTGAGGACATGCGTTTGATCATTATGAGGCTCACTAAATTTAGAAGTCCAGCAAGTGTCTGAAGAAATGCCTCTGGGTGCTAGAAGCCTGCTGTGGTTTTGAGGTTGTGGGTTCAATCCTTGGTGAATTCTGAAGCCAGAGAGAACTTGAAGATGAAAGACTTTAGGACTCTAAGAAATTGGCTGCGAGGTTCTTTGGCCAAATATTATGAAACTTAGTTCTACTTATAAATTTTGAAGTGCAACACCCAATGTAAATGCACACAGAAAGAAAGATGGTGTCAGTAGTGAAACATCAGGTTCATCTTCTGCACACTTTTGGTACCAGGGGTATCAATTAACCTTCTCAATACGATAACATGACATATGGTTATGAAACATGATCCATTAAATCTGTAAAATTATGAAGTTGTGTTATGTGTTGATTAGATTAAAAAATTGTGAGTTTGAATGTTTTTTGGCTTGATTATTGCCAGCTTGTAAGCTGCTGTTTAACCTGGGCCTTTTGTGACATAGCCTAGTTCTTAGTAGCCATGTATTTCCATGAAACAACACTCACTTCACTTTACATGCAGTGGTAATTATGAGTTAACTACCGTGACACATTTATCATTCATTATTGGTAAACAACTGCTATACAGTAACAGCCTGTCTTTACTATTCAATAAGGGATGTTATCAACATGAATTGTAGCTTATGCAGGAATTAGGCTACTCACCTTTTATAATACTGTAATTGTCACATAAGTACTGACCACTGCTCTTTATTCTGCTTGATAGCTACTCAATATTTTTTTACAATAATTCTCAGTAATTATACTACTACACCACATCATCAAGAAATCACACCACAGCCAACGTCTTTAACGGTGATGATGTTGCTTGTGGCTATAATGTCAGGATTTTGGCAGCCGCTGGAAAATAGCTCAGTGTGACAGCTGGTTAACATTAATATGACGCTCGCAGTCACCGCTACAAGGTCCCATGAGTATGATTATTAGCATATTATATAATCTAACAACATATAGCAGCAACTAAAGCATAACATAAAGCAGCAGGTCTTAGTTACTTTCCATTGGATGTTGCTACAGAACAGTTGTGCTCAAGAGGTTTCAACTATCACCATCAATCATTTTTACTTGGCTTTAACATGGACTTGTTTTTTTTCCCCCAGTGCAATACTCGTTGTTGAATCACTGACCATTAGTGCCTTTGCATGTTTGTATACAGTATGTGCTATTTTTGCCTTCATTGACCATTACCACAGGCCACATTCAGTCATTAGAGGTGCTCTTTGTTCTTTGGACGTAGTGGTGTGCTTTATTGTGAGAGGGGAAGTGCCACGTCAGTAAGCTACAAAATATGTCTGTGAAACGGTTACACCATTGTGCTGCATTGGCGTATGTGTGACAGGGGAGACATTCAGTTGACATGTGTGTTATGTGAATGGTTTTGAGGGTGAAATAGCCTCAAAAAGCTGCAGGGCAAGCACTTTTGTCTGAGGTTCATTCACATCACAGCCAATGCCCATGATGCCTGGGAAATGTTTTCAGACACACAATGGTCATCTGATATCTGAAACAGTAACACTGGATCTGAAGCAAAACTTGTTCCAAACGGAAATACACCTACTCTATGTGTCACTGGTTGGCTTTAAAAATGATCAATGTGTGCTAAAGCCACATGTCTGAATACGAAAACGCTGGAAACAATATGAAACACGGTTCCCATAGCAGATTCTAAAGTGAATAAAGCATCATTTAAAATTAATGAAATAGAGGAAAAATGGTCTTGGTCAATAAAAGCAAATAACAACCCTTAGGTTGATTTACAGCTTGAGAGGGGTGGTGCAGAACAACACTAAGTTTTTCATCACGCTACTAGAGCCCAAGTCAACCAGCAGAGTAGTAAGCAAGCTTTATCAAATATTAAAGTATGTCAGGTTTAATTTTCCAATGTCAGTGCAGTGGAAATTCAGTTTTGACAATACACACTGAGGTGATAAAACAGCAGCAGACTGATGGGTAATATGAGTCAGAGGCACAACTTCAGAAAAGGAGTAACTATAAGTCTGCGCACACACACACACACACACACACACACACACACACACACACACACACACAGCATCTACAGTATATGTGCCACTGCAGACTCGTGTGTGTATGTGTCTGTGGGTGTTCAATGTATACAGTACATTGAACACCCACATACACACATAATATAATATATACATATACTCTATATTATGTGTGAGCCGGAATAAAAGATGTGCTGGGTGTGAGCACATGGCCAACAGTTCTCATTAAGCAGAAGATTGTGTGACATGAGGGTTGGAAGTACTGAGACATGTGATGGATTGAAATGACAAATGTGTCTCTGCAGGTATAGGCAGCTGGGAATGCAGAGGTGCATCTCACAAGCCAATGACAGCCTCTTTGTCCAAGTGCTATTCTGCAGCAAGAGCTCAGGTACATGTGTGTGTGGGGGGAAAAGGTTGTCAACACACTACAAATAGCCCCTTGCAGCATAATAATAGATGACATCAGTGATGCTGACATACACAAACAATGTATATGTAACATATTTCATTTCCATCTACAGGTTGAATCTCTCTCACACCTGATGGATTTGCAACAATATTCACAACTGTAGCTGTTACTGAGATAGCTGCTACTCTCTTCTGCCTCAGAGTTACAGCAATTACCTGCAATTGGCACTCATATGTATATAGTATATCTATAAAGACTGTCTAGTTATTTTCCCAGATTTTCAAGATACATGTTGATTATTTGTAACGTTCCTGTGCTCTTGCTATGGTCCCTCGTGCATCTATATCAATGACAGGCTATACTTGTACCCCACTGGTTCCATCGCTCCATTGACTGAGCACACTAATTGCCGGACTGAGCTCACAGTCATCATCATGCCAGACTGCACCGCCCATACCACCAGGCAAGGTGGAAATGGTTATTGTATAGTCGCGCCTGCCTCAGGACAAATAGAAATAAATTCAGTGACTTGGAAAAAAAATGTTCTGGACAGGTGCAATATGTACATGACACAGCTCATCAGGATTGCTATTGGTGTTGGTCTCCAAAGGCTGAAATCATCTGCAGTACAACAAAGGTGCAATTGTTCTTCACTGTGTCGTGACAGTACATAGTGATGTTTTACTATAAGTCTTGATACTGGTGGTTAAAACATGGCTCGGAGGCACTGTAGCTCTACTAATGCAGTTATTACTTCTGAAGTGACTCAGCTCTGTCGCAAAAACCTTGTTACAGAATATCAAAGCTTTTGTTAATAGCATATTGTTTCTTACATACGCTACAGCGAGCTAAATGGTGATTATAGCCACAACTTGGTGCCACCTGGATTGATCATTATTCTAATACTGTTGTGACTGCAGCCATTGCTATAGGCACTTCTTTCTGATCATTATCCCAGATTAATTAGTTTTCTATTCCTCTCCAATGTCTCAACCTCTGCCTTTCCACTTATCACTGAGAGCAGAGGAGTGAAAGTCCTGTATCCATCAGCAGTGAGATCCAACTCCTCAGTGGAGAAATAGTCTCTCTGCCGTTCTGGCATTTATCATTTATTGATGACGGTAATTGTTCCTGGCACCACTGCACATTGCAGCCCAGACACTGTAGATATTAAATCACTTTATCACCCTGAATGAAGGCTGCAGTTTCCCCGGCATCAGACGTCACGTGACAATTCGCTTTCTGATGCTTTTCATTGCCATTTAGGGAAGCAAGTTTGTCATTTTGAAAGGGAGTTCTTCCAATGTCTTGTTCATATTGGTGTTTCTGTAAATGACACTTCTTCTCTAATTGGATCTGAGCCTCCCTCTCCGTGGCAGCCGGCACATGAGGTGGAGTTGTACATCTGCTATACGAGGATGAGCAGGATATTAAATGTGTTGTTTCCCCTCCACAGGCAGATGGGAGATGCTCGTTGAACCTGCCCTCTCTTTAATTTTGATGCCAGTAAGTGGGTTGAAAATAAACAGTATCACCTGGGCTATGGGTACCTCAGCTGCTAGCGCTTTCGCAACGCAATTCGGTATTTGTTGTTTCAGAGAAAACATGTAGGCCTAAAAGATCTCGACATTCAACTCAATATAACTTTATCAAAACTTTACACAGTTTTACACAGCACCGCTAATTGTCTCGAGACTGTCCTGAACCCATAGTGTCCATTCTTTTGACTGACACCCTTTCATCCATGAGGTTTTAGCACAACCTGTTATTATTGTAAACATGACAACAAATATCAAATTAATGGTCATGAAATACTTTTTCTCCCTCCAAAATCATGATAGTGCCTAAACCTTACCAGGTCATGGCTGCTATTATTTTATCCAGCTAGCATGCTAAACTGCTACTAGCCATGATGACCCAGAGAGACCTTCCTGAACCACTGGACCAGCTTGTCTACCTTTCAAGAAGTAGTCCTGCTCCAGCATCCTATTGCCCTGTGTGAAACCCTTGGTAAGACTGTTGAGTAAACAATGTGAATGCTAACATTGCCAGTAGCAAAACTTACAGATAGCTCCTATTAGCCTAGTATTTTTTTTTGCTATACCCCGAAGTCACTGGCAGACATACAGAACAACCACAGAGCCTAGCAGCACTATTATGAAATAATATAGTCATATTTTACATCAATTAAACAGCAGAAGCTGGGCTACAACGTGTAAAAACCATGTTTGTTTATGACCCAAACACAGCCCAAACACTACTCAAATAAACAACTAAACATCAAACGTCATGAAGCACCTCTGTGTGGTCGCCACATTTCTGGCTACTACTATATACTACTGTAGGCTACATTATGCAAAATACATCAGCTACCTCTCATATGAAAGAGCCGGCTACAAACATTGGAACGATAGGCTACATATAGCACCGGCGGCTACACAGAAGCTACACAGAAGCTACACAGAAGCAGGGCAGAGAGAGAAGCCAACAACCAGCAAAGTCGAGCAAACACAGTGCGTGGCCAAAACATGGTTGTAAATTGCCTCTTACCTTTGCTGTTTTGCCGTGAAAAGTTTGTTTGTTTTATGGGTAAATCATGGATGTAGGCTGTTAGATCCATGGGGTAAATCCACAATTTTTCCAGTTTGAACTTTGACCGGCGTTACATCTAAATCGGTCCGGACGGGCTTTAGGAGCGGGGGAATCTTTGTGAGCGCCGCACACAACAGCCAGGATTTGGCTGATTCTGATTGGCTGTCAGGCTCTAACGGTTCGAATGAGCTTTCAATCACTCGAATCAACCAATCCGCTGCAGAGATAGAGCTGCAGCAGGTCAGTGCAACTTAGCCTCGCATCACCAGGCTCTTCAGACAAGCGAAGAGCCTGGTGTCCGTTACCTCGAATTTCGTCTGCATTCTGGTTCCTGTCTGTAGCGGAAACCAAAATCACCAAATTCACCAAAATAAAAGTGTTCACCAACATAAAACTTATAAAATAAACATTAACTTGTAATACAATAAAAGCAAAATGTTAACTTAATGGCTCGGGGACTTTCTTGTAAATTATATTCCTTAAATTAAAGAGTTTTACCGCATTTTATTAGCTCGGTGCTTTTATTTTGACGGAAAGGTCTGTCTCTCTCGCCCTGGATCTGTTTCCTACCAAAACAGCCAGTCAACGGCCCCAGACTAGTGCAACTGGACCATGAGCTGGACACGGAGGGCCTAGAAAGTAGTTGTTATTTAGTCCCTGTTGATTCTTTTTCAGTTAGTTTATGCAAATTGTGTGTAAATAAAGATTAAACAATGGTTTATAGTGGTAGGAGGTTCCAAGCTGTGCCAAAAATGGACATTTTGGAAAGCTCGCCTGAATATTTTGTAGTAAATTCTCAATAATTTTGTAGCCTACTGCTTCACTTTATCAGAATCAACCACTGCAGAGATAATGTTCATACATTGTACAATCATTTGATATAGGTTTTGAGCTTTAGCAGCATAATTCTGAAGGACACTCATCTAAAATATGATTTATTTATTTTATTTTATTTTTTCTGTGTGCCATCTTCATTTACTCTTCACCAGTAACACATATACTGAAATTTGATGAATCGTGAGCAGCGTGACGTATAATTTGTGTGCCTGCCTTATCCAATGCGGAAAAAAACTACCCCACTTTCATCCTGGATTTACTCAAAAATAGAATTTTGCACAAAGTTTGGCCTAGCCTACATCTTCTGATAGATGAGTTATTACACTAATTTTATGACCCAGAGTGGGATAAAATTAATTTTTCTTTTCTGTACACCTTTAACCATTATTTATACATGTAAAATCTCAATTGAGACCAAGGGTCTCATTTACAAGAGTAATGGGCTATTGGCAAGTTGAGAAGTTTGCAGCAATCAATTCTTTGTCCCAAAGACAATTGTGGAGATAATTTGTTAGTTGTTAGACATTAAGTTACTGATGTCCGCAGAATAAGAATGGAAAATGGACTTAATTAATTGACTAATGAGTTCTAATGAGAACATGTAAATGGATGAAATCATTGGATCAAGGATAGATCCCTGGTGGATATCACATAGACCAACAACCAACCTAATGCAGAACTGCAGCAATAAAAACTTCAAAACAATCCCTCTCTCTTAGGGTGTGGAATAGCCTATTACTACAGCCTGTGAGGGTTCATGTCACTGTTGTAAAAGAAATTACATTATGAAATGATGTGCCCCAAGAAAAATGTGAATATAAAATAAAACATAAAATGAACATTATGAAATGCTTCAATCAAATAAGAATTAAGTCAAAACTCTGTTATAAAGAAAATAAGAATGTACTTCAATAATCTGAACTCTCAAATTGACCAATTTTGAGCTCCATTTTTCTATTCTTTTTTTTTTTCTGCCTGACTTTTATCTCAGCTTTCCACTCTGCATGAGAGCGTTTCCCACATTTGCCTTAAGGGGAATCTAAATAGGCAAATAATGACTGAGGCTCAGTGAAGAATCACTTTATTTCAACAGCAGTGCACATATTTTTCTTCTCCATTGTCTTTTCCAAATTAGGCGGAGCATTTCATGAAAATAAGATAAACAGTATTGAGAGCAGAACAAAACTTGTTAATAATGAGAATATTTCTTAATACTTAATCGTATTTTGGAATGACTTGATTGCGGCAGGGGCAAAGGTTTGATAAAGAGCAGGAAATATGGTCACAACAGAGACAGGTGTCAGTCAGGACAGAGAAACGGTCTCAAAGGCACAAGAAAACAGATATCTAGATCGATAGCCATCACTCACATCAATCTGCCAGGTCTTTTCAGCAACTCTGAAATCACTTTCTTCATAAATATTCTCTCATGATCTTCCAAGGGTTTTTATCTGTTCAAGAAAGCTGAACGGGCAAGTGGGAGGTCCTTTGAGGCTACAAATCTGCATGAAAATGAAGTGATTTGAATATTAACTATGATGCCCAGAAAAAAATGTATCCTGGACCAGTAGCTGGAAGCGCAAAAGGAACTGAGATAAGCCTAGCGACTGAGTCGTTGAGATGGGAAGAGACGAAAGGGAAGTTGAAATGGCAGTACAATCTGATAAAAGCCTGATAAGGAATCAATTAGCCGCACCTTATATCTGCTTTGTTTATCTCAACCATCTATGGATCTACATTAACTTGAGCAGCCTCGGAGTGCGTCGGTATTCCAGAGGTGTGCAGGACTGCTGCCAATCAGCTTCATGTGAATGTACTGTTGATCCCATCAGTTCACAGATGATTTCATAGATGCCTCATCCAGAATGTGGAAAATAGTGTATGATGAAATAAATAAAACAGGAAAACAATCTTGTCATGGTGTAACAGCAGCATGAAGTTTGATCCTATCAAAGGAAGAATGAGCATGAGAGAGTGAGTTACTGAATTTATATTTTATCTCCTTCATTTCAAGAGTATATATGTTCTCACTTCTCAGCAGTACTGAGAACTACTCTGAAAGATGATAAGCTACACAAGGAGGACAGATACAGGCAGTAACAGGGGGAGTAGGAATAAAGACTTTTGCAATCAATATTGTTTAACAAACACATTTCCCTTAAATTCAATATTCAATTTATCTAAATATTTAAACACATGAAAAATTTACTATTCAAATTCAGAACAAACTGACTTTTTTCTTGACATGGAATACAGTACATGACAGCTTACCATGAGATATTCTTTGTGAAATATTTATGTTCTGGTTATTGCAAATGCTTGTCGGCTGAGCTACAGCTTTAGATAAACACCATATTGCCTTTGATCAAATGATTTAAACATTGTGACAGGTTCTTTTGTCTTGGCAGTCTATCTTCCCCCTCTGCTGTTGGGAGAAAAAAAGAGCCAACGTGACAGTTGGAGCCGTAGGTCTTGGTGCACACCACTGGCAGAAAATTCATCTTCAAAAAATGTTGCTTTTGAAGAAGATGATGGGTCTACCTCTCCTTGGCTGCTGGGGACGCAACGTGACATTGCAAGCAATCCTCTCTCCGCTGTTACAGAGAATAGCTGGCCTGATTCCTGATCAACTGCTACGCAACTGCGATGGACTGTTGGGTTCCCGAACACAGTCCCTCTGGCATGAGGCTTTTGACAGATCAATTACACCATCTTGCTCATGCCACCTGTGGTAGAAAGGAGCACTGAAAAAAAAGAAAACGTAGGGGAAAGAAGAGGCTGGCATAAGCCTGTGGCTGAATAGCAATGCTGTCTTCTAGGTTGTCGGAAACAGTGGTGAATGGGTCCAAGCCTGTGGTGTTTGCCTGGGCATAAGGTTACACATAATCGAGTCTTTGAGTGGAGGACAGAGGCTGAATGGGGAGGCCAGGATATCATTGGTTCTATCTCCAAGGCTATTGTATCTGTGTCAGTGCGGTGAATGCTTGGGGACAGGGGAAGGTATGGAAACATCTGAGACATTATCTCTGAATGACAGCTGATACCAACCTGGGAGAGAACGAGACATTAAATACTGACAAGGTGTGTGTGTATTCAAGTGGTGATGGAGGAATGTATGCGTGCGTGTGTCTGTGCTAAGGTTTCTTTTATTGAGCCCTTAGTGTGTCTTTGTGTGTAACCATTGCGCTTTTGTAGCTTGTGCGCTTGGATGCAAGGCAGTGCAGTGATGCCAGACCTGTGGCTTTCTGTCTCTTCCATCCTTGCCAGGTTCTGGCGAGTCGTTGAATATTTCATCAGTACTGGTGGTGCAGTGTTCTCCTGGGCAGGTGTTGGTTTTGGTTCTGTCCTCAGGTAGCCTTGATAAAATGAAAACATAAGTGCAAGATAGTTTCCCCAATCAATATTTCAAACAAAGTTGAAATAAACCTGTCTGTCATCAAGGCCTCTAAAGGACGTTGAAGAGCAAAGGTTGTCGATGGACCGAGGACGTCTACAGTATGCAACAAAAGGCCAGCTAATTGAGTTTACCTGCAAGTGAGCTGCCTGAAATGAACCCAGCACGCTGACGATGTTCATAAATCTGCTCTAACGTATCCTTGGGACATTTATTGGCTGGTGCGCACACACACACGGTGACATATGAACACAAAGAGTGATGGGTGTGAGCAGATGCTGCCCTCACAAATGACCACTTTTCTATTCTAAGGTTTCAGTTCACATGGGGATAAGTAAGCCTGGAGCACAACACACACAAGGCAGATGTGTACACATAAAGGCGAGTGCGACAGACTCATTTTTGTTTTGACAGGGAAGTCTATGGGTAAGTAAGCCAAATGAAACTCTACACTGACTTCAGAGAGGCAATTTCAGATAGAAAATGGGTTGTGGTAAAAGAAAAAAAAGAAAAGAAACGCTTAATGGAGGCATCAGCACGAAGCACTGATTAAGATAGATAGATGGTAAGACGTCTCTGTAGGGAGTTTTGTGAGGTGTCCCTTTTCAAACACGACCTGTACTTTGTGCAGTGTCTACAGCTTTGCCCATGAGCCTTGGCCTTTGATAATTACACTATATCACGCCCTGGGTTAGTGTTATTAAAAAAGCACCCAAGACTGATAGAGCTTGCTGTATTTTTAGCGTTCAGGTTGCCCTTTTGTCCTGATGCCAACTGCTCTGAAGACAATGTTCAGGATTAGGGGAAAGTGTCTGGGCACTGAGATGCTGAGAAAGACAGAGAGACCAAAGAAAAGAAGATGTCCTCTGGTCAAATAGCAATTAAGCCTTTCATTAATCTCATGTCTTTATCAAGATTCCAGCAGGTTCGTCTGATTTTAAAACAACAAACAAACAGGTGACTAAAGGCAAAGCATGGAGTGCAGTGGCAGCCGTGGACAAATTACCTATGAAACACAGCTTTTGTGGGAGGACACTCTGCCAAGAAATAGATGAATAAAAAAAATAAAAATTGATCATCCTACAAAGTGAAATAACCCAGAATTTTTTCATAACATCTTAATATATCATCTTATATTATCTGAATCTGAGATGCTGCAGGCCACAGGTTGTCAGAAGAATATTCATGATGTTTGTGGATATGAGGCGATTCTTCTGGTGACAGACTCGACATATTGGTCCATCAATGCTCCCTTCTGGAGGCAGTAATGACAGACCAGGATAGAATTCATAAATCAGGAGCCGGTAGGGAGGGCGGCTGACATTGATGCATGCAGGGACATTGAAAACACAGCAGAGGGAGAGCAAAAGACAAAGGGACATGCTGAATGACTTCATATGTAGAAGACAGTGATGAGTAGTACAGAAAGAGCAATAACTTGTAGCACGGGTGTGGGGTATGTAACCTGGAGTTTCTTCAATACCTAAGGCTGCAATACATTTGCATAAATTCTCACATGAGCAGCATGGTTCCACACTGACACACATACACGTCGCACATACAGTACATGCAAACACACACACAACTGCAGTTTTCCACACAAATAAGCATTCTCATTCATACCCAACCTTAGCTGTGTAGTGCCTTCAAGGTCATGGTCATAATTAGTCACATTATCATAAAGCTGAGGAGGTTGAGCAGTGTTGTACAGCATGTGCCTGTTGTGCACCCCAAAGGATCAAAGACAAGGTGGAGAATAATTTAAATGGCCAATTTAAACCAGTCTGTCTTTCCCCAAACAGTTTATAAAGAAATGTTACAACTTCATTAAGACTATAGTTGTAAGAAAAGAAAAAGAAAAAAAAAGCTTATTCAGCCAAAGTTTGAGACAGCTATGGGGGTAAAGCAGTTTGATTCCTCTTCCTGTCTGCATGTCAGAGTGTCCTCGGGCAAGACACTGAACCCTAAAATTGCTCCTGTTGTAACACTGCTATTTGAATGTTTGTGCATTGTATGTGTAGAAAAAAGCGCTGTGTGTACAGTTGTTCATTTTATCGGTCGATAAGACTGTGTGCAGTGCAGTCCATTAACCATTCATCACCATGGTTTAATAGGGCGTTAAAACCCGATGTTAATTTCCTTTTTTTTTTAATACTGTAGGGGAACCTGACATTTCTGTGTTATGCCTCTGAGAAAATCTTTCTTGTTCCTAGTTGGGTTCACTGTTGATTCACTGTAAAATTGACACACTGAATCTGCTATTGTGTCATGTGGTGGAAAATGGAGGGGACAGCTGTTCCAGAGTCACATTCCATGAACACCTGCAGCTGCAGCTCAGCAGGTAGGCCATGGCATCCACTGAACTAAGGGTTGGTGGTTCAATTTCTGTTTTGTGCAGTTCCCGTGTCAAAATGTCCTAAAGCAATATACTGAACATAAGTGCCCCGCTTTTGTATGTATGTATGTGTGTGTGTGTGTGTGTGTGTGTGTGTGTGTGTGTGTGTGTGTGTGTGTGTGTGTGTGTGTGTGTGTGTGTGTGTGTGTGTGTGTGTGTGTGTGTGTGTGTGTGTGTGTGTGTGTGTGTGTATGTGAGAGAGAAAGAGAAAGAGAGAATGAGTGGTAAATTGAAAAGTGCTTGGTCCACTGAGGCACGACTCTATATGAACGTTTCTGGCTACCATCTATTTTAATGTCATGAAAGTGAGGTCCCAACTAGAAATTACATGTACAAAGTATTACAAAGTGTATCATGTTATATTTATTAGTAACGCAAAAGTACATTATGCTGTTGTTCATGTACAAAATGCATTATATATTCATATGAAAAGTAGATGTGCGCTACACTCTGCTGCTCCCCACTACTTCTGTTCTTTGCAGATGCTCCTCATAAATAACTGAATTATGAGACACGGAACAAATGCAAAAATGTTTGTGAGCAGATAAATTTAGTTTATAAATTAGTTTCGAAATTCATCAGCTTTCCATTACGTTTCTGTTACACTACTGCTGGCCCATAACAAAATAGAAAATATGGTTGAAGCAGGGACAGAACACCAGATTTCCAGCTGAGGTTTAGAGACAATACTCTGTGGGAGAAAATAATGATATCATTGCTTGTAGTATTACACAATATAGTCTACTCTGATAACACATGGTTTTTAGGATTAAACTGGACCTTTTGGTTCCAGCTTTGACTTTAATCTAAAATGCACAAATAATTGCATCTTGTTTTAAATATGTGGTCTAAAATCTTCCATTTGAACCTTGTCACTGCAGAGGCTGCAATTGCTGCTTTCAGACAAAAGTAATTTAGGCCCATGCATCTTGTGGGTGGAAAGGTTTTTAACACACAGCATGGTGAAAGCATCCCATGTGTGCTCCGACAAAACACCGGGGCACAGTCAGAGCAAATGTAATCTTTCTGAATCGCACTGTTCATCTCCAGCAGTGAATGATGTTGGCGAGCGAGTCTCAGAGGGTTGCAGAAAAGATCAACCTTAACAGATTGGCCCTGGTTCCTCTCACAAACGATTGATTACCAGGTAAACAACATTACCATTTTAAATCTGCCCTCAGGGTTGTTAGCAAGTGGTTCCTGACTGATGGCCTGATTGACAGCACACTACCAATTTAAATCTCCTTTTTCCACCCATTAAGATCATGGATGCATTTTGTTTTTTTAAAGAAGGACACTGTTGAGCTTTGCAGAGACATTCTTTAGCTTCTTTTAGCATGTTTATTCGAGACTAGCACACACTCACATATTTCTTGTGTCATGGCGGAATTAACTTCCAGCTTCACCAGTACAGAAAACAACACACTGGGCGTGGCTTAAACAAAATGTGATGACATAGCATGAGCTTCTGGCCTTTACACTTACGACTCACATTATTACACAGTCTTATGTTGTGTGTATCATAACCACTGAGTACACTAAATAAAAGAATGTCTCTTAACAGACACACTAAGAGCAATTGATTCTGATGGGTATCTGGTGGGATGTTTGCAATGTTTTACTAAATGTATGTTGTGGTTTTCAAATACTGCGCTAACACAGCAAACTGTTGAGAGGAGAGAATTAAGACATCTCTGCCTCCAAATATGCAGCTGAAGTGCGAAATCAGGTTATGCTGTGCAGAGGCGTTTAACATCTCTTCCCCCAGCTTGAAATCACTGTGTCGCCCTCCCACATAAAAAGAGCTGCATAAGATATTCATGTGCGCCAGTAACCTAGATTTTTAAATGTTTTATTTGGCCACTCGTCTCCTGTTGCTGAAAAGGGGCCTATGGAGGCTCATCGACGACTCCTCTCGCTGCTTTGATGTCTGGACTGAGGCTGTGTATGCCTGTGTATGGATACGTGCATGCAAACGAAAAAGGAATGGACGTGCAGATCTTTATTTCTGAGCTCCCTGTAATGATGCCAGCCACGAAAAGCACTTCTGGAACGATGCTTATAATACATCAAAGTAGGGCAGTGCTACAGACCTGCTGCCTGGCATAACAAGCATTTGCAAAAAAAAAATTGCATGTAGGTGTTTGCGGATGGTCACACTGGTACCGGATAAGGCTAGGTAAGCAAAACAAAGACAATCTACACCACAGCTCCACAGTGTATTGCATTACAAGCGAATTGACACTGGTAAGGATCAAAGTTAAAGGAATAACTCATTCGTGTCAGTGTCTCAGTTACTGACAGGATGACCAGCCAGACATTTACCAGACACTCACTGGTGTCATCTGAATCCTTGTCTACAACACAAGGAAAGGTCTGCGGAGAGGTGATCAAGTGTACAACAGGCGCTGTCAATTAGGTAAGACAATCTGTAACACATGTACATAACATACTGCAACACAAAGTACACACATTTCACAAATCAAATGGAATAGGCTACAATGTAATTTGCATAAATTATGTAATACATACTGTAGTTAGTGATTGCAAAGTCAACAAGGAATGAAATGAAAAGCAGGGCAGAGACAGACAAAGAGAGGTCAGAATGAGAAACTTTACTGTGACACTACAAACAAGTTGGAAATCTCTTTCTACCCTCTCTCTCACACAATCTTTGTTTTATGTAATGTCTGATTCCTCTGCTGTTTTTATTCACATTGAAATCAAACACAGACGCGTCAGTAGCATCCCAGTATAATGCACTGCTTGTTTACTCCTGAAGCGAACAGCAAATCTGGAACCGGGCTACAGTTCTAAAAAAAAATCAGACAGGAACAGAAGAATGAACAATAATACCAGTTTGTGATTATCTAAAGCTGAACACAGCAGTCCACAATCTGTGGGTAATCACACTGGTTTAGTTCACAGTCCCCATGTGCAATCCTCCTGGGAGAGGAGTGAAAGTGTACATTTTCAAACTTTGTTCTTGCTGTAAATTTCACTGTGTACAGACAGAGAGGCTGGAAATGTGGGCAAAATGTGACAACAGCAAACATAAACCTAACGAATCACAAGGAGCTGCATTGAAAGAACAGATTATTTTCAAATGGTAGTGAATACAGGGTTAGGGTTAGAGATGAGATGAGATGTAGTTTTAAGACACATGGAAATGTGCACAGACTGGGGGCTCGAATATAGCAGACTCTGTCTAAAGATATACAGTTATTTTAGAGTCTGAGACGAAGTAAGCTAGGTAGCTCTGTTGGACGGTGAGGCATGGCAGGTGAGTGCCAGATGCTTGAGTGGTGTGTGTGCACAACATAAAAGGTGGTTGCCAAGGCTCGACGGGGCAAACTCTCCCCAGGATTACTGAGCCGTTATCAGAGGTGTACAATGCAGGAAAATGCAATTAAGAACACTACAAAGGTAAAAGAGACTCTCAGGAGGATTTGGCTTAAGAGTGCAGGTCCATAGAAAAGAAATGCTATAGGTTGAAACCTGGTCAACACTTATTAAGTTGCCTGAGCCAAACACAGGATTGTCCAAAAGTCGTGCAATCACAAATGATGTAAGTCATATGCCAGTGATACAAGTGAAAGGTTATTTGGTTGTTAGTAGACCCAGTAACACTGGCAGCATATTAATGGCTTTTCTTAACACTGCATCAAGTTTCAAATGGTCAAATGGCAACACACATGGTGCCGTGTGTGAGTGCCCCATATGTAGAAGTTAGGACTGTATTTCTTTACTTGTACTTTTGCAATCCACTGGAAGTGGAGAAAGGTTTTTGAGCATGTCTACGAAAATCAATGGAAATGTCTTTTGGCACCTCAGTGATGAACTCAGGCTTCAGGATGTGTCTGCTATTAACACTGAGACTGTGCTGTAGTCTGAGTAGAAGTAAGAAAGTTAGACGGATAGAATGTGCCTAATGTGAAAATCAAATCCGACAAGCCGGTCTGCTCCACATGCATATGCCTGCTGATGGGGAAAACACTACTTATGATGTACAGAGGCTGTTGTTTGAGCTGCATTAGCATCTTGCACTGACTTACCAGCGATAGGTTTGTCATTTAGACTGGGTATGTCTACTTTTATCGGAAACACAATTTAGCTTTTAAATGATTTGCTTAGCGAACCAAGGTAGTAAACTCGTGCTTGGGATTGAAAATGTGAGGTTGGTAGCAGAACAAAACAACAACCTGCCAATCAGCCTGCAATCCAATAATATACCCCCCGATGTTAGCATAACCTGCAGGCCAACAGTACCTTTTTTATTTTTCTCTGTTTCCTTCCTTATTTCCTTGTCTATTAGCATCCACCTTTCTATTTCCCATCTCTGTTAATCCCACTCTCTCTTCTTAACTTTGTTTTCCTTCTTTGTCCTCTTCTTATATTTCTCAGTTTGGTGAAATGGCCCAGTAAGTTGGAGGAATCACATCACACTGCATGTCAGGAGTATGGCCCTACCTCTGGCAAATCCTCTGCGTTGACAGGAAGAATCACCTTGCACACTAGAAATATCACTGTGCCTTTGGCAAAACAACTTGCAAATATATAGCATAGCCCCTTCCTGGAAAAAAGAGAAAGAAAACATCACACAGCTCCTGGCAAAACAACCTACCAATCAGATAGGTTTGCTCTGCATGCTGGAAATATCAGCCTGCCTTTTGTTGAAACTAACCTGCCAACCTGTCCTCCTTCCTCCATTCTCTCTTACATTATTTGTTTTTTCTATTTTCCTTTCCTCACACATTGGTTTCCATGTCTATCTGTTTCCATTTTTCAACCCTCTCTTTTAACCTTCTTTTACCTTTCTAATTGTCCCTATGTCCTTACTGCATCTTGACACCTTTTGTGCTCTCCTTCCTTTCCTCTCTGTCCTTGTGAATTTCCCTCTGATCGTATGTTCCTTTTCTTCTTCATCTTTTCCAGTTCGTTGGCTTAACACACAAGTCCTCCACATGCCAAATTACCCACAGAGGAGCATGTTGGTCACAGTTGTTGACTGATGAGTCACTAGTAAAGCTGATAGTGCTGAGTCATTGCCCAATTGCTGATCCGGCATAGAGTCAAAAAAAAAATATGATCTAATCCCTACAGTAAATACTCAATAAAAAAAAAATATATATATATTTTCAAAACTAAATAAAAACATCAGCACTGTGTTTCAAACTGTTTCAGTGTGGTCATGAAAAGGCCTTTTAATGTGACAGCCTGCAGAGCATCTCATGTTTGAAAGAGCAACAGTAAAACAGAGCACAGCTGGAGTCACGACAAGTGTTACATCTCTCAGTAAACAGCTTCCCTGCTTCATCCTACACTGTCTGTCATGTCGCACTTCAGTGGTTTGATACAATGTATTACACTGAATGCATTATTTATAATTAATGACCCATGACCCATGATTTGTTTGCTGATTCTTGATGTCAACATGATGGACGACTGGCAAGCAATATATAAAATGTATACATATTTATGTGTGTGGAAATGAGGAGTTTGTTGAAAGTAAATAGAAGCCCAACAATGATGAGAAAAAGAGGGAAAATTAACTGATTAAATTTTGATGCAAAGTCTGGTTAAGCAACCTGTACACAACTGTGTAACCATATATGCCGAATAAATAAAATAGTATCACCAGCTGTCCAAAAATAGAAATTAATTGAGCCACTTGACCTGTTGCTCGAACAAGCAGCATGTTGATTGTGTCTACCAGAATGAAAGAGGCAAAAGATTGGTGCACTAAACCTGTCTGTGATCCCCTTAAAATAACTGGCAAGACTGTCCTCCTTATGCTTAAATATTAGTGAGATATTGTTAGCCGACATTCAACCTATGCTTCCAATGCTAAATCCAGACAACAGAAAACATAAGAGACGGACCGTGACATGCATGCGAGACTAGAAAATTAGTAAATACCCCCTTTTGCGCACTACCTTTGCAATAAATGAAACCTGACACTTATAGCCGTGGTAACTGTAAGACAAAGATGGGTAAAATATCATTGACAACAAAATCAAATGTCTTATAATGGCAGCTTCTTACCCCCTTATTTGTGTTGTTGCACATCTAAAGTAAAGAACTTTTTGTTCAGGTATAACTCAATTCAAAACAATATTTAACAAATTACCCTTAACTTTTCTCTGCAGTTTGAACCAAATGGGTTTTCCAAGCACCCCACCTCGCAGCTTAAAGGTTTAAGAGGAGCTTAGAGACTTCTGACCTTGGGTATTTTGTAAACCTCTTTACTCTTGACAGTGATTAATTTCAGGTAGAAATGCCAGGTCATGGAAACAATAAAGATGTGTTATCGCTTTATGAAACATTAAAAGACAAGTACAACTCATTCATTCTTCCTGGTACCTCTTCTGATGACGGCTAGACAAAATATGTCAGCTGAAAAAGGGTGTTACACCACATTCTATCATCAACACAATACAGTATATTATAACATGATATATTAATCATTGTCAAGCACAATGAAAAAAGGATTGGTACTGACTGCTGCTGGCACATAATTATCAAACAGACCATGTTTATGTTGGAGCCCTTTGACTTTATTCTCAAGAGACCGAGGGTTAATGACTTTGTTTACTCACTTGAATCTTTAGATGAATATTCTGCCTCCGGTTAATTCTGCTACATTCTTGCACGTTGACAATAAGTTGGTGCAAGACTTTGAAAGATGCCCCAGAAAATTGAGAGGTCATAAAATACAGCATATGGGAATTCAGCTCAATCCAGTGGTGGGTGTGCATGCATACATGCATCTAACCTGTGCGTGTTTGTGTGTGTGTGTTGCTAGATTAAGAGGAGAAAGATAATTAAATATGATACGAAGGGCACAAGAGGAGCACCACTCCAAAATGAGAAAGCCACCATTTGAAAAATGTGACACCCCCTCTGACACAATGATTGCTGGCATTAAAGTAAAACTCATTACAGAATACTAATGAAGATATTAGCCATCAAAATAGAATCATTTATGATGAGGCTATCAATCATCTGCATTCTTTAAATATTGAATAATATATTTCAAGTATCTTCAAAGAGGATATAAGGTTGTGGAATACATTTATAATCCAGGTCATATCATCGTGACATGATATCCTCTTTCTGGTGATCGATAATCTGGTCAAAGGATATCAAAAAAAAAAAAAAAATCTGATAAATGACAACTCATTTGAAGCAGGCTAGTGATGGCACCAGCCATACCATTATCAGGAACATCTCTGTGATGCATCAAGGTTATCTGAGGGTCAAACCTCCAAAATTGCCTTTATACTTAGATTAGGGAGATACACGAACACAAGGAAATGCACTCACTTTAAATCAGTTTATCCCCGGTTGAGTGACGGCACGTATGCACGCGCACATGTATAGGGACGGATATGTTACACCGCTGTAATCCAAAAATCTAACCTCATCTCTCTGTGTCTGACGCTAGATTTCAAGGCCAACTGGCATTCACTGGATAGAGGGATGAGGCGAGGGTGATCTCCTTTCAGGCATGTATTGGTCAACCCAATTTGTCTGTGGATTTAAAAATAATAGAATAGTGTGTACGTGTGTATGATCTTACTTGTTTCCTTTTCCTTTTCCTTTTCCTTTTTTTGTTTGTTTAAAAATTAACTTACAAGTGTTGCCAGATATACAGTATAAATATGTACATGTGTTTTCTCTTCTAATCAAGCATTGATCACCTTGGATCTCTTTTTTGCCAAAATTCTACTTTGTGCATTAAGGGTAAAAAAAAAACACAAGGATGAACATATTGCTGGATAATCAAATATGATCAGTTTGAGTTAAAAGCTGGTGTTTTTATTGTGTTTGCTCGATGAAACAGGTGCTCTATGATTGCAGTGCCCTGTGTAGAGTGCAATGCAATGGGGGGTTGTTTTAACAGGGACAATGCAAAAACAGTTTGCAGTGGCTTTCTCAGGCAGGAAATTGAGTGTTCTCCCCATCAGTCTAATGAGGATGGATAGCGTTCTGTTAAGCTTTGCAACCTTTTTTTCCCCCCCTTTGCGAACACAAACAGTGGATTTGTGAATCGCTGTCGCACAGCTCTGAATGGGAAACAGCAGAAATAAATCACATGCATCACTGAGGAATGGTAAGTAGATGTATTGTCATCATTTGAATGCAACCAGAACGAACAGCTTTGATGTTGAGGAATCTGTGTGGTTCAAAGTTAGTTTTATTTATGTTAGTGCTGCATGGATAATGGTTTACCTGGACCTCCTGGCTGAGGTAATTTTTCCTGGAAAAATGAATTATGGATAATTTTTATGAAAATAGTCTTGAGTGATGTGACACCAATTTTTTCTCCGTTCCTATAAACAGCAATTCTTACGTTAACAAAAAGGATCTGAAACTCTGAATACACAAGCTAAAACACATCTAGATGTTGATTTAGGTTATTATTCTGTATCTCATAGTTGTTTTTGTCTCGTATATAGGGCTATATATTGGATAAGAGAGCAGCTGGAGAGTTTACTCCATTTACTTGCAGGTGCTCTCTACAGACTGACAACACTATAGATTTTTTTTTTTTTTTTTTTTTACAATACAAAACCTTTTATAACAATAGTAAATGAAGAGAGTACCACAGCACAGAACACGGCCCAGAACTCACATCATTATCATTATTTTTCTGTTTGGTGATGCACTGCCCAACCACACAGCATCCACAGAACATGCCATTTCAGATGGTCATGTTCCTTCTAAGTAGCTGAACAAGAAGCGAAGCGAAGAGCAAAATGATTGTTAAACATACAGCAGAACAGCCAACTGTCAAAGCGACAAAGTATGGAATCATAACATGTGAAATGTAGATACCAAATGGCAAAATCTGTTATATAATATCATTTTAGCAGTTCAATGTATGGACAATGACATTTTATTTTGAAAATGACTGAGAAATTCATTTGTACTCCTCTTGCAGTCCACAGGTGTAACACTTGTCATGTATGTCTCTCTATTTCTCATAGTCTCCTTCTCTCTACCACACTCACACCAATCTAATCAGCCTAAATGCACAACCAACCAAAACTCCATAACACACTTACCAATGTTGTTGGGTCAGTGCCAGCTATCTCCTGTAACTTTGATGTCAATTAAGCTATAAACATGCTATGATTTGGTGGGTGTGAGGCCAGATGCTTCCCTTGATTACTAATCAAAATTTGGCAGTGGCATGACAGTATGTATCTGATTGGTTAATCATTCTTCTTTTTTTTTCATCAAGAGATGAAAACTTCCACCTGGCTTCCTCTGAGACTTTATTAATGACATGGGGATAGCTATGAAATATGAATGAAGTCTCTGTGAAACACACAGACACATGTAACTTTATGTGATAACAATCAAAATAGTTAAGTTGTAAGTCTGAGATGACATTTCAACTGAATCAACTGAACTGAAACAGTTAAAACAGGTACAAAAAATCCCTGAGTCAACCTCTGAGGGCACAGGTGTTTGAAATGATTATTAATAACATCTAGAATGTTTGTGGTGTTTTTCACCTACTTTCCTTTCAAAGACTGGTACAATCATTTATTAAGGGTCTATTCCCCCATGCTCTATCCCCATTTCCCCATTTAACTGAAAATGGCAAAAATGCGGCCACAATGTCTCTGGCTCTCTGAGGGAGACAGAGCCTAGGTTAGGCGCAGCCACAACAATAATTTTGCTTTCTTCTTCTTATGCAGATTTTGTTGACTCAAGCAACATACTTGCCATGACTGTGATTCAAACCCCCAGCCTCCAAATCACAAAGTCAGTGCCATTAGCCACTGACCTATGAATTGGTTGAGCCCTTAGCTCCAAATATGAGGCCATCGCCAAAGCAGAAAATCACCCTCGTCCTTGGTGTTTTTGTCATGTCTTCACCAGGTGGTAACCCCTCAAATTGCTGTGGCAACCTCTGAACACCGCCAGAGCCACAGCTGAGAGACCCATTCATTAATTAGGGACTCCTCTGATATCTTTGCAGTTGATCAACTTCTGACCCTTTTCTCCCACACATTTATTTGGTCTCTCTCTCTATCTCTCTCCCTCTCTCTGTCTCTCTTTCTCTCTCTCACTCACATGCACAAACATAAGCTCACAGAGGTAGGTTTTTGTGATTGTAGGATATTTAAGTTGTAAGCCTGAGTTTGAGAGGTACATTTCAATTGATTCTCATTGATATTTGTCATGGTTTGTGGTTTATCACCCACTTTACTGTCACACCTACTTTTACTGTTGACACAAACAGTACATACACACACACACACACACACACACACACACACACACACACACACACAGAAAGATGACCATGTGTCTGTCTGACTTGTCTGGCTGTCAGTGATGTGTGACTCCGGATGTAAAGGTCATGAGTTTGATTCCCATGTTGACAGAATAAATCATCCCGGCAGTGCCCCCATGGCACTCTCAAAATTTTTGTGAGGAAATTTTCAAATGAGGTTTTAACTACTGTAGTTTCACCACACTTTCACACATCAGTTAGAGAAATGCTGTTTACCCAAATGTGAATGGGGAGCAGGGGGGAACGCGAAAGCAACAGAATATTTTCTACGTCCAAGCAACAGTTAACAGTTGGTAAAATCCTTGGCTTCCCCTGGCTTCTGGGCAAAACACAACAGGACGCTGGTTCGACTGAAAAAGTTGCTAGCCTTGGTGAAGTGTGTGCATGCATTTGTGGCTCTTACTGTAATCAAAAATCTTTCACTAGGTCCCTTCATAAGAAGCGATTACACTCCTACACACCCACCTGAGGCAAAAAAGGGCAGGCCTGTGACCCCTGTGTTGCAGTGCAGACAGAGCCTTAACCCTCTAAATCAGCAGCGTGTGTGTCAGCTGCTGTGCTGAAAATAGCCTATTTCACAGGGGATGAGAGGCTAATCTCACT
Organism: Trachurus trachurus; assembly: GCF_905171665.1. Taxonomy (NCBI): domain Eukaryota; kingdom Metazoa; phylum Chordata; class Actinopteri; order Carangiformes; family Carangidae; genus Trachurus; species Trachurus trachurus. Next base: position 21,669,991 of record NC_139901.1, on the reverse strand, counting down.
GTAATGACTATTCTTTGGTATGGCATCACACATCACATGCATGTGTGTTGTGTGTGTGTGTGCGCGCACACGTGTGTGTATGTGCCACAAGTCAAAGGCTTCTGATCTATCAAATGCCTAAATTCACTCAATTTTTTCCATGTAGTTTTGACCATTTTCCTTTTTATTGTGCTTTACCTTCTAAAATAGACCATTAGGAATCTTGTCAGAAACATGCTACCATACATCCTCTCTCGCTCTCTGTCTCTCTCTTTGCCCCTTATCTTTCCTGTTACTGATGAACAAAAAACATTATTGATCAAAGCTGACACTCCAAACTCCAGAAACAGCAGGACTAGGGTAGCCTATCTATTCACATTTAACCATTTATATATAAAAAAAACAGTTGGCATCCAGGTGGTGTGACGTAAGCCTCTTGTGTTGGCAGCAGCCTTTCATTTGGAGGTCATACCAACAGCCCCATACCAAACAGTAATGGTAAAGATGTAAATCTCCTGTAAACATCTAGATCTGTTGAAAGGAAAACATGAAGCTTATAGCTTTCTTTCCTATACAGCAGAAGCTGCTGTGCATGAATGTGTGTTTTCAGAGCACATATTAAAAGTAATACCATGTACTTTGTGTGAGATATAATTTCAACTGTCTGGAAATGAATGCAGTGATACTACATTCCTGGTTGTGCAGCTTTGACTGGCCATGGTGTCAGTCTCAAATAGCATTACATCTCAACATACATATGACCTCAGAGAAATGTGAATTTTTAATAGGAATCAAATTGGCCTGTCGTGTCTGCTTGCTAATGTTCTGTATAATTCATGAACCTAGCAATAATGTTCTTACTCTTTGTGGCAGCATTTCACACTGCACAGCTCTAGGACATGTGCCCTAGCACGCTGTACATTTTTTCCCATCAATAATACCCCGTGGTTGTCTCTCTATTTTCCCTGCTAACCAGAGAAAAAAACACTTGAGATACGATTTTGCATTTGTTACTCTTAGGGTTTCTGACAGCCTGATCAATAATTTTGAACATAAACATATCTCTTCTGTAAAAGGAAAGGTCCAAACTCCAATCTTAGTCAGAGCAGCCCACTCATCAGTCTCTGTCTCAGTTTCTCATCAGTCATTGTCACAACACACGCAAATCAATGGTTTGATTGGCTTCTCGAGGGAATCACGGCTTATTTGAACATGGTCATGCACACTTCCGTACAAACAAACATGATCTCTCTCTCACATACACACAGACACACACACACACATATGTAGCAGACACACAAGAACGCCTCGCTCTCAGCTCTAAATCAAAGCCTCACACTCTCATTAGTATGCAACAGCCCATCTCCACTTAAGAAATGGGTTGGTAATTGATGACGTTATCAGTTCCGCAGCAGAAGATGACGAATGCCATTACTAAAAGCACTCACTCGGTTGGAACATGGCAAGTCAGTTATTATTTTCCTGTCTGTTTTGGTGATGCTATTCTGTCAGAGACACTGTGCCCTGAGAGATCTGGAAGGAAAACAGCTGTTAGAAGCTCATCAAGCAATCCGTGGCTTTCACATTCACCCAATCTCTTCCTGAAAAGCAACAGCAAACATCGAGATTGTTCAAAGCAGCGAGAGATTTGTTTCTTTTCTTTTTCTTTTTTCTTTTAAAGACACCCCACCCTCAATCAGCCCCCAACTTCCCCTAAAGCACAATCGATGCTTACCAACAAGGTTGCCTAGCACCAGTTGCTTGGTAACCGCCAGCCCATTGCTTTCTACTACAGAACGTCTCACTAATTCTATGTCAGAGCTAAATTTAGAAACGCCTTTGATTTATCCCCCTCGCTGGATTGACAGAAGTTGGCTGCACAGAGGGAGCGTTCTCGCATGGTAGCCTGCTTGATTTTCACCTTCTGCGCTGAAATCAAAAGCTGCCCGTTATTATAAACAGGTACTGTCGCATCCAATCAGTGCCAAAAGGTAAAAATAATACATTCCTGTCATCTGTGGTTTAGAGCTACTGATTACAGCCACTCAGATGATTGACAGATAGAGAATGATAGCTGCCATCTGTGTCTCAAAATGTTAATCAAAGAGATACAGTTTTCTTAAGATTATATACTGTAAACACATCTTTCAATGACGTTGATCAAAGCTCACAATGGCCTGGAATCATAATGTTATTGTCACATCTTATGGGCAAGCTGCTTATACCAGATTTTAAAGATAATGATTGTCAACATGACAGGGGCATGTTCCTTGTCAGATATTGTAAAATATTTAGATGTACGTATATCCCCTTGAGTCATCAAGAATGTGAATAAAACATCTAATACACAGTGTTGGCTGAGAATAAATTGGCTTTTCTTCAGCATTTCTTTCTCAAAGTGTCACACACACACAACGATTTTTTCCTAATCACCCATAATCATCCACCCGGTCACGCATATTGAGATGATGTCCAATATTTTTATTAGCTCTAGATCTGTTTGATTTTTAAGAATTAGCTCCAGTTTTCAAGACACCAATGCAAGCCTGATGTTTTTAAATAATCGCTCATGGCTGTGGAGAAAGACAGAAGGCTTTTCTTACCGAGGTGCGTGAACTACGTCATCATGTCAATCAATCAGCGGACACAGTTGAAGCACAAGTTAGCCTGTCACTCTCTTCGTCTGTGCCTCCTTGCTGTTTTTGGAACCCCAACAAATCTTTAATGAAGGAGGCAATGAAGTGTAATAGATGCTTCAGCTACATCGAAGAATGGGAAGGTAGTTACAGAAAAGTGAAGCCAGACGAGGGATACTCACAGAGTGTTTTTTGTCTTCTCTGCCAGAATGCCTTCTCTTTCTACACCTCCATAATTATGTTTATTTATTGCTTAATTCGTGCTAAGGGGCTAACACTGACCTCTGGGCAAAGACACACACACTGGCACTCATTGACATACACACACACACGCACATACACACAGGAAACATTTTGTCTTTTGCGCTCTGCACTGGTGCCGGGCTATTCTCCACCCCTTCCCTTGTTTTCATGCCACTTCCTTCTGTGTCTCTGCAAATATGCGGCCCCTCTCTCAGGAACAGTACAGTATCACGCTAAGCCCTGACTTAATATTCCATGAAATCATTGTAATAAACTGTTTTAATCTGTTCATTCTCTCTAATGCAAAAATATTTTTGACAATTCCTATGTAATGACTGTTATTCATGTGTAATAACACATCCACCCAAGGCCACCCTGTCCTTGGAACTCTTGAGGGGGGCTGGGATTAATAAATGCTCTCACTCTCCCTTTCATGTGGCCAACACTGGGATTCAATCCCACACCCCCCAATCCAAAATCAGCACCTTTCCCACTGAGCTATCCAGCTGGAGGTGATCTGCTCTTTGCTCCACCATACACTTCCTGATAATACTTAATAATGACACAAAGCACAATTAAATCAAAACATACAACGGCATTCATTGATTAGGTTCTCCTCTGACTCTCCACACAAATACAAACAGACAAGTTGACAGCTCCAACAAGTCAGTGTTCATAGAGAGAGATGGTCAAGTGTCTGTTGAATTGCCTCTGCCTGTACAATGTGTGACTCCTGATGTTAAGGTTGTGGGTTCAGTTCCCATGTTGACAGAGTTCACATCCTGTCCGAGCCCTCCATGACACTCTCAAAATTTCTGTAAGGAAGGTTTTTAATTTATCATGCAGCCTTGCATTTGGAGGGTGAAAGCACCATTACTGTACAGTAATATAATTTAAACCTGCAGTCTGTGTATTTATTTATTTTTTTAGGCCTGAGAGATAATCTATCAACATTTTACACTACCTCTCATGGCAATGGCTGTCCCACATCGTCCAACATACTGTAAAAATTCTGGTCAATCTGGTCACCCCATACCAACTATTCACAAATTGTCTTCTCGGGCCTTTGCCAAAACAGTTGACTGACAAGTTAGAGCTGTTGACACATCCTACTCACTCCACCAAATTCAGACAGACAGAAAGGGAAAGCAAAGAGAGAGGCACAGAGACTGAGGTAAGAAAACAACAGGAGATGCCAAGTAATGAAACGGCTGATGAAACAGAGCAGAGCTGAAAAAGCAGAAGCAATGGCTCAGCACATCATTGTCTGTGAGTTTCCCCTGTGTTAATGAACCCAGAGTGAAAGGTGGCATCTGTTTATGTCTGAGTGCATAAACTATATCTTGCTTTCTGTGTATCTGTGTTCTCTCTCTCTCTCTCTCTCTCTCTCTCTCTCTCTCTCTCTCTCTCTCTCTCTCTCTCTCTCTTTCTCTCTCTCTCTCTCTCTCTCTCTCTCTCTCTCTCTCTCTCTCTCTCTCTCTCTCTCTCTCTCTCTCTCTCTCTCTCTCCGTGTTTTCAACATGTTGTCTTATTAAGACATAGAGGCTTTCACTGCATTGCTCTCTCGACATCCATCAGTGTATTAATCATTTAGATGGGAAGAAGGACCAGATATACAGCCTAAGCTGCATTACAACGTGTTTTTTTTTCCTAACATGGGCACATCATATGAGACATCTAATCTCCAGATCAGCAGTGAGCATAAGAAGCATGTGTCACACAGGCAGTGTGTGTCTGCTCTAACCAATTAACGACCGATGGGCGCCAAAATGAAAACCAAGAGGTTCCGCAACCCCCATGCACACACAATGCATCCGTGTGTGTTCCTCCAACTGTGGTGAGTGTTGATGTAATTGCACTCAGGTGTCATCACTAGAGTGCAATGTACCACTTTAAAATCCTTAATATCCACATTCTTTTTTATGTGACTTAAAAAATATGTCTTGAATAGTACAATGCCTAAATGCAAAGCACATTATTATCAACACTTCAAGCTTGGTGTGCTGCCCTGCTGTCATATTGTTTGCAGGGATATGCATTTCTATACAAATGGATAACGCTCTGAGAGATCCTTTCATATTGCTGAAAATGCTTATGGTCTGTTTCATCTAGCCCTTTAGAAATCTTTGCAGATGCAAAATCCCCTGCTATGCAAAGGTAATATGGTCAACTAAACCAAGCAGCAAGCCAAAGGAACAAAGCAGGGAAGCATTCAGTGCATTAAATACAATGTTTTTCTCTTTTCAACCTATGATACCATTTTCATTTCACCATCATTAGATCTGCATGCCACAATCAATGTTTACCTCTCAGTGAGCTAAGTGTGGAGACCTTTTTGCAAAATGTTACAACAATTACCTCTAGCCACACATACTGAATGACAATGTTGCTGATTTGATTATGACAAAGCTGTCAGTCTCTCCAGGGACAGAGCCAAGGACACTCCAAACAGGCCAGAATTGAGGTAAATTGAGTCACAGGCATCTACAGTTAATAAATATTACATTAGCGTAAGGTTATAGAAGCATGTTGGATTAAAAGAGACAGGTCATCAGAATCTCAATCAGGACTGTGTGATCGTGTTGCTGCAGAAGCTGATGAAGCAGCTAACAGGTTTGGCCTGCCTGAGCTCTTCAGGTACCATGACAGTTTTATCTGCCATTTCTTCTCTGTGAAAGGGGAAATGAATGGCCTGACTAGGACAACACATGCCATGTTTTCATTAGTTAGATAAAGCATGGTGTTTGATTTACTGACAGGGAAGGTGGCTGGCCTGACAGTGTCATGATGTGATACTCAGGCTGATGCCATTGCAAACAACCCTAAAACGTGCCTTACCAGAAAATAAATCTGTTTTCATGGTTTTATTTGAGTTGTAAGATTTTTCCTCTCCTTTCCCCCCTTTTCTTTATTCCTTATGCGTTCTGTTCAATATGAATGAATCTTAAACACTCAATATTCAAAGATCTTCCCCTCATTGAATCAATAGCTATTGGCAGTACGTGCTTCCCTCCCTGATGAGAAAGAGCACTGTTATTAACTCAGAGGTGATATACAAGGTGTCTTTGCCTTGTTAAAACCTTAATTTAAAAAAACTGTAAAATCCACAGAAGCAAACATGATGTAAAAATCATTTTGCGAATAAGCAACTTAGCTATTAACCTGCCATGCTGTTGTAGGTACAGCAGTGGTTTAAGCTTAATGCTTTCACCATGCTAACATGTTATGTTCAAGGTGACAATATTTGTATTTAAAAAAATAATGCTTTTTTAATGTCATTTTCCATTAGTGCTGCTTACTGCTTAGTTTAGCATGTTAGTATGCTAGTATTTGCCAATGAGGACTACCATATGCAAATTCAAGCAGAAGATGGGGTTGAAATTAATTTTGTGTATCATAAACCAGCTTCTGCTTGACACCCTAGTCACTTTGTTATTCAGTAAAATTGATGGATCATGAATGCCTCTACCACATATTATGATGTTTTGTTGTGGTTATATTTCAATCAGTCTCTCAAAATCTCACTCAACTCATGCTGGCACTGGAGAAAAAGTCAAGAGACCATCAAAGCCATAAAGTTACATTTTCTGTACATCACAATCCATCCAATAGTTCCTCAGATATTGCAATCTGAAGTGATTGCGTGAACATACAGTACCCATAGGCCTAAAATAGAGTCCTGTACTGTAGTCCATGTACAAGTCTATTGTTCTGAATTGAAAGAAACAGTTTGAACCAGTAAAAGGTAGAATTAGCACCTCATGTCAGACCGATATTATGTGCGTCATGCAGTCACTTGGCTTTATAATAAACATTACCAACTACAAATCATGGACCTGAATTGAACAGATCTATTCATATCATAAACCTGATTAATAAATTTCACCCCTACTTTCTCTTATTTCTTTACAACCTTCTCCGCATGACCTCCCCCTAAAGGGCAGAAAGGACAGGAACAGACGGACAGATATGTCACTCTCCTTCTGTCCAGTCCAGCATCCACAAAACCATGACCTGTCACTCAGTTGCGTGTTGCTGTGGCACCGGCTCTCCTGCTGTCGATGTGCACACACCACAGTGCGTTGACATACACTGTGACATGACAGAATGATTGTGGTGAATGAAAGACACTATCTATCTATCTTGCTCAGCCTCAGCTGAACTGTCCTCCTGCTGTATCTTACTGAGCAGCTGCTGAACAAGACAGAATTAAAGGAAGGAGGCAGTACACTGAACACTTGACCTCTAAAGGTGGCTTGTTTCTTGACTGATGTCAATCAGTCGTGTCTGAGCAACAAGCTCTTTTCACAGCCGGGATTCCGAGATGCTTTAGTAAGAAAAGCACAAGTGTGATTAATAATTATGTCTGTGTTTCATTCATGATGTAAGCCATTTCCAGAGACATTATTGTGCATGCTGACTCACTACTGTGGCTTACTGAGACACTTACGCACTTAGTGGAACTGAACCATTGCTAATATCATTAGCTACACCTGTGCATTTCCTGCTATGACAAGTCAAAATGTCTGCTGTGAAAATGTGGTTCACTCTCTCTTTTCCACTCTGTCAGACCTGATGAGGAAGCAGGTACTCAAGGATGGGGGGAGATACAGGTAACTAAGGTGAATGTAACTGAACTGAATTCAGTTTTAGATTCAGTTTTCTAACTGAATTAACTAATTAAAATCAAAATTAATTGAAAGCCCTCGCTGAACTTAACCTTGCTGTTTATATTTGAACTGAACCAACATTAGAGATAGCAGCGCCTTATCTGTAGTGATCTTTCTGCTCTGCTCTTCTGCTCTGTTTCCATAATGAGACCTTGAGCGGGCCGGTTAGGCAGTCTGTGGCCAATACAGATCAGTCCAGATGTCTACTCTTGGCTGATTGCTTTTCTTTAAACCAGTCGGAATGACTTCGCCCCTTCTATCATGCGGCTGTGACTTCCCATGAGGGCTGCCTTTCCCTCAAAGGTTGTGCACGTGTGTTTGTGCGTGCTCAACCCTGCATGCATTGCATATCTACTGTCCATATGTTTCTCAGCTCTTATAGGGGTTTTCCCTGAAAATCTGCGGAAAAGGCTGTTGGGGTTGCTATGAAAACACCACGCCACACAATCGCTGTTTCAGTTGTTTCATGAAGGTGAGAAGAAAAATGAAACTAAGTCATCCAGCCACATCCGCTGGCCTCTACAGTTAATATATTTTATTACTTTACTGTGCAGTTATCTTAAATGCCAAAACAAATAAACAAAGGGGTCAACCAGTACATTTCAAAACATAGGATTTGAACATGTTATAGACTTAGAATCTATAAAAACCACACGATGTGAGCTGCTATGAATAGTGTAAGCACTGGAGATAAAGAGATTGTGTTCAATTTTAAACATATAATTTAATCTGTACCTCGATCTCTTCAATTATGACTGCAAATTAGGGCTCACACAATTTTTAGTACAAAAGCAGTATTTATCGTTTCAAGAATTGTAAAGGAATGTTTTAATATTTTATTAGATATGATTAAAGTGTTCTACTCCCCCAGTGCATTCAAAAATGCCACCATAACTCTTTACACATATGTAGTTTTTTTTTATCATCTAAACCCACTTGAAACAGACAGACTAGGTCCATATATCATTTAACGTGATTTACAACTTCACATGTAGGTCATACATCATTTAGAAGTTAAAGGGCAAGAGTTATGGATGATGTTACACCTGCCATGCGACTGTCTTGCAACCACAGCCTTGTGATGGGGAGAGAAAAAGAGATGGGAGGTAGAAAGGTCTCAGTGGCAGAGTGGTGGGTTTGGAGCACCTTACAAAGGCTTGACGCTCCACATGACACTTTATAGCATGACCTTCGATCACAGCATGACTGTGTCTTTTGTGCTGTACATTTTCGAGCAGCTAAAAGCTTTTTCAGGCTCCTTTGAGGAAATAGATTTGGTCATGGAGAGAAGAGAGTGACACAGAATAGCAATCTATACTCTCAGATCTACAATCTTTTCCCCTTTCGCTCTCTCATGCCAGTAAAAAAAAATGGTACAAAAACATCTGGGTGCAGCAGATGGATGGACTTGTAGAGAGCTCTTTTCATTCCCTCAGTAGACAGCTATCTTACACCAGTGGACATATTTTCTCATCTCATCTAATATCTAACATGCACAGATCTTCCTCTTTCCACTTCACCTTGTCTTCTTATTTTCTCTCCATTTCTCTTATACATGAACAAAGGACAAGAGCAAGAGCAGAGAATATAGCATCTGCTCCCTTGCTTTCTTGCAAGCAGCCAACTCCATATACTCCTTTGGAATAGGAATCAATGTTCCATCAGATGTTCCCACTGCCCCACCAAATCCTGTTTCATCTCATAATTTAAAAAAGAACTCAAATGTGTCTGTTTGTCTCATCCTTGTCAATCAGTAACATGCATTCAAATAACGGATACTAATCTGGTTGGTCTTACCATATACAAAGTGGACACAGAAGAGTATTGCAAATTATGTTGCAGAAAATCAGTAGTAGACTAGAAAAAGACACACACAAATATACAGTATTAGCGTACGTATCATTTGACTCCATGACTTTATTTTTAGATAAAAAATAAGTCAAAACAATCTGGAAAGAGGTCCTGAATTTAGTCAGTTTTGTTGTTTATTGCTTAAAGTTATTAAAATGTCACCATTTTAAAATTTAAATGTGAATCTTAAAGTAAAAACACAATTTAACATACTTTCATTTACACATGAGTGTTTGTGGAAATAAGTTTCAGTGGAAGATAATTGCAATTATATAGCTTGGGGTCATTTATTATACTGAATCTGCAAATAGTTGATTCTGGTCACGGAATGAGACTCTCCCCCTGGGCCACGAGAGACTGATGTCTTTATAGAGAAGACAGCTTTTATCCCTTGATCTTCTTTATTGACAGCAAGGATGGATCAGATCAGAAACCAGCCTGTCTGTTGCAACACTGTATATTCAGATTAAACTTGGCAACACCTCTGGCAACCTCCTGCAGAGACCTCAGTGTCACACATGTTGAAATTCTCCGTGTGATCTATCTATGAGTGAGTGTATGTGTGCGTGCGTGTTTGTATGAGTAATAGAGAGGTTTGCTAAGCAGGAGGCATAGTAATTAGTAATCATCTCACCGTATGTTACATGCAGGGATGTGTGTGCCTGTAGTGACAGCTCCAGAGTGATGCAATAGAAATGAGCAGAGAGAAACAGTTGAGGAACGCGGCTTGACTGCACAAATAGCTCACAAGGAAACATCATTTCTTAAACAAGGACAAAGGGGGAAAAAAGAAAAACCTCAGACATGAGGACAAGTAAAACATTAAAAAAAGATTTGTTTTGAAAAATAAATGAAAAGGAAAACAAATTTGATTTGTGATTTATAAAGTTACAAAGAGTCTTCTCGTCTGTTCTCGTTGCTTTTGAAACTGTGAAAGGAGCTGCACCAAAACAATGTTCTTTTTATCTGTGGGTATGCCAAGAAAAAGCTCACGAATCTCTTAAAGCTTGCTCCCTGTAATATAGAACATAATTTATTATTTTTGTCTGACTCAACCACAGAAAAATGTGTGAAATAAAAAATTAGAGTACGAGTGACAAAACAATCAATACAGCAAAATCTTTGCAGGCGTGACAACAGCAAAGAAGCCATCTAAATGATTTACTCTCCAAATGAGACACACAGAAAGTTGCACGTGTCAGAGTGAGACACCCGGGCAGAGACTTATTTCAAACCGAAAATCATCCCTTTCTCTTCTGATAACGGCTGACAGAAAATGTGACAGCTCTATTAGGAGGACTTTCCAAAATCCAAAGGTTATTTGAAGCTTTCCCAATGAAAGCAGTTCATACTTTAACTTGAGTCAGCTGTATAAAGTGACCTCTGCAGTGGGACACTTCAAATGATGGGGACATTTACAAAGCAACTGCTTTATGAGACCCACACATACTGGAATTGTACTCATGAACAAATTTTCTCCACTTTGCTGATGTGAATCCACACAGAGAAGGAGATATGCATGGCTGCATTACACATCCACAGATACACAGTTCAGGCTGACACACTTATGTCAAGGAAGTTATCATTGAGAGCAAATGTTTATAGAGTCATGTCTCTGCTCTGCTTCGCTCTTTGAGTGATCAAAGAAACTGAGCACCAGTGAGGATCCTGTTGGAACCTCTAATCTCCCATTCATAAACAGAGAGAAAATCTAAATAAGCTAAAAATACCAAAATATATAGCACATTTAAGTGATGCTTCAAGGTATTTGTCATGGGATTGTGTGAGGCAGTCATAGTCAATGTGTTACCTGTTACCTGAAGTGCATATGTGATTTGGATTTGTAACGCCAGGTAAATAGAAGAGTCTAATCTGCTCCAAGATGAAAACACAAAAACACACACAAAGAAAACCTCTTGCAAAGAAACCATCCTACCAAGTGCAACCGAAGTGCTGGCACGAGAACCTCAGATTTGGTCCAGTAGTTCTTTGTCAGTTTTCTAACTTGTTGTGTTATTATAGACACATTAAGATACTGTAACACCATGAGTGCAGTATATGCAATACCCAACATACAGAGCTGTGTGATCTTTATTACTGTAAAGCATTGTTGCCGTGGCCTTCCCCTGTTCAGGAGGAAATGTTAAATCATGTTGGTTTAGTTCTTGAACTATATATAAACGTCACCACTGGAATTGCAAACATCCCCAGTGAAGTTTAATTTATAACTTTATAAAATATATGATAGTCACACTTCAAAGAAATGTGTTGCCCTAGATTCCAGTCGTTATCTTTATAAGATCAACTAAGCTGAGCAGCAGTGTTGGCCCCGTGAATGCGACTGTATATCTCACTCAAATTTGGTACTTTCACCTGGACTCAAGGACAAACTGATGCAGGTGGCCAAAGGTCAAAGACGAAGCTCACAGTGACCTTATAAAACTTGAGTTTGGTATTTTGAACTCTAATGAACTCCCTGTGGGAAATTTGTTCACTCACACCTCCATCGTCAAAGGTCAAGGTTACAGTGACCTCACAAAACACTTCTTAGCTATTAATGAGTGAATGGGACAAAAAAAATCACACAAATTGTTAAAATCCTATATGGATGTAATCTGAAACTAGTCTGAGAGGTAGTTTTTATTGTGCAATGTGTGTGGTTGTGTGCGTGTGTTTGTATAGTGTTGCAACCTTCTTCATTATTTATGTGTGTGTTCTTGTGTTCTCTCACACCTTGGACTGTTCAAACAGGCAGCAGAGCAGTGTCAGAGGGGCATAAATAAGTCAACAACATGGCCTTATATCTGACAAGTAGACACACACATCAGAAATTGCCACAGTGGTGTGCAATGTGTTCGATAGCAGCAAGGAACATTTGCAAAGGAAAATAAAAGCACACTGGTACACACACACAGAAACAAGGTTCAAGTTACTTCCCTGTATCAAGGACTACCTGTCCAAACAGAAAAAAAAACAACAACAGCACACACTCATCTGTGTATACCAGGCAGATATTGGCCTTGTATAGAAAATGAGATGTCAAGGCTGGTGACATGAGAACAGGCTGGGAGGACGCAAGTGCAGGCGCACCGGCAGGCTGGTGCAATGAAGGAACTTTAATAGAGTAAGTGATGAGGAGCAGGCTTACAGACTGACACACACACACACACACACACACACACACACACACACACACACACACACACACACACACTCATAGACAGACATCACCAGGGCGCAGACGAGGAGAATGAGGAACAGGTGTGAAGGTAGGACGGGACGTTTCACTGATTGGAAATGCAAAACAGATGAGCAGGTGGATCTGGAGACGGGAGGAGACGAGTGGAAAGGCCAATAAAGAGGGCAGAGACAGAAATCGTGACACGAGCTGTAGGCCCATCAGTGTCATCCACTAGAAATAATGGATATGAAGCAGATTGTTACATTTTCATGCAACAATCTGCAGATTTTTATTGTCTAACACTTAAGTCTGTCAGACTTTTTTTGATCAGCAGCAGCATCAGCACTGCACTGATCAAAACTTAATGTACTGGCGCCGCAGTTTACATGGGTGGTTGTGTGTGTGGGTGCCACGGTTGCACGTGTGTTCCTTCAATGTGGCAATGGTGATGATGGATGGTGGGTCAGCATGAGAGGCTGCGTGATTCACGAGCAGAGTGAGTCCATCACCAACCAGCAGGCTAGGCTGGAGTATGATTAATCCCCACTTCCTCTGGACATTTGTCAGGAAGCTTCGATGTGTGTTTCCCATAAATGCACTGTTTTCCCCACATACTGACAATAACGGAATTTGTCGAGATTGGGTTATTTATTAAGTGATTCAACAGAATCTTTCTTGAGGAAGATTACGATCATCTTAAAAGTTTTGACCAAGTTGTTTTAGAGAGAGCAGTAAACAAGAACCATCGACCAGACAGGTTGCAAACATGCCAGCAATTCAGCCATGTCATCTAAACCAAGATACTGCATGTGCATGAGGTGAAAGAACAAGTACTACATGTTGATGTTCCAGAAACAACTAGAAGTTAGATACATTTCATAGTTTGGCATGATGATTTTGCCCAGTTATCATTGTCGTCAGCAGCTGCAGCAGCAGCGGCTGTGACACAAAAACTCATGGAGGCAGTTTTATCTAACCATTAGTTATACGGCTTGCCCTTCCAGGGTTGCGGGGGGGCTGGAGCCAATTCCATCTGACATTGGGTGAGGGAGACGAAGGCAGTTAAGGTGCTTTAAAATTCTCTTTGCATTCAAATGTGTTGTCCTTCTTGGAGTCATAACTCGGTACACACAGATATGACACATCGATCTTTATGCCTTAGATATATCATTAATAAACATCCATAAATCCACTGATGAACCTTAAAATGCTCAAAGAGGACAACTTGCCAGAAGATTGCCACTTTTTAAGATTATCCAATGAAACTACTCCGCTGATTGTTGATTGTGCACATTGCTAACAGAAATTGCTGATAGCTACTTTAATGGAGCAGTTTATCTAAATGTTAATTACAGTGGGCTAAACAGGGTTTAAGTAAAAGGTTGCAGACTTAGAAAATCCACCAAAACTTAAAGTATGGTACATGTAATGTCAACAATAACATCATGACACAGGAGAACTATCTATTAGGGTTTCATACTCCAGGTGGCATACTGTTCAGCTTTGGTACGTGACTTAAGTACCCTGGCTTTAACACAATCTTTACCACTGTTCGACTCTTCTCATGCCCTCTGACAGATGTAATTGACTCTAACATCAGGAGCTAACAAGGTAAGCCTGGATGGGTTGGAGCGCCTCTAATCCATTGTGTTTGCCGCTCCCTGGTTGTGAGGTTAAAGAGAGAGAGAGAGGCAAGAATTACTAGCTTTTCCATCAGAAAATCCATGTTGGGTTTGCACAAGCGACACAGCCAAAATCCAACTAATGCATGTTATAGGACCTTTCTGTTCCCTCCTTTGGGGATTAGAGCGTCTACCTCTGAGGGCAAAGTAAGATGAGTGTGACATGCATCTCAGTTATACACACACGAGCAAACACACACTGGAGCACAGATTTTTGTCCCCACAATGTAATGAAAACATAGCACAGTGTGTGTCCCTGTGTGTTGTGATGTGTGTGCTTGATATTTGAGGTACATTTCTGAAAATCCCGAACCGGGATCAATGTCAGGACGGCTGACACAGTCGGGGGCTTTAGTATGATAACAGCTGTGACATCGTATACATCTCAATAAGCCCCGGACTCACTTATACACACCAGCTGCAGGGGAGACACACACACACAAGGAGAAGCAGGGGGAAAGAGGGAGAGAGGCTCATTGTGGCAGACACATGAGAGACAGACACATAAATAGACACTGTCTTTCAGAGGACACAATAGTGTCGTAAATGGCGGGAGGTGTAGCCACCAAACTGGTGCACAGACAACCCTGACACTACATGGACATTATTCTGATCATTTGCGATGCCGCTGCCGATATCACATGCAGATAAAAATGTCACCTTAATTGTCTGGGGTCCTGTAAAGCTGTCACCCACACTGCAGCTCTGAGACAAAGGACCATGAGAGCTCTAAAATTAAAATAGACGACATACAGTAACTACATCTTATTGTTCTCAAGGAATTGCGCAAGGCAATTGTTATTTACATGGTAAAGTCAGTGTGCCTTGCATTGAAGGTCATACAGTGATAAGTGACATATATTCTACACAAGGTTATAAGTGAAAGAAGCAAAAATAAACTACGTAAACCACAGTAACAGTAACTGAGATTTTTATTTTTTACAGAACACCTGTGATTGATCACTTATAATCAGACGGTTTGTTCCAGAGAATAGGACCAATGTAACTGAAAGCACCTTCACCACATCTGGATCCTATTCTAGGCACAGTTAGAAAACCACCTCCTGACCTGAAAGCTCTGATTGGATTGCATCTGTCCTGGGGAGTCAGACAATTTAGTGTTTTATACGCCATTAGTGGGCTTTTACCGTTGATTCAGTACGGCACTGAGAGCCAGCAAAGTGATTTTAAATACTGGAACAATATGTTCAGCTTTGCATGCATGAATGAGGGGTGCTGTGTTTTGACTGAGCTGGAGCCGTGCTATCTCAGCCAAGACAGCATTACAGTAGCCAAAGTTGCGATGAATGCATGAACCAGTTTCTCAGAATCAGCTTCAGATATAAATCCTCTAACTTTATGAGATATTTTTCAAGTGATAAAAGATGGCCTACTTATGTTGCTGATGTGATTCTGAAAGTTAGAGGCCAAATAATTCCAAAGCTCCCCCAAGGATAAGGCTCAAGTTGTGTCTTTTTAATAGTATCAACAAATCCCACAAAAAAAAAAGAATTTATCCAACTAAAAAGTATAATCCAACCTGTTAAAAACCTATTAAAATCTCATAAAAGAGACACAATGTCGCATTTTGGTGACACATCCCTTCATTATGAAAATTATGCCAGCTGCATCCTTTAAAGTAAGCCCCAAAAATATGGTCATACCGCCTGACATTTCAAAATACACAACACAAGGCTGAAAAGGAGCCAAGTTAGAAGTTGAAAAGGAATGCACTTATGTATTATCAGAATTAAAGCAACACTATCTAACTTTTGAAAAAAGAAATGTAACCCACTCTTCATTTTGTCAATATGCTTTACACTTTACATCTCTTTTTCCTTTTTTTGGTTATTGGTTCTGATCAGTCATTTCTTTCCTTGTTTAATTTAAATGTTATTCTACAGGCCTGAGGATGTAAAATTAATTGGGTATTTACAAAAAGAGCAAAAGTTACAGGAAAGTGAAGAAGAAAGAAATATATTTTCTGCTTTCATATCCTTTGAATTATACTTCAGTGTTTCTGCTTCATACTGCAACCTGGGTTGACCCCTAGGTCTGTGGCCAAGAGCCATTTCTGTATATAACAACTTCTGGAAGTAACATGTGAACCAACTCATCTTAAAATAGCACATTCAATATGTGTGTGGAGTCTGTTCAGGGCAGATTTAAGCAGTTATGGACCCCGACAAGCAAAAACAACATATGTGTTTTGGCTGCAGTTGCAGCTGCACACACCCAGGGCTTTTAAGGTTCATATTTTCCGATTGCACACTAATACTTGGGGCATTTCGGAACGTGTGAAAGCTGCTTGCGAGTGAGAGTTCATAATCTCTCAATCCATCGTTTTGAAGGGTTTAGAGTTTCACTGGTTTGTTGGACATGTGCCCAGGATAAGTGACCACTGTCTGAATTACTGGTGCCCTGCTCACTTGCAGGGCAGAGGTAGGCACAAACACAGAGGCATGACTTTTATCAATCAGCAGCCACTGTGGTCTCAAATGGTAATTACAAGATAAAAGGTACAATGAATTTGCCCTCATTTCCCAAAACACTTGTGCCAGCTGCTTTAAAAACATTAGTGTATTTACCTGTGATGTGCAAAGCTGTAGCCACTGCCTTAGGGTACAAACTGAATGCATAAGGTTGTGTAATTTTCAAACATTCAACCATAGTTAGGTTAGAAAAGTTAAATAGTTTAGTAGTTGGATACAGCTTGCAATATCATCTCTATGTTCTCATTTATGATCAATATATCCATAGCATGTACTGCTTATCTGCGCATTACACTGCGTTTGTTGAATTAATCACAGCGGTGTGTTAACAGAGCAGTCAGATAAGGACACAGCTCTGACCTAAGCTGTCTACCCTTGGGCAGTTTCAAACATCAGCTTGGCGCTACGTGGAACTGGGGTTTAATATCACAAGTAACTGGCTCTGTACCTCTCGGAAATCCTTTGGAAAGGCAGCTGAATGTGGAGCAAGTGGATTTAGTGGATTCAGCGATTTAGCGCACACCACTGATGGCAGTGATGGAGTCTTGGTCCTCACAGTCTTGCTCTTTACAGTGGCGGTCTGTGTAGGTTTCACTCCCCGCCCTGCACACTCTGCACTTTCCTCCAGTCCCACATGTCAGAGACAAGAGACAATGTAATGGACTCTCAACCGTTCTAACTCAAACTCCCCACATAAGTCTGGGCCAGGTTATTTCCCATTGTCACTGGAGTGGGATTCTGCCTGATGTAATCAAGTGCTGCTGTGAAAGAAAAAACGACAGGCAACTTAGGAATGATTAAAAGACAATAAATCACCATGTCACTACTGAACTGTATGTGTGTGAGGGTGTGTGTGCTGTAAATCCGTTTTATGTGCTCACTTGTTTCTTGGTGCACTTTTCACAGCAATTTTGGCTTTCATCACGTCACAACAGCTCGCTTGGACAAGCAGCCATAACTCACTGAAAGTGGCTGCCAGACGGAGGACATGATTTCCTGTCTAAATTAATGGGATTGATTGGACACCAGAGTTGGGATTGAACAAGTAAACATCACACACACACGCACTCGGAATCTTGCATCAGTGTCTCTATCATTCTTGCATGCAGATGTCCTTCTCCCTCTGTCTCTTTCTCTTCTCTCTCTCAAACAGAGAAAAAGGAAGTGCACCCACGTTTTCATCACACAAATGTATGAAATGTAAAAAGACAGAAGGCCCAAACTCTGCGGTGTGCCGTCACTGTGCTGCAGGTCTGTGACTTTGCAGTGGCTCAGCTACACACAGTCACAATGTTACTCAGCTCCCTGGGGTGGGGGTCCCTGTACCTGCTGCTGCACAGAGACATATTGCACCAGCCTTGCCTGCCATTAACTGTCCTCCCCCCTTGTGACACCACACAGACACATCCTCAGCCTCATCCTGTGAGACACTGTTTGGGGTTGTGCATGCAGACTGATGCTCAGAGGACTAAAAGTAATTGGCAAAAGCTGCCGCAGAAAGACTTCAGAGGTGCAGAGGTGCAGAGGAATGAGCTGCTACCAGCTAAAGAGCACCGATTACAAAGTGCATGTCTCATCATTTCATTTCATCGTAGCAAACTGTGAATGTATTGTGGAATTAATAGGGCTCCGTATGCTATGACCCTTTAAAAAACGGGGAAAAGGTTATCTGTAAAGACATGTGGCCGTTTACATCTTAACTTCCAGCAACTCCCTTTGAAGATCACAAATGTTACCCTGCACTGCCCTCTGCTGGTAAGTGCACCCAAGTCCCATGTAGATGACATGGGATGGGAATTACAGTATAAAAGCAGTCATGACAAAATGTTATTTTTCATGTATAGACTGTTTGGCTTCTGGCTGTGCCTTGAAGTTAATGATTGTGATATAGAATAACTTTGCTCTCACCTTGAAAACCTACCAGGCACTAATACTTGTCTGTTTCCTCTCCTTGCTGCAATTTAACTGTCTCCTGTCCCTGTCCAGCAGCTGTGGCCAGACATTCCCACCTCTCCCCAGCATGACTCACCAGGTGCTTCTTACACACACACACAGCAATAAGGGAGAAGAAGATACACATAAACACCCACACGCATGCACACACACTCACTGGTTATAGAAGGTGACATTCACCAGGCCGGCCGCCAATTCACCAAGCAAGCTAGGGTGGACACAGCTGAGTGCACGGAGGTGCAGTTTACTTCCTGGCAGCTCCACCGGAGTATATTTGTTTGCTTGACAAAAAGTAAAATACCTGTGTCTGTTAAAAAACTTTCCAAGTCATATAAACTCTCCAGGATGGAAATTAGAAAGCTTTATTTTGAAAGATTGATCAACAAGCAAATGTACGTATGTGTATGAGCCAGTTTGTAATAGACAAAGAGAGAGAGAGAGACAGAGAGAGAGAGAGAGAGAGGCAGGTTTGCTGTCATCTGCTCAGATAGGCAGGCGTACCTTCCAATGTCACAGACGCTCCGAGGCTCAGAACTGACAGGAGGAGCCCAGACTTCATTAGCAGGTCAATTACTATTTCCCAGACAACATCTGGAGGACACACTGGTCATCCAGCTGCTATTACACACCTCTTAATTCCTCCTCTTCTCAGAATAGCAACAGGAGCTACCGTATGTAACTGCAGTCTAATGACTGCATCTTTGACTTGCACTGAATGTTGAACTGCATTAAGGCGTGTAATTGAATACGGTCTGGCAAAGTACCCAGGAGCTACTCAACTCATAACTGTTAGCTTTGGACTGTGGAGAGATTTTCTACCAATCAGCAGCGTGTTTGATGCATTTGTAGATTATTTTCAGTCTTCCCTCTGATTTGTGTTCAGACCTGATCATGAGCTTTTTCCTTATGGCCTCACCTCCAATACCTTCTCTGTCTCTCATGGCCCTCTCACGCTACTGCTTGCAAACTCATCTTTACAAGATTGATCTGAGCCAAATAGAGAGTAACAGCACCGTTGCCACTCAGTGTAGTGCTGCGGGCAAATAGGCATTTGCAAAAGTGTAGGTGTACACACATACACACACACACACAACGTGTTGACATTGACACATTCACACGGGATCACAGAAATACGAGAGAGGAAATGAGAAAAACAGCTCTATTTATTCTCAGCTGACCCAGCCACAGCCCAAGGCGGCCTCCTCGCATCACAACAGACTCAGTTTAAAGGTGGCTGTCTTTTTATGACTTCTTGATTCGTTTTTTGTTTTGTTTGTTTTTGTTCCTTTTGCTTCACTGTTTATTTCCCTAATCAGGACCAGGATGGGACATGGGAGATGGATTCTGCAGGAGAAAGTATGAGGGTTAGGGCACCTAGAAAGGAAACATTAGTAAGAAAATGGAAGAAATGACTGGCCTGCACTTGTTGAGCCTATATGACTGCATTAGTAGTAAAGATGAACGTGAAAGCAGATTTTGGGGGTCATTTAAACAATTTCCATAACCAACCAGGCCTGAAAATGTCTTTGCATGCCGTAACTGGCTTTATGACACAGGGCTGGGCAAGAAAATTTGCCAGTCATGGTCACAGACTGCTCACTGGTCCATTCAGATGCACACAGCTGACAGTGTGAGCCTTTCACCTGCAATCTGTCTCACTCTGCTAAACCAGGCAGAGACACTGTCCAGGTTTTTACTGAGGTTTTTAATTCAGCTGACTTTTTCAAATTCACTTTGTTCAGCTGCTCATGCTGTCATCCATCTACGTGATACCACTAAGGCCAGATGATATGGCGAATATTAATTATGTATGACTAAAGACAGAGAGAATTCATTAATGTGTAAGTTAGTGCAAAGTTGGCAGTCGGTTCATAAAAAATCTGCATACAGTGTATTATGCCCTGTAACATTTTCAAACACTTTCAGGATTTGCATATTGTGCATCCATGTGTAGGTAAAATGTAAATATCAGTTCTGTTGAATGTACTCCTGAGAGCTCTTGAATAGAATGATCAATTTAAAGAGCTTTCAAGGAAATTATCATTTTCCCCAAATCCGCATATGGTCAGACACCTGTTTATGAATATGTATCTTTTCCTTCTTTTTTTCAAATTCGCCATATGTAGATCTGTGGCTTTGAAGTTTGATTGAGAAAAAAAAAGATTTCAAAGCAGGGAAGACTGGATAAAAGGTGAAAGGCTGTTTTCCATTTCTTCATCTTAAAAGCGAAAAGTTAGATGATGAAAAGCATGGTCAAGCCTCCTTCTGCAAAGCACAGGATGAGTGATTCATTAACATATTTAATGGGCGATCTGTAATTCTTTATGACGTTCAAAGCTACTTTGTGGACAGCTTTCATATTGTGTCACAGCCAGAAAAGGACAGATGTAAAGTTCAGAGTTTACTGAGGCCCTTGAATAAAATCATTAACGTTACTATACTGTAGTAACACCTGTGCTTTGTCCAACAAACAAACAAAATCAGTCTACCATTAGAAAAGCCTCAGATATCAGTGGCAGAGGTCATACAGATCATATCTAGCCCAAAGACAACAAGCTGTATTTTGGTTTGTCATGTATGGACCAAATATGTTCTTTTTTTTAAGTTGACTGGTTCATTTGTAATGGAAACGTCAAAAGTAACATGATTTATTCAGCATTATTTAGTCTAAATTACATATTTTGCTGATTTTGGTACTATCCTTTGAGATACCGTTTGTTACCTGAAGTTACTGTAGTTAGTTAGTTTTGTTATCACAGTGTCATACACCAAAGGTGCCCATCCCTCATTGGCTTATAAAACACTTATATATATTGAAGACCAGCCATACAAATTATTTTTTCAAGCTGCCATAGGAATAATTATTTAAGAGATCCCAAAGAAAAATGTGTTTAGTGAGTCTATTGTTGGGCATATTAATCAGTCTATTCCACAGATGTGCCATGTCATGTACATGCCACACCTCACATGGCTCCCAACCCATGTCACCACATATGGCAAGTAATGGGGCCAATTTATGTTCCTGAAAGAGTTATCATTTCTTATCACTGCTCTTTTTGCAGTGCAGTACTGTCTTTGTCTACACTAGAGGAATGAAACACTTGGGGACTTTATTGTAACCATTTACCTGCTCAAATTTCTGACTGTAAGAATAAGTGAACGGGAACAAAAGAATTATACAGTCGAGCTGGGTACAGAGATTCCGCACAATTTTACAAGAATGTGAAAGACTCTCCTTCCCCTGTTCCCCTTCCAATAACATGAAAATATTATAATGCAGTGCTGATTCTCCAGTTAATCCCACAGTGGCTTGCTTAAATCTCTTCTTTTCACTGTGCCTAAACATACTTTTAAAGGTTTTTTAGTTTGTCCTGTTGTCCTTTGTTAACACCTGAATTGAATTAATTATACACCGTCTCTTAAAATAATGAGAAAGCTGAAGTAGCTGTATTATTTCAACAATGCTGATAAGCAAAAAACTATGAGGATTATTTTCAGAGGGGACTCAACACACTGATAAAAATGACAAAGAGCACGTTTGGAAAGAGCATTAGACAAATTTGTATTATAGTAGAATACAAATGATCTGGATTATGATGGTGGAGATATGTTGCTGTTGCTTGAAGGACAATTCCAGGCAAATTCAACCTGGGGCTATAACAAACCCCTTGGTGCATGTTTGAATAGCCATCTGACATTGCAGATTGCAAAATGCTGTTTTGTGGGATGTAAACATCCTAAAGAGCGTAAGATCGGTCTGCTCCCATTATACGTTGCTGTGGTGATGCGAGGACAGACAGAACTACTTCAGAACAGGAGCAATTAAAAAGAAAATCTTAAGATTCATTCTTTTAGACCTAAAATGTTGGGAAACTATAGCCCCAGGTTGAATTTGCCCGGAATTGTCCTTTAAGCTGTTGGACTGCCTCTGTATATTGCTTGGTACAGAACTAACAATTCATAGTCAAGTCAATTCAGTTTCATTCATGCTGCCAGTTCACAACATAAGTTATCTCAAGGCACTTTAGGCCTTGAGATGGTCATCTACCTCAACCTTTTGGGTTGGTGGGGAAGAGTTAGAGACAGTGAGATTTAGAGATAAGGAGAGAGATACAGCAAATGCAGACAAAATGTAAGAACAGCAACAACAACAACAACAACAACAAAACAAACAAAAAACATTGCATACCTTTGCAGCAGGCATCAAACAGGATCTGGCAGCAAAAGGTGGTTGAAGACCCAGACTGCAGCTCTGGAGATGGGAGGACCTGGAGCTACAGGAGGAGAGGAGAGGAGGGGAGGGGAGAGGAGAGGAGAGGAGAGGAGAGGAGAGGAGAGGAGGGGGTGGGTGGGGGTAAAGGTCATTCAGTGGGGGGGAGATCGCCTACAGTCCACACGGGAGCAAAGATGAGCTTCTTTCCCGAGTTTTCCATAGAGACATGGGTCTTAGTAGCAACTATCATGGCTCTGATCGCAATGTAAGTATGACCTTATTTAGATACATCGCTTTAAGATGCGTAAAGGCGGAAGCCTTTTGGAAAACGACTTGGTTTACTTTTCTAAAAGCAAGTTGTAGAATGAAGAATTCTGAAGAGCTGAACTTTGTTTTGCTTTAGTTTACCGGTAGTTCGTGTCGTTGAGTGAAGTCATAACCAGGCAGTTGTTGCGCTGTAAAAACTCTTTAGTGTCGCTGGAGAGGTTTGACAGAAGCGAGTAAACTAAGGTCAGAACATGATGGATCTGGTTTACGTTGTGCTCCCTTCCCGTTTTTCTTCCCAAGCGCGCGTCCTTATTCGACCACAGAACAGATATTGCACAACTCAGGTTTACAAGCACAGTTTGACAAGTTTCTGTTACTGCAGATGAAAATGCCCTGTTTGTTATGCAAGGCACAAACAGCCGAGCTTCTCACACACCGAAGTACGACATGACTGTCGTTGTGATTTACTGGACTATGGGGATTTACAAAATACAGTATACAGTGTGTGCCTTTAAAGTGGATTTCCCCTAAACAATCAAAATACAGTATAATGTTCTATTATAGTAAGATTTTTTTTGTGTGTGTGTGTGTGTGTGTGTGTGTGTGTGTGTGTGTGTGTGTGTGTGTGTGTGTGTGTGTGTGTGTGTGTGTGTGTGTGTGTGTGTGTGTGTGTGTGTGTGTGTGATATTCCCAAATATCTGTAACAATATAAAGAAGAAAAAGACATGTGTTTATTTGACCCATACATCTTTTTTTTTTTTAAAGACACAGTTTTTGAAATTACTTACAGCAGGATTTGGATGTTTTTGCATGTGCTGATTCAAAACCCCTGCTGTGAAAAACCTGTAGAATACCCGTGATTTTCAAGTTTAAATCCTCCATTAAAATGTCCAGGTAGAAAATAGTACATAGTATAAAATATTGAGTATAAAGTGATCCTCCACAGAAGCTCCACCTCTGCATATACAGCCTGTGGTTGTTCTGCTTCAACAGACACACACTCGGCCTCACAAGCGTTCCCAAGCTACACAACAAATGATAATGCTGCAGGATGGTTTGCTGCTTGAAAATATTTTATTTATGCACAAAAAAGCTGATAGCTGTGCGGCTGCGGCGACCCCTGCTGTGTGTGTGGCTGTGTGCTATTCATTTTGCATCTTGGTCATCAGTGTTTTCTGGTGGCACCGTGGGTCCAGTGTTCAGCAGCCCATAAAATTAAGGTCCTGTCATTCACTCCTCTCCCTCCCTCTGTATCCATCTCTCTGTAGTGATGTGACACCTTCAGTTTCTTTTAGTTTCTGTTTATTTAATGCACTAAACAACACTCACACGCTAACTTGCTTACCCTGATCACACTGATGTTACAGACATCCATGCTGATATGAAAAAAAATAGATTTTCATTGATTTCTGATGAATAAATTGTTTATGTTGACCTTTAAAATGCTGCGCCTCCCTCCTTGTCATGGCTGTATGAGTCAGACTGTGACAGCAATAAAAGATTAAATTGCAAACTTATTCAGCCCACATGTGAAGCTCAGTATTTAATAACAATAGATTAGTCATTTTATGGAGGAGACACCATCTGCATGCAAAGAAAACAGTGCATTCAAATCATAGCCCTCCAGCATTAGTGATGTGACACCTGTGATTTTCAAGTTGAAATATACTCCATAAAATGTCCATTTCAATGTATTTTAAATGACCAGGTAGTTTCATCATTTGAAGACAGGCATTGAATATCTGGCTAATGAAGCAGTAACAGTTCAATCAGGAATTAAGAGTATCTCCTCTCTGCCTCCATTCACAATTCTCGAGTGTTCTCCATCTCTGACCCCATTCTTCATGCCAGTCAGAAGACCTCAGATGTTAGATCATGTCATGATTTCATCCAGACAATCACATTGTCCCTGTCATCCTTTAAATCTTTCCTGTCTTCTGCTGTCAGCTGTCACGTCTGTGTGTTTGCTGTGACCTCCTCCACACTGCCCACCTCCAGTCTTTATATTCAGTCAAGCCGTGCTCATAATCACCACTCATCACAATAGCGTCTAACATGAAAGACATAAAGCCTGGAGAAAAATCCCAAAGTACTAAAATTTGGATTTGGTTTTAGTGTTCTAATCCTGTTTTTAATCCCTAGATATGGATATGCTCCATACAGCTTTTTCAAGAAAATTGGTATCCAAGGACCCACACCTTTGCCCTTTATTGGAACATATCTGGAGTACAGAAGGGTGAGATGCGTGTTCCAGATTGATACGGTGATCTGAGTAGCCATATTTGATATATTTGTCACTTCTCTCTCACTTTATTCCACAGGGCGCCCAGTATCTTGATACGGAATGCTACCAGAAATACGGAAAGCTTTGGGGGTAAGAAATTAGTGAAGAAAGACTACATCATGTCATTCATGTTGCATGCAATGTTCCAGGCTTGAACTGCATCACTACAATACTCGCCATTGCATTACAAGGTTGTATGATGGCAGGCAGCCTCTCCTGGCTGTAATGGACACAGCTATGATCAAAACAGTCCTGGTTAAGGAGTGTTATACAGTCTTCACAAACAGACGGGTAAAGAAAAAAACACTGCAGGGGCAATTTAATACCTCATACAATTTAAAGAACCCAGTGTAAAGAAAACCTCTGTGTGCATTGTTTAGGATGTGGGCCTGAACGGACAATTATATGATGCCGTATTCCTGGCAGAAGACAAGGAATGGAAGAGGATCCGCAGTGTGCTCTCTCCATCATTCACAAGTGGCCGACTGAAAGAGGTTGAAAAGCGCTCACTAAAGTGTATTCTGAACTTGAAGTGTAGCACTGCTTTCTGGAGTGTTCTAATTATATTTGATTCACAGGCTCACACGTTTGCTATCCACATACAAAAGGATGTGATGATTAAATGTTTTCATTATTCACTTTGAGGCAGATGTATCGAATAATGTTGAAGCACTCAAGTAATCTAATCAAGGGCCTTCATAAGCAAGTGAAGGAGAAGAAAGACATCGTAGAGGTCAAACAGTAAGTACAGAACCCACTGCTTTTTCATCAGCCGTCTCTTGCTCAAGGGTAAGAGCTGTTACTGAAGTCAGTTGGAATTACATGTTGTCCTTTTTTCAGAGTATTTGGACCTTACAGTATGGATGTTGTGGCCGGTACTGCTTTCAGTGTAGACATGGATTCCATCAACCAACCCTCCGACCCTTTTGTGACAAACATTAAGAGCCTGCTGTCAATTTTCAGTTTCAAGAATCCCCTGCTAATAGTGATTGGTATATCAAACATTAATTTGTCATCAGAATATCTTGTCTTGTCTTGTCTTGTCCTCCCAACAAGCTGAATTTAGTATATTTTCAATTCTTATTCATTTCAGTTCTTTTTCCATTCTTGGGACCATTCCTTGAGAAGATCGGTTTGTCGTTGTTCCCTGCTGACGTGATGAATTTCTTTTACAACTCTATAACGAGGATCAAATCTGAGCGAAATAAAAATAATCACAAAGTAATTCACTGTAGTTACAATTGATTTGATTTTGGGTTTCTGTTCATAACATTTCTGTTGAACTCACTTTTTTTGCATTTTCATCTGGCAGAACCGAGTGGATTTCATGCAGTTGATGGTCGACTCTCAGCTTTCAGAGGACAAAAATGATACCAGCGAACAAAAAGGTAGAGAAAGAAACCAAACAGAGGAATTGAAGTATCAGTATAATCTCTGTAGGTTGAGGGAAAGTACTTAATAAAAATATTAGGGAACATTAATCACAGAAAAGTTCATTTTCCAATGACTGAAGAAAAGAAGAGTCTTTGTCCAAGCTATGGTTGTTGAGCTTTTCCACTCATCATCATTATCTAACTGCCCCAAACTTTTAACATGATACAGTAGTAATACTAACTTAATCATGGTGTGTTTATGTTGCAGGGCTCACTGATCATGAGATCCTTTCTCAGGCTATGATTTTCATCTTAGCTGGCTATGAATCCAGCAGCAGCTCGCTGTGTTTTTTAGCCTACAACCTGGCAACCAACCCACACGTCCAAAAGACACTGCAGGAGGAAATTGATAAAACCTTCCCAGAAAAGGTTGTTCAGGTTGTACAAATGCAATTTTTCAGCACCCCAATTTGGGAATCTAACAAATTTCTTTGTAAAACTTTACTCTCCTCCAGGGTCAGCCAACTTATGACAGCCTGATGCAGATGGAATATTTGGACATGGCGGTGAATGAGTCTTTGAGGCTGTATCCCATTAATAATCGGCTTGAGAGAGTGGCAAAAACTTCCATTGAAGTGAACGGTGTGACCATCCCTAAGGGAACTACTGTCATGATTCCACTTTATACTCTTCACCGTGACCCTGCTTTATGGTTTGAGCCTGAAACCTTCAAACCTGAAAGGTATTGTACTGGATTAATGGCAAGATCATTTGACTGAACAACTAACCGATTCCTGCTTGTGTATTTTTAGGTTCAGCAAAGAGAACAAAGACAACGTAGATCCTTATGCCTTCCTAACCTTTGGAGCTGGACCAAGAAACTGTCTTGGCATGCGATTTGCTGTCTTGATGATGAAGCTGGCCATAGTGGAGATCCTTCAAAACTTCAGTCTTGTCACCTGCGAGGAGACGGAGGTGAGAGGACATTTTTTATTTATGATGGAAAGAAAGTGGGGCTTACGCTTTGATGGTGATGATTGATGTTTTTTTTTTAGATTCCAATGGTGTTGGCAAATGATTTCTTTACTACACCCAAGACACCCATAAAAGTGAGGCTGGAGCCTAGAGCAAGTGCTGCAGATTCTTCTTCAGGTTGACTTGGTGTAGCTGTTACCTGGAAATTCTCACTTCACCATCAAGTCATCAGTGTATGCTTCCATAAATGCACTTTTATAGAAAACAAACACATATTCTTATTCTTTTAAAATACAGCTGCCTGTGCTTCAAGAAGACTAACAAACAACTCACCTACATTTATTTATAGTATGTATAATTTGAAATGTAGCAAAATATATGAACAGTTCAAGCTCAATTTATAAAAATCTGAGTTGTGGATTCCCTTCTTTTTAAAAAAAAATCACAAAACTCGTATTATCTGAATAAACCATTCACTGACATTTGCTTTGCATTCTCTATTCAGCTGAAAACTAAAACCCAACCAACAACATGTTTTATTTGTTAGGTTTCTCAGTGTACTTGTACTAACAGACAGTATAATTTAATGTCTTGAATTTGAAGGGATACAACTACAACACCACTACTCTTCTAAAGTGCTAGAGGAAATAAACTTCAAGATGTAATCACAGACTGTTGCTTTGAGTTTTCCTTCATTACCCTCTCAGTTTAAAGTTCTTTTAGTACAGGATAACGACCTGGTTCTTAGAAAAATGAGGGAATTAGTTGTACTTGAAAGAATGAACAAATCACATTTATTTAAAACCCAACAAAAGAAGCCATTTGCTGTAAGAGATTCAGCAATGGAGAGAGAGAGAGAATGTGGATGGACTGGCCAGTTGCACCCACCTGCACAAACTGCCTATCCTCTTGTCAGGACCTGTGGAGGGACAAAAAAAATACAAGCACCAATGGTATGTATAAGTGAATGTAACAGCTGTCAGGTTGAATGTACTGCAAAAGCACAATATGAAGAAATCAATAATGGTCCAACATGGCCTGTTTCCATGTTGTTGTATGTTCTGTTTGGTTTTGCTTAATGTATGGAACTGACAGCTTGTCATGTGGTACACCTCACAGGCAGGCCTAAAGAAAAAGCGCAAGCAGGCCAAGTGGATGATGATGTTGTCTTTGTCTCGTGCCTTCCACAAGTTTAACCCTGAGTCTGACTCACTTGGGATTATCTGGTTTAAGTGAGCGTAACATTATGGCTGAGGTGTATTGTTCTTTTGTTGTTTGTTTTTGTCATTGTGGCCGTTAAGGCATTTATGGCGCAGCTACAGTGTCCAAGACAAATTTCCCTGAACGGGACAATAAAGTTTATCGTATCGTATCGTATCGTATCGTAACATTGGCTATTCAGTATGAAGAAGCTGGCAATCAAGTGGCTCTGTAAACTAGGGGATAACCTGTCTGCCTATACTGTAAGAGTGTTCATGTGAAAGAAGTAGCTATTAAATCTTCTTCAGTTCAGGAACAGGCACTATGTTGAAGATAAACTACTGCTAACTGATTTTACACAATCTTCTACCAATCATATTTTTTCACAATACAGCCATACTTCTGAGAACAGCTCTAGTATTGTTCCAGTATGACGTGCTGTGGTCAGAGAAAACATTAATCTCGTGAGACAAGAAAAGATGTCTTGAGCCAGGTTATACCAATATTTTCTAATTTCCACCTGTTATGCTGTGGTATTAATGATCATGTATAGTGTAATTGGACACCATTCTTAAAGAAGTTTGAGCGCACAATATTTCAGTCAACACTGGATAAAAACATAGCATTTTTAATATTTCCTGTTTTAAAAGATCTCACCCACTCAAAATTGATGCACTCAAGAAGCATGAGAAAGCTCATTGTTATGAGTACCTCCTCTACACTCTAGTGGTTAAATGTGTATTACACACAAATTACATTTTAAATGGCGCAATTACCTGACACCTTGATAGGTTCTCCATCGGTACTGCACTATGGTCACTTTAACTGAAGATGATTTTACATTTGCAGGGACATTTTTTGTCAGAGGGCCAAACTAAAAGGCTTGTCCACTTGTTCTGTATCACTTGTGTCTCATTAATATACATGTGGGTATATTTGCCTGTAACTGGATTTGTTTAATGATGTTACTCTGATTTTAAACAGATACTTTACTTTTCCAAATATAAATCTGAGACAAAATTGACATGTGATAGAGTTTTAAGAAGGTGTTACTGGGAAATGAAGTGAGATTCTGTTTGTTGATTTGAGCAGCATTACAAAGACATTATCATTATTATTATTAGCTGAGCGGATGTTACTTGGAAAAATACAAAGCCAGTGAAATTAGCATACTGAGACATGATGAGACATGATTGTTTGTTAATGAAAACACAACCACCTGCTGTGTTTTCATATTGTGGTTTCACAGACTGCACATCATGCCTGTTCGAGTCCATAAGTGGTTGTATTACTAGTCGTGAGGGTAATTGTGAGGAGCCTATACTTTATGCCGCTGTGTGCAGAGGTGAGAATGACAGGCTCATAGTGTACTGTAAGAACACTGCTTTGAAAACTTTAGTCAACAACAATGACTATCTGGACCAGATCCATTGACAAAACATCTGGTCTATCAGGTTTCTGTTCCTACTTTTCAATAAGGCTGGGTCAGTAGAGGTGTCATAATCACAGAGAGACAAAAGAAGGAGATAAACATTAGACTATTCAAAGCCAACCCTTTCTCTGCTCTAACTGTTAGGACACTGTTTCAAGGGGATGAGTCCCTTCATGTACGTGAATACAATATTGAATGACAAAACTACCACGTCCTACTTCTTTATTCTGAATCATAATCTCCAGTATTCCTATGATAGTCAGTTATACACACAAGAAACTAAAATACAAATGGACATAAAGCAACTTCCCTTTATAATTTATGAATGCA
This sequence comes from Trachurus trachurus, assembly GCF_905171665.1. Classification (NCBI taxonomy): domain Eukaryota; kingdom Metazoa; phylum Chordata; class Actinopteri; order Carangiformes; family Carangidae; genus Trachurus; species Trachurus trachurus. The sequence continues at coordinate 21,639,230 of NC_139901.1, read as the reverse complement.
ACATAAATCCTGCCTCGTTGTGTGCACTAAATTAAACTAAATGCTGCAGAAGAGTGTTAACGTAAAGGCACGTTTGGTACAGTATGCAGCATGTTCACACCTAGACAAACTGGACTGACCCCAGGCTGATTGACAGGGCCACAGGTCAGGGAGGGTGCTGTGATGCATTATGGCCATGAAGAGGAACTATAACACCGCGTGTAAGAAGATGCAAGCCCTCTTCTTTGCGAGTGTCAGTTTTACGGGGAAATAACCGGCTCCATCACTATTCTAAATACATGGGTTATGTGTGCAGGAGCAATTTTTTTTTTTTTTTTAACTTAAAACTACCACAACATGTGCGAAATATTTAACCTGTACGTTCAGTGTGCAGTCACAACAAGTCAGCCCCCACGAGATCGATGATGGGACACCGCTGTGTCTGAAACAAAGAGGTTTATCCCCACTGCCTCGGGAACGCCCTTATCTCCGCCCCTTGATAGACGAACGGGCCTCCCATTGGTCAGATTGTTGAATTACGCCCCTCTGATTGGCTGGCAGCCTCGTCATTGAACGTCTTGTTGTTCGCACTCGCCTCGCTCAGAGCAGGAGTGCCTGTGACAGTGGACTGCTTTGATTCATGCTGCTGTGGAGCCTCATATTTGGATTGGCACAACAATTAATGAACAGAGATCAGAGCGCATGAAGGTATGTTTATCACGGGAGTTCGTGCTCATATTTGCTGCTGGTTTACAGGAATTCAACCTCCAGTCTGTTGCGGCTTTTTAGTGAGAACCTAAACATGCAAAAGTCTATAGACAGGAGATCCCTGCCTCATCTGATATTTGCTCGTACTACACTGGGCTTGCCTTTTCTGGTTTTCTTGAAACTTTACCGCCACAAACTAAATGCGACTTAAAGTAATAAAGCCCAAAATAATCTCAAGATGAATCGTAAATCAGATCAACTCTCGCGGAGATCCATGGGCTTTTACAATATGTTGAGTTGATTTCCAGGCTAATGGGTGTGAATACCAGTCATATTGATGCAGTATTGATTTCTCCATTATCACTACAGGAAATCTATAAACATAAGAGGTAATTTGATGTTTATTCTGATGTGTGTGTGACACATAATAGCAGTTTACCGGCATGGAAAAATAGTGGCAGCCGCTTGTGTCAGACAAAGGCCCAGGACGGCAGGTGGATCCTATGCTGTTCCTGGGCAACCACTGCGCTCATGTATCGCTTTGAACACACATTGAACCGCCCGATCCTGCACATTGGACACATTAGCAGAGCGCAATGCCCTTCCTGGTTTCCCAGCCAAGTTTAGCCCAGAGTTGGAGAGAAATAGTTGCAAAGCAAGAAAAAGGGTGAGGAAACAATGAACTGGCTGAGTGAGTATACACACAGAGGGAGGGGGACAGGGTGGCACTTTTTTGACACTCACCACAGACCAGTGTTGCCAAATTATAGGCTTGGCTTCTGTATTGACCTGTAAATATGCCCTGCTCTGCATGAATGTAATATCTCATGACATGACCATTGAAATATTCATATTGGCCTGTTATTAGCTCATCTATACCAAAAGCTCAATTGCAACAACACTGCCACTTGAAACCATTCAGGCTACAGAGTGGGATTCAGGGATTTTCTCTTGAGCGATGATTCCCATGGTGTGGGCATCCCTGGAATGTTGGAATGATTTTCCATGGAAGCTGATTTACGGATATCAGGTGACACATAGTGAGCTTGGTCTCTAGAGTGACAGCCAGCGGCTCAAACACACACTAAACTAAACTAACCGTAATATCAGTGTGTGTGTGTGTTTGTGTTAGGGTGCCTGGTTGGGCAGGACGGGAAAACCACCCTTGCAGTACATGTCAAGTTAGCAGCCAGTAAATAACTACTGATTCACACTTTGTTGCTTTGCTGTGAATGTGTGGTGAGCCACAGAATGCACCGAGGAATTTTTTGGGAGACACTTAAAATGTTCTGGGACGCTGCATCGGGAAAGTAAACAGCACACTTGAGATTTAACCTTCACTGGCAGCACAGAGGAGAGGAAAGTTTGAGAGTTACTTTAAAGTGAAGATGAGAACAGTTGCTTTTAACAAAGATTAATGAGTAATTGAATGAAAACTTGAGTTGAGTAACATCACAATTGAGGATTGTTGTTCTGTCACTGAATTGTCTGTGAAAATGATAAGAATCATGAGTTATACCTACCTTTTCCAGCTGAACCCACATGACGGGCAGCTGCACTCTCCACCATCCTCATCAAAACACTTAATGAGGGAATATACGTTGGAAGAGTCCTTCAGAGACTGGTAGAATGTATGCCGAGCACTGCAGCAGTAAAGCTGCTCTAGTAGCTCGTCTTGGACTTTAATAAAATACTTTAGTGCTTTTTTTGCTTTAATGTGACAGGAAGTGTACACTATGCAAATGACAGAACCCTTAAGGCATCTAGCACTGAGCTTTGTTACTTGTCAGATTGTTTATTCATGATGCGAGGAGTAAGAGACAGGCTGATCATTACAGCCTCTGTTATCTGAGATCACAGAGCTCAGCTCACTTGTCCAACACATGATTAACACTCTGAGGAGCAGCCACACAACTATGAGGCTCTGAGGATAACCTGACAGCGACCTCACCCCTACTTTAAAAGATGAAGTCAGCTGTGTTTTGTCATTTTCTACTTTTGAAGGATAATGATGTCAGCTGTGTGAAGCGTGTTATGTCTGGTCACTATGACTAGACTGGGCCTAACAGATGAATCACAGGAGACAGAGAACAGAGGGTGTGATGGCTAATCCCTTTGTGCTAGTCTGTGCTACATAAGTTGTTTCAAACAGTCACATTCACTTTACCGTCCATGGTTGGCAAAGAATCTCTGGATAGTTGGTACTGTACCAAAACAAAGCAGAGCAGACAACTGTCCTCAGTCCCTCAGCAACTTAACATGCAGATATGCTAATGACTTCCTGTTTATAACCCAGTGAGGCCACAGATGGGACCCCAAGTCCCATCCTATATCGGCTCTGTGCCACTCACTGAAAAATGCACTCATACATACACATACATACATAAATACAACCAGTAACTGCGATTCTGAGAATACATGTATTTCCAATAAGCACTCATATTGCCTGTGTTGAATGTATTTTGACTGCATTTTGCATGAGTTTGTTGCTTTTTCTTTTTTTTAAATAATAAAAGCAGGTTTGAAAAACAATGGGGTCATATTAATCATTATCATCTCTTTCTCATGTTCATTCCCATTCCTTCTGTTTCTTCTTCTTCAGGAGGAGACAATGAATGTGGAGGCTCTGAGCAGAGCAGAGCTGCTGACTCTCCTCAGTATCTTGGAGGGAGAACTGGAGGCCCAGGATGTTGTTATACACACCCTCAGGGTGAGTTGGACTCTACAACTCTACACAAATCTTGAACACCTCCCCACCACCACCACCACCACCACCACCCCCACCACCCCCAGTTCACTTTAAGAGAGTATCTACATCAAAATTGAGAAATAAATGCAATGCTTTTTGTCCTCTCTTCACTGACGACATCCTTCAACGCTAAAATTAACCCGTCTCAGCATTACACCCCCAAAAAAGAATGTCAGCCAACACAGAAGGGATATGTAAACAGGAAAGTGAGGAAACAGAGCTAATAAAGACAATGGCACAAGAGCCCCACTGGTTTCCCAGCACCAACATTATTGCTGGTCTGTTCAGTCTCTGGCCGCAGCTGCAATGTAGTGTTTTTCTTTTGTTTTTCACAGTTAAGCCATTATCCAGACCTTATTTGTCCTTTGTCAAATTGCCTCTAGATGCAGCTCAGGCATATTGCTCTTTATATCTGACTGTTTTAACATGTGTTTTAATAAATTTAAAGTGAAGATGAGGACAGTTGCTTTCACTTTAAATAGAGACGGGTGAGAAAGGGTGAGAAAGAAAAACCATGAATGGAGTAACATAACAATTGCAAATGCTTCTGCACAAATCTTACACAGTGATTCCTTTTTATCCTCAGTTTTGTGAATCATTTTCAGAGTGCACCTATCTGCAGCCACAATGCTTTGCAGTGTTTGGCTCTGATTGGCTCTCTCCATGACCACAGCAGTTTAGATGAAGCTACTTAGGCCCTAAATGCCTGACTCATTGTCTGAAATAGTGGCTGAGGTTGTGATGGAGGCAAGTAGCAACCGTGAGTGTCTTGCTCTAATAAATAGGCCGTCATAGTGAAGTTTATCTAGACAGCAAGAAAGGCTGTAATTATGAGATAATTTCCGTGTCAGGGCCTGAGGGGGAGCCGCTCTTACCACACCAGCTTAGATATGTCTCGATTGGCAGTTGCCCAGATCTGACGTACACAGGGTTTTACCCGAAACTCAAAGCAAACACACACACACACACACACACACACACACACACACACACACACACACACACACACACACAGTCACCCTAAGTATTCCTCTCTCTCTTGCTATACTGCTCGTTTCCTCTCCCTCCTTTCCTCCCTCTCTCTTCCTCACACACAGCCACATTATGGGGGGTCTTTCATGTTCGACCATGACTTATGCCCTATCAGCCCCCGCACTCACGAACGCACACTCTGGTGGTCTCTGGTGGGCCAGTTAGAGGCTGTGGTGTTTATTGTGGAGAGGATGTACAGAGTTGTAGATTCAAATCACTGACTTCCCTTGTACCCACTGGGGAGCTGTGCACCATTTTAACTGACTGGTCCATACTAGGGCAGATTATGTGTGGACATGTGGCCTGCAGAGGGGAGTGTCAGGGGTTGATAGCGGACTAATGTGTCCAATATTGAGCACTGTGTCTGTGCATTAATTTGGCACCTAGGAAGTCTTGTTTGTACAGCTTGGCTTTCTCTGCCCTGACTGTTTTTCCCATCTTCCCACAGCGACCCCCCCCCCCCCCAGGATCTTAACATGCTACGAACAGTTCCTTTAACAGTGTTCTTCTCTAACTTGTGCTAACCAGTGCTGTCTTCCCAGTGTAGTCAGCCAAAATGGCACAGTAACCAAGCTCAGTGTGTGCCAGCAATGTTTACTTGCATGTGAGGACGGTTGAAAAAGACAAAGGGGTGCCCCCCCACACACTCTTTTCCTCCTTTTAAATATTTGGTCTTTTCAGCAGCAAGTACTTGGGATGCCTCTGCACTGCTCGGGGCAACTGTATTCAAGCGCTCTTTAACACTTCCGTCACCTGAATCCCCCTAAAATGTGGAACTGTGTTAACTTATTTGAAATGGTGTCTCCTGTGAGACGTGTCTCTACACATTCTTGATTTTACTTTTCCTAGTTCTCATCACCGTGGTGAGCAGGTGAACAGTTTTACTGCAGGGAACATTCCTGAAAACATGACACCAGAAACAGGTCCTGCATTCCAACAGGAGTGGCATGTGTTTTGAGTTGATCATTGTCTATATCTATATAGGAAGAATTTGCTATTATTAACTCCTCTATGTCAGGTAGATGGCACAGATCCAGCATAGAGCAGGTTGTCTATACTGTAACTCAAAGGAATGTTATTCCCAAGATGAAAACTGACGCAGGTGAAATACTCGGTGAGGGAGGTGTGTCAAAACAAACTCTGTTCAGAAATACAGTGGAAAGGAAAAGTAAACCTTACTGTGTGAACCTGAAAGTGAACCTTTTGGAATGATCTGGTTATCTATTAGTAAGTCATAAGATATGATCTGACTTTCTTCTAAGTCACCAGAGTAAGCACACGTGGTGTGTTTAAGATAATATCACAAAGAATTATAATCTTTTGTGTCTTCATTGATTATACTGTAGCTGCAATGGTGTAGTGAAGTAAGTGAACCCCTTACAAAGTTAATACCTTTTCCTTTGGTACCAGTAACCTCAAGCAAACTTGATACCTTGATTCAATTATTCCATCATTTGGCTTTTAGCTGTCCAGGCCCACAGGCAGCAAAACAGGATTAACGCTCCCTCCATTGTTCTTCACCACTGGGATGATGTTCTTATGTTGGTTTTTTCGTTACCTGTTATACACCAATAACAGTGCTACATATTCTCTCCGAACAAGTCAACATTAGTTTAAGTGCACAAAACATTCTTCCAGTAGTGCTGTGAAGTTTCTAACTGCTCTTTTCAGGCACACAGTGACATTTTGTTCCTCGGTAATGTCCTGCCATAAACACCATTATTTGTGTGGCAGACTAGATGTTAACCAGCTCCAATGACTTTAGCTTTTTCTTTCTCTCTTATGTTCCTGATCATTCTGCATTGTGCTTTCTGAGTCATCCTTGCTCAACACCCACTTTTATGGAGAGCAGCCACATCTCCATTTATAGAGCGTGTCCAACTGTACTGTAGACTGAAGAATATTTAAAATCTCTCAGATAACTTTATAGCCCTTCCAGCTTCATGCAGATCAACCATTATTGACTGAAAGTCGTCTAGGATCTCTTTTATTACAAGACACAGTTCACATCCACAGATCCAAAGTAGCTCGAATTCACACCTCCAGACTTGTTTCTTGATAATTATCCCTCCCTACATGTGTTTGAATGTTGTACTCAACATGAACAAGAACACTATGATTTGTGTGTCATCGTTTAAAATTGTTGTTTGTTCATTGACATAACACAGATGAGGATTTCAAAGCTTTCACTTTCTTTGTCTTGCCATTGTAAACCTCCTGTCTGCAACAAGGAACTGCTTTCAACTTTTTGAAGTCCCTTGTCTCCAGTACCTTTGGCTGTGAAACAAACATTTCTGTTTCTGAATTGTTTTTTTGTTTGTCCAGACCACCGGGGTTATGTAGTTAAAAAAGTTAAAGTCATGCTCAGCAGGACCTGTTTTTGTTTTTCATAGTATGTCATATCCTGTAATCCTAAAATGCTTTGTCTATTTTTGCAGGCTGACGTATTTTCCTGACTCCATAAACAATAGGGCCTGGCTAGAGTGTGCTGTTCAGATAAGATTGTATATTCTGTTACTTTACAAGAGTTGCTGCACAATTTGGACATGTTGTCAAGATTGGAGGGGGGAATGTACATGATAACAAACCACAGCAGAAACCGCACGTAAGGTACCATTAAAAGCACATGTAATAACCAATGTACCACTGTAATGCAGACTGGTCTGATGTCAGTGAAGTGCTTTCATATCAGACACTTGAGCCTGAGGCCTGAGAGAGTGAAGCTCCCTGACCTGAAAACTCTAAGATGACATCAAAGTACCTGATGCAGACAGAAACACACACCTTTCCTCACGATGCCTTTTTATAGCAGCCTCTCTTGTCCCTAGATCTGGTTATAAGCTAAAGGTTCATATCTGTAATGAAATGAACTCCACCCTTCGCTGCTATTTGCACTGAACAAAGGAGTATTTGCCTGTTACAAATAAAATAGTGATAAAGGAGGTCGGGCCAAGCTGAGACAACAGCCAGTCCAAGATAAGAAAAATCACTGCTTTTCACTGAAGCTTCTGCTTACATCTGTGTCAGTCAATTGCCCCACCAGTTGTACTTTTGACTCTATTTCAAGAAAAACTGTATGCTTCCTTGTTTCTTGTTCCATCTAGAGATCACTGCCTGACCAAAGGGTGAGAGCACCTGCTTCTGTGTTTCATCACTAACCACAGATGATAACATTTGAGGCGGTTAAAGATTACTTAGAGTTGCTTCATTGCTCGGCCCATAAAGTAAAGTGAGGTTTTGTTTGGCGTCTTCCCAGTTATCGCGGTGCCATCTGTGGTTAATGTGTGGGTGGGAGGTGTGGAGGATGCAGCTCAAGCCTTAAGCACACACCTTAGCTTACACTTGAAAAAGCATCTTAATTCACCCCCCTGTCTCTCTTTCTCTGTGGGAGTCCACAATGCCAAGCTAGAAAACAACACTCCAGTAGAACAGAGCACCTGCTCATTTCAGGATGCAAATGATGCGTGTTCACATCCTGGGAATGTCAGTTCATAATGGGTGTTTCTGTCTGAAGAGCTCTAAGCAATTATATTTTTAAGTGACTACACATACTGTGAAAGGGGTCAAACCCACAGAGAACTGTCACATTATAACAAACTCGAAAACACTCAAGCACTAAACAGCCTCTCCATAAGTCTTAACCTCTTTTAAACTTGTTCAGGCTTCACAAATTTACTATGTGGTTCAGTTAAGTCACTGTCAAAAAACTCTATACAGTATAGCCGCAGCTGATGATCCTTTTGTATGCTACCTGCTCAGTTAGCTGGGGGAAAAAACTTACATCTATGCAGCCAATGCACTTGTCACTGACAGTTGTCAGTATTTGGCAGAAATGAAAATGGAGTGGGGACAAAAACACGTCATTTGAAATCTGACCTCAGAGGAACAATAAAGTTGCTCTGTATCTGCCCCACGTGGAAGTAGACAACTCATCAGCTCCTCTGATTATAAGTGACGAAACGAAACAAAAACAACCAGTGAACGTGGCTTTGAGTTGGTTCATATGCACTCCCAAGACAATACTGCAGATTCTTATCCTGCCGAAGTGTCGCTTAGTTAATGATTATGTTGTCCATAGTTGCTAGCAGGCTAGTCATTAGTCCCCAGCAACATCTCTGTCATGCCAAATTCTTTCTCTAGTTCCTAACAACAATGCATCCCTACTATTGGCCTGTGTATGTGATATGTAATTAGTCTTTGTATGCTATTTCCTTTTCTTTACATTAATTTGCACATCACATACACATTAATGAGACATAAAACTTTATTGTTGTTTGACTGTCTGGGCTTCTAGCCTCTCCAGCTCTGGTAAATCAGATGTGACTTCCAGTGGATTGATCTCTCTCACCTGCCAATGCCTGCTTTTCAGCAGTGATGATAAACAGTGCATTATTTAGATGAGAGTAGCTATCCACTTACTTTTTACCTCTAAAATCCTGAAGCCAGAGACAGAAATGTTCACATCTGATTGCTCTGTCTGATGTTCTGCCCTCAAACAAACTATGACTTGACACTCTGCTCTTCTTGTATTGTAGGTTTATAATCAAAATGTTGTAGAAATAAATAAATAAGGCGTTTGCTTTGAAACAACAGAACACAAGTGAAAGGCTGCCTCATACACCACTTTGATTTTGTTTTACAAAAGAAAGATTTTGGTGCATCTCAGTGCATTGTCCTCCCCTGGCGCTTCTACTGCTCTTCAAGTTTTAAGTTCCATGAAAGAGGCTTTTCATATCTGACAGGTCTGTTCCTGCTGTCCTTTTGTCTCTGTGTGTCTAACTGTTCTTCTTAGGAGCGGACTAATTCACCAGGAATGCATACTTTCCCATAAGCCCCACTGCAAAGCTTCTGGATTTGAGATGTTACCCTGGAGACAGCAGCTTATGCAGTGTGGCACACATACAATAAAGCAAATATATGCAATGCTCATAGATTCACACACAGATGCTCCTATATGCATGCGTATCCATCAGATTTATAGCAGATAAACTATACAAGTGACTACACTGCAAATGTACCCGACACCATTCAGAGCTGTAACTTTGCCCATGCTGAGTGCTGCGTTCATTGTGTGACATCCATTACCCAGGCTCAGCAAGGAAACAGGACTCCCTGGCTCTTTTCACTTCACACAAGGGCATGATTGTGCCCCGAGGTTGTAGGTAACTGACTGACAGAGAATTTCACCAGGTGAAAGGCATCAGGTTGTCTTTCACACCTTGCTAAAGCTGTGGGAATGCATCAGAGGACAGGACACAGGCTTTTGAACAATGGCAATGATCAAACAAGCTGCAGTGCATCCAATTCTATACTGTAGCTACAACTTTGCATGAAATACAGTTTCATCTCACATACAACAAAGTCTGTACTTGGTACCGTTTCAAAAGCAAATTATTGATTCTGAAATGGATCACAAATAGTAAATTCATAGGATGTAATTTATTTCTTCCCACAACTAAGCTGGAGAGACACTTATCATCAGTCGTTGGGCAGAAATGAGAGCTTTGCAACAGAGAGGGTTTGGTTCTTACACTCTCTCATAAAGGAAAGCGCACTCTGTCATTATGATCAGTTGTGTCCTGAGAAAATCATGAGAGACCAGAGCCCAAGGCCTAGGCTAGTGCTACTACACACACACACACACACACACACACACACACACACACACACACACACACACACACACACACACACACACACACACACACATACCCCTTAATGGCCTGTTTAAACAGTTATTTAACTCAGGAAGCGGCAGTTTTGTCTGCAGCTAGATGAAAAGGCTTTACGGCTTTACTCCAAAGCCCAGTGCAAAAACACATGTACACACGCATGTTTTGTACTCACAGAAAAGGAAAAAAGAGACATACCACACACACATACACTCATAACTACTCTCACATATTGAAGCCTACTGGGTCAGACATGGAGACAATGCATGGGACTGAGGGCATTGAGACAGTGTCTTTGTGCAAGTCCTGTAATCTCTTCACTGAGGGTCGCATTCTTTGTGCAGCCACTGAAAAAGCCTTCTTACTGACACCCTCAGGGTGTATGTGTGTGTGTATGTGTGTGTATTTGAGCTGCAGTATGGTCTTGGAGAGTGTGAGAAAAAGAGTCTGACAGAGAGGCGGAAGTGGAAAGAGGCATTTTCTGAGAAATGATGATGAACCGGCAGAGGAATGCAGTGCCATGCATGTTTGGGCAGTGGGATGACGGGGGCAGGGGGGACCGGGGTGTTTTGATCAGGACTGCATGGGGAGACGGAGACGGGTGTCCTGGAGGCACGTGGAGTGAGCTTTGTGGCATGTGCTTGCATCATTAGCACCGCCAGCTGACCCTGCATGCCTCACAACTCAAGCCATCCAACTATACGTAGTTAATGAGACCTCCTGATGACATAGGATGACCTGGAGTGAGGTCAACAAAGGCCCTATCACAAATTCACCTCTCATTCCAGCCAGTTTCTCTTAACAAATTGAAATAAGATAAGAATTAGTTTCCCTGCATTATGTTATACCCCAGGAGGATCTATTTTTGAGTATACAGTCGCTTTTTATCCACTTATTTTGTTTTAACTAAGGTACAGTATACCATTTCACTTGAGACAGCTCTGTCTTTGTGTGTGTGTGTGTGTGTGTGTGTGTGTGTGTGTGTGTGTGTGTGTGTGTGTGTGTGTGTGTGTGTGTGTGTGTGTGTGTGTGTGTGTGTGTGTGTGAGTGTGTGTCTGTCTGATTTCATGGCCTGGACCTTCACCCCTTCATCCCTGGGGAGGAGTTAACATCTGTCCCTGGTGGGGGTTGGACAGCCGTGCCTCACCTCCTCTTTGTGTTTGGGTTGAGGGGAAACACCATCTGCTTGTGCTGACACTGACAATAACATCACCCCACACTGATTTCCTGCACATAAAGTGCTGAGTGTGTATGCGTGATGGTGATGGTGTGGATGTGAAACGTCTAATGTTATTATCTACAAGTCAGTCATCTCTCGTGCATCATGTGCTGATGTGTGTGTGTGTGTGTGTGTGTGTGTGTGTGTGCCTTTTGCTTCCACAGTATGTTTGTGATGAGTTGCTTGTTACTGTTTTTCTTGGCTCTGGTACTTGGGCCTCATGTTATCTTCTTCACACATTCTTTCCTGAGCTGCAGTGTAGAAAGGGGAACTCATCTATCAAAACCATTTACTGACACACATAAGCACACCTTTATTAATGCTGTCTTCCTGTAAGTCACTGGATGGAGGCCATACACATTTAATGGATCTCATCTAATTATTTGTTTAATCAGCTCTGAGTCATACATGTATATTTATGTTTACATGCATTTCTGTGGTTTGTTTGTTTATGCATTTGGTAAAACTAATTTTCAAGAGAGTCAAGACTTGAGTGTAATTTAATGCATCTGCCTAACAACACAATAATTTGTGTGTTTGTATGTTTGTGTGTATCTATCAGGCTGAACATAGAGATACTTTCATCCAGGAGCGCTACGGCCAGTACGACCTCAGCGATCCATTCCTGGCGCTGCAGAGGGACAGCGAACCTGAGGAGCGACAAAACACACTCACCCAGCATCACACCCACCAGCAGCAGGGCAGAGCGGTGGGCCCTAATCCTCTGGCTGTGCTTAAACTGGTCATGGCTCACTGCAAAAGGATGCAGGACCGGATGATGGGACAGTTGGCTGCTGCTGAGAGCAGACACAGGAGGGTAAGAGAGCAAAGCACACTCATGCACAGTCACGATCGCACATTCTGTGACTTCTCCAGCTCTGTCTGCCATGTCACATTTGTGTGTTTGTATGGGAGGGAAGGAGGTAATGTTGCAAGTACCCAGCCATTGTCACACGGGGCTTCACACTAGTACAATAGGCTTGTTGTGTGTGTGAATGTGTCCAGCATGTATCTATTTGTCTCCATGACTCAGACACTGTAGACTTGGCTTGGGCGAGTGAGGCTGACAGACGGCAGCCACGCCCAGGCCTAGAGGGGTGATAAGGAGCTTCATGACATCGGATTTATTGGCGTTATAAACACTCAACTTATAGACTGTCTAGGAGTCAACTTTAGAGAGCTGATGAAAAAGACAAAACCTCGTAAAGAAGAAGAGGTTCTTCTATGCATGCTGATGAGTCAGGGGACAGGTTTCACAGCAGTAATACAGTCTGTGGCGGGAAAAATAAATCAAAGAAATGTAATTTGCCAGTTTGAGCATGGTGTCAAATTTATGCACTTAATCCTGCAGCAAGAAACCTGTCTGCGTGTGATGTCATATCATTTGTTTTATTTGGCCATGTGCTTCACAGATGATCGCTGATCTGGAGGAGGAGAAGCGACGGCGTGCCCAGGACTCTGCGCAGAGTGACGACTTCGCCACCATGCTGCAGACAGAAAGAGGCAAACTGCTGCAACAGGTGTGACTGACGTGTAAAAAGATGCCGAGTTTACATGAACTGCTCTGCTGTATGAGTATGTATATGTGTGGGTGTGTTGTACAGTTGTACAAGTTTCTGTTTGGTGAAGCTGGTGCTCACTTGCTGATGGATGGGAACATCTGTCGGGAGAGATTTTTTTTCTGCTTCCTTTTCCCTCCCCTCTGTTCCTCCTCTTTTCCCCTCTCCTCTGCCTGTCTGCACAGCGTGTAGCTGTGATTTAAAACCCAGCGACTGAGCAGGGAAGCTTCAGCGCAGCTCCACTGTTGTGTAACTCAGTAGGGTGGAGAGGGCTTGGCCTGTTAAGACACACACAGGCGCCCATACGCACAAGCACAGGGCTGTTCCATAGGAAACAGAGGCGGAAGAAGCCATTGTTTAGTTAGTCCAGCAGCTATGGTGCTTTTATGGCCGCAGGAAACCTGAGATAATGGATGTCCATGTCTAACGCAAGGTCAGCTCACGCACACACGCTGCGAGCGCACAATCAGCAGCATACAAACTGCACAAGGGCCTTATGTAAGAAAGAGTTCCTGACTGTCTCCCAGTATTCCTCAGGCCTTTCCTGTCTGTGTTGTTTTTTGTACACTACTCATACACACTCAATTGTATTCCATCACCTCCCATTTCCTTGTGTTACTCATCAAAGCTTCAAAGCTGTCCGGTCACCCTCCTATTACCTCACACCAAGCTGGACTTTCCATAAACATGCCATGTAAGCAAATAATTCTTGGATAAGGTGAAACATGAAGAACTGCCCCTCTTATCAGTCTCTTCCAGCTCTAAAACCTCATCCCCTTTCCTGATTCCTTGTGACTCAAGTGGACTTAGTTTGAGTTTTGAGTTTGACCAAGGATGTCAGCCATTTTGAAACTTCATGATATGAGGCTCCATTTTTATAAGCTTTTTGAAGAATAAAGCAAATAGGCTACACTTTTTATACCACTTCATTCATTTAAGATAAGCCATTTGAATGAAACAAGATCACGTGAGGAGGTATCATGCATGTTATTGGTAAATTATTAAAAAAATTGTAAAAGATGAGCTTTGTTTTATAGCAGAAAGCCAATGGTAGACTCAGACTTAGAAATTAGACTTAAACATTATAGTGATTTTTAACATTTATATAGTATAGAGATATATTGAGATTAGTTTAAAAAACACATTTATATGGTTTATACAAAAAATATCTTTATTGGCACCTTTGTAATGTTTTTTCAGTTGTGTCTCATTCTGTCTGGTTTGATGCATCAGAGCAGTGCTCTTTTGCCTCCTTGTGGTCAAATAAGGAAGAGCCGCCTTGCCTTGACTCATTATTTCTCTCCTCTCCTTCTAGTTGGAAGTGGAGCGTGCAACTGTGCGGAGGTTAGAGAAGGAGCAAGCACAGCTGGTGAGCAAGGTGGAGGAGTCACTGTCCGAGCAGCAGCAGCTCTCCTCCAGTCTGACCTTGGAGCTCCAGAAAGCCAGCAGCCAGGCCCAGGAGGAGGCTCAGAGGGTCAGCCAACTTCGCACCTTGCTCCAAGAGGAGACCACCACCCTGGAAAAGATCCGGGGGGTTCTTGAAAAAGAGAAAAGCAGGTCAAGCCAGCTGGAGGCCAGGTCTGAGAGGCAGCTGGCTGAGTTCGACACAGAACGAGAGCAGATGAAAGCCAGGATCAGCAAAGAGGAGGAGAGGAGTCGGGAGCTTGAGAGACAGGTGGAGGAGCTGAGGAAGAGGTTGGCAGAACCGGACAGATGTAAAGAGGAGGTAAAGGAGGCAGTGACGGAGACGAAGGAGTCACTTTCCAAGACGATGGTGGTGTCCACCTCTGTTCAGACTGAACCAGATGGAAAGATAACTGTCACTCCTAAATCCACCTCAGTGTCAAAGGTCAACGGCCATAACGCTCATAAAGAGACAGAACTAATGCAGGAGGGAAGGGGGGCAGAAAATGGAGGAGTGGTAGAGAATGGGGGAGGAGCAGCTTTGCAATCCCCTCTGCACCCTCATCCTCACACTCACCCTCACTCTCCATCCAGCACAGCCTCCTCCTCTCTCTCCTCGTCCCCCATTTCCTCGCCCGTTCTCGCCAAGCGTCTAGGTAGCCCCGGTTTCCATCAGTCCTCCTACCAGACCAGCGTCAACCAGCGATTCCACGCTGCCCGGCACAAGTTCCAGAGTCAGGCTGAGCTGGAGCAGCAGCAGCACGGTGGGCCTCTGTCCCCCAGAGACCTCTCTCCCACCACCTCCTCCATCCCTCCCCCACCAGAACACAGCACAGCTAAGCAGCTGGCCCGCAACACAGTCACCCAGGTGCTGTCCCGCTTCACCAGCCAGCAAGCGGGAGCCAAGCTGGCGCCGATCAGCAGCTCTCCGTTTGGTACGGACTACCGTAATATAGCGGCATCTCCACCTGGGGGGCGGTCACCTTCTTCTGGGCCCCTATCTCCGGGCATCCGCTCCCCCCTCACTCCTCGCTCGGACAGGACCCATCCTCCTCCTCCCATCCCTCCCAAGAAGCCAGGCATGAGTCCAACTCCAGGCTCGCCGAGTCACTCTGCCCGGACCAGCCTCTTCCCAGAGCTGACGGGGAACTGTGGGCACAGCAACAACGGGCAAGAGGAAGCCAAGGAACCTGACCTTGTTTTATCTTCTAGCAGCTAACGGCCAGATCATATAAAATAACTGCTAAATGAGTCAGGCCTTAATCATCAGTTACTGTAATGTTCAGCTTTGCTAGTCCTTGAGCACACACTCATAATCAGTAGTGTAGACATTTCTTAACTTTGGTTCAAACAGGTGGATTTAGGAGTGTGCTGCACCCCTACCTCTATGCCACACTTTGAGAAACAAATGGGAAAGAATATCATATAATATGTTTAAGATTATTTCATTGCATATATTATTTGTTACATTACCTTTCCTGTCTTTATTAATGCCTATAAAATATTTCCAAGAGTGAAATTTTGGAATGAAAATAAATATCTCAATCATTTTCCACTTTAATCCCATGTTAAGGGAGCCGAGTGAACATGTATGAAGGGAAAAAATGTCAATAGGTTTTCATAGCACAACACTCTTTCCCTTTCCCCCTAATGCTTAAACTGCCAGTCCTTTTAGAATAAAAGACTTTAGTCTGATACCAGACTTAATAGCAAGTAGAAGAAGGCTTAAATCCATGGATGTAGAATGTAACAGACACGTAGCTATCACCTTTTCACAATAAAATAGTGAGTAGTTTGTAAAAGTTTTTCCAATGAATTCTTATGCAGATGAGAAGATTAGCCTGTAAATAGTTCCAATGAACAACATCAAATGCATGTGCTGTTTTTCTTTCTACTGGTCATGAATACACTGAATCTTGTCTTGAAAAGGGAGATCCTTGCTTTGCACTACATTACTGTAAAATACTGTATGTCTACAATTGCATATGTTTTATTCAGGGAACATTCAATTCAGCTTCACTCAATCCAATAACTATTTATCCTGGTTATGTGATAACTCTTTGGCATATTACATCCATGAAGAAAATGGGGACTAAAAGCTTATTGAGTCTTGCTACTGTTAACGATTGTTTCTGTAGTACATGTCGAAAAAATTGCATAGCATTGTTTGTTGTCTTTACAGTGCTACACAGCAGATTTTTCTTTTAGGTTTACAATGTTTTTTCTCTCTATTGAAACCAAGAATTCAAAAGTAATTATCAAGTAATTATTTTAGCCTATAAGTCTGTTGATTTATACACTGCTTGTCTGTGAGGGAGTGTCCCTCAAAACATCTTAACTAAATAATATGAGCACCTGCAACACCCAGTGCTGTTTTTAAAATAAATTACTCTTGCCTTAAAGTGTCTCAAAGTTTTTCCATTAAAAGTTTTGTCTGGCAGTCTCCTGGATCTGGTCAGCTATGCAAGGTGTGTGTGTGAGAGAGAGTGTGACAGCCAAGATGTTCAATCCATTTATTTGTACAACAGAATGGGGCAGTACAGTCTTGAAGTTTATAACCGATCGGCACACAGTTGTAGTATAGTGTGAGGGTTGAACACAGCACTTAGTCTAGCTAACGAGTAACTGATCCAGAGTCAGCCTACTCAGAAGACATGTAACACATACAGTATGTGGCCTTACAGAAGTCATGTAATGTATACAGTATTATGATCTTGCCTTACATGGCAACTGCATTGCGTTCACTTGGCTTTGGCCAATACACAATAAACAGTTTGTTATGGTTAACAATGCAATATTCTAGGACTCCAACAAAAAAAACCAGCATATTAAAATAGAAATTTGCATACATGGGTGGGAGGATGGAGTTCTTTACCATAGGAAAGAGATTTTGGCAAATAAATCTTGGTTATTATGAGTATGTTTTCCTTTCACAAAGGAAAAGCTGTACAGCAATAGAGGTGGTGTTGCCAAAGTAAGAGACCAGAGAATGCAGTATAGATGCAGCAGCGCAGAAGTTGCTTTATCGTGTTTCAGTCATCATAGCTTCAGTCATCATAGCTTGCACTGGTGGAGACATACATCAGTGGAGTGCAACAGAAAAAAAAGTAAACATTCCCTCAGCCCTGACAGACATTGACAAACACACAGGTCTACAGTGCGGGGAGCTATGCTGAGGCTTGTGCTACTCCTACATGTTAACAGCAGGTAAAAATACTGTCAATTTCCTTAAAGATGGATAACTAAGTTCCCTATCAGTTCAGCAATACTATAGACCTATAACAGTTAAGATGTCAGATGACAGGTATTCATTTTCCTGCCTACGTCCCAATTTTACTGATGCGGCTGATTTGGAATTTCAGAGAAACAAAAACATAACATTTGACATATTGAAATATTTTCCTGTCCAGAAAAAAAAATCATACCCTGATATGTGATGGTGTGCTTAATTTCTCTCTCTCATCAGCTGCCTTGTGCAGTTTTGGTTTTTGTTCCTGTGTGCTAAGATCTCCACTGTGACATGATCACAGTTCCGCATCAGTTTGACAAAGAAAAAAAATATTGCAACTTCTGACATCTGAATGTAAAGAGGTCTGCGTTAACCCAGATGGCCGAAGGAAGATGTACTTCCTTAATGTAGCAGTCCTGAGCACAGCCCTGCACACTGACCCAACACAACTCTTTCAAAAACACACATACAGAAGTAACCAGTTCCTCCAAACCATCAATTATCTCCATAACTGCAACTTCCTTACAGCAGACAGATACCTGTGCCTAACAGTCTGCAAATCTTCAGTTATACCTTTTTGTTTTTGTTTTTATTTTTATTTTTTTCTTGCCCCATACTGACATAGTTTTGCTTTGGTTAGTCCTTGCGCATGTATAGGTGGGTTGTGGGACAAGTGGAGCGTGCGTCTCCGTGGTCAGTCCCTGACCATCCACTAGGCATTCTGCATCTCCTTGCCAATTTTGTAACTTAGGATCTTATTCCAGTCGATCTTAGTGCGTGTAACGGGCAGCTGACGACGCAGCGCCTTAAAAGTGGTATCAGACATGGTTTGGTAGTTCTCACTGATCGCAGTCTGGGGGCAGAAAGAAGGGGAAATCAATTATATAATTTGGGTATTTACTTGAAAAAAGTCAAAATGTTCCTTCATGCATGTTACCATGAAAGTAGCACATGTAAATATAAAGATAAGTACAAGAAATGTGTGGTTAGTCAAAGGTAGCCTACCTGGTAGTCATTTTCAGCATTCTCAATAATGTCAACAAATTCCTTAGCTGTTTGGCTTTCGTTCTGTAAAAAAAAAAACACACACACACACATACAAACACACAATGATCAATCTTTATCTTATCTGAGAAATGGCACCACCTGTCACTACTATGTACCAAAAGTGCAGACTCAAAAGTCAAGTCAAGTGACATTCAATCTTTCAAAAATAGGCATATTGTAAGAGATTGTTTGTATTTGTAGGATTAAGAAAGATAATGAGTCAACTCTGGGAACAGATTATATCTGTTGTGAGGTAAACAAATACAACAGAGGAAGTACTTCTGTAAACATCTGTGTGCAGAATAGATACAAAGCAGAACTATGTGTAAAGCTCTGCACTGTTTGTGATAGTGATCAAGTTAAAATAAAACATCATTATTAAAATGACAGCCTTTACTACATACCCTTTGCACATACGTAAATGTATCATGCAGATTTATTTTACAGGTTTGGTTCATTTTGATGAACATCACATTTCAATCTAAAAATCTTTTTTGACACAAACTTGAGCTCAAACAAAAGTAAAGTTTAAACCATTACAAAAACCCTGTATTAAATGGGTTTGTGCTTACTGTAAGTATTAAACCTTGACTTACAGTCACTGGTATTGATTCTTCTACCTCCTTATGGCTAACCAGCTGCACGTTGCCATCTTCATAGTAGTGCACCTGGAGACCAGAGGAACTTCGTTAATAACCTGGCCTATTTGAAAACAAAATATCACTCTTTGTCTTGATGTTCTTTATGCAAAAGAGCACAGTGAAGAGAAGTTACCTGGATTTTCAGCACTCCCACCACCTGAGCAGTGGATTGACCAATGGTGAGCTTCCACTCTGACCTACAGCGACCATTCCTGTACAAAAGAGAAATCAATACATGACAGTGAGACGGGAGCATCAAGATTATTTATAAAACTGAGATCCATCACTTCACTTTCATCTTATTAAAAATATATACTCTGTGATAAAGCTGTGCACATACAGAACAGTACAGAATGATACAATAAGATATTTGTATAAAAAGCTGTTGGCATGAAGATCACTATACTGTACCAGAAGTTTTTGGGCTGAAACTGATGTCCCTCAATGCAGGCTATGATAGTTTGCTGACCATCAACCATTTTTCCATACACCTGCAAAAGACACATAGTACGGTTATGGGTAAAATTGAATATATACTGTTGGTGGATATTTTGTCACAATTTTGTGCACTTTACCGTGGAGACTCCAGTAGGGTAGTGCTCCTTCACATAGGCACTGAGGGCAGTATCACAGGCATCTCTCCAGGTTCTCAGGGCTGTATCTCCTTCATAGGGCTGCACATCGCTCACCTCTTTTCTTAGGTGATCGAAGCGGAACGACAAATGATTGCGGGGATCCAGGAAACGTCCTTGACCTAAATCACCGTGCTCTGTGATCAGTACCTAAAAAGAGGAATGGGAAAAGATTGACATTTTTGGCTTGAACACTTGCTCTTCATAAATCAATATGAAATACTTAAGGATTAAACATACCGGCTCATCATAGCCCTCTAGTTTGGCAGGAGTAAACTGATCCATGTTGTACTGGGCAAAGGAGCTATACAAACAAAATGAGCACAAATATACAGTACATATTCATGAAAGCTTTCAACAGATATTTTACACTGACCATGTGTGTGTGTGTGTATACTGTATATTTGTGCATTTCTCTCTGTCTAATTTAATTCAAACGGCAAACAAGTGTTCAATATGAATTCCCTCGTGTTTTTTTCTGTGTGTAAATAATATTTGAAATTCTGGCAATATTTATAATTCAGCATTACTTACTGTGAAGCCCCCTCCCTAAGGAGGTTGTCATTATTGAGAAGGAGCCGCACATCTAAAAAGACAAAAAAGGAGAGACAAAACAATAAAATCAAAGGTTTAAGTGTCCCATGTTATACTGAAAACAATATCATAGGCATGTTTCTACAGCTGCTCCTTACCATTGAAGACTTCATTGAACTCTCCTGGAGGGGCATGAGTCACAAAGTTGGCCGCTATGCGGACCTAAGGGGGAAGAAAGTGACCAATTTAATTATGCAATCAGGATATTATATGAAATATGACTTATATACAATGAGCAGAACAAATTACACCACAGATCAATAAGCAATAACAAATTTAAAATCCTGATTACCAAGTCAAAAAAGTTGACAAAATGCAGTTGTAGGAATCCAGTTGTTAGATTTAGGTTCACAGTTTAATCTTGGTTTCATATAAAACGCAGCCAATAATAACACAAACCGCAGAAAATATGTTTTACATAAATAACACTGCACAGTGAATATATCTGGTAAAGATCAATCACAACTTCTGACATAAAGAGAAACATGTCTGTCAAGGAATTGACACTGAATTTGAGAGCGGCTGGTATAGGCTATGTTTTCTGCTTTTATAATATCATACCCATAGTAGTCATTCAGTCTAAAATATCTCTTGACATAGCACCGCCTCTGATTTTCTAGCAAACACACTAACTTACGCAAAACCTGTCATTCATAATAATTTGAGCCCCTTGCCACCAGCTGCCATTGGTATTACGAAGAGTGTCACTATCCCGGTGGCTCCATCTAAATTGTAGGCACACATATCCTGATCTGAAGCCATGTGAGGCTAACAAGTATTTGAGCTGCAACTGAATCTGTTTGACCCAGAAATCCAAAGCAAAGTAACGTTAGCCGCTAACGTTAGCTAATGTTATCTGAGAGGAATACATTAATGCAGACTAGTATAGACACTGGAACACGACCTTTAGATGCACATCGCCACATGCGTGTCCATTAATTTATTTACAACTACAAATAAGTTTTCAGTCGAGATTTTCCCTATTTTGGTATTTTATCCAGCTGCTAG
Organism: Trachurus trachurus; assembly: GCF_905171665.1. NCBI lineage: Eukaryota > Metazoa > Chordata > Actinopteri > Carangiformes > Carangidae > Trachurus > Trachurus trachurus. The sequence continues at coordinate 21,617,757 of NC_139901.1, read as the reverse complement.
CCCACTATAAGCTTTAACTAGCATTGGCTAGCTAGCTAATCGTAGCCTTGAAAACACAAGTTTAGCATTTCGATGCGTGACCAAAAAACTGACATTCTCTTTCCAAAACTTAACCGTTCACTCATGCGAACATACAACACCGATAGCTCTCTACAATTAAGAGAAATCACCACTTAGTAAAGAATAAAAATAGTCTGCAAACCTTCTCTTCATCTGACAGCGGCTCCTCAAAGTCAGCCATCTTGGCTCTTTGTGACCCCACCTACCCCAGCTGACTGACAGAAGCAGTGCGGAGGTTTTTTATTCACGTAAGAAACGGACTAACTCATACTTATTATAAAATATATCTTGTTATAATACACATTCAACTGTGCTTCGGGGGGGAAATGCAACTCACTGAATCCGATAACTATGCATAAGCACAATAAAAATTAGTCTAATGGTTTATTATTTACAACGCAAGAGGGCGTTAAAAGATCAGTTATTTTACTCGTCTACTTCTTCCTTATGAGCGTTGTGGGGTGATTTCCCTACAAAATAAAAGCACAGATATATGCTACTGTAATTAATAAACAGTTTATACGTCAGAAACCCCTCTACGTTGTTTGACAGCTGCTATATGCGATTTATTCATTCTTATTCAACACTGATTCGTTCTTAAATTCCTGTGTTTTTATTACATTCAGGAAGTGTTTCAAGGGCGGCTTTTATTTTAATTTTGAAGTTGCAAGCGGAAGTTGTAAGAGGTTGATTTTTTGGCTAGCTTCCTACTGGAGCAACTCACTCACTCTATTGTGCTTTCAGAGGGTTGGTGTTGTTGCAGACCAGCGACACACACTGTTCCTATCATGGACTCACAGGTAAGATTACATTTAACTGACTTCCTGAGCAAATAACATACGCTACACAGATAAAACCAACTTTTTTTTTTTTTTTTTTTTTAATAATAATAACAACAACTGAGCGTTAGCAAGCTCCCAAGTCAAGCTAGCAGACGGACTGGTTTGGGTGTCTGCTGCTGTCAGCTGCCTGCCACAGGAAGTTCCTGCTCCAATTAAACCCAAACACTGCTAGCAACAAACTAGCTCGGTCACCTCTTTACTCCGTTGGTCGCTCAGAAACTGCATAACGAATTAGACTCATGTTTATCAACTGACCCCTGGTTTTCGTTTTAACTGCACAAACTTCTGTTATTACTGGCTAGCAGCGTCCTAGGTTGGGCATGAATAAGGCATTGTTGGTTGTGAGACAGTTTGTGTCACAGAGGCGTAGTTTGAGATACTCTGCTGCGTGTTGTCAGGTGATGACCAACCCCGAGGAAATCGCCAGGCTGTACAGAGAACTCAGCCTCTTTCCCTCTCTGAGCAGAGCAGACGTGGGACCTGTCATCACCTCTCAGTATGGAGGCAAATACAGCAACATCTACACAGGTGCGTATCTGTAACGTTAACTTGCTATAGCCTATATATCTCTGGAAAAAATTAAGAGACCACTTCAAAATGATCAGTTCCTCTGGTTTTACTATTCATAGGTATGTGTTTGAGTAAAATGAACACTTTTGTTTCGTTCTATAACCTACTGACAACATTTCTCCCAAATTGGAAATAAAAATATTGTCATTTAGAGCATTTATTTGCAGAAAATGGCAACAGGTCAAAATAACAAAAAAATTCTGGTGTTTTCAGACCTTGTATAATGCAAAGAAAACAAGTTCATATTCATTTTAAAACACAACACTACTTTTTAAACTTAGGAAGAGTTTTGAAATCAAAATTGCTGGAATAATCCCAATTTTTATTCGCAGTAGTGTTTTTTTATTTTATTTATTTATAATCTTTCTTCCCCATTCAATATGATTTGGTTCAGGTGATGAGCTAAGTAGAGTGAGGTGTGCTTGTGTTGGAGTTCAGTAGACAGTCACTGGAATCGATGGCTGCCATACATGTAGAGAAGCTGATTTATTAAGAACATTTTGGAGTGGTCTCTTTATTTTTCCCAGAGCTGTATATAAACCCAGCTCTGTGTATATCCCTACTTTCTCATTGGCAGGTGAATCATTAGAGGTTGTAAGCCAGGTAAAATACCTGGGTCGCATCACATTTAAGGGCACAATTAGGGACGATGATGTGTGTAAAAGTGTTGTAAACTTTATGGGCAAGCTAACATGCTGGCACCTGTTGTGCAATTTTAGAAGGGCAAAGATGAAGAAACTCCAAATGGCATATAAGTGAAATGTTTGTTATGAGTGATGTACCCACCTTCCATGCTTTATTGAGGAACCTCATGTACAGATTTATGTGTAGACTACAGGAGTCAATAAATGAAATTATAAGGGACCTTGATGTAAGGTATTTCTCATGCTTCTGGAAATGGAGCCATGGGCTGTATGTTTTTCAATCTCTGGATTGAGAGCCCCAGTTTAATTTATAGGCTTTGTTGTTGTTTGTGTTGTTGTGTTTTTTATTGTTTTATATATCCGCCATCAGTGTGTGACTGTGCGTGTGAATGGGTGAATGCGATGTATGATGTAAAAGCGCTTTGGGTATCGTTGCAGGTATAGTAAAGCGCTATATAAATACAGACCATTTACCATTTACCATTTATATGGACCTGATTGAGTCTGAAATAAAGCTCATCATAGAAAATTATAACACTTTATTTACCTAACTTTGCAGAATGGAGCCAGCGGGATTTGGAGAGGAACGAGAATGTCAAGTTTTGCCGCCAGTACATTGTATTCCATGATGACAAATCAGTGGTATACTCTGGAGCTTCAGGAAACTGCACCGAGATCAAAGGAGAGTATGTAACAAGTTTCTTATGTCATCTGGAGAGTGTTGCTGGAGAGTTGCAGACATCCGCCAAGACCTAACACTGGGCAGAGTGAACAGTGTGTCATCTGTGTGTTTCTCCTGCCAGGGTGCTCAGTAAGGATTCTCCTACGGGTGAAATGAAGGCTGTTGTAAGAGAGTGCACGGTTAAAGGAGACGACAAACAGTTTCTGGAGGTGTGTGGCTTGCCCCATGTTGTTTCCCTGCTCTGCTGCATTTTCCACAAAATCCCACAAAATACATGTGACTAGCCATTTCAAATACCCTTCTGCTCTGATGACATACGTATGTGTGAACTTACAGATATGGAGTAAAAACATCAAGATGAAGAGCATCAATCTAACAGCCTTAAAAAAGCACGGGAAAGTCTATGAAGATGGTGAGTCATCTCCACTTCCAAATCATTTTTTGTTAACAAATTTCTTTTAAAATGTAAATTTGACTTTGACTTATGTCAGTGCATGTGTTAATCACATTATTTTGCATCCTTAGAGCAATTTGGCTCCTTGGTTTGGTCCCACTCTGAGACACACCTCTTGTATGTGGCAGAGAAAAAGAAACCAAAGGCAGAATCTTACTTCCAGGTCTGTCAACACTTTATCACAGGGCACAGCTCCTCTGCTTTCTATAGGTTAGACTGTAAAGTATGTTGATTTATATTGATGCTTATGTTGCGTTCAGAACTGCTCTGGCCTAGCACATTGGTTCAGTGGCTGTGTTGCTGGTACAAGTTGCTAGCTATTCTCTAGCTTCCTTTGAGAAAAATGAAGATAAATAATATATCTCATAAGGGTTTTTAGATGCCATTGAATAGAAACTTATTGCTCAGTCTTAGCAACACTGCAAACCAGTTTGTCTTGTAAATGGTTTCACTTTGAAAATATCCCAGGTATTTTCATCACCTATCTCACCCTTCAATCAGAACATAACTTGATAATAATGGAGTTTTACTGAATTGTGGACGGAAGAATAAAAAAGCATGTTTTCTGCCATTTGTGCGATTTAGTGTTGATTCCCCATTTACTACAGGTTATAGGTACTGTGAACAAGATAACTGAAATGAAAAGGTAATCATTTGTTATTCTCTGTCTTTTCTGTTTGTAGACCGTGTCACCTGAGTTGTCTTCTATTGGGGACGAGGATGAGGCCATGAGATTGGAGAAAAAGGATGCTGTGAAAGTAACTGAGATTAATACTTAATGAAAAACAAAACATTCTTAGATTCAGTTTCTCTTTTTCTTAAGTTGTAGTGTTTCTTTTATTCCTGCAGGGGGAGCAGTTTGTCTTCTCTGAGGACTGGGGAGAGGCACTCGTTGGTAAAAGCTGTCCGGTGCTCTGTGTTTTGGACATAGAGGGTGACAATGTCTCTGTGCTGGAAGTGCCTGAAAATATCTCACCTGGGCAGGTTAGTAAAACAGTTTCTGCAATAACAAACACTTTTTGTTGGGGTATTTGTCATGTTTGTCATTTTGTCTCTGTCTCTGCAGGCATTTTGGGCTCCAGGTGACACAGGCGTGGTGTTTGTGGGCTGGTGGCATGAGCCTTTCAGACTTGGCCTTAAGTACTGCGCAAACAGGAGGTGATTATTATATTTACTAATCAGAGAAAAGTTGGTAAAAGCTGGACTGTCTCAAGAAAGGTTCAAAGGCTAACACTGCAATTCATTCATGTTTCACTTGTCTCCCCTAGGTCATCTTTGTTCTATGTGGATCTCACTGGCGGGAAATGTGGTAAGTGAATTTCCTCTATCTTGAAGGTCTCTATTACCTATTTCATAAGCCAGATCCATGTAAGTTAGGTATGATTATGAATATCTGTCCTGCTCTGAGACATGATGCACATCCCTGAAATCTGCTCAGGTACATGTATTACACACCAGACAGCTAGCCTGGTGTGACATTTGCACATATAAACATGATTGCAAATGTTCATATGTATTTGTTTGTTGTATCCCTCAGAGCAGCTGTCATCAGGCACCAGTGGAGTGTGCTCCCCCAGGCTGAGTCCAGACAAGTGTCGAATTGTGTACTTGGAGTGTTCTGTCTATGGGCCACACATGCAGTGCAGCAGGCTCTGTATGGTAAGACTGAATGAAGCCTCTTCAATCTCTTTACCAAGTATAGTCCAAGGTCTTAAAGGGGAAAAAAATAGAATTCATGTTTCTTCACACAATAATAGACCATCTTGTACTTTTCTGCTGTCTTATTTACAGTACAATACAAATAAATTATGCTTTGCTCTGTGCTTGCATGCTTTATTTCTAGTATGACTGGTATACTAAGAAAACCTCAGTGGTTGTGGATGTGGTACAGCGACCTAAGGAGGGTAAGGAATACTTGGTTGTCGCTTGGCCTTTTTTTTTTTTTCAGTATATCGTACACTATACCATTGTTATATCTTTCTGTGTTATTATGGCTTTACAGACGGCTTCACTGGTATCTACAGCTCTCAGTTGTCACCTCAGTGCTGGTCAGCCGACAGTCAGCGCATTATCGTAGCTTGTCCTCAACGCAGCCGCAAGGTATAGCAATCTACATGTTTTTTCTGATAAATTAACATTTTGCACTTCAAGTGTTTTTAACTGAGAATGTTGTAATCATTTTTTCATGAAAAAAGTTGTTATGGTCTCTCTTATAGGATCTGTTGATGGTGGATATGAGCACAGGGAGTGTCACCTCTCTGACTTCAAGTGAGTCACTCTGTTAGTCACACTCAGGTCCAGACAGCCTATTTTTCTGATGTTTGGTGTTGACAGACTCTAATGCCTGGTTTCCTTACCATAGATGACAGTTTCTGGGACTGCTTGAACATGTTAATTTCCACCTGTGTCTAATGATGGTCTCTGTTTGCACGCAGAGTCTGAAGATGGTAACTGGTGTCTGCTAAACATAGAGAGAGATCTGATGGTGGTCAGCGTCTCTTCTCCGAACTGCCCTCCAACACTGGTAGGACTGTGTTTTCATTAAAAATAGTCTTTATTTGAGTATTAATAATTTGACTTGACTGAATCTAGTGTCACTCATTGCAATGTCATTTGTATGTCCAGAGGGTTGGGTTTCTTCCGGCTAGGGATTCCCAGGAGGAGGTGGTGTGGGTTACTTTGGAAGACGCTCAGGTGTTGCCAGATATCCATTGGCAGATCTTAACTTTCACCCCTCCCCCAGAGCAAGACAACAGTCAATACCGTAAGAATGCAAATTCTTCATTTTCTCACAACAAATTAGTAGACAGGGCTCCTAGCAGAATGACCAGAAATTCATAGTTTTCCTTCCTGTTTTTGTCAAATGTTTAAAAGAAATGCAGTTAGTTTTGTCCATCCTCTTATGTGTGTCTCATACATATGACTGGTACAGAATGTGTGAAAAACACCTTCACATACTTTGCAGTCTTGTTGCCACAACTACCTACAGCCTAGAAATAATCAGAGAGTTGAGTTGAGACCTTTCTGACAGAAACCACAAAATAGTAATAATGAAATCACATAAGATAAGCTTGGACAGGTTTGCCTAATAAAAAGGTAAGGAAGCACTGTATATAGTATATATTATTTGAGGCTTTACAAAAACTTAACAGTATTTGTATTTTTTAAAGAATAAATGGACTAAATGTAACAACCACTTAGTTTTACAAGTGGTTTCTACAGACTTGGTTGCTATGGTTAGGGTCCCCAGCTTTATGAGGAGTTGAATAAATTTGAATGTTTATGGGACACAAGTAGAACTGTATATAAACTCAACATGACTGTTTTTTCTACATTTTAGCTGGCCTTGATTTTGAAGCTTTGTTGATCAAACCAAAGGAGGTGAAGGATGGAGTGAAGCTGCCTCTGATTGTCATCCCTCATGGTTGGTTACTCTCATTATGGTTCCACAGTTATTATTACTACTACTATTTGTAATGCAAACAGAATTATTAGTTATAAAATACTTGTAAATTGTTGTACAATATTAATCCATTTAGTATTCCAAAAGACAGTATTAATCATGCAAATGTTCTCTATTAATACACACAATGTTTACATCCTGAAATAAGAAATAGTGCTTTTAATCTGTGTTCAGTTTATTTGTAGAGCTGATTCTGTGTTGGGATTTATTTCTATTCAAACAAGTGCTACTGCTGCATACAAGACTGGCATTAACAAGAGTGGTTTCTATGACAATAGTGCCCTTAGTAGCAAAATGTTTAATCATATGCTTAAAACCAAGGTTGGACTTTTGTATCACAGCGCTCACACGCACACAGCTCAGCTTTTTCATATATTCTACATGCTGATTAATGTCAGACATTTATGCTCCACAGGACAAAGGTAACAAAGACAAACTTAACTCTCAATCTATATAATACATAACCAGTTTTGTTTTCTATTAGGGGGTCCCCACTCAGTGATTGTGGCTGAGTGGCTTCTGTCCTCCGCTGTCCTGTGCAGGATGGGCTTTGGTATATTACTGGGTAAGTACATGTGTGACACCTGCTCAGAGGTTGGTAAAATAGTTTGATTGATCAATAAATTGGTAACTTCAGGGCATTTAAGAGACTTGGCTGAGACAGACTTTCCTATTTTGTGAACATTTAAAGACCTCTCATTTACCCTAGGATAATGCTACTCAGTGCTCACAGTACACAGTAAGCTCACACATACATTATTTTCAGTGGATTAATATATTTCAGGAGATCTCCAGTTGATAACTTATGCTTGGGTTGCACAACATCTTGGTTTCCATTTCTGTGTCAATGCTAAGGGTTAAGAGCAGACACATGGCCTGCACGATGCATGTGAGAATAGAAGGCCACATGGACTATATACCATAGTCATAGCAGACTATTGCAGTATAGCAGTATTCTCCCAGTGCTCTCTGTGTCTTTTGCTGTCCCTCTCCTGCATTCTGTGTGAGTGTTGTTCTGAACAAGGGTAAATAAGGTTAATGAGATTTATAATGAAAAGATTATTCATAGCAATATTCAAGGCAAATTTGTGGCAGTTAGGGAAAGATAGAGCTGGCAATAACAGCAACTCAGCAGACATGACGGTGGTGTGAACATTGTGACATTTACACACGTGTGAGCTGTAGCCACCATGCACACACAAAGCAGACAGGCAGCCAGTGTATGACCTTGAGACTTTTATTATTGGATTTCATATATCGTGAGGTCATACATGCTGTTCTATGGCTTGTGTAGTTTAATAGTTTGTGCTATGGTTTACTCATTTGTCTTGGGAGTGTTATTAGTCAGTTCTGTTGTTATTGAAGCAGAACTATTCTCAAGTTGTGGTCAGTAAACCCACACAAAGCAGGAGTGGTTTATGTTTTCACCATGTCTTTGCAGTTTAAAAACAAGCTGTATGTTCTTATGCTTCTTATGTTCATTTCTTGATCACAAAATCCAGCCTCGATATATATATATAGATGGCAATTTGTTTTTGTTTTCCTTGTTTTTAGTGAACTATCGTGGCTCTCTTGGATACGGCCAGGACAGTATCCTCTCACTACCTGGCAATGTTGGCAACCAGGATGTCAAAGATGTCCAAGTGAGTTTTTTTGGGGGAAAAAAGGCCTGAAGATACTTTGAGTGTTGATTCATAGTTATTTCTTGATTTACACTGTTGAGTCAAGTCAACTAATTTCTAAATTGTATTTATGTTGGTTGCTTTTGATCATGTCTCTGCTGTATGCATAACTTCACAGTGAACAATTTGCTCTTCCTTTGCCGTTTTTTTTCTCCCAGTTTGCTGTTGAAAGTGTTCTGAAAGGTGCTGAGTTCGACCTGCAGAGGGTAGCAGTTTCTGGGGGTTCCCATGGTGGTTTCCTGGCTTGTCATCTGATTGGCCAGTATCCGGAATTCTACAAGGCCTGTGTGGCACGCAACCCTGTCATCAATTTAGCCTCCATGATTGGCAGCACAGACATCCCAGACTGGTATGTTTGAATATTCACCATGCCATACTCTTGCCTACATTTGTTTACTTATTTTGTGACTGTGTCAGCCATACACAACTACACATCTGTGATGTTTTATCACTGGCACCCCTGACAGTCCCTACTGGCAGCTGCAAACAAGTGAGTGGGATAAAGGGCATGTGTCTGCCTCACTGTCAGGGAAGGAAGTGTTCAATAATGCACACCAACACTGCAGGAACGAAAAACCTCAAAGCCGTTGAGGGATTTTTTTTTTCAAATTTCTTCCTGTCGTGGTTTAACTGTTTTTTGCAGGTGCATGGTTGAGGCTGGCTACAACTACAGCACAGACTGTCTACCTGATCCTGCTGTTTGGGAGCAGATGTTGAACAAGTCCCCAATCAAATATGTCCCACAGGTATGAGAATTTCTCTGTATGCGTCTGGACTGCATACATGTTTTTTCATTGGAGTTGTCACCCAATAACTAACAAGTTATTTCTAATTTAGGTACAGACACCAGTACTGCTTACCTTAGGAGAAGATGACAAGCGTGTACCTAACAAGCAAGGAATTGAATATTACAGGGCACTGAAAGCAAAGCAGGTCCCAGTCCGGTAAGCTGCTTGTCTAAGTACCATGTTTCATTGGTTATGTCAGATATGCACTGCATGACAGGGATTTTATTGTTCATTCACTAATGCCCTGACGTGTGTTGTTTAGGTTGCTGTGGTACCCAGGGAACAACCACTCTCTCTCCAAAGTGGATGCTGAGTCTGATGGCTTTATGAACATCGCTCTGTGGATAATTCAGCACATGAGTCAGTGATGGTAAATATGAGACAAATACACAGTAGTGAACTAATGCTGCTGTTGGTGCCAGGAAAACATAGCAAGACGCTACTCTGTGTAAGGGATTTTGTATGCTTCTGTTGCAAAGACAGCGTAAGGTCCAATCCAAAGCCAAAGTACTGAACATGCTGTCCAACCACAACACACCGTGTAACTGTTCTTAACTTGTAATCTCCAGGTTTACTTCCAATAAGTCAATGGAGAAATAATGATTTTAACACAATACTTTAATACAACAAGTTTCGATGCAGTTTTGATTCAAATTTTTTTATTGTTGCTTTTTTGTTTTTTTTGCAGTCTATACATAAACTCAGAAGGGCTTTTCAGTGTGTTTGAAGTTATATTAACAAAAAGGTTTGATGTAATTATCCTTTTCCTTCTGCTCTTACTGATGGGTATTAGAAATCACTTTTTCTTTCTTGATTTCATGGATTTCATGATTCAGTGCACTTAATAAAGCGATTGTGAAAATAATACCAAAACCAAGTTTGTCCATCAATGGAAAAAAAATCCCTCCTCTCAGTCTTTTCTCAGGTCTGTCTGTACTGTGAGAATAAAAGCACTGACTAGATTTGAATCTTCATATATTCTTGCGTGATTGTCTGAGACAAAACCGTTTGTTTTGCTTTTTTTGAATCACTTGAAGTGATGTCTGCATCAAAGGTCCCCCATGAATTTGTCTTACATCACATGATTTGCATCAAGTTGTGGTATACGGTACGTACTTTCACTTCTGCATAAATGCAACCCCTTTCTTGTCGCTGCACAGACTTTAAAGATACCCTTTCTTATCTAACACATCTGCTCCTGGATTAAAGATTGATTCATCTGCCACCTGCTGATTTGAATTGTGTCCATGATCTACCTGCCATGGTAAGTGAGATTATATTGTATTATACCACCAGAAATATACTAGGCATTTACTTACTGACGCTTGTTGTGATTTTTGCGTTTAGTCACCATTTTAGAGAACAGCATGTTATAATGAAACACTGAATGGTTTTCAAAAGTTTAGAAAAGGTCAAATTAAGTTAACCTGTAAATATAGTGCATTTTTGGCGCATTTTGAAATTTCGTTCAAAAGCCGAATATCCCTAACTTTTTTGTGAGTAGTGTATATTGAAAGATAGGTATGGTACAAATTAAATCCAAGAATGTGTTTAATGATTACATGTTCTTCCTTACCCTAAAACACAGGCCATTTATTAAAATGGGGAATGTTTACTAAGATGTTTTTGGTTTCAAATTAAGCAAATAACATCTAAGGAGACAGGGCATACATTATGTATGTTGTGTGCAGTATGTTGCTGCCAATATCAACATGACACAACATAGCACGTTCATGCTATTGTAAATATAAAATTAGTAGAAATGTGTAGCAATCTGATCTGGGTGGTAGTCAGTTTATATTTAAGGAAATATATTTTGATTCTTAGCCCACTTTTTAACGGCAGTAAGGTGTTATTGAAAGTTTAAACCATGCGTTTAGATTCTATCTTCAGAGCCATCAACAAATAACTAAGATTCATTTTTTGGTTTATTGTTTTTCCTCAGATCCTGTTCAAAAATATCCTCATCCTTAGTCAGCTTCTTCCATTAGTGAAGACCATAAATACAATCTTCTTCCCATGTGACACTGATGGGAATGTAACCAAAGTGGATTGCTCCGAGAGGCCACTCAGGCATGTCCCCTTCATCAAGTCTACTACCGTAGTGTCACTCAATTTAAGTTGGACAAAGATACAGCAAGTGGGGCAGTATGCATTTGCAGGTGTCCCAAACCTTCACACTCTGAAAATAACGGGGAACTGTCAACCAAAGCGAGCCTTAGAAGACCGCTCATGCAAGATGGAGATCCACCATGATGCTTTCAAGAGCTTACGGAAGCTTAAATATCTTTATCTGTCAGGAAATAGCCTCACCTCTATACCCTGGTTACCTGAAACCCTGAAGGTTCTCGATCTAGAGAATAATCACATCTTCAACATCACCTGCCTTTCAAAAACTCAAAATCTTGAAGTGCTCCTTCTCTCTAAGAACTGCTTTTATGCAAACCCTTGCAACCAGTCCTTTTACATCAGTGAGATGGTTTTGCGGGAGCTCCATAAACTCAAAAACCTTACGTTAGGGTATAATAATTTGACATCTGTCCCTAAAGGACTGCCCCACTCACTGGAGAGTTTGGATTTAAGAGAAAATACAATCACAGATGTCTTAAACAATACATTTGCCAACCTGACTAATCTTAAGACTTTGAATTTGGAATGGAACTGCCAGCGCTGTGACCATGCTGCAAGGCCCTGTTTCCCTTGCCCACAAAATCTCCCTCTCAACCTACATCCAAACTCGTTTTATGCTAAGAAAAGCTCTATCATTTACCTAAGTTTGAGGGGCAATTCTCTTAAAACATTTCCAAAGGGCCTTTTCAGACCTTTGAAGAATTTAAAGAGACTGGACCTCTCTGACAACCTCCTGGCATATGCAATACGTAATGGCACCTTCTTCTCTGAGCTGAGTGGGCTCACTTGGATTAGCCTTATCTATAACTATGAACCCCGGAGGACATTTCAGGAACTGATCCTCTCCCCACATATTAACGCTATATCGGGTCTAGAAAGCCTCCTTCTGAGTGGTAACTTTTTCCACAAGCTTTCGATTCAGAGCCTTGGAGTTTTGTCTAAACAAAAAAATCTAATGAGGCTAGAACTAAGAATGAACTTTATTGATAGTTGTAATTTGACAGATCTGAAATCCTTACCATCTCTCATCAATGTCGACCTTTCCCAAAACATGCTTAACTTCCTTCCACACTGCTGTAATTCGTCAAGTGATATTATGGCACAACAAAATGGTCACAACCAGAACTCGTATACACACAATATAGATGTCCATCCCCTTATTGTAAGACATCGAGAAATTACATCTGTAAATGAGATAAGAGAGCTGAAGAACAATTCATCCTTATTTCCATCTCTACAGGACTTCAGAGGTAATTTCTGTCGACATAACTTAACATTTGACCTATCTCAAAATGATATTCTATCTCTTAACAAATATGTGTTTGTAGGCATGGAAAATGCTGTGTGTTTAGATCTTTCCTTCAATTACATGAGTCAAGCCTTGAAGGGTGGGCAGTTTGATGGATTGAAAAATTTAGTTTTGCTTAATTTGTCGTACAATAGGCTTGATCTTTATTATGATGATGCTTTTAGTGAGCTTAAATCTACTCTGAAGGTATTAGACGTTAGCAACAATGAGTTTCACTTCAAAATGAGGGGCATGGGCCATCGTTTGCAGTTCCTCCAAAATCTGACCAACTTGGAAGTCCTAAGTCTTGCGAACAATGAAATTGGGATGAGAATAGATCAAAGGCTGATCAGTAGCTCAGTGAAGTATCTCTACTTCGGTGGAAATCACCTAGACATTATGTGGGCACCTGACAACAACAAGTATACTAATTTCTTCCAAAACCTGACAAACCTCATTTACCTGGACATTTCCAACAATGGTCTAGTGTCAGTCTCGTCAGAAGTATTGTGTAACCTCCCACAGAGCATTAAGGCCCTCCGCATCAGCAACAATCAGCTGAACTACTTCCCATGGAAGAATATCTCAACACTCAGCAATTTGCGTCACCTTGACCTAAGTCAAAATTATCTCTCCTATTTGCCTCATAGAGTTATAGAATTTGGAGCCAATATTTCTCTCTTGGACCTCAGTCACAATCGCTTTAGTTCAATTCCTGTGGATTTCTTTAGAAAGGCAAATTCTTTACAATATCTTTATCTAAACAATAATCAGATCAAAGAGTTGAACCACCAGTATATCCCTGCCCCTTTTAAAAATGGTAGTGCCCTTAAAAAACTCACCCTCCATGCCAACCCCTTTAAATGTGATTGCCGTACATCCTGGTTTGCGGACTTCTTGAGTTCTACTCCAATAGAGATCCCTTATCTCATCACCCATGTGCACTGTGATTACCCAGAGACCCAACAGGGCCGTAGTATATTGTCTGTGGACCAGCGTTCCTGCCAGGATATATATGGTGGCTTAGCTTTCCTCATCTGTTCCTTCTTGGCTTTGACATTCACTGTTCTGCCCCTACTGAAGCATCTTTATGGCTGGGATATGTGGTACTGTTTACAAGTGCTATGGGCAGGACATAAAGGCTATACGCAGCTGGCTGGTACTGATTCACTGCATCATTATGATGCTTTTGTAGTGTTTGACACTAGGAACAAGGCTGTGAGGGACTGGGTCTACAATGAGTTAATTGTGAATCTGGAGAACTCGGATCACAGGAAATTTTGTCTCTGTTTGGAAGAAAGGGACTGGATTCCTGGACTTTCATGTATTGAGAATCTGCACAGTGCTGTCTACAACAGCGTTAAGACAGTGTTCGTTCTGTCAAGTGGTTCTCATGGTGGAGAGACAGTGAATGGTGTGATTCGTCAGGCTTTCTTCATGGTTCAGCAGCGGCTTCTGGACGAGAAGGTCAGTGCACTGTACTTTTTACTGGCATATGCATTTTAGGATGTCAATGTCACTTGTCTTGCTGTTATGTTTTCACAATGCAAAATTATTAAAGAAAAATCTTTATCCAAACAAGGTGGATGCCGCTGTGCTGGTTCTGTTGGATGAGATGTTTCCCAAACTGAAGTATCTGCAGCTGAGGAAGAGGTTGTGCAAAAAGTCTGTTTTGTCGTGGCCAAGAAACCCAAGGGCTCAACCCCTTTTCTGGAATAAAATAAGAATGGCATTATCATCGGATAACCTCAAATTTTATGACAACAACATGAGTGAAAGTTTTATGTAACACTGATACATCCTCCCCTTAGCTAATTAGACCTTGTCTGATTTAGACTAATGATACTTTGTGATTGTGTCATTTTCTCATAATGTACTGTAGCTGCCATAGACTGTAAAAAGAAGGTAGCTGCTCTTCCATGGTTTACTTTATGTTCTGTTGTTTAAAATAAATCATTTAGTTTGCTCTGTAGAATGGCTTAAATCTTTTTTTCTTTTCTTAAAGTGTTAATCAATGTCTTCAGAGAGCTTGGGCTGGATATATGATGGGGTGCATATATAGTAGTTAACAAATTGTTAATTTTATGTTTAGTTAAGACATTGTACATTGACACAAAGACGTGTGGAAATAAACTTGACCTGAACTTACATACTTAACTAGCAGCCTCTTTTATATTAGTATTAGAGAACAATATGATAGTGTACCTGTGTATTACTTGCACTGTCCTCCCTACACCACCCACAATTTCACTTCTCTTTGGTTAAATGCTGTGAGGAAACGAAACTATTAGTAGCCTACTATTTATTACAGATCACAGAGTACTAACCAACTTCACAAGCGTCACCCATGTATTCTCAAGAAGTTTGCGGGAAAACTTGGGACATGGCTAAACCATTAATAACATGAATCTTTATATAAGAAATCTGTAGGAGGGGGAGAGGAGTTTCAGTTAAAAAAGTGCATGTGAAGATACTAAAAGGAAAGATCTGCTGTGTTTGAAGTGCAGCTGCTTACAGTATGCACACCTATTTTAGCTTGTGAACTTGGATCCTGCTTGCATTTTTTGTCTCATGATGTGGTGTGACTAACCGTCAGTGCCTCATTTTTGAGAGTGAAACATCTGACTAAAATAGATAGATTCATAATCATTCTCTGGTTGAGTTAAACTGAATGAGTAAACTGAGCAGCTGCAGTTCCATTGTAAAGTTTCTGAAGAATGCTGCTCTAGCCATTTGGCCCAGGTCCATGTATTATTAAATATTCAAAACTGTTTGTGGGCTTTTCCCCCCACTCACAAGGTGTTATTTAGATTCTCAAGTCTCCATAAAACTCACCTACTGATGATTCTTATGGGGAAAAATGTTTGTAATAGGCTATCTGTTTATTTCCTTGGTTATACATAGACGAGATGTTTTGAAATGTCTGGTTTGTGTTGCGAAGGCCATGTAAACGCCATGCCCAAATGACGATCAGGTAGGTGTAAGGAGAAAAAAAAAGGAGAGAATTGAAACGCTCCAATCATTGCTGTTCATGATGCCCCACCACACCGTGTAGGTCGCGCACGCGCCAGCTTGGGAGAGCGCGCCCACGCGGACCCGATGGCAGGACAGGTCATGAGAGAGATGAGCCGATGAGATCATGGAGTCTGCGCCGAGGTCGGACAGGGTACGGCTGAGACTTCGCGGTGATGGAGAGGTGCCTGTCCGGTAAGCCACAAAGAGACAACACGCCTGGGAGGGTGCACACCTGGACTTAGTGGCATCATTTGACACACACATACACACACTCAGTTATTTAAACAAATGAAACTGTGCGCTCTCAGTTTGTGCGGCAGATTAATTATTATGTAAGGTACCAGCTCAAACTCATGTAGCCGTGTGCATATGAGCAAGAAACTAATCCTTCATGCCGTGGTCGTAGTAGAGTTATTCGGGCGCCTGTGTCCAGGCTACGTGGTCACATGCACAACGGTCGTTTAACTCGTGCCACTCATTAACTATGATAGTGTTAGTTACACCGGCAGCATGTTGAGCTTCATTAGTGGGGTTCCTATGGACAATTTACTGCCATGCACGTTAACGACTTGTGCTGCTGCAATTTGGGTGGTGACTCGACTTCTCTCTTCGCGGCAACAGCTGGCTGCCAACTCAGAAGTAAGTGCAGCGTCTCGGGGACCGGTGTGAAGTGAGGCGTTTCCTACTTGTGGCATTTTATGTTTGTATTTTTTTCCCCAGCCAGCCGTTCATTGTGTGCCGGGTTCTTTCTCCCCGTCAGTGTGGTTTCAGATGGGAGGTGTGCACAGCTGCGTGAACTTGGCGCCATCGAATTTGACCAGCTTCTCTGACTTATATCTCCATGTTAATGCAAATCATAGACAGAGGTTTAGTTGTAGCAAGCTAACATGTTTGCAGTTTTAAAAGGTTTGGACATAGTTATCTTATCTTTGTTTCATTTTAACCATCACCACTGTATGACCACCATCACTTTAGATATACATTTTTGCATCTGGGGCACCAAGATTATAGATGGAAATGATTGTCCTGTTGCTAGAACACAATGCTAAATTCATTGTCTCAAACAATGATGGATGAGGGATTGACAGCTATGTTATGACTGACAAGCAGACTTAACCAATCTCTCAGTTGAATCCTGTGCAGGGACTCCCAGCACCCAATCCTCTTGGATTAGAGGAGGGATTATGATTTGGATTTGCCTCTGCTTTGCAGACTGTCTCCAATATCTGGTCCATCACAGACTAGGTTGTGCTTACTTTGATTCCCTGAGGACATTTTTTACTTGTATTAATGTATGACTTTTTACACCAAAGAGACAGTGCATGGCCCGATACTGTTGAGTATGATATATAAATATAAATATAATATAATATATACTGATCCTATGATCATATGGGCACAGTATTAACATGCTTTACCTTCCAAGTATGATTTAGCCTAAATTCCAACAGCCCATTTTTGTCCTCTATTTTTAGTTGAAGCCTAAGGTAATGTGTCTGTAGCCTGATAAAGTCTGCTGATGATTTGCAAGTACCCCAGAGGGATGGTAGATAGTAAAAGACTGGGCTTCCAATTCCCTTTTCATCCTGCCCTGGGTGTAGCCAATTACATGGTTTTCTCCCAGTTTCCTTGAGAGCAGGCATTAAAATCCATGTGCTTCAAGAGGAGTAGTTTTAGTGCTGTCCATGGTGCTGAAATGGTCCAGCTGCTCCCACTCTACTTGGCGTCTGTGGCTATGCAAGGTATTCGTACCATAATGAAAAAGGGCAAAAGCATAGCCAGTGATTTGCTGCTTGCACCACTAAACTATACGCAGGTGATTAGAGATATTGTTTTCCTGTCATTGCATCATTCTCACTACTCCAAAAAAAAGGTGAGGATGTCCACAACATCAGTGGTTCCCAAACCTGCTCTTCTACTTTATAACTGGAGTTGCTGTTGTTGGTCAGATGTGTTGCCATGGTTACAGTACTTATTCTCATTATCACCATTTAATTTAACATTTTAATCATAATCATAATTCTGACAGATTTACTCTGTTTTATGTTTAGATAAAGTTCTATTGCTGCTGTGTTAAAACAATATTTAACATATTGGAAGTTTTGTAGACTTACAAAAATGTGTTAATACTTCTCAAAGCAAACAAAGGACATTGTATTGGTATCAGTATGTAACCTCTAATACTGTAAATACGCCATAAATCAATTACCAGTCACTTTTTTTTTTTAACACAAAACGAATAGCACCTCTTTATTGCAAGGTGCTGCCCCACAGGATGTGTCGTAGAAGTGAATCAGAAATGCTGCTATAAGATTGGAATTTTTTCAGTTTTGCTATTTATAGTACATAAAGAGGAAATTCTAAGACCACACAATGAAACTAAAGCAATTCCTATGATGTAATACAGAGCTATACATATTCACTACAAATACATGTGTAGCATAGCAACAGATGTAAAAAATGCAGCAGTGCTCGTCAACCCAGGCTTCTTCATTTAGCCATAAATTCTCATACATATCACGCCTTTATGTCCTCTCTTGTAGTACACCTGAGAGAGAGAGTTTTTTGCAGCCTGATCCATCCCTGGCAGCTTCCTGCAGATATGTTCAGACATCTAGTGTTCATCGTGTTCAAGAGGGACATGTGATGACTCTGGTCATAGTTGGTGATCATAAACTTTCTACCTTTATGAGAAAAAAAAATCCTAACCCAAACCTTCTGTCTGGAAGAAGGATGGTGGGTAAGGTAAAAGGAAGAGAGACATCATCCTGAAATGGGCTGCAAACCACTCTCTGACTGGGAGAGAACAGTGAAACAACCACATTGTAACATAGAGTTGTAAATTCAGCCTCAGCTGCCCCCTCACCTTTTTTCCATAGAGTTTATCAGGGAATGGAGAGACACTCAGTCTTGTGTGTCAAAATTAGAATATTTTCAATTTTTTTTATGCACATGCAAGAATATAATGTTATGTGAGGTTTGGTGTTAAATTGATTCGTCCTGTTGTTTCTACAGTATTTAAACATGCAAAATGGACTATACAGATGTTTGGTGGTGTTTTACCTTAAAGCAGAAGTAAGTGATTCGGTCATTTTGGTTAACTTCTTGTCAGCCGATGGAGTTAGCAGTCCCCGCCCTCGTCCCTACGTCACCCTTGACGTCACCACATTCACGTGCATCCCTTGGCTGCACACACAGAGAGGACCGCCCCTTTATGCCGTTCTCTCTCCTCATTGGATAAAGGTTGTAGGATACAAGGAAAGTTTTCTCCTCGGCTTACAGCAGAGCAGAGCGACTGACAGACCTGTTTCAGACCAAACACTCTATATAAGTGATTTCTGTCGGAAGATATAACTATTTAAGACTTATATTAACACAAATATTCCGCTTACTTCTGCTTTAAGTGACAAAACAGTCAATATAAATGTGTGTGATACACAGCTTAGTCTACATTGACTTCTGTTATGCTGAATGTTTCTCAATATTGAGAAATGTGATATGCTTTGTCTTTCTCTCAATGTTTGTCTTACTTTTTTACCTGTCTAGAATCCACGATGTCCTGCACTGTAGCTGAAGCCACAAGACCTCTGGCCTCTGTGTCTAGGAGCCCTGTAGCTAACAGTCACTGCTGCTTTCTTTTAATAGAACTAAGTAACACTCAGCCTCAAGCCCCAAACAATCAGGGATGGACAGGGGAAAAGTGAGGGGTTGAGAGGTGGCCTTTTTTCAAAACCCTTGTTATTCATTCTTGTTCCATAAAGGGATATGAAAATATTCTCGACCTTAACCATCCCCTTTCAGACGTTCACTTTTGCCATTTTGCTATAAAAATGCCTTTAAATATTAGAGCCAAGCCCTCAACAAGCAAGCTATCCGCTGGCCCAAAAAGCAGTGGGCACAATGATGGCAGCACATCTCATTCACGCTTCTCACGGTCCCCTAAACAGGGGAAAGGAAAACAGGCTGCTAGCTCGGCGCCAGGCTCCCGCTCGGGGCTCGAACCAGGCTCCGTGTCAGGGGGCGGGCCTCCACCTGCGCCTAAATTGACAGGAGGTCAGGGGCCGGTGTCAAGGCCAAGTTCGAAGAGCAAATCTGCCACAGCAGCAGAAAAAGGAGCAGCTCATGGTTCAGCGACTGCACCTGGGGGTAAAACCATGTCTATGGAGAATATCCAGTCTTTGAGCGCTGCTTATGCAACATCAGGCACCATGTACCCCAGTGAGCGGGAGTCCCTGGAGCCCTCTGGTGGGTACCCTAAAGGCACTATGACGCTGGGCAGGAGCACCAGCCGCTCATCCTACACTGGCCGGTCAACAGCTATGGGTAGCAGCCCCAACATCACCTCCTCTGGGCTGCATCACTCGTCAGACCCTTATGGAGACCAACCCACGCTTTCTGTAAGGACCTCCAGTCTGCAGCGCCAGTCTGGCAGACATCCACAGGCACAACAGGATTCTGCGGGACGGGGAGAGGGTTCCACATTTGATCTCCATTCTCAGCTGAGGGAGCTGCAGAGGGAGAACGACAACCTGAGGAGAGAGCTAGATGGAGGGAGGGATGGAAGGACAGGTCCCGGCATGAACAGTGTCAACTTCTGGAGCCCTGATGTAAAGAGAGACAAGGGGGGTAGGCGGGAGGAGGGAGTGAGGGCCTCAGTTCTGAAGGACCAATACAGGATCAACCAAGAAGATATGCAGGTGAGAACATTGTCATTTTGAAGAGTTTGTTTCACATCCACGTTGAGCAAAGACTTTCAAGTGGCTGTGAACAAATTAACATTAACAGATCCATCCAATCCATCCAACTTTAGGATTAAAGTGAGCCACACCAGCAGAGAAGGCATCACCCTTTTCAAGCGGTGGAAATTTCCATTTCAAATGAAACTCTTTCATTTGTCTGCTCGCAGACTTTTTGTGTCGACCCACCCATCTCCTCAGCACATCATACCTTTTGTTCCTGTCTTCAAGGTTGCACAGGAAAGGTTTCTGTCTAGTTCATTTGTGAAGATGCTCGCCAGCCTCGGCGCTGTCTGTGTTTCCATGGGAACATGCCCTAGTGGCAGCCATTTTAAGTGTTAGCCAGATTCTAAAAAAGCTCACAGTTACTCCTAAAGGGATAGTGACCATGTCGATCCTGTGCTACAGTACCTCTCCCAGGGGTCTGGCCCGCTCAGTCTGAGGCATTTTCCATCTGTCTGTCTCACTGCACATACACACTGTACAGTATATCTGTCATCGTTTCCTCTGTCGTCCTGTTTTCTCTCTTGCTCACATTCTGTTTCTCCATCCGTCTGGGTGACATTTCACTTCCTTGTGTGTCAGTTTGTCTGCTGGTAAAACAGAAGTGTTTCTCTGAAGGGAAATACCTGGAGACCCATAAAAAGATATAATTCGTATTCTGAGACTCTGTCACTCTACACAGACTGAGTGTGTGTGTGTGTGTGTTCTGCTGAATATCTCCACAGCTGTCTCCTTCTCTTTACCTCTCTCACACAGGCATGCAACAACTTTAATTATATCTGCACTCTTGCATCTGACTCTTCCCTCTTGTAACCAAGGAGCCACCTCTGCATTCATATTTATAGCTTTTTCAACTCACATTGTCATAGAGTGTGTGGATCCTGTGACACCCACACCCACACATTCTTTTCATTTGTAAGCCGAAAATATGAAACAGAAAGTTGGAAGTTTTATTCTGAATACCTTTGCTCTTTCGGGGGAATAATAATTGGTTCTCTTTACAAAGTTTTGGTTGATATAAACATTTAATTTAAACATAATTACTTGTGAAATTAGATGAAGGTCAGAATCTCTACTTTCTACTATTATTTTAGATTCTGATATGGCATTAAAATGGAGCAGGATAGATTCTGTGTATCTACAGGCTGGTCCTGACTTGGTCCTGACGGTGATAGATGAATGTGTTTTTCTCTGTTGTGGCGACAGACTGATACAACTATTGTATTACTTTTTTTCCCCCCTAGGTATCAACTCATTTGTTTCTCCCACTCAAACACACTCTTGCCCTGTGTGTTTTTTTTTAACCTGCACACATTTCTCCATTTATCTTTATTTATACACTGAAAGTGGACCTGGACCTTAACTGTAGATTTATGATCTCATAACCCTTACGTCCCTTCTGAGACCGGTGTATAAAGAACAAGTGATGACATGTCCTCCAGCCCCAATACGTATTGTGTCCTCTGAATCTATAAAAAAACAGAAGTGCTGACTCGCCTTTTTTTCCCCCTCACACTGAATGCTTGATAACTCCCCTGAATTTTAATTCACATAATGTCATTTTTCTAGCATCTTTGATCTGACTTGATACGCAACACATGGCCACTATTGTCCAATTTAATTTTTTTTTATCAGTGTTCACTCAGTTATTTGGTTAATATTACCTATAAGTAAGTTTGGTTTATGTTAACTATATCCTGCCAGCAAAATGTTATTCGTTATAAAACATTTTATTACTCTTTCTAGCTACACCTTCAGTCCAAACAACGCAGAATATTCTGTTTACGGCGACAGTAAAAACAGAAGGCAGGAAAAACCTTGATATCGCCTATTCATTGCAGATCTATTCTGTCTTATGTTTCACTCTCTTTTTCTCACACTCTCACTCCCTCTCTTTCTTACACTCATCGAGGTGTAAGGATATGGTCCACCTCCTGTCGTTAGTGATCTCAGCTTCGATAGCGATCACCCATTACATTGTTAAAGCCCTTTTTGTCTTTCAATTTTACCCTTACTTTCTCTCACAATATCTGCAGTCTTATTATAGTATAAAATAAGGAAAGAAGTTCATTTTAGTAGTTTAATTTGAAAACAGAAAAACCACACCTCATGCTCATGACGCTATTCTAACTCTTATCTGCTATCTCTTCTTTCCTCTTATCACCTCTAACTCCCATTTGTCCTTACTTATTATCATTTGCCTCTTTTTTTCTCCCCCTCTCCATTCCCTTGTTTTTTTGCCCTTTGAGACCCTGGGAAGAGTTTAGTCTGACAAGAGAACTTTATCATTAGCATAAAGAATGTCACCTTTTCGCTCAGCTGCAATGACCAGAGGTGTCCCCTAACCATCTGTTTGTTTAGTGTCCGTCTGTGTGTATGTGTGGTGTGTGCATTTGTACATATGCATTTGTGTCTACAGTCTCATTTATGTGTGTGTGCACGAGTGTTTGTGTGGAGGATTGTCCACCCACTCTGACTTGTTATTCAGTGCTAGCTTGTTGCATTGATTATCCGTGGTCGCCCTCGTCTACCTCCTACATCTCAATTGTGTGTCCTTGGCGCTCCCCACCTTCTGGACTTAAGCAGAGGAGGAAATATTAGTAATACCTTCACACAGAGGGAAAGGTTTAACTTCCATCCCATTTTGTACTTGTTCCAATTAATTTTTTGACCCTCTACATTGTGCGTGGTGCTGTGTGTGTAATGTGTGTGTGCTACTGCTTTTTCCTTTTGTTTGATTTCCTTACGTCGTTTTCTCACCTTGGTTAGTCAGTCGTAAAGAATGCTCTTTGTCCACGCTTTTAAGCACAGACTGAATTTCCATCAGGAAAGATGAGAAACTGTGAATAGCGTTTTTTATTTAGAATTACTTTGCACCCTTTTGGAGCCCTTTCCATCACTTAGTCGGTTTTATCCATGCAGTGCATGCACTGACAAACATAGCTTTAACCAATCCTGTTTTTTCTAATCATTGTGAAATTGTACTTATTTTGTCACCATGTCAACTTGTCTTTTGTTGTCCATTTTCAAATGTAATATTGATTTGTCAGTTCATTTATCAATCAGACACTGAGAGGTCAAAGGCATAAGCTGTCTTAGAGATAGTCGGTACATTTCCATAGTTTTCATGTGCAGTAACATCACCCTTTTCCTTGTCTTGTTCCCCTTTTGATGTTCATCTCATTGCAAGCAAAACCTGTCACTTCAGAACTTGTGTTTTGAAGAGATATGTCGCCCCCTTTTGGCCAAAGTCTGTTTTCATCACCACACAACTGTGCAAACTGTGGAGACATGTAATTTGCATTATTTGATAGAGTATTATTTTTTTCTGTCTGCTCTGTATTTTGGCTTTATGCATGTGTGTGTCTTTCTTATGTCACATCTCTCTGCTGCAGCACGGGGAGATCAGAAGAAACAAGGTCTGTCTTGTAACCAGTCATACAGTATACTTTTTGTATTTGTTTTGTGTGTGTGAATGTATATGTGTGTGGTGTGTTTGTGTGCATTTTGAAGTAATATGGACTCTCTGTCTTTTAAACAGCTACCGTTAACAGTCCAGGAGCTTCAGGAGGAGCTGAGGGCTCACAGAGAGATGAACAGTCGTTTGCAGCAACAGCGGCAGCAGGGGAACTCTAGCTCCTACCGTGAACTCCATATTGACCAGGACCACCGAGGGGGGCTCAGTCCTGGTCACAGCCCCAGACAAAGCCCCAGTAACCTCCATAGTCCTGGACCAAAGAACAGTCCCAGAGCCAGCCCGTCCAACACCTATAGTCCGAGGCAACAGGAAGCTGACATCATCATTCACAGCCCTGGGTATGGTTGTAACACTGCAATAACCATGCAGAGAATCAGTCCAGCCAACACCCTTCAGCCTGGGCCAAGGAACAGCCCCAATCAGACTCTCTATAGTCCCAGCCAAGGACCGGTGGCACAACCCAGCTCTAGTTCCCTCCGACCCTGCAGCCCCTGCCAGGTGCCTGGGTGTGACGGCTTCTCCTCGCCCCCTGCTGCGGATCACTCAGAGGAGAATTTCTTCCGGCTGCAGTCGGAGCACGAGCGACAAGCTAAGGAGCTGTTCCTGCTGAGGAAGACCATGGAAGAGATGGAGAAGAGGATCGACTCTCAGAAGCAGACGCTGGGGGCCCGGGACGAGAGCATCCAGAGGCTGCTGGAGATGCTTCAGGGCCAAGGTCAAGGTCAGGGTCAAGGTCAGGGACAGGGACAGGGACAGGGACAGGGACAGGGACAGTGGGGTCGGGGACAGCGGACAGGCATCATAACCATGGCAGCGCAGGAGGCTGAAGCACAGCTGGAGAACATGCATGTGAGAGAGGTGGGTTTTGCTTCCTCATATTTTATTCTTCATAGAATGAAAAGTGGTGAAACATGTACTTCAAAGCATTTTTAACATTGCAGAGGGGTTTTATTTCTTAATATATTTTGATGGTTCACAATTACATGTCTATATTAACAAATCAAAGCAATTATAAGTAGTGCAACGTCAAGGTGACATTTAAAATTGAGTAACAAAACAGATATTATTATTATTATTACTATGATGATTTCTCATAGTATTATTTGAATGCATATACAGTGTTATCTATTCTGTCATATATTTGTTTTAATTTGCATTCTCAGTGATCAGATTGAAAAATCATATATCGGTGTGCGTATGTTTGCGTGCGCATGTGTGTGTGCACCGGTGAGTGTGTTTTCATTATGTCGAGTGTGGGAGCAGAAAGCAGCTCAGCAGGTCTTATCAATGGGCCAGATTAACATACGGACAGCTCTAAGCCTTTGTACAGCCATGCAGTTTTACAATCTGACTCTGTTTCCATGTGAGTGTGTTTGTGTGTCTGTGTGTGTGTGTGTGTGTGTGTGTGTGTGTGAGTGTGTGTGTGAGTGTGTGTGCACATGCTAATACAGCATTTGCTCATTTGCTATTCTGTACACACCATTTGGCATTTAGCATGTATTCAACATTATGAGACATGTAGTGAGCTTGATGTGCAGTAGAATTAAAATATAATTTAATGAGGCAGACATTTTGATTGTAGCTCTTCAAAAAATCTCAATTGAAATTCAAGAAAAACAACTATTTATTGTGTTAATTTAAGAGCTAATTCATTTATTTTCCATTGTTACATTCATACTCTTCAGAAACTCAGTTTTATTGAATGAGAATTTTAAAGTAGCAGTTCTCCAGTCAGCACTGGTGTAGCACAGGTGTGTCTGTATCCTGTGCCAGGAGGGCAAGCAGTAGGCTGCTCTGTGCTCCTCACTCCTGCCTTGTTTATTTTTAACTCCTAAATCTTCTTAGCCTTTAATTTCTCTACCTCTCTGTCGTTGTGTGTGAGTGTGTGTTTTTTTTGCATGTGTTTGTGTGTGTGTGTGTCTGCACTTGCCTCTGCCACTGTTTGTGTCACAATGTTCTTGTTTCTCTGTCTTTGTGTTTGTTTGTCTGCCTCAGTGCGCTATGCCCTGTCAGAATGATTGCGTGTGTGCGTTTGTGTGTCTGTGGGTATGTGACCATGTGTGCACATCTGGGGCCTGTCGGCTTAGTGCTTCAAGCGAGGACACTCCCTCACTGGCCTGCTGGTGGCTGATGGGATATCCACCCATGCCGAGTGTTTGGTCACTGTGGTGATTTTGCCAGAGGGGAGCGTGGGTGTTTCAGCCCATGCTAATGCCGCCGCCGCCGCTGTGCATGCGTGTACATGTGTGTGTGTGTCTGTGTCTGTGTGTATGTAAAGGACCTAACCATGCTGTGTGTGTGAGAGGTGAGTACCTGTTAACACACACGGTGTGCTGTGCTATTTTTAACTGCTTGACAGCTTAACACGTACTGTGTGTGCAGTGGAGGAGGAGGGGGTGACTAGGTGTGAGAGGTGAGAGGGAGAGTGGGAGAGATGGGAGAAGTGAGTGTTTTTCTAAGGTAGAAAAACAGGCTATGTTTGTCTGAATATTAATGTATGATTAATGAGGGAAAACACTCTGACCGCCCTGATTGAAAAGAGGTGATTGTTGTTCTTTTTTTCCCTCGTTCCCTTCTGGCCCCCTCTCCTCTGAGGTTGAGATGGGGTGATGGAGTCTGCGTGTGTGGATATACATATTTGTGTGTGGGTGTGTGATGGAGAGGCACACACAGACTGCAGACATGTCTGCTTGAATACTTTGATGTGTTTGAGCTGAATTGATTACTGCACAAATTGCAGTTAGTGTAGCAGTTCATTTTTTCAGAAGAACCAAATTCAGTGTTTACGTATGTGATGTAGAGCTATTTGAATTGATATTGCTATTTGTTTTGTAATTGTGTGTTTTTATTTGATTATGATCCGTATTCCATAGTTTGCATGGTCCACACAGAAAAAAGTATACATTTTTGGTTTATTTTTATAATACTATAATGTTAATGTAAAGCTAGCCTGATGCTCATTGTATTGAGGGTTAGGAAAACATAATAGTTACTGTGGTCGCCAGGATGAATTAGTTTTAAGAAAGTAACAAAAACATACTTTTCATCTATTTTATCCTCATTTGAAACCTTCAAATTCTGGATATTTAGTACAGTACTATAGTTTATTGAAATGGTGAAGTTGTCTGACAGTTGCAGTTTGACGCTTTCATCAGTTTGTGGCTGGTGTGGGATTTGAGTGTTAAAGGCTGTGCTGAAAACAGATTAACAGAAGGATTTCTATTTAACTGTAAGAGGAAACCTACTTCCTATGGAGGCCTCTTGCCATTGTTTATGTGTCAGAGTGGTAATTTAGCCTTACACTTGCACTTGTCATGGTTAGAGAAGGCAAGCCAGTGATGCTATGTGCAGCCATTGCCTCAATTAGGGGGCACTGCTCTTAGTTTTTTTGATTAGCTCCAAAGGAAACCAGCCCAACTGCCTTTCATTACCGCACCCATTACTCTCTTTTAAATGGCCCAGCTTGTTTAGCTTGAGCTGGGATAATAAATGCCTCCATTTTCAGTTCGCCTCGCCTTTTATTTATTCTTTAAACATGGCTGAGGTTTGACATGGGGGGTTTTCTCAGTGTTCTTTGCTCGTTTGAAGAGAAATTATCACCTTAAATTTGTGTTTATATTATCTTTTCTTATGTTGGTAAGGTTGAGGAGACAGGTGTGAAAATGTATGAACATAATGTCCGTTTGCATGACTCAAATCAGAGTACTGAGTAAAGAGGCCACAGAGAACTGAAATCTCTTTTTTTCTCTCTTTTCCCCTTCCTCTCTCTCTCCGTTGCACCTCTCAGCACTTACAGACCATGGCCAGATGTGGAGTTACTTGAACCAGCTGTCTGTGTTTGTGTGTGTAGGATCTGCTGGGGTGCAGTATGTATGGATATGGTGCTCACTCCATCACTCCTTCACCTGCTGATGTATATTGTCATGAGATGGTGTGTGTGGCGCTGCTCTCTCGCTTGCGTTTCCTTTTTAACTACAGTATGTCAGCTGTCAGACTGTCTTAGCTGCACAGACCTGACATAGAAACAGGCACATAGACACATCCATGTCAACTATTGAGTCAACATCTAGTGAAAAAGATGTTGAAGTTCTTTTCAAACACCCTCTTCTCTGTAATGTATAAACGTCTATAGTGGAAAATGTACATTTTTGCAGTACTAGCAATGACCACAGAGTGGCAGTGTTCTATTAGATTTTAACTACTGTGGTGGTTACATGCACGGACTGAGAGCCTAAGTTATGTGTGATGGTGCACACACACACACACACATGCACACACATGCTGAGAGGCATAAATCTGGGCCTAATCGACTCTCCCCAGCCGCCAGGTCCCTGTAGACCCAATAATAACAGCCGCACCACTGGTCTGTTCCTGCCCAGCCCTGACCTGCTGCCAATGGCGTGCACGCACACACGCGCACGCTCTCACTGTGAGATTTTTTTTTTACTTGGAGAAAGATGGCATATCTACTTTCATACATATCATACTGTGGATTTCATATGGTCCTTAGGGGCTCTGGGCAGTGTTAGGGCCCCTACTGTGTGTGAAGACATCTCACTCAGTATTGGATCTGTGAGACAGCGTATGTAGCATTGCTCTGCTATTAACAACGTAAGGGCAGAGCACTTATAGCTCCCTTGTTTTTCTATAGTATGAGTGGCTTCAGAAGTCTGACTGCTGTTTTTGGCAGGCCCTCTCCGTCTCCCCCCGCAGCCCCTCTCAAACATTGATGAAACTTCAGAAATGTAGCTTTTTAAAACGTTCTAGTGCCAGCATGTTGAGGAGAAGTGGAAGTTCATGTCAGCAAATCCGTCTTTTTTGTAATCTCTCCCCCTTTTAAATTTTTTTCGCCTCACTTTCTCATGCCACCGGCCTGCTAGCTCCAAAATGTTTATGTCATCTTCTCTCCTATTCTTCTCCTTCTGCCCTTCTGCCCTTCTGCACGTGTATGTTCATCTGTCGATCAACATTTCCCCCCTCACAGTTTGTTTCTCTTCAAACTGATCTGCTATCTGTTGTGGTAACGTTGTTTGATCCCCGTTGTTGAGGATTTTTTAGGGCTCTAATCCTGATCGCTACTTTGAGCATCTGCTAATGAAACCCCTCTCAATTAACTTTAGAAGATGGCAAACACACAGTATACTGTATATATAGAGACACACACACACACACATGCACACACAAACACCCACACACATGCACACCAGTACTCCCTCCCCACCACACCCCGGGCACCACATACTCGCCACGCTCTGTTGATCTCCCAGAATGTTTGAGCGGAAAAGTTTATCGGGACAAAATTACTCCCTCAGACCTTCTCCTCACCCTCTCCCTGTTTCTCGGGAAAGCTTTGATTCCCCCTGACTTTCCCTTTGTCTTTTCAAGCTGGTCTCTAAAGCCGCTCCATCGGGCTGATAGGCGGACACATTTTCACATTTGTGGCACGCAAACTTGATTCCTCCTCTGCCTTTTCCTCTCACTGATGGAGAAGGGATGGGAATGTGATTGATGAATGTGTGTGTGCGTGGTGTGTGGGTGTGTGAGTATACGTCTGTGTCAAGAATCTCTGCAAGATCCAGTCTACGCATTGGCGTACATGACACCATTGCCTTCAGGCTAGAATTGAACTTTTTGACCATATCCTTCATTCAGGATGCCGGCACTTATTGCTATAGTGTTACGTTTGATCCTATTCATTCCATATGCTTGGTCCTCTGACACATGTTGAGCAGAGGAGACGGTCTTTGATGACTTGCTCTCTAGCATGACTTAATTCCCCCCATTGAGAGACACAACAGTTTCGGGAACTCTGCTGTAACCGCTGGTTGTAAGGAGCTACTACACAACTTTCTCCAGGGGATGGATAAATGATCAGAGGCAGACAAAAGGACAGACAAGCACACCTACACTCAGAGTGACACATTAATACACATATGGTCAGTAGGAGATTAGGATTGTGGCAGCAGTGGGTTATGCCTGTCTGTGGGAGGAATGCTCTGACAGGGGTAATCCCTCCTTATCCACGGCTGACATAGACAAGAGGATAAGGCTCTTGTTTCCTCGCTTGTAAACTCACTGGGAGCAGTGGGGCAAATGGGAACAGTGGGAAATCATGGCAACCT
Source organism: Trachurus trachurus (assembly GCF_905171665.1). Classification (NCBI taxonomy): domain Eukaryota; kingdom Metazoa; phylum Chordata; class Actinopteri; order Carangiformes; family Carangidae; genus Trachurus; species Trachurus trachurus. The sequence continues at coordinate 21,587,800 of NC_139901.1, read as the reverse complement.
GTTGCCTCTCCCTGTATCCCTGTTCAGGCTTTATGCCTTCTTACCGCCTAAGGAGCTTTCTCAATATGAAAATCCCATCTCCATGTGGTTTCTGTCTGATTTGATGGCTTTTCTCTACCCACTGGACTGTCTGTCATTTTTCCATATTTGGCTTTGATAGTTCAGTTCTTCCTGTAATCCATCTCTGCTTTTGGACCGTGTATCTGTCCTACTGGTGAAAGAGGCAATTTCCCACACTTTTCAATTCCATTTAAACTACCTAAACTAGGTAAACCTAAACCTACAGAAACTAACTTCTGTTCAGAAGTGCTACATAATAACCCATGTACTTTTTATGTATTTTTAGAACATAACCCAATTCATTCAGTGCAACATGACTTCTTGGATTTTGGTCTCATTTGAGGAACATGTTCATAGTCATATCTGTGTACAACTCAATACAACAGCCCTGCAGTGGCTCTTCTGTGAAGGTGAAAGTTGTGGCCTAAAGCATTGACAAACCTCTTTGATACTGAAGGAGCATTGCTTGACACCTCTGACGAGCCCCTGAGCAAGGGCCACTCCCTCATTTTCCACAACTGACTGCGTCTAAACCCCCCATTGGTCCAGTGTAGGAGCCCAGTAGCTAGCAGATCAGACGTTGAATACTGCCATAATTGTAAATGTTTGCCACGTATTTCTCTATGCAGTTGTATTTCTTATGATGTATTATTATATTACAGATCTGTTACTAGCCTAATGGACTCAGATTTGCCCATTAGCCTAAATAGGTGGATGCTTTTGTCTCAGGCAGCATAGTTGTGGGTCAGAGTTACCATTAATTATTGATTGAAGAAGCTTGGCGCATGTGCTGGCAGAAAGTGTTGCTAAGCAAGAGCCTCGGTATGCCAGAGACATCTGTGAGGGAGACAGAGACAACAAGTGAGGGATAAGAAATAGAAAGATTCAGACTGAAAGAGTTATGAGACAGATTCATAAGACCTATAGCGGAGCATCTAATAAACAGAGACGGAAAGACAGATAAAAGAGAAAGCAGGACGAAAAGACACCAGGTGAAGTCCGTAGGACCATCTGAAAGATCATAGGAATTGATTTTTTTCTTGGGTGCAAATCAAGAATTTTTGAGGATGTACAGTTTGGAATAACGGCAATATTGGACAAAAGACAAGAAAAATGTAACAGAAAAGACAGGGAGTGATAGAAACTGCGACAGGTCGGTCCGCTCAGTGCATCTTTTGAAGTGGTTCTGAAGCTCGTGGGTGTTAGAAAGTGCTAAAGATGATGAGCCGCCAGGCTTATTTTTACCGGGTCCCTCCCCAGGAGCTCCATCGTCGCAACCAGCTCCAGGCCGATCCAGCCAAGACCAGGGCTCTGCAGACTGTCATTGATATGAAGGTAGGACTTAACAGGGAGTCTGCAATAAACAAGAGCAGGCAGTGTTTAAGTAATAACGTGTTAAATATGAATGTGTACTGCTGCATATCAGTTCTTAAGTTCATATACTTTTTCTTTACTCTTTCTAACGTCTGACGTGTTTGACAGTTTGTCTCCAAAGAAATTCAAGCTCAGCAGGTGTAAAGTGTGGTTGGTGTCTTTTGATAAAAAATTTAATTCTGATATTGTGATCTTGTTTTTAGCTGTGTCGTTTGCTCCTTCAGCTGCAGTATGTTTTCTGGTTTGGTTTGATCAGCCTCATACCGACAAAATTTTAATTATAGATTAGCGCTGCTGTAATGTGAGCAGTAGCAGAGGATTTGGCTCGGCTGTAAATGCGGACACAAACATTCATGCACAAATAGAAATAGTAAAAGAAACATGAACTTACCGTTGCCTTGTGTCTGTAGGGCGGCCATGCCCAAGTAAAGTCCATTATTGGCCCATGCAGAGTTGAGCACTTATTCAATTTGTTTCAAATGTCACATATGGAAGCTTTCACTCTCATCTCAGCCCTTTGAAGTCGTTAGAGCTGTGAAAAATGCAGTTGACTCCACATATGTCTGCATACACACACTCACACACACACACGTATAGTGTTCATCCAACTAACGCTTGCTCAGAAAGCGGCTCCTTTACAGCAAAACCACAGTTATTTTTCACACATACTTTGTGATTTGTCTGCCTGTTAACAAACTGCACATGTGCACGCCAGGGATGCCCACGGTGCTGTAAATGCATGGGAGAGGCCAAATTAAATATTAAAGCTGCAAGAAGCATTATGCGGGCCCGGGGCCACTTGATGCAACCAACATGCAACCAACATGTAATGTGTTCCCCAAGTGTAAACCAGACCATGCAAAATGTCAGGTAGACCGGACAATGTATACTATTGTACTACTCCCTGTTTCATTGCGAAACATTGTAATTTAGTCAGGCTGTTGGATGGCAATATGACAATAACCAAATATTGAATATTGCGGCAACTCTATTGGCAATTAAGACGACGTGCATTGGAGTTACGAGTTTCATTTTCATGGTGAATCATCAAAATTCACTGGTGAATGTGGGAATTTGCACAACTTTTTGAGCATGTGTAGATAATTTATCTTAGAGAAAAAGAAAGAGCTGGAATTGTATTAGTCGGTACCCATGCTCTAATGACAGAAAAGGCATAACAAACATTCCCAAAGGGAATATAAAGGGATAAGTGTGTGTGAAAGAGATGGAGTAACTTCGTTTGGCGATGTCAAGATATTTCCTGGAATCAGTAGTTTTTCAAATGCTTTATGTGGTGTTGAATTTATGGAATACTAATGCAGCAGTGCGGATTCTGCGTGTTCCTGGTCCTGTCACAGTTTTGTCCCACTGTCTGTGTTGTCTGTGCTGTTGCTGCTTCTGAATGGTGTGTATTTCCCCTTTTGTAATTACAGAACACCAACCCCCCTTTCTGTTTTGATCCTGACGTTATCTGGCAGGTACAGTAATGAGTACTCACCTCTCACGTCCTCTGTCAACTCAGCATGGACTACAGATATACAGTGTTTGTCTTTCCCTCTCTCCCCATTATAAATTCTTTGGTTGGGATCCAGCACCATCAAGTACAGTAGCTTATGTTTCAGTGGTTTTGAGGTGCAGCTTTTATTACACATATTCCTATTGTACTGAATGTTGTTTTTGATTTTATCCTTTTTATTTTTGTTGGGTTTGCTTTGTTTCTCTTCCTCTGGGTGTTTTCTCTCTCTGTACCCTGCAGCAAAGACAGATAATAATCACCTAAAGGCAGGGCATGACTTATGATACAACCTGCAGCAATGAACAATGACTGAATAGCACAGTCTATGTGCGTATGTGCATATATTTTTGTGGGTGCCTGAATGCCCTTTTGAAAGTCAGTCTAGGTTCATGCATACCCTTTTTGCGTGTCATATGTAAAGTTACTCCTTCCTGTTTGCTTGGTGTGTGTTTGTGTGTTTAGGATGGTAAATTCAGCACCATGTGCTAGGCAGGGCTGATGTCAGAGGATGTAATAGAGGTCAGATGCTTACATGTTGCCTGTGGTTTGTGCTGATGGCATCATACAGTCTGTTTCCATTTATTCAATTACCTTTCTCTTCTCTTCCAAGGTTTAGCATTTAACGTATGTCTGAATCCATGCAGTTAAACAACCTCAGGACCTGTCCATGACAGACTCTTCCATTCCCTCATAGATACTTTTTAGGAAAACATCTTGGCTGCACACTACAGCTCGGCCTGGATATTTCCCCTCTTTTTTCCAGACATACCAAGCAGACATAGGGCTATATATTAATAGGTTATAATCCAGATACAGGATGCTAATCGTTTTTAGCTCTGTATCCTGGGCATGTATTTTTAGTAACTTTTTTTTAAATAATAAAAAATGCCATATACTTTTGTGAACCAGGCATACATTGTATATAGTTATTATTTCCTGACTGTGAGTTAGTTTTGATTCAACTCATACAGTAAATCAGTCAGTCATAATTATAAAGCCTCCTTAAAGTCTGTCTCAACAAATTTATAGACAATTCTTACAGTAAGCAAAGAAAAAAATCAGCCAAATAAAAATATTTTGATAGATAAAGGTAAAGGTAGATCAGTGCTTAGAGTGACTGTTCACTATTTAACAATTACGTGGAACATATTCATGGCCAGAACTTTCTTGACTCTTTGTCTGCCTACTGTTGCTGGTGCAGGACACCAAAATCTCTTCCCTGGAGAGGAACATCAGAGACTTAGAGGATGAGGTCCAGATGTTAAAGACCAGCGGCCTGCTGCACCCTGACGACAGGCAGGATGAGCTCAAGCAGGTGGAAGTCTACAAGAGCCATTCTAAATTCATGAAGACTAAGGTAGAAAACGTCTCTGCACGTCACCCGAGACAGCTCCTCACTGCATGGCCTGGGTGATGCATGTTTGCCTCATGACATCAATAACAACTGCGTGAGAACCTGTTGCCTGCATGTTGCATGTCTCTATTGCACGCTCATGGAGAAGCAAGCATAAGTGTGGAGAAGACCCTATCGGTTTACAACGCACCGTGTCTGTTTACTGTCCTACCATCAGCTGGTGGAGGGACCTTTAGAAAGGCCTGACTAAGATTTCACTAACCAGACTGGATACTGTTTTATTCATTGCGACACACCGGTGTGCCGACACACTCACAAATATGAGCTCATTAACATAATGCAACGGCATGTCATGTCATCAACAACGTTTTCCGAGGACCAGAATCTTTCTAAACAAACAACAACAACAAGGAGGCAGTTCACTGAGGAGTGATGTTTATCAAAACACTCATCAGTAATGCAATATTAAAACAGGACCAAAAGCCTGGAAATATTCACAACAAAATAATTGAATAGCTAATCACACTGGTTGGACATATAAGTGCTCTTTTTTTTTTGCCAATATCTACCTTTGCCTCTTTGCACCTCCTCAAGATTTTTTTTTTTTTTATAATAGTGTCATCTGGATTGATAAAGCAAACATTCAACTCTAAAATTATACAGGATTTTATCCATTTGAAATAGCAAAGAATAAATTAATTTCTTAATACTTTCCTCCTCACATTTTCTATATTCATTAATATTCTGTGGGCTGGATGTGGCCCATGGGCGTCCACTTGAAGTTCATTGTCCAGGAATCATGTTAAAAAATGTAGTTTAAGGTTTCACAGAGTTTGTAACTGTGTGTGCATGACAACTGAAGTCCACCATTAGCTCTCTGTGTGAAACTGTTTTTCTTTTTCTTTTCATTAATGGTGCTCTTTGTAGATCCCAGTTGTCATTGCATCAGGGAAGTTCCTGATGCAATCATAAAAGAGATGTTTTTTATGAATGGGGCCCTGACAGGTGAATGTGAGCTTACAACTACAGAGGAAAGAGCTCTCTCCTCACCCGCACCGAGGCTGGATGATATACATCACAGTGATGGCCTTGGCTCGCTCTCCCATTTCTCATCTTACTGTGTACAGTCACACAGAAACACAGAGCCACGCACACAGATATGCACAGGCACACAGATTAATTCTATATCCTTGAAGTGTTTAGGGTCCTGGTCTGTCAGCAGTGGCCGTGACTGGTGTTGAGGTGAGACTGTGATAAGAGAGAAACCAGAGAGGACAGGGATGCTGTCTTCTCTGGTTTCCTCCCTGGGCTTTGATCTCCTCTAACACTATAAAGTGACTTGTGAGAGCAAGGAAATTTGTTCAAGTATGATAAGTGAGCATCAGAGCAGGTGTTTATATTTATCCAGATAATAATTTCTTGCAGAACTCCACCAGATATAAAACTCAGAGGCTTCAGCTGCGTGGTTGAGGAGTGCAGATTTGACTTGGCTGAGCACACAGCTAGATGGAAAACTGCAAAGTTTTCCCAGCTGGCTGTGTGTCGTAGTTCGCAGCTCGTTGTCTTCTTGTCTTTGTGTCTCTCTAGGAGCAGGCCTTGTCACCATGTGTGTCTTCCATCAGACCAGCCCCCACCTTCCTCCTCCCCACACAGCAGCCTTGGATCACAGAACAAGCAGAAGTACCCCTCTCATTAGTCTCATCATTTCTTTCATTTTGCTTGATTTAAAAAAATATTCTCCTTATTTTCTCTATAAATCACTATTTTTGGTCCACTTTTTCCAACTTCCTCTGGCTGACTTACTACCATCTCACTGCATGGTCTCACCTCTCCAATCATGTCCTTCTTGGACATCATCTCCCATTCTGTCCTCCTCTCTCCTATTACTTCCTCTGCTCCCTGCTCTGTTTGGATCTTTTCTCTGTCTTTGAGCGCGGGTTGATTGGCCAAGCTCAGCTCCAGTCAGAATTCCCCTCTTATGAGGTGAACCCTGCTCACACACAATTAGACAAATCTCTCTTTGAATCAGCTTTTTTGCATTGTTGGCACCGGTAGACAGATGCCAATCTTCTGCACATAGTTAGTCTCAGCACAGAAATCTCCCTCTGTTAGTGAATTTTGATTTCCTTTGTGTTTCTGTTCTGTCCTGTTCTGTACGACCCTCCTTTAAAACAAACTGTAATCTGTCAGCTATTTGAGTGTTGTAATATTGCTTCCCATAACTTTGCTTGTGTTTTTCACCCTTTGGCTGTTTGACTTGGTGTGTCCATTGGGCAGACAGTAGGCCTGGGACTCCCCTGAGTGAGCACTGATAATGTAGGGCTGGGCAAATAATTCAGAGTGGTAATTCATAGTCTCTCCAAATAAACATATCATGACACAATTGGCATGTTTAGATATCATAGTTTACCATTTCTTGTCTAAATTAATTACAAAAGATTCAGTTTTCCCCACAAAAATTTGTAAGAAGAATAAAAGATACTTATCAGCATATTATTTTTGCCCATTCCTATATTGAATAGCATGTTTAGGACTGTTGCTGTATTAAAAGGAATGCATGCTTTGACAACACTTGTGTTTTGAATGTTCTCTTTACAGAGAACAAAGTGTGCAGGAAAGTCAGATTCAATAAAATACAACAGCAACACACACAAGTGGTGTATTTTTTGCAATGTGTATGTGGTTTCCATGTGTGTCTGTTTTGCCTGAGAGAAAAGTCATACTTTTTCCTCAGTTTTCGAAGGTTTTTGTTATCTTTAAGTGTATCAGTTGACTTAATGACGACTTAAAGGTTTTCATAACAAACCTGTGTGTATATGATTGCCAGATAGAGCAGCTGAAGCAGGAGCTGAACAGGAAGGAGACAGAGATGCAGGCCCTGCAGACCAAACTGGAAACACTGACCAATCAGAACTCAGACTGCAAGCAACACATCGAGGTGCTAAAAGAATCGCTCAGCGCTAAGGAGCAACGTGCCAGTACACTGCAGACAGAGGTCAGTACACACACACACACACACACACACACACACACACACACACACACACACACACACACACACACACACACACACACACACACACACACACACACACACACACACACACTTGCACATACAAACTCTCCAGATATGCAAACACACACAAATACACCCACACAGATGCAAACACTGTGATGCACGAAGCTCCTCCAGCTTCCTGAAAATCACGTGCAAAGATACACACAGCCTTAGATGGTTGAGGCTGCCTGAAAGTGAAGATGTCTTCAGATTGGTACAATAATAACAGTATTGGGAGCTATAATATGTTATGGCTGTTTTTGTTGTGTCAGCTGTTAGATCAATGATGGCAAGTTTACAGTAATGTTGATCAATGTGCACTGCCCCTGGAATAATAGCTGTTCTGACCATTGCATGCACATACATGCCTGAAATGACAAGAGGTACACACATGCAAGGACCTCCACTGAAATGCACCTGTTGAAAGAGGGCAAGTGCACAAAATCCTATCTTTTTTTCTGCTGTGGTTTCTTTCTCTTTCCGTGGCTTTAAAGGACGCTAAGGTGGGTGGAAAAAATATCTATGCGTGTGGCGGCTTTAGTCCACCAATGGGCTCGGCTTGTATGTGTGGGCGGGTCAGTCAGTTAGAGGGCTGGAGAAAGCTGGCAGCTTTTCCCTCTTCATCTTTGAAGTTTTTTTTACTGTATGACTCTAATGATTTTATCACTGCTGTTAGGAATGGAGGCAGGTTGTATGCTAGGAGTTGGAGGTGTGTATGTGTGTGGGGTGGGGTGGGGGAGCGGAGATCATTTAGCATTTTTCTCCATCACTCTCTAGACTTGGAACTGATACTTTAGATCTCTTTGTGTTCGGCAGTTGAGAGCAGCCTGCTAACTATGTCCACTCATCATTACAGGAAGCAATTTGGGCCAAAATTAGGCCTAATTGTCCATACATGTGCAAGGAATTTTGGCCCTCGCAGTTAGCTGAATACATCATACTTAGAGGAATTGGTTTTCAGTGGGTGGTTTTTTTTTTATGTGTGTGCATGTTTTGGTTTGTGTGTCCAACTAGAATGAAGTAAAGAAATGTATGTGTGTGTGTGTCCTTTTACCATAGGTGCAATCTTGTGTGCAAGATCAAGAGATATGACACTCACAATCATTTTATGATTTTCTCTCAAGTTAACCTTATCATGTACCCATTGCAATCCAACACAAGAGAGAGATGAAGAGAGATTTGTTTTTTGAAGCATGTGATTCGCCTCCACATTCTCCTCCTCCTCCTCCATCTTTGTTCACACTTTTACCAAGTTATGCTGAGTGCATAAGACTGGTATCAGGGAGAATTTGCTGACATTTGTTCGTCAGTTGTAATGCACTGTAACATAGATGGCTAAAGTCTGCTTATACAGTATTACAGCCAATATCAGTTTTAACTATTAGTGGAAAATTGTACATTGATGCAGCATGGTGTGTTGTCATGTGTGTGGATGCACAGCAGGTTCAGAAAGAGGTTACCTACCCGAAAGCATATGAGATGTTTAAATATGCCGAAGCTCTCTTTAAAGAGCAGCTGACAGAAGCCCTGATGCACAACACAGCAGAGAGCAATAAGAGTGACTTCAGTCTCCCCAAGTGTCCACCCTCACTGTCTGCCAAAATGCTGGTTCAGGATCGTTTGACCTGCTAGCTTAATGTTAGCTTAGTGAGGCTTCACAGGATGATTTAGAGCCTACACACTTGTTCATGCACACAACTGAAATCAACACGATCGCCTCGACAGGGTAGATTATACTGTAAGTCATCGATACACCGCTTTCTGTATAAACTGTCCAAGAGAGGACTTCAGTTTAGATTCCGATAGTTACATTTAAAGCAGTTTATGTTTTACACAGATTAATATTATACCATTAAAATATATTGTTCTTGTTGGGGAACATTGTCGCTGTTAAATGATTTTCAGTAAATGTCTCTACCACAGCTGAAATGAGCACAATGCCAGATGGTGTCTGTGTGTGTGTGTGTCTGTTTAATATGTGTGCGTGTGTGTTTATAGCAATGCTCCTGACTCTGGTCTCTGTAGCCTGTTTTCCTGTCACTTCTCATACATTAGGTCACTGCAGTCCTGGTCACCTAAGACACACACAAATATATACACAAAAACACATACACTGTCACGGCTGATTACTCAACTCTCATCCCTGATCTGGAGTAGTTTTTTCCTGCAATTGAAGTGGCATTTCCCCCCACTTGGGAAAGGCTAAGGTTTCCTGGACTAAGTGGGCAAACCAGAGGATGGGTAAAGATACTGTGTATGCTTGAGGCCAGCCATGCTTCTGCATTCCTCTGCTGTCTGTCAGTCATTTGGTTAGAGAGGACAGTGATTCTCTCAGGAGCTCCCTTCTCACCTCATTCCTTCCATCCAGTCATTATTACTTCATCCCCCCTCAGCATTTTGTTTCAGCTTTCCCACATCCCATTTAAAATTCCCGTTGGTCCATCGTACTCCTCTCCATATACATGCATGTGTGTATGTGTGTGTGCGAGTGCCAGGTGGGTCTCATCATGAATGACAGTGATTGGTACAGTAGTCCACTCCCCCAGAGACAGACTGGTGTCTCCCAGACCTGAAGAGCAGCTTCATCTCACAGACACTTGTCTCTAAAAGCAATTCACATCGGGATGGGACTGAGAGGGGACTGGCTGCTGAACAGAGCAGGCACTGTGAGCGAGGGAATGAGAAAATGGAAGTGTATTTATTTGTCAGTCAAAGTTAAGGACAGCTACTAAATGGGTGTGATTGAATCTGTCTCCAGGTAACTGGAAAATGTGGAAAATAATGAGTGTGTGCGTGCGTGCGTGTGTGTATGAGCATTGTTTGTCGGCGGGCCAGGTCAGTGGAAACTTAACCCTTTAATACAGTAGGTGTATGTGTCTTTCCTGTCCTGATCAGGACAATATGGGGCTGTAACTATACTCCAGCAGATCAGGTAACCTATCAGAGACCTTCCTGCATATTTAACCAGCCTGGAACAAAGGGACAGGCCACAACCCCAGTGGAAAAGGGGCTTACAGGTGCTTTGACTGTCTTTAGTTTTCTTTGAGCACATATTTTTGACTATGAGCCTTCGACTAAAGATGCCAAATTGGATTACGGGCCAATTTATTAGATTTAATAGCAGTGCCTAGATTTTACTGGGGGAAAAACACAACATGTTGTGGACTGAGAGCACAAAGTATTATGTAACCATGACAATATGAATCAAATTGAGTAAAAATTAAATGTGAGCAACCCACAGATTTAACAGAAAAAGAAAACCTAACTTAACTGCAGACGATATTGATAGTAACATTAAGTTTGTGTAAAAATATGCGTAGGAAAATGGGGATGTAGCCCATATACACCAGAGGTATGCCGTGCACTATTAACCCTGGTAAGTTCACCTCACTAATTTGTGTAAAACTATGTTACAGAACTCCAGTAATTTATAAGTAATATGATGAGTAATGGAGTAACATATTTATCTGACTTAAACTGATATCTAAACGCAAATACTTTAAAAGGCAATTTATCATGGGTTTTGATGTTAATTCCTTCATAGAATAAGAAACTACCACATTTGTATAACTTGGCTCAACCCGAGACAACTTATCCCCTACTGAGGACAAGGTTGCTTTAATGTGATACAGTCCAAAGACAATAACAGTGAAGAGAACATGGAAGATTTCTTTATCATGAGAAAAAACTGAGTGAACCAGCTAATTAGCTGCAATACAGAGCTACAGTGGTGATAGAGAGGTGTTGTCCAGGGTAGAAACTCCAGGATAGAAACAGCAATCCAACAATAAAACTACTAATATTCATTAAGCAATGCTTAATACTTAATTTTGATTAAGCAGAAACAGTCTATAAATTAAACAGGTTATTCTGACTGAGTTTTGTGCATTCACTTTCCTGCAGCCTCCTTTTCAGCTGCATCATAAAGTGTCTGGAGATTATCTCTCCAGACACAGTTCATGTCAGTGGTTTAACCCATTCTGCATGGCCAAAATGTCGTTAATATTACTATTTATATGTTCTTTATTGGCATAAAAAGGGGAATATATGGCCTGCAGTACTACCTTTTATGTGGAAAATATCTCGGAGCCATAGCCACAAGTCTGAACCAATTCTATGTCAACAGCTTTGAATAATTTCTTTGCGTTTTTTGTGTGACCTTCCATTACTATCTCTGCTGTCTTGTTTAGTCTCTTACTTTCACTCCTGGAGTGTTACATAACCTGAGTTTTTGGATGCAGAAAATCAAATCATGTTGTATTTAATGTCTTTGTCAGCAATTACTTGTGGTTTTCATTTTTGTGATGGTCAATAAGCTTTGATTTACATATCCAGAATTGGAGCCGCACATTGTGCAGGTGGCCACTTACAGACGCAGGGGAACTCCAGGCCTGAAGTAGACTCAAGGTGCTTAAGTCAAAGTCTGAATCAGCCAGGCACATAAATAACACGGCCATATAATTTGATATTTTGTTCCAGCAGAATGCCAGCAGAAGTGTTAGAAGCAGCACGCCTTTAATGCGCATTTTGTGATGTGGCAACAAGTCTGTATTTGCAGAGAACACAGTCTGTAGTATTTCAATTTAGGTTTCTCAGATGTGACCTCAAATATCTTGTGTTCTCTTTCATCACTGGCGTTCACGGGGTGTCTGCCAGCAGACCTCCACTGAGTTTTGATTCTGAGGTTGAGGTGTAATGACTCGAAGAAGATATAAATGATTCAAAAATGACTTGCTAACATCAACTGTGGCGACGGTGATGAATATGGAAAACAAGAGGAAAATAAAAAAAAGAATCTGGAGTGGGAGAGGGAAAGACTCAGGGAGAGATGGAGCAATAGGAGGAAGTGGGAAGTGAGAGAATAGAGTTTCTTGATGGATGTAAAATGCTGTGGGCTTTTGTCAGTGAGCGATGCGGTGGTACGGTGTGCTACGGTCTCTGCTGGACTATTATTGTTGATCTTTCCTTGTTCTCTTCGCTGATTGATGGTTCACATAGGTAGTGAGGCGGAGAAAAGATGTGGTCTCAACGTGGTTACACTCCACCCTGGATTCTCCCCCTGCTGTGTTCTCTCTCTCAGTCTTTTTCTGCCTCATTCCATTTAGCTATTTTCTCTTTTTTATACAATCAGCCTCCATCCACCCTCTCTCCCACATTTTGTCGCCTACTGCTCTTTTTAATGTCCATTCTCCTCCCACATCGGTTGTTACAACTACAATAGAGGGCGAATAACAGATTAAAGGGAGGTGAGAACTTGATGAACTCTCCGAAGGGGACAGTGAGGTTGTTGGCTTTTAAGTGAATTGGAAACAGTTCTTGTTTTAGGCTGACCACTAATTGTCAACTTCGCATTTCAAACCCTGGACCTGTTGTGATGAGTCTCAACCACCACAGACCAGTTTTAATATGACCTCATCTGAACTTGACTGACCATGGTCACTATTCTCAGACCCAACAGCATGCTCATGGGTTCCTGGGGTGGTGCGGTTTGGGATGCAGTGTGAGTAGCAAAGCGTCGGGGCCCCCCAGAACAAATACGGGACGGTCCAAAATAAAGCCCCCGCGAGTTCTTCAGAGGCCATGTGGAAAAGTCATAAAGTGGAGTTATAGGGGTCAATAGGGGGATGAGATATTTAATGGTTTACACAGGGAACGAGGTAAATATGTGCACGACTGAAGGAGCCGACAAACAAGTGTTGCACGGGAAAGGTGCTTACGCCTTTGGACATGAAAACACACATTAATGTTGTCGTGCAAACACACACTCCCCATTATGCAGTGCAGCTGATGCGTTAAGTTGGAGGACATCTAAGGCAAATGACATTTGTGCGATGATTCATTCCACATGAAGGTCTTGGGAATTGTGTGTGTCCTTCCTTACATTTTCTCATGTTTTCTATTTTTGTACTTTTTGAAACTAAACAAAAACACACATAAAGACAGTACTGAGGGTTTGGCTGAGTCTGCTGTCAGTCAGCAGCTGGTTAACCAGAAGGCAGCGAGGTGCTGATAGAAACAGCCAGAGACAATATGCTGCTTTGTTTTTATTCTGACCTCCTCTTCTTCAGGGTCACTCTGCTTTATTCAGACCACTTAACCTCTAATTTCATACACATACAGACACATGCACAGGCAGACATGAGAAGATACACTGAACAAACAGGCAGCGCCACAAGAAAACAGTCACTCCCACACTCCCACAAATATAAAAGTTTGAGCATTGTCAAGAGAAAGTTTCTAATTAGACTGATGGAACCCAAGAAAAGCACCCTCTCCTCTCCTCTCCTCTCCTCTCCTCTCCTCTCCTCAGAGTGTTTTACACATACTAGCAGACTAACAGACCAATCAAATGAAGAGGTGGTTTCACTCATTGATCAAGCATAAATTAAGAAGATTTCTAGTTCTCCACATGTTTGCCAGAGTGACTGTTCGGTGCGATTTGACAGGAAATGGATTCCCTGGAAACAGGATGTAGCAACTGGCATGTGGTGCTGGAAATGATCAGGAAAAATAATCAAAGAAGGAGAAGTGTTTATGAGGTGGAACGCCTGCAGCGCCTCTTCCTTTAAATGTGTGTTGTGAATGTGGGTGTTTGTGTGTATGTGTGTGTGTGTGTGTGTGTGTGTGTGTGTGTGTGTGTGTGTGTGTGTGTGTGTGTGTGTGTGTGTGTGTGTGTGTGTGTGTGTGTGTGTGTCTCTCTCTCTCTGCTGGAGAATGTAATGATGATGGATGGAGGCAAAGAAAGGGATTGAGGCAGCTGTGTGCGGTGAGGGTGAGTGTGATAGAACTCAGGGTGAGTCCCCTCCATTTTCTGTGTCAAAGATTCATCCACTGCTGTGACACCGAAATCATGTAGTAATGGACTTTTATGCTTTGGCAGAAAACATTCATTCATTCTGTTCACAAAGATCCTTTTGTCAGTGAATCCTGGGAGTTCTCTGTCTGTATGTGTCCTTGTCTTTTTTTCACATCTGTGCTTCCCCATGTTGTCTCTGTAGCCTGTGGGCAGACAGCTGTGTTGCCATGGTTTTATCAACAGATGTTGCGGTACACAATGAGACTGTGCCCCACTCCTCCACCCTGCAGCCCCTGCTGTGAGGCAGTTTACATCCGCTTATTATCCCAAGCTGGCCCTGAGGTGATCTGTCTATTATACCATTCGTGATCAGAGCTCTGACTGTTGCCTTATCCCTGGCTTTGATGACACACCTCAAATGACACCCAGCCTAAACCCCCAGAACAGAATACGTCCCTCATTTCCGCTCAGATCATCCCCAGTGTCGTCATGTCTGGCGTGGCCCGCTCAGGTGGAGAGGAAATCTTCTGTTTGCGTGCATGTGCTTGTTAGTACAGTATGAATGTATGTGTGTGTGTGCGTGTGTGTGTGAGATCAGAGAGAATCCAGAAACAGTGCAGGGTCTTGTTGAAGCCCTTGTTCACAGTTCCTCTGTGAAGGGATTCATTCGCATTTGACACTGCAGCTTCCACCTGCACCTGTATGCATGAATGGCCTCATGCGAAAAATATTGGTCTTAAGGTTTTCTAACCTCACAACCTTCAACAGTGACCTCCTGAAATCTACACAAAGTTTCTATTGCCTCATCAGGAAACTATGGATCATTTAACACCACTGCTTCTCACATCTGTATACTGTAAGTTAAAGAGACCCACAGTCAGGTTCTCCTACACCATCTGTGAGGCCATACAGTATATATACTGTACGGGTTGCCTTTTATGAAGCTGGACAGGCCATTTAAAAAAAAAATTCACCTTTCACCAATCTTTAATAATGCAAACATTAGTCTGAGTGGAAGCAAAACCAATACCAATTGGCAGTTTGAACCCAGGAGTCCACATTCATTCCCTTCCTTCTTCATCATTTGAGAGAGCGTGCTGGTTTCTCTTTGATGCGTACATTTCACCCAAAAGAGATATTTGACTGATTATAGCTGGTATGGGAGACTCTCTGGTGGTCTCACATCATCTTGAAATGAAATAGCCTTCCTTCTTGCAGTGATACAATCCAGACTTGGCCACATTAATGGCTAGACAAACATGAATTAGTTGAATATTATGTCATAAATTTAGATGATTAATTTCACAGTACAGGCCTTTAAATAAATTAAGTCTAACGACAGCCCTTTGCTGTATTTACACTGGCTGGTTGGATGTCATACAGCTCGAGAAGTGAATGGCTCACACAGCTGTGTGTAGTGCACCACAGCAGCCCGAACCTATCCCAGTTCAGACGCCAGATACACTCCAGTCGACTCACTCTTGGGATTTAAAAACTTTTATGGTGGTGCTGTCAGCTGAAGTGACATACAAACGTCTTTTTTAAACACCAGCACAAAATATGAGTACAGCTCGTGTGTGTGTGTGTGTGTGTGCTTTAGGGAGGATAGGGAGGATTTGAGATCATATTAGGAATGTTTTCTTGATCAACCTACAACTCTACTTGCAATATTGGACTCCCAGGTGGGTGAGTGAGAGTGCAACTGTTAGTATGCAAGTGTTGGTGCGTCCCCAGGCCTTTGCTGTGGTCTCTGCATCAGCTCTGGTTCTGCCGTTTTGACTCTGCGGTCTCCTCATATAATCTATGTGTTGTTTATTGCGGACCCAAGCTGACGCTGGGACTGATACCTTTGCAGATTCGCCTGCCAGAAAAACTTTTATGATGAAATGTGAGGCAGGAAAAAGGGAGGTGAGGACAAACAGAGAAGCTGTTTTCTTTAAGCCTCTGTTTTACTTTTCTAACCAGTGTCCAGAATCCACATTTGGCTGTCATTGCAAGCATGAGAGAGGAAGTCAGGGAGAATGAGTGTGAGAATGAGGGAGTTTGTACATTTGTGTGCATGCTTGCATGTTTAATTGCAGGGTACAGTACATGCATTTGCAAAAAACAGTTTAACAAATACATACATATGTGCATGCACACTGTAGAGTGGTTTTTAGTTTGTGACTTTCTTTGTTTAACTAAATACCACATGTTGCCACGAATTAATAGTTTTGTAACCACAGAATCTTGAAAACATATCAAGGTCATTTTTTTAAATGATATGGTGCTGAGTGAGGAGCTGGAAAGCTTAAGTGAGGTTATGGGGGAAGATAGGGTGATAGAGATGTGTTTTTAATTCATCTATTCGGAGGAACGCCTCATTGCAATTGCCAAAGACCTTTTTTAGACTTTAAATGGGGCAAAACTGGGCTGCAGCCGCCCATCCACTTCTCTCTCCCACCCTTATCTTCCTGCCTCTCTCTCTCTCTCTCTCTCTTTCTGTCTCTCTCTCCCTCTCTCTCTCATGTTCATGACAAAGCTGTGATTACAAAACAGAATGTAGTCCCTAGTGTCCAACTGTGGGTGTAGAACGAGTACCGGGTTGTCCTGGAGACGGTACGATTTCTACTTTGAATGTTATCTCTCGTATGGAAATACAAATCCTCACAGAAATGCACAAACCTACAACAACGTCATTGCTGGGAAATGTGGGCCTGTCCCAAAGACAACCTGGCTTGAGTACGTGAGGGATTTCTCACACGGACACATCACTTTGTCTCGCCACAGGACTCGCGCCTTTTAACAGCAGCAGGAAAACTCCTGGAGGGTTGGAGCATGGCTGGAGGGATGGAGCTGTTGAAAGAGAGGTAGAGAGAGGTTGTTGTTAGAAGATGACATTTAGAAGAAGGGAAAGAGGATGAAAAGGAAAATTGGAGAGGAAATTGAAGGAGAAGAGAGAGGTTAATCACCGTGACTTGTTAGCTGTCTATCATCTCGGTGTGTTTGCCAGCTGATACAGTATTCCCTGTAACGGACCTGATGATGGAGACGTAGCTTTAGCCAGTGGAGGAGCAGCACGCCAGGGGTGTTAATATGCTCCGGCCAAATGATCTGTTAAGAATTCCCATCATCCCCATCCACCGTCTTTCCCTCTTTCATTTATCTCTCCTCGAGCTTTCACCCTTTCTCCTCTCCATCCTTTCATCCCTCACTCCTCATCTATCCTCCTCTCTCCTTGTTTTTTGTGCGCTGCGTCTGGCAGCAATGAGTGCTTTAAGAGGGTATTAGCGGGGCGTCTGTACTGTAATATCACAGCTTAGCGGGCCAGTGCAGGTGAGACAGCAGGGATTTCCTGTTAGGCCTCTCTGCTACATTCTTGCTAAATTGCTCCTTGCCAGGTGGGGTTATAGGCGGGAGGGGGAGAGGAGGGGTCCCTCTTCCTCTGTCTCATACACACAGTGACAAACACACATGCACACACACAGTCCAGTGGCAGCACATGGGCATCGGCGCAGGATAATGTGCGGGTAGTACCAATGTACTGTACAAAGGATTAGCGGTGTCACTAGTGTGCGCTTGTGTGTGTTCCAGTCGGTGTGGAGCGGTGGAGGACAGAGCAGGGCTCAGTATTAAACTCTGGTTGTCTGCCAGAGAAGCAATATGAGATAAATACTTCACCATCTTACACCTGGGGGTCCTGGACTGCTTTTAATGCTGCTACTTGAGAGGAGGCCTGTGCGTTTCTGAAGGCCTGCATGGTGCACTCTCATTTTACATACACACACACACGCAAGCAGGTAGGCACTAAGTGTGGTCCACCGCAGCTGTTTTCTAGTAATTAGTGCTACATACTTTTTTCCATTATTTGTTTTTGCTCCTCAGTTACTGAAACAGAAATTCAGCAGCGTAAACATGCTCTGTGCCCCACATGTAATCCTGCTATCAATTAATTAATAAAAAGTATTCCATGAATAGATTTTCTGCATTTGTGGAATTTGTTTTCATATTAACAGATTAAACTTTCACGCCCAGATTGTAATTCTGTCCATGTAAATAATAATAAGACAATGCCACCTCCATACACACTAAGCAAGAAAGAGTGAGAGAAGTCATCCTTAACTTCTACACTGAAATAACTAAGCTGATCCAAACAGAATGTAAATAACTGCAGAATTAGGTGAAATTGCTCTAAAAAGAGCTGAGAGTTTTGGGTGCTGGGGTTAGAACTAGTTAGCCTGACTCTCGCCAGACCCTTGTAGTTCCGCAAAGCTACGCTGAGCTCCACACAAGGGTCTGGGACTGCTCCATAGGCGATTCATTTCAGAAGGCGGGGCCTTGTAAAAAAAATCTTGTATGTGATTGGATAAACCACTTGTCCGTTATCTTGAATGACGTGCTACTTCAGCCACTCACTGCGAGCCGCCATTGTTGTTTGACTCAAACAGTCGCTTCAGCGCTACGTCACACCTCAGAAAGTCCCGCCCGGCGATCCTGATTGGTTCATTATTTTTTGCTCCGGGGAAGAAGTTTGCATTGGCCTCGAGTCCAGACCCTTGTGTGAAGCTGAGCGTAGCGCCTCTGGTGGAGCTTTGCGGAACTACAAGGGTCTGGCGAGAGTCAGGCTAAGAACTAGTGTAAGTGTAAGAAAAAGCAACATAAACTGATACAAACACATAAGGAATGGTGTCACTCATTGCTGTTTTATTGAAGTGAAGTAAAATGACTGTGTACAGTGTACTCTGAGTAGATATGTTACTAACTTTAAAAGGAGGGGTAAACCTGTGGTTATTATCTGGTGATAATAAGTATGTGTGATAAAGCTATTAAAGGGCATCTTTAGGCTGCCAAGTGAATCGGTCTCGGGTGACAACAGCACCAAGAGCAAACAGTTATGTCCAGTCAGGCACTTAATGTGCATACTCACATACTCTCATAATCTCAAACACATACACAGTTGGCACTTTATTAGAAACCTCTTACTAAAACGTATGCAGCTAGCCAGCTAGTCTTGTATTAAATCCTCCCTCATTAAAGTTGTAATGTTCAATTTGTACTAAAATGGTTTTAGACAGTCAATTTAACTGTATAAGGATGTAGTGTGTAGAACTGTTGACCTGTATTACATTATACAGTGGAGTTTGTGTTATTTTGCCTACCATGACATTGATATAAATGGGGGTGGACTAAATAATTGTAACACTTGGACGCCACAGCAGCAGTACTTAGGTAGCAGTAATTTTGTGTTGGAATATCGGTGCAGTACTTATGTACTTAGTTACTTTGTGTCAGTGGCCCGGACTCACACTCTGTCAGTGTTAAGTGCTCTCGCACCGTCCCAAGTGTCCAAGTAACACTTGTTAAAACAACTGTTAACAAGCCCGCCCTTACTGCTTCCCTTTACCTAAGTATGTGTGTGTGTCTCTTGAATTCATATAAAAAACACATGCACATCTTAAAAATTAGGTTCAAATGGGTTCACTCATTGTGCAATGGCAAAAAAGCGCTGGAAATGTAATCAGGTGTTGAAGAGCAACAGAGGAGCACATAGTCTGTTCTTGACAGCCAGCTGAGTGTGTGTACGTATGTCTGTGCGCATACAGTATGTGTGTGTGTATGTGACTGTAGGCGGTGCAGCAGAACACTGATATATGTCCAATAAGAAGTTCTGGAGTGAGCTCAGATATCACTCATCTCTCACTGTGCACAGCCAGATATGGAGGATTTTTAATGTGTGAGTGTGAAGTGTGTGAGCAGTCTGATCTGTGGCAGCGCTGGCCCAATCATACAACACTCTCAATAACAAACGATGGGATGGGCTCCAGGCTCCGTCTCTCTCTCTCTCTCTCTCTCTCTCTCTCTCTCTCTCTCTCTCTCACACACACACACACACACACACACACACACACACACACACACACACACACACACACACACACACACACACACACACACACACACACACATTTTTACGGCATCAGTCCACAGTGGTTCATATTATAGACATTAGGTCAAAGCTGAACTTTTACTACTTCCAAATGTCAACAGTAAATGTGTTGAGCCATGTCAGTTCCAGGACTGAATAATAACATATGGGCCACCTGACTGAGAACGGGGGAAGAAAATGCTGCTTTTTTTTATCTCTTTTGTATATTTCTTTGTATATTTTAAAGTGTTTCTCTTTTTCATGGTCTACTTCCTTCTAAAACATCTAATACAAATTACTTTACTCACATGTGCTTGTATGTCCATCTGCATGTTTAGATGAAACTATGAAAATTGGGCTATTCAGTACATCACCCACTCATGACTCCTATTTCACATTTTCTCATTATGCCACCATGTCTATAAGCTTCATACCACTCCGCATCTGAATACATGCCAGTGTAACTCTCTGTTGACTTCTTATCTGCCCTCTTCTTTTGTTCTATTCTAGGTTGATGCTTTGAGGGTGCGTCTGGAAGAGAAGGAGCAGTTCCTGACCAAGAAGACCAAGCAGCTTCAGGACCTGACAGACGAAAAGAGCACACTAACAGGAGAGATCAGAGACATGAAGGACATGCTGGACGTCAAGGAAAGGAAGGTCAATGTTCTGCAGAAGAAGGTACGTGAACCCAACATCATACAGTTTCTGTGAGTGTTGCAGCCACTACAGCCACGCCTAAAGTACATAGAAAAGAAATTCCTTCTAAGTTGATTTAAAGTTATGGTTGGTAATCATGTTCGGAAACACTTTTTGTTATACTGGGTGAAATGGTCCTTCTATCCTGAGAGTAGTCAATACATTATGTATTCAGAAAAAGGAACGAAAATAATCAGCCCTCTGTGGCAGCTGCAGGACTGACAACACCCTGACCAATCCATGCTTTTCACTCCGAAAAGGAAAAACCAATCAGGTGCCTTCATGTCTAGTTCTGCCTACGCCCAATCAAGCTGCCGTCTCTCTCCCTCTCTCCCTCCTCTCGCGTAGACATAGGTGAAGACTAGAGTCTTTACCCACGTCTGTGGAAAAGCCACACTCCAGTCTGGTGGGTGGCAATGTGGCTCTGGCAATGCGCGTTGGGTGTCTTCACCTATGTCCGTGGAAAGGTGAAGGCGTGGCTTGAGTGAAGTCTGAGGAAAGGGGCTAGGACTTTTGGCTTGTGTATTTTCAAAATGTGGCCTGCTAGAAACGTTTTTCCAGAATCTCCATCCCTACCTTTAATTCCTTTTAAAGGGAAGTGTGACATTGGAAGAATGAATTTGATTGTTTCATTGAGAGGTTAGATCATTCACCAATTCAACATCCTGGAACAGTGCAGTTTCATCCTCACTGCTTTCTCAGACTCACATTTTCAAGATGACAGAAAAAAAAAAACTACAAATAAATGCTATGTTGCTCTGTGTGAGCTTTTATATACAAATATGCATGCAATTAACTAAATATGCAGTTAATGGAATTAATATATATATATATTTTATATATTATTTACCCCAATTAAAAAGTGTAGAGAACTACAAATCTTTCAGGTAGTGTAGTAGTTTCTGTCTGTACTTCCCCTCTCGCTCTCTACATTTTCCAGGCAAAACTATTGTTCAGTGAGAGTGAGAGTTTTCATATTTGATAATTGACAGATGTGTTGACTGTCACCACATCAGGTAACTTTCCCTTTTTAATCATCCATATTGGCAATTAATTATCTCTAGTGGTTGTGGTCACGCGATCATGTCACTGGCAGTGCGGATAAATGGATTACACTGTTTTTTTTAATATGAAATGTGTATGCAGTGCAATCTACTGCTCATAGTATATGTATATGCTCTCTCTCTCTCACACACATACACACACATGCACACACACACAAAGACTGGCATGTCTCAGAGGCCTTAATGACTTTTATAAGGTTAGCTATTTAGACGGGGCCTGTGGCCACCTGTGGTGTACATGTTGGCAATTCCTCTGTAGACCAATTACACACACATAAAGGTCCCCTCTCAACTTCCTTGTTTCCTCTCATGTCCTCAAATTAGATCTCCCTCTCTCTCCTCCCACCCTCCCCCTTGCTGAGTTTAATGAAAAAGGGCTCTAAAGGTCAAATGCAGTGCCATCAATCTGTGTGAGTGCATGTGTGTGTGCGTGAATATGTTCAAATACATTTTTATGTTTATATAACCCCCAGGTGTTTCTGTGTGAGAAGTTAAAAAGATGACCTTTGTGTGCACCCTATACTGTGCCATACTCTCCTTGGTCTAACCTATAGCTTTTTTTATTGAAGGCACTTAATAAGCCTGTTTGTAGCTGATAAATGGAGCTATTCTGCTTGCTGACATCTCATTCACCATGTGAGATCCATCTTTAGAAATAAAATGCTATTACTGTACCTCCTACGGTATTTAGCAGGGTTTGGTTGGCCTGTTGTAGATTACATTACAAAGTTAAAAAGTAATCATTTGTGTAATTTAATTTTTTTTTTTTTTTTTTCAATTTGTGTCCAGTTGAGCGGTGTAACTGTAATCCTCTTGTCATTTGATGAGATTACTTTGGATGATGGGTCTGCTGTTTTGTTTGTGCTGTTGTGGTGTTGTTGTTGTGGTGATGGTTGATTTCCCAGTTTTTGCCTTCATTGCAATTTGTTTGTCTGTGGCTTCGCAGAAGGTTTCCCTCTTCTTCCATTTCCCCTTTTCTCCTCTTTTCCCTCCATGCATTTATGACACATTCTCACTCTTCAATTTTCAAAACCTTCTTGATAGTCATTTCATCACACCAAAATCTATTTATCTTTAAGAGCAAGTGAAACAGCACACCTCAGAAAATGGTCAGCAGTGAAATGAAGCATGTGTTACTGAAACATATGTATGCATTTCTTATTATGACTCTGGTTCGTACATGTGCTAATGTAAAATTGCAGACGTTATATTTGAATGAATAAACAGACAAGTATTTTACAATGTGAACCAGCAGGTGTTTCACTCCATTAGCCACACTGTGTACAGTGACTGAAATCTGATTGGTTTTCCAAGCTTCCTATTTCCCAGCAGTCCCTGGGGGCTATAACTTACAGTGGTGTGTCCTGGGGGAAAGGCAGGAGTGGAGCTAAGAGTCAAAGCTGGTTTCCTCTCTGGGCTTCAGACTCTCTAAGTTATTGCTGGCTTATTGTAAAATACACTGACAAGCTCTGGGTGTGTTTGAAGTCATCACAGGATCATGTACTAAGTTCTCCTGAGACACAAATCTAAATACCAATGATGTATTTTTTGACTAGCAGGTGATGGCTTGTTCTTCAGCCTGATCCTACATCCAGCAAATCATCTGTGCTGAGCAACACCTGAATGTAGTATCTTAAGAGATCAGTTAGGGGGCAACTGAGGAGGGATCCCTCACCCAGAACAGGCAGATGTGCAATAAATGTTGTATACAGACAAAAAAAAAACATTGAATATGAAATAAATGGGGATTGTTCAGTCTGGTGGACTGGTTCATAGGCAGGGAGGACATTTCACCTTACTCTAGTAAAAACCTTGAAACCCTCCCTAAATTTAGATTCTAAATTTATAAGAAAAAAAAAAATCAGCATCCTGCTTTTATGGATATTATGAATTTTTATACTTCTAATGAAAATATTTATTCACCTCTTTCTACATCATGACAACAGTCTGGTATTTAGTTTTCAGTTGACCATCAAATAGTTTGGCAGCAAAGTGAAGGTTTACATTGTATGTTCATTCACCTGAACTTTAAAGAAAACCTTCCACTGGTATATAAAGAAGAACTGCTAATTCAACAGAGGGGGAAGTGTGCCAATGCCAAAGAAACACAGTCACCTCATTCTGGTTTTCACAGAGTTGGAAAACCTGTTGCTCTGTACTGTAAAATGTGTGGTGATACTGTAGTGTTACTCTGCTTATAGGCAAGTATTTATGGGCATGTCAGGTAATTATGGGCAGCATTTGAGTAAATAAACTCAATTCTTTGACTCATTGGAATATTATGGGTAAAATGACTGATTACTGAATTAAGAGATAAATAACATAAATTCACAGCACTAAATAAGTACTAAATAATGATTAATATAGGAAACAGAACTAACTGCAACTTGTACAGTACAGTTTTTACACTATATTTCACCATCAGTCAGAATCGCCATTGATTATTCAATTAGGGTTTTAACAAACATGTACCCTCCTGAAAGTAAAGGTCAAAAAGTTCCTGTAAAAATCATTGTGTTATAGTATGAATATGGATAGGCTACCATAAAACAAGTTGGAGTCTGTAAAACGTCTACTGGTATTTTATTTATATTTTAAGGGTTGTGTACTTACTTCAGTGCCATGTGAATTTCTCTTCTCAGTGACCGATCTTCAGAGCTTAAAGTACTGAAATTACTTTTCTCTCTCTACTGTATAAAACTGTTTACATCACAATAGAGTGGGTTCTAAGTTCTGAATACATTACAGAACAAGCTGTTACCGAGAATATCTGCAGAGTACTTAAAGACAGACTTAAAAAAGCTTCATAAAAGCTACACAAGGTTCAAGAATAATGGTTATATTTCACATTAAAATAACTTGCATTTATTCCAGCACTGATGGGTTTAAAAAGCCATAAAGAGATATTGTGGAGCATTTTTTCCTACCCTTAATTTATTTTAGCAGGCTCCCTAATGAAGCTCAGATTTATTTCATTAATGCCCACTGCTATTTGTCTGTTTTTGCTAATTTCATCAGTACCTCCTTGTTTGGGGCTGTGTTTCATCTGCTTTATCTTGTACTGTAAATGCTAGCAAGTGAACATTAGTGTTGGCAGGAGCTGTGGAGGCCTGCAGCCACCTGCAACTTGAGATGATATTGGGATACAGATCTAGACTTATGTGTGATGACTGTTTAAATAAGGAAAATACAGTGTTGTTCACCTCTTACGTTACAAGATCTGGATTGTGCTTTAGCAAATCCATTTGTCGAGATGCTTTCAACAGTTTTCATAGATCCTCCTTCTTCAGTAGGCCGTTGTTCCAATAATAACAATAACACTGAGGTCTGTGGATTGCCCTGGGTAGGCAAGGCATTGTTTCGGTAAAAAGATGTAAAAAAAAAAAAAAAAAAATCAATGTTGGAAGCTCCTCAAATGGAATTCCATTCATCTCTATCATACTTGGGTAGCGCCAGAAAAAGTGGCCAAACAATACAAATTATCTATGGGTACCTCTAGGGGACAAAATATCCATCCATCCATTGGGCAGAACGCCTCTTTGTGCAGGGCAGGGTACGCCCAGGACAGGTCGCCAGTCTATCACATTATACCAACATACAGAGGCAAACAACAGTCACGCACTCGCATTCACTTTGGGCGGAAGCTGGAGTAATGAGAAAATATGTTGGTGAACCAACCCTGTAATGTGATATTACTAATCATCCCGTGGTAATATTCAAAAGGAAATAGCTGTTTTGGTGACATTGCTCAAATGGAATTCAAAGCTTACATCAAAGTACAAAATACTGTGACACCTAGCCACTATTTAGAGAGCTACATACCCTTCTATTTACAAAGTACATCTCCTTTGTCAACTCTGTATATTCTGAAGCCACACTGTGTACTCTGACTTTCACTGTGTGATTTGTTTTCCAAATTTTCAGTTTCCCAGCAGTTTTAGGAGGCAATATCTTACAGATTTGTATACAAGGGCAAAGACAGGAGTGTAGTTTGGAATCATAGTGTGTTTCCTTCCTGTTTTCAAACTGTATAAGTTATTGCATTCCAATTGTAAAAGACATAAAGTGACCAAGCCAGTTTAAAGTTTTCCCAGAGCAGGATAAAGCTGGTTTTCTACTGAAACTTATTGTTTCTAAATATCAAGGGTACATTTCCCACATTCAAAGGCCTTTATTTGAAATATAAAACTCACCTAGAGAACGTCAAAGCTGTGCTAAAGATCACTTGAAGAATGTGAATCAGTACAGAGACTTATAAAAACATTTTTTGGCACCTTGCTGTGAAAAGGAACTGCTTTTATTTTCATGATAAAATAAGATGAGGTTTATCTTAGATAATTTCAAAGTCAATTGAGTGGCAGGCCACCTCATAAAATTATCAGCTCTGAATGAGTCAACCAAATACAGTTCATGGGACTATTCATCTCTTGTATATATGTTCCCCTACTGATGAAGAGTCAATATCTATACCAGACACGCTCCTTCTGGACAGCTTTGAGGGATGAAGATGATGATGCATCCGTGTTATCGCAACAAGCTTTTCATCTTATCTGCAAACAAGTTCAATTCCCCACCCAGAGTGTCAGTAGTGATGCCACAGGTCATGATGATGGCAGGTCAATCGGTGCGTGACAATGTGTTTCCACCTGTGTGTGTGTGTGTGTGTGTGTGTGTGTGTGTGTGTGTGTGTGTGTGTGTGTGTGTGTGTGTGTGTGTGTGTGTGTGTGTGTGTGTGAGAGTGAGTGAGTGTGCCTGCAAAGACGCTATAGTCCCAGTCACAAGGAATTGACATCTGGAGGACTAAGAGCAAAAACAGTCTGTACCATGAGTGTGTGGATGTAATGTGAAAAGGAACGGAAGAAGCTAAAAAAATATTCAATGTAAATAGCAACAGGGAGTCTGTTTGATGTATCAGATTGTAGTTTGTGAATCTCCTCATGTTGCAGTTTTGTATTCCTTGACTAGTAAATCATGCATTTTCCCCTTTGAGGCATTTTTTTCTTGAATTGGTTTCTTTACTGCTTTGACTTTATTTTAATATTTAATATTTATTCTATTCTAATTTATAGATAGTGATTTAAAACCCGTGTCTTTTTTTTCCTTCATTTGTAAAATATTTTTTTCACCGTACTGTATATTTGAGGCATCAAACTTAATGTAGATACACGAACTTCAGTAAAACCACACTTTCATCTGTTAGACATCCCTCACTTCTGAATAGTAAAGTGGCCTTTAGTTTTTAGTACAGTCGCCCTGAGAACTCAACCAACGGCTGCAAATTCAGACAATAACATTAATTTGATGCAACAAAATTGTTTCCAGGGATCTTGTTCAATGCCCACTTGTGACATTTTTGTCCTGACCACCTTCATCCTTTTTCTTTTTTAAAAGTTATATCTTTCCTTGATTCCCAGAGAGAGAGAGAGGATGTATCGCACTCAGTTCACTATGATTGGGAAGGGATTACACTCACTTTCCTAGAAACCTTTGGCCCTGACCCCCACCTCAACACTTGTGTCCATTGGAATCACTTACATTGTGTTGTATTTTCATGTATTGTGATTTTCAGTGTTGTATATGAAGATGTTTTCTTCAGTTGCATGGCTCTCGTGGCCACTGTACATTAGCCTTTCTTTTTCTTATAGCAAGTTGTACTTTAAATGCGAAAGAGGTAAATGTCACACAGAAAAGAAAGACCAGTACTAAGCACAGTGATCTCCACTATGACCTATTTTGAAATTAACAGTTCGGCATAGTGCAGTCATTGGTGCCCTAGTTTCAGTCTCAGGAGATTTTGAGGATTTTTATCTTTTCCTACAGGCCTCTTCATGGACAGTCACAAAGACTCATAGCATGGGACTATGATGTAATTGCTGTACTTTGAGCTCTACATTGATCCTAATAGTTAGAGGCTGAATTTAACTAAAAATAATGAGGAGCTGGTCTTTAAATGAAAATAGAAAAAGCATATGCTAGGTTTGTGCGGGCATTTTCGAATTTACGTATCACAACACAGAACAGTGGGAGCTCTGTTCAAGCCCTTGGTCTGCGAGACCATGACCAATGCATAATGATGGATTTATTTATTTATTTTTTCATTTTTGGTCCCTTTTTTTTTTTCTTCTTCTTCTTCTTTCGCTGGGGGGGTAGGGGTGTGGGAGGTACACACGCAGAGCCGGTTGTGGTGTGGTTTTGGCATACATGTGTTATTCATGTTCAAACATTGTGGTCATCTCAATCCATATTCATGCTTTTAAAAAGCCAGGCTGTGTGCATGGAAGTATAGTATCCCCTATCATGTTCCCTTCCTATAGCAACCACAGACAGGGAGATTCGGTTACGTCTGCTTGGGCCGTGCTGGTTCTATGTGTGTATGGCTGGATATGTGTGTGTCTGCACAGAAGGATGCCAGGTACACAAGAGTCTCTGTTAGTTGTGATAGTGTCAAGCAGGTCTCCATTAGACTTTCTCAGGGGATCCCGACTCTGCCTCAGTGCACCCTCTGCCAGACTCTTTCAGCACTTGCCCTGGCCTGGTGTCATCGCTGGCTCTGGCCCGGTGTCATCGGCACGGCTCCGTCTTTGATTGTGAGGAAGTGTAGAAAGAGAGAGAGAGAGCGAGTGATATAGGGGTAAATAGAGATGTTCCCTGGCCTTCTACATTTCCTCTCTTTCCTCTCCCCCGCTCAGCTCTCTCTCTCCGAGGAGCAATTGCTCGGCGGTCGGTCCATTTTTCATAATTTTATGAGGTTTCACTTTAGTTGAAATAACACTCCATTTTCATCCTCCTTGTTGAATAAATGGATGCATACCGTGTAATGACTGTTAATGTTGTATTAATTTGAGCACACTACTGTACCCGTGCAAGTTTCTGCTGACCTTGTTTTCCCAAAACAACCTTCAGTGCTCCTTTCTCTCTTTTCTCTCCCTCCTCCCTCATGTTTTACACACCGCCTTAAAACAACACTGGCACTGTTGAGTGTGATGCATATGGATAGCGAGGGGAAGTGCTTCATGTTGATAGAGAGGAAAATATTAGTCCAGCATTGGCATAGTGTTTGTGTGCTTGTGTGTGTCTGTGTGTAAAGAGCCCTACTTGCTGCTTTTAGTGTGTCCAGATGTGTGTGAGAGACAATCTCTTCAACCTGTTTAAACTACTTCCCAAAAAAGATAAATCTCTGGTGACACACTATCGCAAGAGCTGGCCATCGAACCTCAGGACTTTAGTGTACTGATGGAAATGTATCCATAACATAAATAAAGCAAAAAAAGTTCAGCAAGTTAGGATCTTATGCTCTGTCAGATTCATATAATTTATTTTATTCTTTGGTCAGAATTTGTGTATTTTGCAACATGTTTCATTCAGACAAAATTTATTGCACTGTTGCTTCAGTAAAAACAATATTATAAACAGATGCATAAAGAAGAATATATGTCATATTGTCTTAAATTAATAATTAGAACTTTTCAAAAAGAAAACATGTTTTCATTTGTCAAACTCTGTGATCACAAGTCACAGTTTCTAGAAGCTGAAGATGAAAAATTCATCATGTTCATTTTGCCAGGATGAATCCCCCCAAAAAAGGAAAAAAAAAGTTTGATCTCAAACAGGACCAAGAAATAAAGACAAGGACAGTTTTCATTTTTGAGAGGCTAGAACAAACAAGGTTTTGTTTTTTTGCAAATTATTGCTACAATATTACTGCTGATATTATTATATATATATATATTATTCTTAATAATTTAATTTAATAATAATGATAATAATGATGATGATTCATAAGATTTGTATAGCCCTTTTCTAAGGCACTCAAAGATGCTTACATGAAGAATTTTTCTAAAATGAAAAATGAGATAAAGTTTAACACCAAAATTATTAACAAAGTTGCATAATTTCATTAATTAGACTTTTCATAAGGCCGTTCTGATAGCATTGTCATAAAAGAAAATTCATCACAAGATTAGCCAATTCCACTGGCTTCCTAAATGTGGAGTGCTCTGATAATTGAACCTTCCTTTATTAGGGTGTAAGACGACACATGAGTTATTAATCAGTGACACACATACCTTAGCTAGACAGAGTACATTGCAGGGTGTGCTGTACAGTATTCACAGGTGAGTGATTGTGTCTGCAACAGCTGTATTTCTTGGAGATTCTTCGATAACTCTTTACTGTATGAGTATGTTCCTGCGTGTGAGCATGTGTGTGATCTTGATAGATCTGTGATGAGGCCACCAATGCCTTTCATCGTAATGGATTCCATCTGACCAATCACAGTGCAGAGACATTGCTACAGATAAGCCCGGTGGAGCTGGGGAGGTTCCGGTAAACAGCCTGTGATAGGCCCCCCTTGTATCCCCCTGTGCTCCTATCAGCAATCAGCCGGGGTTAATGGTGAGAGCCTGAGGCTGGCTGATTGGAGCCAGGCTACACATCAGTCAAGACAAACCCAGTGTTAGGCCATATGTCAGGCTACAGCTATTCAAGTCCGTCTTCAAGTCCGCGGCTGTTGTGCCTGACCACAACAGGCACGCAAGTGAAATTACACTTCAGTTCAAGAGATCAGAAATGTTTGATGGCTCTCTGACTTGATGAAGATCTTGGACTTGACTGTATCCTGATGATGACACAAGCCATAACTCAGACTGACCTGTTTTGACCTAACCTGTCAACAGTCCAGTGTTAGTATTTCACAATTTAAGATCTGAGACAGGCACCTCAGTCTCTGTCTAACCCTCATAGATGAAAGTGGGTCACAGTTTGACTCTTGATCTCCCAGTTGAACCATATGACTATGTGCTGTATTTGACCTGTCTGACCAGATCTCTGTAAAGTGACGCTGCAGGAGCTACAGGTTAACACACAGCTGCTGTTGTACCTGCAGGGTGGCCACTCTTTCTTTCTTTCTTTCTTTCTTTCTTTCTTTCTTTCTTTCTTTCTTTCTTTCTTTCTTTCTTTCTTTCTTTCTTTCTTTCTTTCTTTCTTTCTTTCTTTCTTTCTTTCTTTCCAGATCAAAGGGCTTCCATTCCCTCTCTCCAAAGAAGAGAAAAAGAAAAGAATTAATACTAATGGTGCTGGGAGCAGAGGAATAAAGCGTCAGGGTAATTACCCAGCAATCACTGCAGCATTCCGCAGCTGAGGGGGGCAGAGATAGGGTCTTGAGCCTAAAGAGCATGGACGTGGATCAACTTGGCCGGCACACACACAGACACACTCACACTCACGTACGGCCTAGCTTGCACAAGTGCAATCTGTCTTCATTGAACAGCTCTGGGTCTGTAGGAGTCTCCTCGGTCGACCAGGAGAGATCTCTGTGAAAACAATACCCGCTTCGTCTTTCTGGCTGCCTCTCTGTCATTTAATGTGTGCATGTCTGCATCCCTTTGCATGTTGTGTGTGTGTGTGAGTGTGTGTCGGGGTCTAATTGATATGTATGAATGCAGTGGAGGGTCTGTGTGTGTGAATGACTTTCTGGAGGAATGTTTGGGGAGAGGGGGAGGACGTCTGCTTGTCATGTGTGTAAGTGCTATATGCAGCCCCCATCGCCTGAAACCTGGCCCGACATTCATGATAATTATCACAGTCTGATTGTGTGTGTGTGTGTGTGTATTTGAGTGTGTGTTTGTGTGTGTATTCCTCAGGGATCAGTACTGTATGTTCAGACTAAGCCACATGTTACAATGGATATACAGCATTAGAAGTGTGGATATGGTTTCCTGTTTGTGCATGTGTGTTCATATGTAAATATCTTTATGCACACACAGTCGGCCTCATTCATCAGGCTTCTTAAATATTTTTGTTTCAGTTATAAAGATTGATTAAAGGTTTTTGAAAGTTTGACTTTCCGGACATCGGAAAAAAACATCGAAACATTTTATCCCCGAAACAAGGATGTGTCAGACCAGTTGTTTTCTTGGGGAATCTTTCACTTTCATTGATCAAAGGAGCGATTAAAAAGTCGTTTTGAGCAACATCTGTGCTCAGTTTGGTTGATTTCATATGATAGAAATTAATTTGCACAGCCTCAGGTGCATCTGTCGCTCCCACACCCTCCTAATGTATCTCTATTTGTTAGTAAAACAGGCAAGAATCATATATCGTAAGCACTGATAATTACTTTTGAGGGAGTGTTTTTGTTGAGGGAGTATATGCAGGTAGAATAATTGTTAACGGGTTTGAATTTGCACAAAAAGTAATCTGTGAAGGACTGTTTTCACTTTAGTGACTCAGTGTAGCGTTTTTCCTGGTTACCGAGAGCAAAGGCCTTTGGAACAAAACACTCAGTGACCAGCTGAGATAGGCTGTGTTTTAATTTATGCAGAACAAGGGTGCACTGTGGTTTTAGCCCATATGCAAAGTAAAAATAATACAATAAACTTTTGCCTCCTAACCACCTTGCTCATGATGGCAGCTGCACTCATCTGTTTAGGAGATTTTATCTGGAATTCCTTGGCTCCCTCCTGCAGTTTTGTCTGCACGCAGATTTTTTTTTTTTTTTTTTTCATTTCAAGATTAATTTCATGGCGTTTTTGTTTCACTTCTTTCATGTTGCATTTTACAAGTGGAATTATTCCAATGTTATCTCTAAATAGTTGTTAAATTATAACCTCTTGTGACGAACAAAACCCCCAAAAAACAATATGTGTGTTTATTCTGGAGAATAGTATTTCGGTTTTACCTTTTCTAGGTGTATTTGATTTAATTTCTCACAATACAATTATCTTAGTGGGTGTTCTTTGTTACTTAATTCAGTTTTGGGGATTGTGTCATAATATAAATTTATGATAAGGTAATGTGATGAAGGTAGTGTGATTTCACTTATGACTGGGATTTCTCACTGTGCACACACTGTCAACCTCATGTATCTGAGCAAATGAAGGCAAAGTCTCTTTATTACAAATTTATGAATAGCGATGATTGAGGCTCATGATATGTATTCGTCCATGTTCTGTATGCTTGTTTCTCTGGATGCAAACTCAATGTCTGCCGATATTTGTATATGTTTATGTGTCTGTGCGTCTGCATTCAAATAAGAGTGTGTGTGTTGCTGATGGACACAGAGCACCTTTGTATTTCTTGACAGGCACTGGTGGTTAGGAGAAAAATGAATGTTGGGGCAATGGGGAGGAAGTTGCTGTGAGAGTCACAGGCCTCAGTCGTAATCGGAGTGAAACCCATAGAAAACTCTGTCTCTTTCGCTTGCTCCCAGTTCTACTTGGACAGATCTTTTTTTTTTTTTTTCCTTGGCTGTAGGATAGTCAAAGATCTGCCTGTTTGGCTTGTCAGCACTGGATCCTACCACTGCATGGTTGTTTTTGGTTTGGTACTAGAGAACAGCGCAGCAGATTCAGACAGACTGACAGACATGCAGGCAAACAGTGGCACAACACATGTTCTTGTGCAATTGTGCCCAGCCCTCTTCTGCAGGCAAGTTTTGGCCAACAGATCAAAGCAGATCAAAAAGCCTTTATTTAATTCCTTAATTGGAGAGAAAAATTTTGCAACTCTTTCACTCTTTGACGTACACTGTAAACTTCTGAGGAGGGGAAAAAATTAAAAACCTTTTCCCTGACAGAAATAAAGAACGACTCCTATTTTTGCTCATTTAGAAAAGTGTGGATGATTTCAGAACCTGAGCGCCGTACTTTTTGACCCTCCCTTTCGCTTCCTCCCTCTCTCGGGCACCACTCGTCTTATGAAGTCATTGTGCTCCGTCGTTCCAGTCGATAACAGATGAGTAATGACTCCAAGAGCAGAGCAGCATGACATCAGGAAGGTCATTTGAGGGGAATAGGGGAGAGGTGTCATTCTCTGCTTGATAGGTCTCCGTGTGTCACGCTGTCCCCTCACATTCCCGAGCAGATGACTCAGCAGTCTATAGAGATCTAAAGGGGACTACGCAGATTTGAATAAATGATTGTACTGTAGCTGCCTGTCAGCAACTGTTTGTACAGTGTAATGCTTTCTGACATTTTTATTGTAAGCTGCTTATTCAAGGAATAGAAAAATGTGTGCCATTCTAAAATACTACATTTAAATCTGGGACCAGAGAGTATCAGTATCTCTGCTATGCTGTATAGTGAGGATGTGTGACATCACTCAGTCAAAGAACTGTGGGTATTTGAGTCTTCTCTGCGGTTGTTTGCTGTCCTCACACAATAGATTCTTGGACAACAACAACATACCATAAACCCAACGTTCTTCACTCAAATAAAATCCGCATTTGTCAAAGTGGATCAGTTGGACGTGGTAACAGTTGACCACATGGGGGCGCCAGCTTACACAGTATCAATGCCTCTACCGCTGACACAGTGTTGCGCATGCTGTTCAGATTGGGGCGGCGGTGGGAGGTGGTGGTGGTGGTGGGACAGGGGTAAAATGAAGTGCAAGCACACCCTCCTCACACTGAAAAGGTCACTGTCTTCCCTGAGCTTCATGACCAGACTGTGTTTCTCTTTGAAGAGCCACAGCTGAGCGCTCAGGAGCAGGAGGAAGTCCTTTATTAACCTGGGAATCAACAAGCTCTGATGGCAGGAGACGATAACAGCATGCAGGTGTTTGAGTATACTGTAACAAACACTCATGCGAAAAACACGCACGCGCACACACACACACACAGACGAATATAATAAAATTCCAAGTTTAATATGAACATGCTTTACTTGGATCGCTGTGTGTGACTGTGAAGTATTGAAGTAGCAGTGTGATATTACCAGTGTGTATTCTCTCATTGTGTTTCTGTTTGACTGTGACCTAGATTTCTCTGGGGATGAACACACTAAGTTACTGTTACTACAGTTTGTGGTTATTGTATCTCTGTGTGTTTGTGTGTGGCTCTGTGTGCATGCATGTGCGCGTGTGTGCGACTGTGTGCACACGCATGCATGCATGTTTTGTACATTCATGCACATTTATATCAGTGCCAGGTTCTTTGGGTTTTACAACTGTCCCTGTCATATTTTCAGAGGCGATGACAAGCACAGAGAAATGAGTTGCCTTTCAGAGAGGGCGACCAATTATTGTTTGGTATTTTTATTGGTCCAAGAGAGTTTTAAAAATACAAATGATTGTATTTTTATGGTGCTCACGCTCCACACTGGTCTCCTTTTTGTTCTGCAGAAATGATTCCTCTGGAGGCCACAGAGTTCTGGGTCTTAGATTGGATGGAAGACAGACGGGTCGACCGGGTTTGTGGTTCTGCTGTGGAACAAACTGCTTTTAGATTGCGACTTTGCGCCAGAGACACAGGGTCTGATACCATTTCACTAACTTCTCTCCCATTACATTAGAACTCAGCTTGTCCTAATCATAATCATACTCTACAGGCTGCAACCACAGCGCAACGGCGAGGCTCCCAATGGGTTTCTAAGCCCACTCAGAAACCCATTGTTTTGTTGATAGCTGTCAACTTTTTAACTTCGCTTCCCTCCTCACTTTATGGATTCCAGCATGAATGAATGCCATTTCATGACAACAACTCAGCCCTCTGTTCTTCCACTGCTTGATGAATTATAAAATTTAATTTGTAATCCATCTTTGTTCTCATATAAGCCCATATTTTCTTTGCACGAGAGTATTGTAATAATTTCTTAAATTGCAGCTGTACTGCCTCTCTGCATATTTTTACTCCCTTTTTTTTCTTTTTTTACATAATTATTTCAATGATGACTCGGCAACTACTATTTTGCAAAAGCTGTTAACGATTAAGGATCACTAGCCATGAAATCTCCACAACCCACAGCATCCCAAGTGTTTTAGTATTGAGCTCAGTTCTAGAGCAACAGTGGTCAATAGCACGGCAAAGTCAAGGTCACTGGAAGGTAACCGTGCATCAACGCTGGTCCCGTCCTATCAGTTCGTTGATAAAGTTATCAGAGTCAAAACAGTATGGTTGTAAACAGTGGGGAGCCATATGTGTGGGAGATGACTGAGGCAGACGTCATGATTTCTCTGGAGAGTACACACTCACTGAGACAGACGGTCCACACCGCAGTGCCTGGCCCATAGAGTCATGGTAGCCGCCTATTGTAGGTGGTCTACTTCGGCGGGAGGTGTGTGTGGTTGGAGAGTGGGATGACATATGCACAGCGGTTTAATGATAAAAGCCTCTGTGTGTGTGTGTGTGTGTGTGTGTGTGTGAGAGAGAGAGAAAGAGAGAGAGAGATGCGGGAGTATGGTTTGCCCCGTACGCTGAAAGATAAAATGAATGACTGCTGTTCTCATCATAACAACTGTGCTACTGGAGGTAGCCCCCACACCAACCCCCCCTCACCCCTTCTCCCAAAAAGGCATACAGCTGCCCTATGCCTCGCCTGTCCACAAAAGGCATTTCTCTTCGGAGAGTGTGTTTTCAGTTTGAGAATTCTGACAGAATTCCTTGCCCTCTTTCCCATATCCATGTCTCACGTGACTCATTCTCATCCATTGGTACACGGTTTTAAGTTGTGTTTAACGTTTTTCTGCACAATTTGACAGAAGGCCGAGCAAGGAGGCTAAATATTTCATCTAGGGGTTGTTATTTTGCGCGACCCGGCCAAAGCAAACTTAAGCCTGGTGAAGAATGTAATCATTTATCTAAGACCAGGGGCGACATGCTCAATTTGACCTGGATAGGGTTCTGTGCTGCCCACAGGGACAGGGAGCAAGAGTGTGCATGAGTGCATATGTATATGTTTCGGTGCGTATTTAGGAAAACCAGGTATGTCAAGCTACTGAGGCGCCAAAGCTTGATATTTGGTTTGTTTGTACTTCCTCCTGTGTTTACTGTGGGTCGAGATAAGCACGTCACAGTGTCAGTCTTATATAATCTGTGGGGGGCTCACCAGTGTTTGATGATTTTGAGATCATGAGTGTTATAATGTGAGTAGATTTAGCACTGAAGTGCCAACTTCCTTTGGAAAATGAGTGACTCATAACTCTTCAGCCGACTTATTTCAACTTAAAGAAACACAACATAATAAATGAGGAAATCAATATAAAGCCTCGCCTCTCTCTGTCCCTTTCTCTCTCAAAGCGTCCGCCCTAAAATCCCATCAAACACACCCACGGCAATCAAGAATTGCTGAGAATTTTATCTGACTTGTGGTAGTGTGAAGCTTTCCCATCATTCCCTGAAGGGTTGAATGTTCCTATCGCTGGTGGACCGACCTACCAGAGCCTTTAGCTTGGTTGTGTAATGACTGTCATTAACCTATCAAGATCTGCCAAAGGGTCCTAGCTGCTTTTTCCCACCCCCTCCTGCCACTTTCCCCCCATTTCCAAAACCAAGATGGCTCCTTTAAGTCCTTGTTCTTGCCCTCTGGGGAGCAGAGAACACCAAAGTCTGCAGTCTAATTGGATTCATTTGTAAAATAGCTGTGGAGATTTGGACATTATCTATCTATGTACCCATGACTGGAATGCAGCTTATTCTCCCCACTGGACATTTTTTTTACCCTGTCACCATTTCAGTTAAAATGTGGTCTCTTGATGGCCTGAAGTGCTTTTCTTGTTTTTATTGAAATCTCATGTTCATCAAATAATGAATTCTTTTCAGTGTGTATGCCTCTCTTTTGTACAACCAAGGCCCTGATCTGAGAAAGGACCACTTGGGTCAAATGTGCTATTAATGCGTTGCAGCAGCCAGTGAATGGTACTCTCTGCCAGTGTATAGATGTCAAGGAATCTCCATCAACCTTTCTAATGGAACTACGCTTTGTTTCATTAAGATGAACTCAGCATTTAAAGGAATGTAGAGTGTGCTTATAAAACTTGTTATGAGCTACAAGCAAGTCACCATGTCTGTGTGTCCTGTCACCAGATGTGCTGTCCCTTTGTAACTAATTTGTAGACCTCTGGAGTTTCATAGCCTTGCACTGTGTCCGATCCAGCTGCATCTGCTAGTGTTTTGTTTGGTATAGCTTGAGGCGTTTTGTGTTGGTGTGTGTGTGTGTGTCAGTGTGTGTCCGTGTGCGCCTCTGTATGTGTCCTTGTGTGTGTTTGTGTTCTGTTTTGCAAATGATCATCAGATAAAGGCTGTTGAGCACCACAACTGGCTATTACACCACCACTTTGGTGACACGAGGTTAGCCACAGAGAGGCAGATGTAGAGACCCAGTCCTGAAAGTCAAGTATAACGTTGTTAATCTGGTACCGAAGCTAACCACCTCCTTTGGTTGGACTGTCCCGTGGACACTGTAAAGGTCAAAGTACTGCTTAAAACTGCTTTGTAATGGCTGGAACCGTCTAGATCATTATCTGTCACAATAGATCAACACAGGAAAAACTGGCTTTATATAACAGCAAATTGCCTGGAAAGCTTGTGCTCCTCACAGTGAGTTGAAGCAAGTAAACAATCACAAATCACAGTGTCTGGGTGAAGTGAGGTGTAATGGATCACCCCATCCTCATGCTTCTTTCTCAGTGGCCTTGTTGTTTACACCTCTCTTCAAAGCCTTTCGGTCAAACGAAGAATTATCTTTTATTTTCCTCATGGATCCAACCATAATTGTTATGAACCAAACTGTACAGTGAGGCTTTCATTCCTGCTCATCTTTGAGGTGCAGGGCCAGAATGGAAGACATTACAGCAGGAAATTGGAGAAAGCAGCCAGCGGCTAAGCACTCTATTCAGTGTCCAGATTCATCATCTCGATGAGTCAGTGGTCAATGGGATAATTTCTTTTTGTGGTACTTTGGTACCACAAAGTCTCCAGTCTCAAAGTTCCAATTAGGCACGTTGAACCAATGCTACTTAACCTTTCAGGTTCGGTCTAAACCTTTCTGCCTGAGATTCTTTGAATCTTTGTGATGGTTATTTGTTTGTTTCACGCTAACCTCAGCTCCTCTCTTCCTCCATTTCTGTTTGTCCCTCTTCAGATTGAAAACCTGTTGGAGCAGCTAAAGGATAAAGACAAACAGCTGGCTGGGTTGAGGGAACGGGTTCAGGGCCTCCAAACCGATTCCAGCAACACAGACACAGCCCTGGCCACGCTGGAGGAGGCTCTATCAGAAAAGGTAACTGAAGGACAAGGGGAGGATGAGGTTGGAAACCAAGGTTGAGCAAGCTGTGGCTCTGTTGGATGGATGGGGTGAGCAATAAATAAAGCATGCTATTGACAAAGAGGCTAGAACTTGTTTGTCAGATGTGGACAATAAAAACTCACAAAGTGAAACCATTAGACCACCGCATGGTCTGGAACACTTTGTAGATTTCTACCCTTTGAGACACACTTGTCTTTCAAGAAGCTGGTACAGCATACAGCTTAATTAAGTTGCATGCTTTGCTATGACACAATGCCATAATTTACAGACTCAGCCTCCTAATTTATAGATCCTGGACCACACGAGATGAGGTCCCATGTGAAAACAGTAAGGGAGAGAAGGAGTCAAAGGGAGAAGGGAGGTCTAAGGTGAACACAGACAGGGATTAGTCCCTGTCTGTAACTGCGATGAACATAGGGAGGGAATGATCTATAGAATAAGAGGAGGAGAGGCTTTGAAAGGGGGAGGGATGGAAATGGAAGGATGGAAAAGCAAAATGGCAGAAGAGGCACAGCCCTGATGGAAGAGGTGGCCTCAGAATTAAGGGAGGGAGAGGTCAAGGAATGCAAGGGTGGAGGCAGAGTTAAAAAATGAGTAACTTCTGCAAAGGCTTATGAAAGAAGAGAAAGAACAGAGCAGGAAAGAGAAATACATTTACAGGCAATCAGACAGGGATGGAAATTCAATAAGAGGCAACAGAGACAAACATATAGTAGGCCTATATATGTTAAAAAAAAAAAACTAAATAGCTGTGACATAGCAAGAGAGATAATGCAGACACAGTGTAATGTAAAGTCTCAATGGACTGTGTGCATTCCCTCTCCAGTGTTCAATAAAGTTTAAGTCGTTTGGATCTAATTTTTTTTTTTTTGAAGTAGAGTTTTTCTGCTAATCCTCAACACACAGTAAAATAATCACATTCCTGTATGCGTTTATATGAATGTACCAGATGTATTACAGAGTAAAACCATTGCACTGAAAAACTGTGATTCAAGGTGAGCTAAGCAGACTTACTCCACATGGGTGGATGGATGAGTACATGAGCTGGATGTTGGTTGTAAACAGTCCATGTTTGTTGTTTTCTGGCAACATTCGAGAGCAGCTGGTCTCCATAAAGCCTCACTTCAACACTACTGAGCTAGCTCGCCGCCACTAACACCAAGAGATGGATGGCCCCGCTGGCCCGTGATGCGTTTTGTTTTCAGTAAAACGCACTACATTTCAATGCACAGGTCACTTACCCAATAATACCCTGTTGATTTGACAGTATTCTTGGGGAAATACGTTTCTAGAAGCTAGAATGCTAGCGCAGATTTTCGTTTTGAACACTGGCATTTTTTTTTTACTTACACAAGCCCTTAGCGATGTGTTTATGGATTTTCACTCATGGTTACGGCTTGCCAGTGATTTCTAATTGGAGACAGGCTTGAACGCAGCATAGATTTGATGTTATATACTGCACTGACCATGACCATGGAGATGTCAAACTCTAGTCTGACAGCTATACACACTACCTTGAACTGACTGGCTTGATTTCAGAGATGACTCCCTCTTGCTTAGCTTTGTTACATGTTTAAAGTTGTTGCTAACACGCATTTGTTGGTACAACAGTTTAAAAAATGATTGTTTTGGCGCTGCAGGCTAAAAACTGGTTCCCATTTACATGTTTGTTTGTACTTCAGGCTAAAAGATGGATGCTAGTTTACATTTTGTTGGCACCGACTGCTGGTTAAGAGTTTATAGAGTTCCTACTTAGGACAGATGTGGATGTCCAGCGGTTCTGCTTGTTTTCCAGTGGCTGCCACATTCTTATACAATCCAATGTGCACACACTGTATGTGTATATATCAATACATTTACATTCCTCAATTTGCAACATTTGCTTATTTTATTTGTGGGTCAAGTGTATACTCATGTTACTGTATGATGGGAAACCCTTCAATAACAGCATTGTAATGGTAACATTTTGAAAGGTGGTGTCAAAACCAGGTCAGTTCAAGTTCAATTCTGAGATAGTATCGGCCAGCAACACAAGTTCTTCAAAATCATCATATCATATAATCATGTCATGTGACCGCATGATGCTTCCCAACAATGTTCTGAGACAGGGCAAAATGTAATTTTTTTTTAGTTTTTTATAAGAGACAGCGAGGAAAGAAAGAGAGAGAGAGAGAGAGGGAGAGAGAGAGAGAGAGAGAGAGAGAGAGAGAGAGAGAGAGAGAGAGAGAGAGAGAGAGAGAGAGAGGGAGGGAGGGAGGGAGGGTATGACATGCAGCAAAAGTCCCCAACTCAAAGTAAACTGAATGTTGTGGCATGTGCTGGAACCATTTGGTCTCCAAAGAACTCCACCTATTTTTAATAAAGATTGCAAGAGAAGAAGAAAAAAAACTTGGGAGCAACAATTTTCTGAAGCCATACTTTTCATACAGTGTTGTTGCTGAGTACCTCTCCACCGTGGGGTGCCTGTGTTCTTGAGATGTAGCAGATGTTGGCTGTGGCTGGCTGATGACATGTTGCATTATCCAAAAGGGTGGAAGTGGCTGAGGTGATAAACCAAGTTTGTTGTATTCCTGCCCTTGGTTTGGATGGTTTCATATCTAATCAAGAATTGTTTTCCTTTGCGCTCACAGACCTCAGTTTATTAATAGACTGGATTTTGGCTGATTTGTGTTTCATTATGTTTGCAACACATGGACTAACAAAGTACATAGATGTTTTCACTTACAATAATCTTTTATCACCTAAATTTGTTTTTGTTGCCGACAGACTTTGAAATGAATAGCATAATGGCACAATAAACTGTAAATCCCTGTTCTGTGTTGGTCCATCTGTTTACCCAGAAACCACTTCTGATGCAGCCTACATATTATTCAGCTGTGATGAGGAGAACATTGGCGAGCTTTTCAGACTTTGTGGTCAACACAGGGTGTGTGTAATGTGTTTACAAGAGCGAGTGTGTGTGTTGCTAATCACACACCCTGTCACAAACCTGCTCTTGGAGCCAGTCGCTAGCCACAGTACTGTGGTTCTAATTAACAGGCTGGGGCATTGTGCCCATGCCGAACCCTGCTCTTCGGTGTACTTACGTGTGTGTGTGTGCGTGCACGTGCCATGCTGTGATGTTATGTGTGTGTTTTCTGTTCTGTTTACGTGTGCTCCACACTTAAGGCAGGTTTTATTATCACATCCTAGTCTGTTTCCCTAAACCCCAAACATCCTTGAGATATTTCATAACGTGGGGAAAACACCCAGGACCTATTAACCATGTGGTCTC
This sequence comes from Trachurus trachurus, assembly GCF_905171665.1. NCBI lineage: Eukaryota > Metazoa > Chordata > Actinopteri > Carangiformes > Carangidae > Trachurus > Trachurus trachurus. Next base: position 21,545,682 of record NC_139901.1, on the reverse strand, counting down.
TCTCCCTCTCTTTTTTCTCTCTCTCACCCTCTCCTCCCAAAGCCCACTATGTAGTGTGTTACTGTGCCAGGTCTAGTTAGTGGGTGTATTTGTCCAATTACCCAGGGGTTTAAAGCTGCCAATCATGCGGCGATGCCACATCGTAAAGCCTCATTGCTGAGCTGTACTCCGGCCTAAATAAACACCTGAATAAACACCTTGATAATCACTTCAGTCCACACCTAAACACACACACATATACCATAACACACCGATACTACACACACCTCGCATGCTCCACCACCCATGGTGCGGTCCTGGTCTCAGGCCAATGCCCAAAGCCGGGGTCCTCCCGGTGTCTGATGTGATTAGAGAATAGAGAAAATTATGATGTAAACATTCCAACTTGGTTCATCAGCCGGCAACCTGGAGTTGTTAGGAAGTGATCTATAGCGCTTTCCAGTCCACTCACCATAAATCTGTCTCTGTCGTTCAACCTTTCTCTTCCTTCCTCTTTCTCTCTCTGTTCTACTTGGCTCTGACCTCCTCATGTGCCTACTGTTATTTATTGTAGTATTATTTATGATGGGCATTTATGAGTTTGTCTTTGGCCGCACTTCGTGAAGCATGCTGGTGAGCCTATTCAGCAAGAGGCCGGCTTAGATTTTTCAATAATGATAGGAAAGAACTGTAATCACACGGTGCTGACAATGTGTTGCACGTGGGAAGTAAAACAGCACTGGTTTTATTTGATTTCTGAAGTGTGAGCAAGGTTTTATGCAGTTAAAGCAGATATCAGTGGAATGTTTTTGTTAATATAAGTCCTAAATAGTCCTATTTTCCGTCAGCAATCACTTACATGAAGTATTTCAGCCTAAACACGAGTCTCTCCGTCACTCTGCTCTGCTGTAACCCGAGGAGAAAATTTTCCTTGTGGGATACAAGTGTTATCCAATGAGGAGAGAGAACGGCATGAAGGGCTGTGTGTGCAGCCAAGGGATGCGCGTGAATGTGGTGACGTAGCACGAGGACCAATTGATGCCTGACAAGGGCGGGGGCTGCTAACTCATGGTGCGTTCAAAGAAACTCGTACTTTGTGTTTTTCCTTCCTGTGAAGTCATACCAGTTCGATCTGGTACGAGTTCACGGGTCGGAAGTTACGAGTGGCCGTTATAGGGAACTTTCACAGACAACAGGATGGTAAAAACACGAGCTACGGGTTACCTGGAACGCTACCAAGTCGTAGTTGTGACTTGAAGCTGTAACTTACGGTTTCAAAAGCCTGCCTTGAACGCAGCATTAGCCGAAACGGCCGTGAAGCTGATATCTGCTTTAATAACCATCAAGGCCTTTTCCATATTCCTCCTCCTCACTTTGCCAAACTCTCTTTCTCTCCTTACTATCTCAGGAGCGGGTAATTGAGAACCTCCGCGAGCAGAAAGAGCGGGAGGACAGGGCTCGGCTGGAGGAGTTGGAGCAGATGAGGAAGGAGAACCAGGAATTAAAGGACAGACTCTCCGCTCTGCATCCCCAAAAACTCTCCCCGAGCCAGGCCACCAACCCCAGCCCGACCCAGAACCCGAGACCCGAGGGAGAGGTCAGTCTGGAAAGTTCTGATGCCGTTACAGTATCTCATGAAGTAACACTGTGTAGATCACGAACAAAGTTGTGCAAGAGTGTTTTTGTGAGCGTGCAGTATGCAAAGTTAGTAATATTTACAAGTATGTTTTGGCTTTTGTTGTAATCACTCTCCAAATATTACATTTAATCTGCATATCCAAAGCAAAATAGAAATCACGGCTGAAACCGTGTGCATGTTGGTACGAGCACCGTGCACAACAACAACAACTCAAGATTACCAGTCTGGTATGTGTGTGGACTGCAGAAAAACAGCCATTAATATTTCATCGTTATGCACATTATAACAGACTTGCACATACCTCACCACTTGTGCCAAGCTCTTAAATGAGCCCAAACACAAAACCTCATTTCACAGATACCGTAAAGCAAATAACAAGTACCTTTCTCCAAACGTTTTACTGTTGAATACTTCAAACGGATTCCATGACACTTTATAATTATTTTTTTATTGAACAAAAAGAATTAAAAGAATCAACATTTACGACAGCTCCGCAGCGGTTGTAATGTGCTCCTTGTACCCTGTGTTTATACCGTTAACATTAACAGTAATAGTAATTCCACTCTCTTACCTCCCTGTGAGCATCCACAATATTGTTAGTAACTCCCTAGCAAAGGGCCTGCCTGCTCTTTGTCCCACAGGATAAAGGGATGAATTAAGAGAGAGTGATTTATGGACGTAAAAGATCCCTCAATCCCTGTTCGGGTGCCAAGCCAGAGGCCTTGCTGTCTCTTTTTTCTCTTTCTTTTTCCTCTCCCGGGCTTACAAGCCAGGACAGACTCTCGCCCTGACAGAATTTATGAGAATGTTTTCTTTTATACTCATAAAAAGCATACACACATCTCATTCCTGTGAAATGATATCTTGTTGAATGCTGACGCGGCACCACATGAAAAGGACGGCAGCTCAATAAGTCTTTGTAGCAAGCAGATTCACACTCTGACAGAAGTGTTGCCATAATTGGACTGTTGTGTGTACTCGTCAGCAATCAGAGATGTTATGTAAACTTACTGATTTTTCAGAAAGACAGATGATGTTTGTGTGTTTATGTTTGTGAATATGTGTGTGTTTCCCCCCCTGTGTGCCTGTGCATGCATGCCAGCACAAAAACAACAATTTCCCTTATGTGTGAAGCATCTGTACTGTATGAGCGTGTGCATGTGCTGGAGTGTGTTGTGTGCGTTTGAGCCTATTGTAGTGCACCGGAGTGTGACAGGTTGTGAGGCTGTAATGCTCAGTAGGTCAGAGGTGAACTGACATGCTGCCTGAGATTAGATTCTGATTGAGCTGACCAAACACACACACACACACACACACACACACACACACACACACACACACACACACACACACACTTGCACCGCAGTCAGCCAGCGACTGACACGATTGGATATTACCAGGTGGGTACTGACTGCCACGTGTGCTTTAGCTGTAAATACTGTGGTACAGCTAAATCAGATTTTAAATTGCACCATGATATGCAGCAAAATCCTCAATCCAAGGTGCTATAGATGGCAGGAATGCAGCACATGTCACTCAAATAGCAGAAAGATTAATAAAAAAAAAGGAAACACAGTTCCAAGCCTGGGTCAAATGTGACTTGTTGTCATGACCACTGCACACCTTGGCCTCCTGCCGATCCGCTCCACCATCATTCTGAACATCCTGTGGTTGTTCAGCTCTACCTACATGGTGTAATGAACTGCTCTACTGACATCAGGAATGCAGACACGTTGGTCACTTCTGCCACATCCTGAGAAAATGTCCAGCAAATTGACTGAAGTCTCTTTGTGACTCATGTTAACACAACCTGTAACTATACAATGACCATATAACTAACCATCAGTCAAATAGCTGCGAGGTTGATCAAAAGCACCCCCTGAAATGCAGTAATGAGCATCTTGCCTGACAACATTGACACATAGCCATTTACCGCTCAAGCAGATGTGGAGCTTGTGAAGAGGTTGTGTACACGCAGTGGTCGACTCACTGTATCTGCAGATGTTTGTATTACTGACTCAGTCAAGCTGTTAGCGGAGCTTTTTATCTTGACCCCAGAGCTCTGGTGAGTTCATTGCATCCTCATCCTCTTCCCATAAAACCGTATTTGTTGATTCCGAGGGTTAATAAAGGACTTCTGGAACTAAACACTCGCTCTTCAAAGCAAAAAACAGCAACAAAAAAAACCTCAGGGGAAGCAGTGACCTTTTCAGAGAGGGTTGGTTTAACCCAATAAGGAGGCACCACACCTCAACTGAGTCCTATTCAAAAGATTTTTTTTTTCTAAACAGGTGGATGGTACAGTATACTCTAACTCTTACCTATCGTCTGTCAGTTTTTGTTGTCTGCTTTTATGAAGACAAGACTGACCAGACATAAACTCTTACACTCACAGAGTTATAATCAGATTTAATACATAGAGACAGTAATGACTCTCAGGAGTCAGATTTTTAAAGACTATCAAGCTTCAGTGTTGCAGGATATTCTCTGACCAGGAGTTAAGTACCCTAGTACAGAGCCTTGTAGCCACACATATTTAACTTATTTGTAATATTTACACTTAAGAGACATTTCCAGGAATGATAATAATAATTTCTATGACCATATATGTAATCGTATCTTTACTGGCCTTCCCCCCCTCCTGTCATAATATCACAAATTCCTGTTGGACCCGCAGTCCTCTCACCCCGTACTTTCTGCCTGTCTGTGTTACTCACTGAAAGAACATAACAAACTCCGGGCCACTTAAGACTAATGCGTTTTGCTGTAGCTGAGATTGGGCTGGATATGTGTGCACAAGTGTACGGGGCTTGGCGCAGAGGTAATGGGTTGAGGGGGACAAGGCAAACAATGATTCTGCTGCTTTGGCCACAGGGCCAAGTGTTCCCCTTTTTCACAGGATTCACTCCTCTGTGCAGGCATGTGAGTGTAAACAAGAACAGTGACAAGCTTTTGGGGCTCTTTAAGGTCACATGCTGGAGCATCAGTGACTTGGAAAGTGGTCTCAGACTTTTGAACCATGCTGTATATTGTAGATAGGGTTATCAAACTTATACACTGTACACTTGGATAAGTGCATATTTTGCTTACACAAATGTGTTACAGAACATCATTATTTATGCTTGCATCTTAACTGCAACACCTATCAATCATTTAACAGTGCTCCATATCCCATGGCTGCATGTCCCATATGCAGGGGCCAACTTTTGCATTTTGTTTATATGGTGGGTTTGTGATAATTAGAAGGAGGCATTTGTTCAGATTGGCTAGTGGTAATAGTTAACAGACACCGTTTTTTTTTTCTAATGACAGACTCAAACAGAGCAGCATGTACTGTCCCAGATTTATGTAGAACTGACAATAAATTATTCAGTGTGTAGGCGCGCGCGTGTGTGTGCACGGGTGTGTGCATGTGCGCGTTCACTTGATGATGTTTAAACGAGTGGCCTCAGCTGTCTCAACAAGTTAAACAATCTTCACAAACACAGTCGACAGAGAGGTAAAGACCAAGAGAAAGAGGGAGAAGTAGACAGAAAGATAATTCTAGGTTACAAGCTTCCTCTAGGATATTTTTCTCAGAGAAGAAAGAATTCATCAGTGTAACTCTTTGAGTTTTTTTTTTTTGTCAACATTTTACTTTGAAAAAAAACTGAGATGTTTGGTGGTCTCATAAAATCGCAGCCAAACAGAGAGAGACCGTAATTTTATAATGATAATGACTGAACTCCACATGAAGGACGCCCTGGGGAGGCAACTGATAGAAGCAAACCACAGAAAAGCAGGCAGCAGGGGAACCAGGGAGGTATTGGGGGGTGGGGGGCGATGAAGGGATGAGAGCGGATGAGGATACAGATTGGTTCTGCTTCAGTGAGACTGTGACCCTAACCACATATACAGGATTTACTTACCTTTTTCTTTAGGTTTCAGAGCTCCCCATGGGATTTGATTTCACATCAGACCCTGTATTACTGTCAGTGTTCAGTCATTCAGTCCCAGAAGATGTAAAAACTGTTTTGTGCTTCTAATAGTATATTATTACTCTGCATGTGTCATATCTTTTTCTATCAACCTCTAGGTGCCAGCCAAAATAGATGGGTTACCCCCAGTAAACCCCATGGTAAGTTCTTTATTACTTCATGCCTCTTGTTTGTTTGTACTGTATGTGTGTGTGTGTGAGTGTGCGTGTGTGTGAGAGGCCATCTTAGGACTCCTCCAGCTCAGTTTGTCTAGCTCAGCTCTCTGTTGCCAGACCGGGCTTAACCTTAATCAATCTGAGCTGTGCTTTGTTACGCTCAGCTCCACCTGCATCAGGCTCGTATGTCTCTGGTCATTTTCAGCTGCACTTTGTCTTTCGTAACTTCACTTGGGTCAGTCTCAGCTGCACTGTCACACGCTGAGCTGTACTTCATCAGCATCAGCTATTCAGCGTTAGCCTCCAGCCGTCACATGTTAGAATGCTAATACTTACACTTAGCAGTTTAGCACGCTAATGTAATTACATGATGCTACCTTAAGCCTATAAATGGTGAATGGGCCGCTCTTATGTAATGCTCATCTTATCAACCACTCAGAGCACTTTACACTCCGAGCCACATTCACCCATTCACTCACACATTTACACAGCGCTTCTCTATGACACATGCTGATTCACTGATGATACATCAGGGGCAATTTTTGGCTTTCGATGTTTGGACTGGAGGAGCCATGAACTGAACCACCAAAGCTCTGATTTGTAGATGCTCTACCTCCTGAGTCATGGCTCTCTGCGGCTCTCCTACTGTACAGACAGCTCCAGTCCAAATAAACTGAGTGTCTTCACTTTGAGATACAGTATGTGTTGTTTGAGGATACAGCTATGTGATTATGGTGTATGGTTTTATCAGAAAGTAGCTGGTTCATAAAGACTTATTTATTTTATTCATTTTTATTTTTTTTTCTTCTTTTCTTCCCAGTTTAGCTTGATGTGTTATTTGTACAGTAGTTTTTGTTGCTACAGGATAATTCAGGATCATTTTAAATATTTTATCATGTATGTAATATTTGTATATTTATATGTGTAAATACGCACATGTGTTTTCAGATTGAGCATATATATAATTTGATATTGTAACAAAGGACCCCAGGAAGAATAGTCGCTGCTGGGGCAGTGACTTATGGGGATCCATAATAAACTAAACTAAACTAAACTTTCATGTTCATGAATTTGCTGACAAGGGACAGCTAAGCTAGATGGACGCTGAGGTGCATGTGACAATATTAATTTATTAAACAGCAGCTCTTGAGAAATCTGAGATGTCCTAAACTGGCCATTGTGTATGTTCTTTGTCCTAGTAATTTATGGCTATCATTCTATACCTACAATAACATATCCACCATCCCCTTTCCCCCACCTCTCAAAGACCCAAAACACAGAAGAAGCAGTCCGGAAGTGTCCAGACATCACAGATCGTCTAAGGATTCTGGAGCAGGAAGTGGCTCGCTACAGGGAGGAGTCTGGGAAGTCGCAAGCCGAGGTAGAGAGGCTGATGGGTGCTCTGAGGGATGCTGAGACGGACAAATCGTGCAAGGAGAAGAAAATTTCTGATCTGGAGAGGTGAGGGTCAGAAATTCTGTGACGTTCATATCCATCACCAGACACCATCTGGGTGTCCTCAGAGAGCACTGTCCTTCCAAGTGACCGGATCTTTGTAAGATCTCAATTCATTCCTAAGTGCTCTATTTATAAAGGAGTAATCCACGAGACATAAACTGTCTAGATTGTGTCCTCCCAGTACTTGAAACCACTTCCATGCTGTCATGCTTTTTGCCTGATGTAATCACACTCTAGAAATGTATTCTTTGACCCATATGTATTCACATGTGTGGCTTTTAATTGGTTGGCTTAACGTCTTATCGTTTGTTTCCGTGTATCAATGTCTACAGACCTGGGTAAGTAGTTTTTATGTTCATATTAAACATGCCATCTTAATTCCGCCAACACTGTCCATAGCCATTACTCTTGACATCATGCCATGACTGTTGGGCTGATCTAAAACTTTCCCAGGTATAAAGTTGGAAATTGGGGCATTTTGGCTCAAATCTGATTCCCAGAAAGCAAGGTTTGACTGTCCCTGTGGGACGGTTAACGTACAACACACTTACGCCAGACAATCACGGTCCTCATTCCTGTCACAGCAATAATACAATGAGAGACTTTATATGTTTCCTGAATTATATGACCGGAGACATATAGCTTCTCCATTCTCCTTCTCCTCTTTTTCATTTCACTGCTATCATGAGTGCTGTGTGTATTTCTGGTATCATACTCATTGCACGTGATGTATGTGTTTTTACATGTGTCTGCAAACTCTATATATAAGTGTTTTTCTTTTCTTTCTGTCTTTGCATTATGCATACAGTAAATGAGTTTGTGTGTGAGTGTGACTGTCAGTGTGTGTCTGTGTGTGTGTTGAGTTTGCCAGGCAGGCAGCCAGCGGTATGCCAGTGGGAGGTGGTGTATCCAGCCCAGACACTGGCTGTTTATACTGCTCTGTTTATTACTGGCACAGTGCTACTCAATTATCATCTGATTTATGGATTGGCATGGTGTGTATACGTACCCAAATGAGTGGTTGTTCGGTGCCAACGCAGATGTACTGCATGTGAGTGTTTGTGTGCATGTTTACTTAATGTGTGTGTGTGTCTGTGTGTGCGTGCAGGCGTGTGTGTGTGAAAAAGAAGCTAGAGGCAAGTTAGAGGCATGTGTTTGTGTGTCTGTATGGAGTGTGTATTTGAACGTGCAGCCGTTACAGTACAGTTAGCTGTGTGTGCTAGTCAGTGTGACTGCAGATGTAGATTAATAGTGAGTGGTGTCTCTGCTGGTGGACTGCCAGCTGCACAGAAGAAGCCACAAGTGTGAAAAATGTATGTGAAAAGAACAATTTCTGAACACACACTGGTCCCATCAGGTGTGTTAACACTAGCTATGGTTCTAAATGGTTTAGAATGAATCTGGATGGGCTGCATGTACTGGATCCAACACGGTTTCCTGCCTCATTCATTACCCGTTTTACAGACTCTCCGCTCTGGCATGGAAACTGTGTGTGCTGAGTCAAACTCTGTGGGAACGCATGAGCGTCAAGTATAATAGGGATACAGTAGCTCCCGCAGAGTTTGTTCACACAGTCTACCCTCTGTTTCCCTGTGTATGCAGCATGTGTCATGCCGCTACCTCTATGTCTTCATGTGTGTCCCGTTCACTTTTAGCTGTCACCGCAGTGTGTGTGTGTATACATGGGCACGTTAATCTGTGCATTTAGTTTCTGGGTCAAGCGATGTAAAAGTTTTTTCCTTCAGCTCGTCCATCTTATCAGGGCTCCTGTCTCATTAGTGTCAAACAGTTTCTCTGATTGGTCCGACCCATCCCCTCTGGTCAGCCTGTACAGGTCAGAGGTCAAATACAGGTCAGCTGCAGGTTAAGAGAAGAGGATCCACTGCAGTCACTGCTGCTGTGAATACACAATCATGAACAAATGTAAAGCGTGTGTTTATGTGACTGCAGTGAAGATAAGTGAGGCATCAAGTTACTGTCCTGATTATCTGACTTAACACACAAAGCCCTAAAAAAATATGTGTGTCTTACATTTGTGAGTCCATGCACATGTGGTAAATGACAGCATAGGCGGACGAGTTTCTGTGCGTTGATTGGACTTCTGTGGCGGGCTGCGTGAGATGTGTCTGGGCAGTGGATGAATGTCTTTTTAATCAGAGTGTTTCTGTTGGAACTCAGTCAGATGGCCTATTAACCACTATCTGGTCGGAGAGAGGGAGAGAAGAACAGATGAGGAAAAAGACACTTTCTCATCCACTTGGCGACGCAGCAAAGCAAGTCAAAAACTGAATGTACTGTAGCCAGCAGGTCATTGTAATAAATACCCTCCGGCACAGGGGAGACTCACTCACAGTGTCAGACATTAGATCTTCTAATGAGCTCCTCTTCAGTCATCAATGATAGTATCAAAGTTTATGACTGGGTTTTTCTTACTGTTATGTGTGTAGGTGTAACTCCAGGCTAATCTGCCTAAGTGATCAGTGACACTGAACAGGCTTTATAGAAAGCATCTGTATCAGCTGTTAACACTAATGCCAATAGTTGGATTTGTTAAATAGAGCTCCGTAAGCCATGGTTACTGATCTCTTGGAGCAGTTTGTGTAGATATGGTGGACTAAAATGGAAAAATGACCTAATTTCTTAGCCTGACACACAAGGAATCTAGTGAAGTAGCACTTGAGTATTTCCCCTACATCACCTAAAATGGCATTGAGCATCTAGAGGTACAACAGAATAAATACAGCAAACGGTTTATTTGAAACATGAGCCGTTTTACTTGACTTCCACCACAAAGAAGTAAACATATCCAATAAGCTATTGCACCGAAGCATCTGCAGATGTACGTCGGGACTAAAGTAAAAAAAAAATTGGATTTTTATTTTTACGTGTCAAGTGAATATAAAGCCTTCCTTTCTTTTTTGTTCACTCCTTCCTTCACGGCTATATATTGTGAACGAGTGGAATTATTCATCGTAATGCTGTTCCAGTCCTATACTTTTAATGTTTCAGTGATGATGTGAGGGCTAAACTCCGAAAAAATAAATCAGACTCCCAGTCTCACCATATCACAACTATAGACGTGGTAAGCACTGTGGTATGTAAGGGAGGGTTTCAGGAAAAGGGAGGTACAGTACGTGTGTGTCTATACAGTATGTGTATGTACCTTTGTGTGTGTGTACAGTATGTGTCTAGGGTGAGACTGAGGCGAACACATGACGGTAACAAACTTCACAAGAGTCTGTTGGCTGGAAGGAATCAATGTCCGCTGACTGATGAATATTCATTCACTCACAAACAACCATTTGCACACATAAACACACACATAAATTTGGGCCTTATTCCTATGACCATAATCAAACTCCAGATGTGGAGAGCATCAATCTTGTGAAACCCCCCACACACAGTATCCACGCACGCCAAAACACACATAACCTCCAAGTCTCTGTATATAATATTTCTACATGAAAATATTTGTAAACAGTGTTAATTTCTGTGTGTGTTTGCAGGTGTGTGTTCGGTGTGAATGGCTATTTCGCCCTCTGTTACTTCCTGTTTTGCTGTTGAAGTATAGTTGCACCTGCACCAGTAAATGTTCTCACAGTGAAAGACTTGGACACACATGCAGGCCATTTCTCCCATTTCTGTTTCACCCTGTCACACACACAAAAACAATATATAAAGGCAATAATGAAATGATATTTGTGTTGCGATAAGACTTGTCTAAGGACCATAAAGCATCTATCAGTAACAGACAAACTTGTTCAGAATCAGATCTTTCAGCGCTGCATCTAGCGCCTCTGATAAAACTTCCCACTCCCAGTGTTGACCCAATTGTCTCATGCTACACACTCACAGTTCCTCCATTTATTCTCTGTTCACGCTCTCCTTTTCCTGTACCTCTCATCCTTTTGCACTATAGAGAAAATGTATTTAATCCAGATCACATCTGCCTCTCATTCCATGTGTCCCTGTCCGCCTGAAATCGGAGATTTTGTTCTACTCCACTGTTTATTAAAAGAAAAGAGGAGGAGAAAGAATAAGAATCAAGGGTTAAGAAATGTGGAGTAAAAAAAAAACAAAATTTATTTCCCCTAAAATCTTATTACTACTGTACCTTTAACCTGTATTCATCCAGAAAATGTCAACTGAGAATGCCCAATGTTTTCCAGCAACACCCCACTTAATGTTAAAAGCCTCCCACATAGACAACTAGGAACAGCCCAGCAGGGCTGCAGCTTCCTGAACCTTCAGAAGCTCCATGGCAGCTTCAGTCATTGTCGGTGCCTTGCTCAAGCGAACATCACTTTGAAAGAGTGTTGGAGACAATATTCATTGATTTTTTTATTTTTATCAGTGCGATCTCAGTCCCACTATAGGGTTGTAAGTGACAAAAAAAAGAGAGACGAACTAGAAGAGAAAAAAAGAAGAAAAGAATGTCAACGGGATAATGGAAAAAGAGAGTAATAGGAAATATGTATCGAGATACACAAGTTTTGAAAAAAAAAGAAGAAAAAAAAGAGCTGAGGTTTAACAGCCAGAAATAAAGCGGAGCTGCTTATGTTGGAAGGCCGATGTGTTGAGTGCTCCAGGTGGAAGAAGAGAGAGGAAATGTGAAAAATTACTTATTACGCTCAGTTTAGGAAATGGCTGGACTCGTGCACACTTCTCCCCCCTCTCTCACTTCATCTTTCTAAGCAATGTCACAGCAATAAAATACTATTTTCCCCCTATGAATTTACTCATTTCGGTAATCAGCAAATCACAGTTCTCCTTCACATTTTCCACTCGCATGCAGCCCAGCCCGTCTGCTCCGTGCTCGCTCTGTTCGTGCCCTCATTTGCCTTCGCATTGGTCAAAACACTTATTTCGTTTTGCGCTGATGGGCTGATGGGGGACCAGCGTGTCTGCTGGTTTATACACCTGTGCCAGTAGCGGCTGTGTGTGATAGCTGATATGCCCTCATGGCAAGTTTGTTCTCTATGGACATGCATCTGAGCTTATAAAAACACACACACAGACATCAAAGATCGGAGTATAAACAAATTCCTTTTCTCCTCCTCGACCTCCTCCTCCTTTTCCTCCTTGCTGTGTAAATATGTGTGCACACATGTGTGTACATATACTTCATTCATAACAGTAACAGAATTGAATCATGATCTGTATTTATGCAGCACTTTTCAAAACCCACTCGTAAAAATGATAAAAAAGTATAAAATCAACAGCAGAGTCATTAAAAAAAGAAATAAAGATACAAACCAGAGACATGAAACGACAAGCTTAATAAACTGTATGTGTAGTTTTGTATAGAGGGAGTAATATGAGATATAAATATTGCTATAAATTCAGAGTCCTCCCCCCCTGCCCTGTCTTCTCTTATTATAACAAAAAAAATCCTCAAAGGTTTTTACCGTTGTGTGCGAGGCAAGGTGTGTATTAAAATTGTTTTTTTTACATCATCTTGTTGGTGTATTTCACATTAATTGCACACCAGCATCACTCAGAAAATCTGACACACACACACGCACACCTTCTAAGGCCTTTGACAGCAAATATTTGGCCATACGCGGGGGCAGCTTGTAGGTTTTGCCCAGAGTAAACACAGCAGTGTGGATATGGAATAATAATGTGGCGCGTTTTAGCAGCTGCTTGGTCACAGCCTGTTTACAGTGTTGGAGGGTTCTCTTAAGCGCTAATTTGTCACTGTCAGCTTTCTCGCACTTTCTGTGCATTTAAAAAAAAATTGTGAAAGCTCACTTTTTTTTTCCAAAGAGTGTGTTTTGATTCTATTTTGAGAGTGCTTGTGGGAAGACATACATTGTGTATAAGTGCCGCTGTGTGTGTGTCATATGGGTTTTCTGTATGTTTGTGTGTATGTACCATAGTTCTTTGACTAAGTAAGTTCGGTAAATGACAAGGAGTAGGTCTGAGTGTGGAGGTAAACACACAGCCATCCTGACAGGGTAATACAAGGTTTAGCTCTGTAATCAGCACCTCAGCTGACGACACTGACAGCAGATTTATTATCCTCTGTGTGTGTTTCTGGCAATATCTATAGACGTGCACCAATTTATGTTTTTCAAAAACACATGCCCTTTTGTGAGGGAGAGAGAGAGTGTGTGTGTGTACAGCTTGTGTGTTTGTGTGTGTGTGTGTGTTTGTGTTATTGTCATCCTGTCTTATCTGCAGACTCACTTCTTGCACATATCTATTTATGAGAATGTGTGTGTGCGTGCGTGTGCTTGCATCTGCTGTCTGCATGTGTTTGTGTGTTTTGTTGTTGAAAGATTTACACAGCAGTGTCTCACATCCATCAGTCAAGTCTTGTCTTGTCCCAGTCTGCCATGTTACGAAGACTAGACTAAGACTAGACACATGCGCAGCCTCTGTGCTTCCTGGCACACACTGTCATTCCGCCATTTGCCCATATGATGCAATATGCTGGCCTTGTTTTAACGCTGCAGATAAATCAAAACAGGACAATTATATTATATATATATACTTTTTATATGTTGGACATCAATACTACATTTACTACTTTCTTTGTAATTCATTTAAAGTAAAACACGGCCATGGTATATTGTGTATGATGTATGTGCAATCATTCACATACTGTGCACCATCATCACATTTTGAGAGTATGATTTACTTCATCTGCTGTCATCCATTTCTCTCTATCTGAAGGCAAATCAAGTCTCCTAACATCCAGAAGCAGACGGTTGCGGGTGAGATGAGGAAAGATGGCCTGACTGATGGACATCCGCACTCTTTATCGCAGGTTTGAATATCTGTGATTGGCCCATACTCATTTTTCCTGCCAATCTTTTCCCTTCTTTCCTCCTTATGTCCTTAACAAGGCATTCTTCAAAAAGTATTATCTGTTCCCATCCCTCTCTTTCTATGTTTTTGCTCTCTAGTTTATTTTCACTCCCTTCCCTTCACTTCACTCACCTCTGAAGTGAGAGCCCTTTCACAGTCTTTCATGCCCACCCCTTTACTTCCCCCTCAGTGCATCTCAGAGTCTGTCCTAAGTGGAAGAGACAGGCATTTAGTCCAGAAGAAATCAGCTCCATACGCCAGCTGGGAGCGGAGGCATAATGGCTCAGATGGGAATAATAGAAGACTGTGTCTAGTCACTCAAGAGAGACAATCTTGACGTACCATTACTAGTATCCTTTGTATACTTGTACATATGCTAAGGTGTCAACATGAGTATCAGCTGTTTATTCAAGACTGTGTGTATGCGTGTCTGTGAGCCTGCTTGTGTATTACCCTGCAAAGCTATGCTGAGGTGTTAATATGCAGAGTGCGGCCATGCCAGGTTATTCCCACAGGACCAATGAAGTAGAGTACACCTCTCTGTGCCTCCCTGGCAGACAGAGCCGGAGCGCCTCTCTCGGTCTTTTTTAGGTAGAGTTATTTTGTTTTTTTTTGTGTGTGCTGGCAGGCAGCATCCAACATCCTATTTCCTCTTCTAAACAGTGTCTGAGTAGTACACATTAATATTGCTATAACCTGGAAAGAGACATGAAACGAGTGCCAGGAAGAAAGAAAGAGGCACAGGGACAAGTGCAGGGAGTAGTAAAATATTGACCAAGGGAAATACTAGTGTTAGAGCAGAGACAGGAAATCAAGCTCCAGTTCAAGTATATTGTCATTCATCCATTTAACAACCTGGCTGGTTTTTGTGAAGATGTCACTAACATTAATATTTAAAGGTAAAATAAAACAAAACCCTTTTCATCTGTGCTTAGTGCTTACTGTGTGGTTATATGAATGGCCGTGTAGGTTGCTTGGTGCCCGATTGCTGCTAAAACACTAAACCCAGATGGTGAACAGCTTAAACGTGGTCAACATTTGCATGTTAGCTTAGCTTAGCCACTATGAGCACTGTAGCACACTAATGTCAGGATGTTGGCTCAAAGCCCCGAGTTCAGTCTCTCAAAGTTGTTTCAACAAAAATAAACATTTTCTAGTAACCCAATCATTTTGGTTAGGGTTAATAAACTGTAAATTGTGATCAGATGTGCACCATTGTGTAATATTTTATATTTGAAACAAAACTTGTAATGTAATGCATCTGCTATTGAAGTAGCCTACTTGAAATGTAGCGTTTCTGTTCTGCAACAGTTAATTCATTTTTAGAGTTGAGCATATAAAAACGTTTGAGAAAGTACAATAAGTCCCTAAGCTCTTGAACTCCACATAATATAATATAATGTAATGGAAAGCTCATAAAGTGTGATTTAAGCATGTAAAGAGAAGGAGGAACAACACAGAACAATTTCAAAGTAAGACAACGTAAGTGATTGTAACAACATCTTCCAGCTGCCTGCCTGTGATGCTGAGGTGTAGGAGGATGTACAGTAGTAGTAGTAGTAGTAGTAGTAGTATGCATTCTGTATATTCGCTCAGCAATCAGGTTGCACTGTTGCCTCTATCTCGCTTTCTTCCCCCCGCTCACTCTGTGTCTCTGTTTATCTCTCGGTCCATCAGGAACACAGCACGCTCCGAGGGTAAACACAAACAAACACGGGCCTTCCCTCATCGCTCCCTCTCCGCATTCATCCAGGAGAGTTTATGTGGGATGGCGCGATACCATCTCTCTGCTCCATCGTCTCCATCGCGCCACGCTGCACTTCACAAACACAGAGAAAACACACATCGGAAATGTTCACTTCAAGCCTTCAAACAGGCCTTTTATTCCTCTTTTATCTGTAATTGAGAGGCATCAGCGACACTCAATACTTTGTTTAGAAACATAAGGATTACAGAAACTCTTTTTTTTTAATAAACTTTGGATGGTGAGAGAGCATAGAAACATTTCAGGGTTTTTCATTCACTCAACCCAACTTTTTCCCACAGCCTGTGAACTTGTCTGAGACTTTGTATGAAAATTCTTGTCCTGCAGACAATTTTCTAGAACATAGAGGTTGATGCTGCACGCACAACTTTTTTTTTGACGTAGACAGATGTCTGTCTGCTTGGATCAGGCTATGTGGGTAAGTGGTTTGTATGCATGTGTGTGTGTGTGAGTCTGAGGATCATAGGTACACAGCTGCTGGAAATGTGCATTCTCTCACTCTTTGCTGGTTTATTTTAGTGATTATAATCCCTCCATCAAACCCAAAAAGGACCAGACTCCATAATGATCCTTCCCCAGGGCTTTAGGTGATGATTGGTGCTGCAGAGGCAATTATCTCTCCATTTCTTCCTTCTCTCTGTATCTCTCTATCTTTATTGCCCCTTTTTCCATTCTTTCTTTTCAGCCAGCAATATTCTCCTGTTACTAGTAAAACTCACATGACACACGGATATGCACTGACACACACCCACACATACAGTACTGTACATGCACACCATGCACATACACACACATATAGGCAGACAGATCTTTCTGGTTAGGTTTCACTTGGGGGTCCAGCGGTGGCAGCCCCATCTAAGTGGAGTGAGTGTATGTGTGTGTGAGTGTGTGCGTGCGTGGGTTTCTGTCTGCGGGGCGGGGTCAGACCGGTACTTGTTGATTCTGGTGCATCGAATTACCGCCCGTCTGTCACATTCAATTACAGCTTTGGACTGCTGACGCACACAGCCTGCCTCTGTGTGTGTGTGTGTGTGCGCGTGTTTGTCGCTCACCTCCAGCTGTGTCGTGCTGACGTGACGAGCCACAAGTATCCGCTTGTGATTCTGCTGGCTCGGCGTTATTTTCTTCACGCTCTGGGATAATTCCATCGTTCCCAGTTTTGTTCATAATAGTTATTCAGCCATTTATTTTGTATTTTTGTACCATTGAATTTGAAGGTGCATCCTCGCAGAGATCTTGATATCATTTTTGTTTTTGTTTTTCCATATAGTTAGAATTGAACATGTGCCAATACCAACCAAAACTTGATATTTATTAGAATCTGTTAACGTGCCATTCATCTGCATGTTGCGTGTTCCTGGCGCTGTCACATTAAATTACTTCCCCTTCATTCTGTTTCAGTTTGACGTGTATTTAGCATCTCCTTCTTTTGCCATCACAATGGATTGCCCATCTGTGAGCCATGGTGCTGTTTGGCCTGGAGCTCTACCTATCAGCTGCACGCCAATGTGATGCAACAATTCCTGAGTATTTGAATTCACTGACTCACTTTTTTAGAAACAGAGAGCAGCCGTTTGTGAGACGACATGTCAGTTGAAGAGTGTGCAGTGAGGCACAGTAAGACACTTCAGCCAGAGAACTGTCATCCATCACAATTAAGTGTCTCTGCCTGGAGAGAGTCTCCTTCACATCTTTGTTTCTCACAACATCTGTTGCTTTTGACACACCCTCTTGCCACTTGCTGCTTGGTGTATGTTATCAGGTTTTTGACTCTGATTTTGCAGTGGTTTGCATTCTGCTGTATCGACGACAGGTAGCTACTCCTGCTAATTTGCAAAGCAATCACTTCTCTTCTCATCTCTTATTGCTTTTGCCTCGTGTTGATTTAGTTACTGAGTGCCAGATTGGCGTAACCCACGTTTGCTCCATCAAAACATCTGTCTGACTCTTCTGCAACAAGGATATACTCCTGTTTGAGACTTTCTCCTTGCCCATGTGACTCTGAGGCTTCTGTACTACTCCCACAAATGTGTGAATGTGTGAACTTGAAAGTGAGTCAACTTTTGGGAGTCAACGAGTGAAAAAAAAAACGAGAGAGAGTGAATCTGGGGTTTATTATTTCTGTCCAGTGTTTTCTTTCACAGTTCCATCACCCAGTGTGGAGAAGGATCAATTTCCTCCACTCACCATAGGTGTCAGAGAGGCCACACACAAACTCTCCATCTCTCCATCACTTATCACTCTCTTCTGTTTTGGCTGCATCTATGTCTTCTGAGAAGGATCTTGTCCTTCTCTTTTTACACTTCCTGAAATCTTTCCTTCGCCTTTTGTTGCATATGACAACAAATACACCTTTTCTCAAACTTTCTTTTGCCCCTTGCAGTTTTATTCCAGTGCAAAAAAGTTTATTGATAAGACTTTTAAAACAAAATATACTCAAAGAAAAATACTCTCTCCGTGGCTTTTGTTACTTTGCTGCACCTCCCTCCCCCCCCAGCTTCCTCTTTCAGCTTCCCAGGGTGCCATGCAGGAGACGGCAGGGCGGATCAGGGAGCTGGAGATGTCACTGAGAGAGAGCATGAACACATCCGCGCATAGGGAGGCTCTGTGGGCGCAGGAGGAGGCTGCCCGTGTTCAGGCTCAGAGAGAGGTTTACCTGATGTGATGTCACACACTGTTGACTAATGGAGGCCCAGCACACACATATACACACTCATATATATACAAATAGTTACATGCATCTCTTCAGAGGCAGACTGGTCCATTTTAAACTGATTGCAGGTATCAGCTCACCTTACTGAGAAAGTGTTGGGGACTGAACTCCACCCCCATGTGGTTAAGAGTGTAATCACAGGCAAGACTGTGGTTAATGGGTGATCCTTAATCACGTCATATGTCGCTCTGAACCAGCAAACGGTACTACAAAAGGAATAGTTTAATTTTCCTTCCTGCCTCTTATTGTCTTTGAATCTTTATTAAGTTTAACTTTTCTTAATATGCTTTGGATTATTTCCTCCCTCAAGACTGAAATTCAAAACTGAAACAAAAAAAAAATCCTTTCATTTTCTGTGTCTCATTAAGTTTGCTGTTGCAAGCTTGAAAATGTAAGCATATGTTTGACTTATTGTCAGTTTACATGCATGTAATCAGAATTCATTAACAAAGCCTTAGACTTTGGGCTTTCAGCTTTGACAGAGCACAGGCTGCTCTTTTCCCCGGCTTGTCCCTCCGTCTATCTGTCTTCCTGACTGCCAGCTGATTGGTGGGTCCAAAAAAAAGTTTATGTGTGTGCTATGTGTGTGTGTGAGCATAGGTGTGTCTGTGGTGGGAAAGAGAAACAGGGCGAGGGAGTGTGTTTCCTCCCGGTGTGAGTGTGCATTTGAATGAGAATGACCTTGCATTACTTATGCGTGCCACAAGTAATATGAGAGCAATCGGCGGTTAAAACAAGAACTAACATTTTTAGGCAGAATGGTGGCTGTACTGCCTTTAAACACACATGGTCTTTCTCAAACGCGCACACACACACATTCAAAGACAGAAGGTGATAGAGGAGAACTTAAAAAATGAGGAGAGGAGATTGGTGGAGCGGTCGGGAAAATAAGAGAAGGTCAAACTCAGTTTAGACAATTCAGTGAGAGCCAATGCTAACTGTGGCTTGTTTTTTTCCTCCTTTTTGCAATTTCTGTACTTTACACGCTTGACTTATAGTCAGCATGGATACTGTGTTTGTCAAACAATATTCTGACGTGCTGAGAGGTCCGAAAGAAAAGTATATTTATGTCTGTGGGACTGTTTGCATGCGTGGAAGTGGATGATTCAGCTTTGACCTAAGTTTACCCATGTGTAGCCAAAGAATCGGGGAAATCATTTTCTTACTTGTGACAAGTTAACGCTCAGTGAACCCAAAAGTAACGGTCAAGTTACTTTGATTCAAAGTCAATCCAGGCCGTTCACTTAAAGAACTATAGTGAGCAAGCATAGAGTTACAGTCACACTGTCAACACTAGGAAAGTTGCTGCTCAGTCACTGATGCTCACTGCTAGGTGCTGTCATGTCATCACACTGAACTTTGTGAGGCAACGCATAAGGAGGCAGCAGGACAACTTGCTATTAACATGTAGTTTCACAGTCGCAAGTCAGCTGCCTTTAATGCTGCAGACCTTAGAGGAAAAGAGTGTGTTTGTGGGGGGGGGGGGGCAGAGAGAGAGAGAGGGACAGGTCCTTCTGAAACATCACCTGACCCTGGCACCATTTCAGAGCGCCCTGCCAGACTCACATTCTCACATCCCCTCGTTCCCCTCCCTACGCTCTCTCTCCTTGATTTTCTTCTTTCTTCTCCCCTCTGTCCCAGAGTAATCAGTCTCATGATGTGTAATGCGCTGAAAGTCTTCCATCAGCCTGACCTGCTGAAATGGAGCATGGGTAATGCCCTGGGTCATTTTTCTTCACACCCCCGCTCCCTAAGACTCTCAGTCCGCCTATGCCTCTCTCTGTTTCTTGACTTTCACCTGGCATCATTTCTGCTGTCCATCCATTGTCCTGAGCCTCGTTCTTTCCCATCTCCCTTCTTAAGTTGTCTCACCCAATTATCTCCCGGCTGTCTCTCTCTTTCTCTCCATTTCTGTTCCTGTCTCTCTCCCTCTCTCCCCCCGAATGGCGTTTGAACTAGGCCTTTGAACCAGCAACACCGACGCAAATGGACAAGAGGGATTTGGCCCTTAGCTCTGAGCCCCCAATCAGCTTAGCAACTAAAGGGGCTTTGGGCCAGTCTTAGCGAGCCTTAGGCTGGCTGGGGGGGCTTTGCCTTGAAGTTGAGCTAAATTAGCACGCACAGGCTCACCGATAAGCTGATTAGGTCCCTAATTTCACTAAAATGCATTGTATTCCTTATTAATGATGTGATTGTGAAGTGAGGGCTAGCCTGGGTGGTGGACTAATGGGGAACTGGGAGGGGAGCAGTTGGTGCATAAGGGCTGATAGACATGTGGTGGGTGTAAATGGTGTGTGTGTATATATATATGTGTGTGTGTGTGTGTGTGTGTGTGTGTGTGTGTGTGTGTGTGTGTGTGTGTGTGTGTGTGTGTGTGTGTGTGTGTGTGTGTGTGTGTGTGTGTGTGTGTGTGTGTGTGTGTGTGACCCTTGGCTTTCAAGATGAAAAGATTGGCTCTGGATTCTTTTAAGCCTGGAATAAGACATCAAACATTTAACGTGGTGTGATTTTGGACAGTTTGATGTCTTGATGACATTGGGTATATTAGCTGCTGGACACTTTTAGAGGTCAGTTGTTCTTGGCAGGCATACAGGTTTTTCTTTTATTTGAAACAATTCCTTGTTACATTTCCAGGAAGTTATGACTAAAAGTTGTCACTTTCCCACCATTTCGAATTTCTTTATTCCCCATTTCCTGTGCTTCCACCCTTTCTTCTCTTAATCCATATGTGATATTCATGAAAAGCCAGTGAGCACATTATCTGACATCTGTGTAACACACCTAGAAAACCGGCGGAGATGGAGAGTGTCCTGAAAATGTGTGAACGATTTGGCCCCTTCATAAAAGAGGCCCATTCCCTTTTTCATGTCCTACCCCATGGAGTGCTTTCCCCTAATACTCTTTTTCTCTTTCTATTTTTTTTCTCTTAGTTTCTCCTTTTCTTTCATTCCCTTTGTTTGTTTGAGATCCAGCACTTCAGAATTTATTGTTTGACTATTGTATCTCACAAATCTGTAAATCATCAGAACTGAGCAAAGATTATATTCTCTATTCTGTCCATAGTATCATCTTCTCTTTTCTAAATCATCCGGACAGTCCTGCCTGGTACTGGAACCCATTGTGAAGTGCTTGTTGTTAGACAATTAGACACTTCCTGTCTTTGGATAATGACGCCCTGAGGTCGCATCCTGTCTATCAGACACTCAGTTTGGACATGCAGACCTGAGTGGCTGGAAGGCATGTGTGTGCAGAGGGAGGAGATGTAGTTGAGGGTTTGAGTATTATTCTCACCTGCTCTAAAGTACAACCACACTTGAGAGTAAAGTTAAATAAGTGGAGAAAGGTGGGTCCTCGTTTCCAGCGCAGGGGTCAGCGGACATGTCATTCAACTAACCTTTGAACCTGAGTCGTTTTAACTGCTCCATGTTGTCTACCAGCCATTTAAGACATTCCCCTCATTCTAGCACTCCAGCACATGCACACATGTAGACAAATACAGTTGCACATAACTCCATCTGTTTGTGCAAGACAAGGTGTGCATAAGTGTAAAAATAGATCTTCCATGTCCAACTTCATATTAAATGATGCATGATCCAATCAACATCTTTTCATTGCATTTGGAAGTAAAACCCTGTGTGCATGCCTTCATTCAGTTAAAACTTTGTGTATGTTTCTATGCTGTATCTTTTCTCCACTAGCTGGAGGAGCTGATGGGAGCTTTGGAGAAGACGCGACAAGAACTGGACGCCACCAAACTCCGCCTGTCCTCCACTCAGCAGTCGCTGCACGAAAGAGACGGACACCTCAACAATCTGCGCCAGGAGAGGCGCAAACAGCTGGAGGAAATTCTGGAGATGAAGTTAGTCCCACGTCTATCTGTCTCATCTTATCTGTCCTTTTGTCCGTCTGTCCATCTGATAGACTTACTCTGATGAACAGATTGAAGTCTGTATGTGTCCATGCGTGGCAGAACAATAACAGCACAGGCTACACTGAATGATAATAATAACCACATACAGGCTATGCATTTTTCTGATAGTCAATAAATGCATCTCTCTAATCAGTAAAAGAAAGATTTAAACATTGTGTAATATGACATATACGTACACACAGAGAGAATAAACCAGTGTTAATGGTAGTGGCTGTATATCCCGCTCGTAAACGTATATGATCAAGGTTTTCTTTTTATTAATGTTGGCATGATTCACTCTGTGCTTAATCTGGAGCGTTTTCATTTCTCTGCACAGCAGCTTCGCCGCTGCAGCAGAAACCTGTGGCATTAGGCGCATTTATCCGCTCACCTGTTCACATGTGCGTCTGCGCAGGGGTGTTATATAGACATCAGCGCTGAGGTGTGTTTTGAAGCAGGATCAGCTGTTGTCTATAGCCGCCTTATGAAAAGTTACATTTATTGAGGACAGGTGGTGCAGTCTTAGACAGCAGGTCAGAAAAATATGTGTGCGGCTGTTTCTTCATGTGAACGTCTGTGTGTGAGTTGGGGAGGAACCCCCTCACCCCCACCCCAAATAAGTGCAGTGCTGGCTGCATTTCCATGTGTGAGTGTGTGTCAGTGGGTATGTATGAATGTGTGAGTGAGTTCAGTGATCTGTCAGAGGAGCAGCTACATGTGTGTTTGCTTTGAGCGCTTTGATTGAAGGAGCATGGAGCCACATATCTGGTTGTCATGTGCCGCAGAGAAATGCCTTTAATGTCAGCCACTCAGTACAGTACAAAAGGGAAGGCTGGCACATATGTATTGAAAACACAATTTTTAAAATCCATTATGCCTCACAAGCTCCTCTGATCACACTAACACTGAAAGAATGTGTGTATGTGTCTGCGTCTGCCTGCAGTATGTGGATGTGTACAGTTTGCCGAAGACAGAAAAAGACAGTGCCTTTGCCTGTGCATCGGCACGCACACGCAGACACACACACACACACACACACACACACACACACACACACACACACACACACACACACACACACACACACACACACACACACACACACACACACACACACACACAGTTTTGTGATACAAACCATCTTCCTGTCTTTTCCAATTTCCACCATCCAAACATTACCAGGGATGTTTAGCAGAGGAAATGTATTACACATGATACAGGCACAAACCATGCTTCTAGGTATGTACATGAAATTGGGAAAACGCTCACGGACCTGACATGTGAATGATACTTTTGTACTCGACGGGAACCAGGCATAAATCATTGTTGTATTACCATTAGAAAGACGTCTGAGACGGAAAGTTAGTGTGATGGTTGGTTGACGTAAACAGCAACAAAGTAGATGGCATTCTTCGCCTTTGTGTTTGAGACTTGAATACAAGTCGGCACTGGTCAGAGCTAATGGAAGGGGCACAGGGGGCATGAGTGTGTGTGGTCTCCTGTGCATTGGGCTCTGTGTGTCTGTGTGTACGGATAGGTCGGAGGCTGGGGTTTGGGGTCACTGGTGATGAGGATTAAAGGACTGTTGAATTGCGAGGGGCGAAGCTTCGTGAGACTGACTTACATCTGAACAAGCCACAAAGATACGCACGCAGAATATACACACAGGCTCAGTGGAACTCACATATAATCACTCAAGTCTGCAGACATGCACGTACTTACACAAACCTTGGCTTTCTCCTTTAAAAAGGGGCCATATTCCCACAGCACAGCCTTGTCCAAGTTAGCACAGGGAAAAAAATAAACAGGAAAGATAGGGCATAGAAAGAGAGGTAACAAGAGAGAGGGAGAGAGGGAGCAAGAGAGAAATCAAGAAAAAAAGACAGAGAGAGAGAGAGAGAGAATAAAAGAGAGGTGAGGATGGAATGGAGGGGCTATGCAAACTCAAGTATTTCAAATCTTAGAAATCATGAGAGAAGTTTGATTGCATGCCAAGTTTCTTGGTTCTGCGCTGTAATGTGGCATTTGTCAAGAAGACCAGCTGAAGCAAACCATGTGAGGCACGTTCCCCAGTGAACTGGGGAGCTCTCTGTGTGTTTTTAATGTGTGTGTGTGTGTGTATGTGCGTGCACAGCTAGATGGGGGGAGAGAGAGAGAGAGCAGACTCTTGGCTTTTCAACACTGTTAATGAAAGAGACAAGAGGGGGAAAAATCATTTTCAATATCCTCTCATTGCATGCTGGGTTTCCTAGCACGTATTGTTTGTGTGTGTGTGTGTGTGTGTGTGTGTGTGTGTGTGTGTGTGTGTGTGTGTGTGTGTGTGTGTGTGTGTGTGTGTGTGTGTGTGTGTGTGTGTGTGTGTGCGTGTGCGTGTAAGAGAGAGGGAGGAAGAGAGAGCATTTTCATATTTGCCTTCTTCAGATATAGAGCTGAATGTTTGATGTATAAGGAGTGGTGCAGGGTCTGCTCTGTCACCCCACACCAGATTGAGTTTCTTCCATACTGTACACCATTCACGCACACACAGACAAAAGGGGGGAGGAGGGGGAGAAGAAACAGAAAGAGAGAGAGAGAGAGACACAGATGGCCTCCAGAGGAGCTAGCCATTTAATGAGTCTAAGGTCACGGGGTGTAGGTGCACAATAGAGAAATTATGTGTTTGGACATTTTGAATGGCTAGTCATTGAGATGTTTCCATAGTCTGAATGGGATAATACTACATGCCACAACATCACAGTGTCTTACTGAACCTGATCCTCCCGTAGACACTGGGAATGTAGCTGATATTATCTCTGTTTACATTTTAGTGATGGAGAATGATGATAGAGCAAAGAAAAGGTAGCAGCTGCTTTTAGGCAGGATGGAGGGTTGACAACGTTGAGATTTTTCAAGCTAGAAGGTTGACAATTTAACAGAAGAGCGGGGAAATCATGCACACGTTAGTAGACTCTATAGATTTAGAAGAATGAAAAGAGAGCTGTAGCAGAGGAAAGAGAAGAAATAGCAAATGATGGAAAAAAAGGATGATAAAGTGTGAGAGTGATTGATGGAGGGGGTGATGGATGGTGCAAGGGAGGAGGAGAATGATGGAGGGAGTGGTGGAAGAAAGAACTGGGAGAAGGAGTAGGGCTGTGAGGGCTGGGAGGGTAGAGTCTGGTTAGCAGAAAAGGGTCAGAGAAAGAGAGATGAATGGGTCAGAGAAGAATAACCAAGCACAACAGTGTATCAGCAAATGTGTGCACCGCATCACACAAAAGAGCATTCTCAGTGGTGTTGTGTTCACCTTGTAAGTCTCTGTTTGTGTCTGTTATGACAAAAAGTAAGATAAAAATAAGAGTATATTTAAATACATGAATAAATATGTGTGTATCTTAATAAAGACACAGATACATTAACAGTACAAAAGTAAAATAGAAATAGATTTTTTTTAAGACAGTGTTACTCTTAGGGTTGCACGGTATATCGGTACTAGATTGGTACCGGGGTACTAACGCATTTAAAACGGTACCATACTGCGCTTAGATGGGACCGGTACTTTCATTCTGCGCCGCCAGCAGCGGTGACGTCGCCGCTTGAAGTCGCCGCATTGTAATTTGAGCCGCGAGGAGCGAGAGAGCGAGTCACAAACGAAGCAAGGTGCTTTTTATCATTACCGTTACAGCGCCACCTGTCCATGTGCCTGTGTTTGTGTGTGTGTGCGCCGCGCGCGAGAGAGAGACGGCCGCCACAGCCTCGTTAATAAGTTTTGTTTTTACCGCGGATCACCACTGGCTGCATGCTCTCTCTGTCTCTCTCTCTCTCTCTCTCTCTGTGAGTGAGTGAGCACGGCGAAGCAGCGCTACGCAGAGATGAATTAACGGAACGATATTGCGTTGATGGGGGTGGGGGGAACAGAATCAATTTGGTCTACATATGGGAAACAATAGGTGTGTGTTTGAGCAACATGAACATTTGTGTTTCATTCTATAAACTACTGATAACAATTTCTCCCAAAAATTACAACTGGTCAAAATAACAAAAAAAGATGCAGTGTTTTCAGACCTCAAATAATGCAAAGAAAACAAGTTGATGTTCATTTTTAAACAGACATTTTTTAATTTAGGAAGAGTTCAGATTAATATAGATGGAATGTTAATCCTGCAGCAGCAGTAACTGTTTACTGATTTCCTGTTTATGGTCCAAATTTTTTCTATTAAAATAAAGCCAATAATGACATTTTTTGTGTTCTCTTTTTATGTGGAAAAGTACCGAAAAGTATCGAAAAGTATCGAAAAACATGTTGGTACCGATACCGGTACCAAAATGTTGGTATCGTGACAACACTAGTTACTCTATGTGCCTGCCTTTGCTTTAGAAAACATAGAAAACAAATTCTTTAGTAAAACAAGACATACACATTACACACTCTTGTTATGTTTACTCATCAGTAGTTCCTAGAGAGATACCTTGTGCCATTCGACACAATCAAAATATCAACAATATTTAAAGTTGACTTCTTATTATAATGTCCTTAAGCCAAGTCCAAAACCCTCACGCAAAGACAAAAGAGCTCCTCCACGTGACGGAAATATAATAAGTCCGAGCCTGTAACCCCCCAAAATGCTCTACTGTCCATGATGTGTGTTCATGTATCCATTTGTTGGCCAGTTACAGTAACCCATGGCATAATAAAGCTTAGAGCAGTAGCGACGTTATGACTTTCAAATCCCCAATGTAGACATCCTGTCTGCACAGCACCATCGCCATGGTTACACTTGCTAAAAACACTGAGAGACCAGCTGTACTGGCAAGGTCATGTCCTCGTTCACTGATCTCTCTAAGGGGCCTGGACATACACACACGCGCGCGCGCACACCCTCACAAATTCACGCACAGGTATACACATATATGCAGCATGTGCACTCACGCGCACATATTGAAACACATTCACACTGAAAAAGTGAATTTACACATTCATTTATTCAACTAAAGACCATTTCTTTCCATTGTGTGGCTTTTAAATTACATTCACATACTGTATACTGGTGAACACTCTCATGTATAGCTGCAAGTGCGCAACGGCACGTGCAAGGACTTATAGGGGACACACACATGTATGCACATTCACACAGCCACACGCACGCGTATGGTGTTACAGTGCCATTGTTGTGATAGGTAATGATGAGACATAGAGGGTCGGTGCGGTGTGTGAATGGGATTCTCTGTGTTGCAGTGATGAGGAGGGGCTGACCACACATCACCTTCCTCTCTCTATCCAAGCAGGTTTGTATGTGTGTCGCCTCGTGGGAACTTCAGGCCATTCATCATGTCTGTCTGTGCTCCCGTGCCCTCTGACACGCGTGTTTACCTTCGACATGTGTGTCGGCTGTTCGGCCTGTAGGTGTGTTATTATGTCAGGGCCTCGGCATGCTCCACCCTTCTCCTCCTCCTCCTCCTCCTTCTCCTCCTCTTTTGAGGTTTTGTCAATGGAGGGCTTCATTAAATGGAAATCCCTGCTTCTAAGTCCTTGTTCAGGATAGTACGGTAATAATACATTTCTACCTAGATCCCATACAGTAATCTTCAAAGGTGGGGAGAACAGCTTCAAGATGCACATAAGGAGTTTGCTTTGTACAGTCAGTGTTTGAGTTGTTCAGCTTGCACAACTGGAAGTTAAGTGCCCTAAGTTTAAATTCCATTTTTCCCAGACCAAGTTAGTCTCTTGGCCTGCACTCCCCAACCATCATGTCTTGAACTCACTTCTCTCAGGATTATGCTGTTTTAGCATCACTTGGTGGTTATTTTTATCACTACTTATTCGTGTTTTACTGGCACTTATGTCCACGTAGTATTTTTGGCAAGCAAAGACCTATGCAGTAAACATTCATTTTGCATCCTGTACAGTGAGTAAACCCTGTGTTAGGTTTTGTAAAACTAGCCGTCAGATGTATACACTCTAGGTTTGAACTGTCGAATGAAGTTGATGTTAGACTGAAAGACATGTTGACCCATAGGAGATGTCAGTGGAATAAGGGACGGTAGTGCAAGCGTGTTTCTGTGTGTGTGTTTAGTTAAAGTGATAGACAGAGATGGAAGAGTCTTTCCAGACGCAGAAAGAACGTCTTGTCCTAAATCTGAAGACTGACATAAAGAATATGGGGCAAATGTGACACACAAAGACACAAAGAATGCAATGATTGACAACCAGAGGAGAAGAAGACAGGGAGGCCACATCAAGGAGGCCGTGGGGAGATGTTGCATGTGGAAACTGCTTTCACCTTCATACTGAGTCATGGTTTGCCTCACTAGAGTAAAATCATTCTTTCATTCTCTCTTCTTACTTTTACTTCATCACTCTTTTAACACTGACCCCCTTAGCTTCCTCTGAGTATTAAATGCTCTACCTCCCTCTCTTTTTTGTCTGTTTTTCTCCTTTTGTCTTGTTCTATCTCTGGACGGGTGGAAGAGGGCCTGGAATTTATCACACATACCTAATAATTACTATCACAGGAAATGGTCCTGAGGAAGTAGGTGCACTAGCCCTGCTAATTAGTGTCAGTCGCAAACACACACATGCACGTGCACATACAAGCATTCACACACACACACACACACACACAGAGCTAATAAGCGTCATTTGGCTGGTGTAGTCCTGGGGAAGGCCAATCTGATTGGCCTTAGGGAGACTAACACCCCCAAGTTTACCCGCTTGTATAAATCCCAACACTAATTGATTGGAAGTCCTGTGTGTGTGTGTGTGTGTGTGTGTGTGTGTGTGTGTGTGTGTGTGTGTGTGTGTGTGTGTGTGTGTGTGTGTGTGTGTGTGTGTGTGTGTGTGTGTGGTGTGTGTGGTGTGTGTGGTGTGTGTGTGTGTGTGTGTGTGTGTGTGTGTGTGTGTGGAGAGGAGGGGAGGGTGAGGGTATTTAAGTGTTTGCATGAGCGGGCAATTGATTAGGTGGGCCCTGCAGCCATAAAGAGACAGCCTAGGTCACAGCACCCAGAGGTGACCAGTGACGGCCTCCTTAACGGCAGTCCTGCCCTCAGGGTCACCAAAGGAATGAGGGGAGGGAGGGGGTCAAGCGAGGACGAGCAGTCAGTGGAGATAGACATGTTCATGCCACTGAGGCAAATCTGAATTTGAATACAAAGAGATACACAGACATCCAGATACCGTAGATACATCTACAAACAGATAGTGGCAGAGATGGAGAAGGAAGACGGACTGAGCTGGAAGTGTAACGACTGTGCAGCAGTGGGAAATTGAAGAGCGAAGGAAGGACAAAGTTTTTTTAAATGCAGCTGCATGTAATATGTTGTTGGATGTGCCGTGTTGTAAAACAGCCACTAAAACAGTGGCTTCGTGAAATGCCCTCATGGTTTACCATTATGGGCACTCAAAATGCTGGTGTACCCACACAAGTGAGTCAGTGGGGCTTACTGGCACATATTCACACACTGTAAACACCTCCAAGCCTCTGTGGTTGGCGCACACACCTGAGCCCCGGCTCCTGTTTTTCTCCTCTGTGGCTTCTCTGGCTACATCTGTCTGTCTTTATCTGGGTGTAAGTATGTCTCTGTATCTACAGTATCTGTCTGTGCCTCCGTCTTTCCATCCCTTCGTTTCTGTTGAGAACTTTCTCTGCAGTTTTATTTCTACACATTTTTTTCACCAAGCTCTCATCTGTATCAGTATCACACTCTGCCTTTCTGACTCTTTGTTGGTTTGACTGGAGTTTTATTAGCCCTGCCTGCACATCTCCCAGAGGTGTTGAGTTGGTTCCCAGGAGGTTTTAAAGTAGAACAATAGTAGCACTGGGATGCTTTAACACTGCCCACCAGTCAGCATACACCCCAGCAGCCCCTGGCACTTCTGGATTGTGTGTGTGTGTGTGTCTGATCTGGTTAATTCAGGGATGTAGACCCAAACTGTAATTATCATTATGTACTTCTCGGCAGTGGCAGGAAACAGCCCAAGCAAGTTTGGATGAGCGTGTGTATCCTCATTGATGTTCAATGAATGTGTTTGTGTGCAAAGAACAACATGTGCATACATGAATTTGTCTATGTGTATGTGTCTATGTGCGTGCATGTGTGCATACAGGAGCAATGATGTGAAGAGCATGAGACCTATTAGCAGTGAAAGATAAGCAGATTGTGCCAGTGGCTATGTGATGGTTTTTCCTGCTCTTGTTTTGGCCCTGGTCTTGTTCATTTGGTGTCTGCTAAATAGAGACATATTGGAAACATGACTGTTCCCTCAGGGCCGGTGGGTATCCAGAGTTTATGCCTGGAAAGTAGAGAGGAGAGAAGAAATGAGAGGAAAGTGGGAGAAGAGGAAATGAAAGGAGAAGGGTGGAAAGAGAATAAGAAGAAAATAGAAAATAAAATCAGGAAAGAAAGAAGGGATCAGTGGAGTTAAGCACACCACTAGGATTTCAAATCTCGTAAAAACAAAAGTTGCATTTGTCCTATTTGTTTGTGGACAGAAATTACCATTCACAAGCATCACAGACACTGTTAACTTTCACAGCTCAATAAAAGTTTTGTCTCATTTTTTTTTACGATATCAGCGTCGATGTCCAAGAAAAAGCAAAGCAAACCCTGCTGAAAAGAGAAGGAGGGAAAAAAAAACACACGCACACAAAAGTAAAAACCCAAAGTTTATTTGGAGCAAGCGTCACATCTATTCAAGATGGCAACCACAGTTTAATCTTTGTAGTCCTTCATCTTAAAAGCTAGCATCAATAAGACAGAGGAGGCCTTCATGTGGGCGGACAGACTGCACAGAGACAGGACTGGTCACCACTAAGCAAACAAAACAGGAATCCTGCAGAGACAAGAATGGCTTGAGGGCATGTGAGCAAAGACAATGGCACGATTTTAAAGTCGTAGATGAAACACGAAATATAGACAGTGTGCATGCGTGATTGAAAATGTGGGCATTCATGAATGTCTTGATATGAGTTTTATGCATGTTTATGTCTGAAGTAATTTAAGTCAGGCTCAGAAAGCCGTGGAATACGTTGTTGTGCCATTTTGTCATTTTAACATGCAATATTCAAAGCCTGAGTGTGTGCACCCTGATATGACTGTAACTGATACCTCCGGTTTTGAATATGTGTACATTTCTTGTTATTGTGAAGTGTGAAGCATTTGGAAAGAGCATGAGGTTGACAGAAGTTGGGATGTAATTTCATTTGCATTTATGCTTAACCAGATGAAAGCATTTGATACATTAAAAAAAAGCTCATAACTTAGTTAAACTGGAATGTACGTATAGTGTAAACCATTAGGTTTTACCTCATAATTATTTAACTTTTTCTTCAGTATCAAACTCAGCACAGTATGACTTCTATATATTTTTTTGGCTTTTTTGCCTTTATTTGATAGTACATAGTGAGATAGACAGGAAAGGGGGAGGCAGAGAGAGGGGGAATGGCATGCAGGAAAGGTCTGCCCGACGCGGGATTCAAACCGGGGACGCCTGCGTTGAGGACCGTAGCCTCTACATGGGTCGGCCGTTTTAACCACTGCGCCACGCACCGCCCAGCACAGTATGACTTAATGGCAACATTTTACTTAGCATGCATATATTTCAAAGTGCTTATACAGCAGGAAGTCTGATAAGCTCTGAATCTGTGCTGCATCAGAAATTGTGATAGTGAAAGAGCCTAAACATCCTGCACATGGCTGATCACTGCACTTCATCAAGTAAAAGAATTCATAGAGTTTCAACTGTTTAAGGCCTGAAGGACACATGATCAACAGAGGGCCGGGTAGTTTTGTTCTTTCGCTTGATATGCAAATTGAGATAATAAAAAAAACCTCCCAGTACTTTTTTTTTGTTTGAGAAAATTGAATTTCTGAAGTTTTTTATAAGCAAAAAGCCCGAGAATTTAAAATCATATACATATATATCAACAGTAATACTGCTCATGCGTGATTTTAGGGCAGCCAAAGTTCTCTGGCAAATAACAATGTATAGAATGTATCTGCCTAAGACATTGACTTAATTGCACATAAATAGAAAGAAAACTGAGTAAAAACAGGTCTTCAGAGTGTTGAAAGGGTTAATTATGTATAAGAGCAACTAAGCAGGTGCACTTACATGCATGCGTCTTAAATATACAGTCCTCATGCATGACATCATTTCAAAGTGAAATAACAAAAAAAAATAGAAATAACAAAAGTAAAATCCCTCTCTTCTTCTCTTTCTTACTCTCCCTCTGTCACACACAAATACACACACACACACACACTCACAGTAATGTGCGCTGACATATCTGACATGTCTCTGGTCCATTCTAGCCACAGGTCTCCGAGTTCAGCATTTACTGAAATCAAATGTGTGTGTTTGGCCTTGGGTTACACACTCGATTGAATTAGAGAAATGCCGTGCATGTGCACACACTCTTACTTACACACACATGCGCGCACACACAAACACACACACACACACACACACACATCCTCACAGGGACACAGATCTCTATTAAGTTAAAAAAAGAGAGTTGAGTGTCTTCTTCCATTGCAAGGGCTTTTATGTGATAAGATCAGCTCGGGGTGCTCTCCTATGCAGGATTCCTGAGCACATCAAACAACAGTAAACCACATCACAGAGGCAGGAAGAGCTCAGCTCCATTAGCCAGCCCATAAAGAACATGTGTGTGTGTAACAGGAGAGCTGCGCTAGCCACTACAAAAGGTTTACACACATAGGACAAACACGGTGAGGTATGCAGTCCCCTGACGTACTCAGAAATTGATGAGTATTTTCGTGCAAGTGCACATACGGTACGTATACGCTCGCATACAAAAAAGCCATTGCTGCGTGTGTTTGTGGAGCAAGCAGTGTCATTGGGTCATTGTTCTCGTACATATTCACAGAGATATACATACGTACTCGCGCACACACATGTACATCATTGTGGCTTTATCAATAACATCTGAGCACATTCTGCATCTAATTTGGTTTAATCGGGTCTTAAGCTTAAAGTAATGGTTTGGTTTAAAGAAGTGGCACACAGGCTGGGCTGCAATAATGGCCTGGTAACTCAGTGACATGAAAAAAACAAGAATTCAGGAATCTGTATGGCCAGATGGCAATCATTAGCTTTATTACTACACAACTGGTACAGGCGTACCCCCACTACACAAATACACACACCCTACCCCAACACCCTCTCTACAACTGGAGCACTGCTCCATCTCTCCATCCTGTCCCCCTTCACTTTTTTTTTTTTGCAGAAAGAGAAGTCTCCCTTATGAGGTGTTCAGTGACAAAAGGCCAAAGAGACACCCAAATACAGCAAGAGAGAGCAAGGAAGACAAAGAGAGAGGGGAAGAGAGTTGGGTTTGTGGGGGCAGAGGGAGAGAGAGGTCGACCCAGATTCGGTTTACCCGTTTTTCTTACATTGATTTGAAACAGATCTTCACTGTGCTGCTCTCCAAGCCACAGGCAGTGAGATATCACCCTCTGCTCAGTCTCCAGACGATCTGATTCAAACTGGATATCCATCAGTCACTGTGACTGGCCTTCCTCTGCAACAACAGGATGTCTTAATCATCTACTCTGCAGAAGCCAGTCAAGAGCCAAAATAAGAAGTAAGAAATAAAAATTGTATGTTTTTAAAATGCATCGAATAGCCGTAAAGTCGGTGTATCATCATAATGTGGATACGGACAAATTTGTCCCAATGACAGGATGAAATGGAGACACAGCGCCCACCCGGCTCTCTGCTAAACCATCCTAATGTGTATTAATCCAGAGGATTAGGCTGCCTGCTAGCATTACATGCATTCCCGTGCCAGTCAGCGATGTTTTGCCCACTGAGGTTAACATTCAATGCTGAAGATGACATACACACAAACAGTGTTATTGCTGTCGATGCCACACAGGATGCCAGCGGAGAGTGAGCATGCATCTTGCTGAGACTGATGTATGCGAGTAGTGTGTGTGTGTGCGTTGTGGATGGGGGATCATGGTAGCAGAGAGTGGTGGATGGTGAGGGGAAACAGAGGGTGTTCAGAGAGGAGTTATGCACTATGGCAGGCCCTAATTGCTTGCGGCTCCTGTTGTGTGTTTAGCTTTGTTTGAGCATGTCCAATATAACCAGTCACAGGGGAGCCTCTGCCAGAGCAAACACACACACACACACACACACAAACACAGTGCTGAACCATAGAGAGGGCTTTTATGGTGTTGAAGACTTCAGTAACATGACACCTAGGGCAAACACTGAGTAATAAAGCAATTGCGGCACATTGTTTAGATCTTCCTCCTGGCATAGTTTGTTTATCAGACGCCGAGTGTCTCAGTTTCCTGACATCAGTGTCCTGTCATGTCACTTCAGGAGTTTGGCTGCACAATAAACACATGCGCATGCACACAGACACATTGGCACAAACGGTACACATGCAGCATAAGCACTGAACCCATCCATGCACATTCGCACAGGAGCAACAGCCCACATGTATCTGCACGCACGCCACAGTGCAGACATCTTCTTGACTTGTCAGTCACAGTGTGTTTCGTGCCAGTGTTTCCCCAAACCTCTAAGCAGCTTCCTGGTATGTCTGACTGCATGACTGCAGATAAAAGACCAATAAACATTTCTTTCTTGCTTGCTCATATTCCTCACATGCTCCTTACCTCCTTTTGAAGTTGATGTTGTGTGACACAGACAGATTTTCGTGTCAAAATGTTTGTACGTGTGTCTGTACTCTTCCAGACAAGAGTCTACTTCAGATCTCCTGGGGCTCTGAGGTGGTCTCCTGTGGCTGCCCATCCTCTGCACAAAAATGAGAGCTGTTAATGAATGCATGTCTTAGCCATCACAGTAGAGATGTAAAACAAACCCACACTTTTCTGAGTTGTTAGTGACGCAGGCATTTTTTTGTGTTTTTTCCCCCAGTCTGCCGCTTTCTCTGTAACACTCCTTCCCTGTCTGCTGTATCTCTGTAGAGTTCCCTCTCAAAGTCGAAGAAACACAAAAACACACCCGCCTTGTCTGTACTGTATCTAACAGCTCTGAAACAGGCACAATGCTCAACAATATTTACAATACACACACATACACTGACATTTTTTTTTCACATGCATACAGACAAGGGGGGCAGAGGATGTCAGGGTCGGTGCCTTTACACTCTAAATGTATTCACTGTTGTGCTCAGAAGGAATGGGAAGACATCCTGTATATAGGTCAGTCATGACTTGTGCCTTTACTTACTGTATGATCAGTCAATTCAGTGTACCTGCAGCACCTGCTTACACTGTAGCATCAACTTGTAGTCCATGAGTGCTTCTAGGTCAGAATTAACTAGTAACTAAGTAACTTTGTCTCTTGCAAATTGGCATCATACGTTTTTTTCTGGTTCCGATAAGAGAATATAATACAGTACTGTACATTTAAATTGATTGATTAATTGTATCTGTATGAGGAAATTGATAATAGGGACCCATTCATTTTAACAAAATAAGATGAAATCTTAATCTTCTCCTCTTTATGCGAAGATGTAATGCTGAATGTAGCTGAATAGCATTCACAAAGAGAGGAGTGATGTAAGGTCAACAAGTTTTAATATAGTTCTGTTTGTGTGCATGCATGCAAGGCAAGGCAAGGCAATTTTACTTAAACAGTTTGTCTCAAAGGGCTTTACATGGCATCATAACAACATCTTCTGCCCTGTGTGTGTGTGTGTGTGTGTGTGTGTGTGTGTGTGTGTGTGTGTGTGTGTGTGTGTGTGTGTGTGTGTGTGTGTGTGTGTGTGTGTGTGTGTGTGTGTGTGTGTGTGTGTGTGTGTGTGTGTGTGTGTGTGTGTGTGTGTGTGTGAGAGAGCGAGAGAGAGAAACAGTGCAAATGTGAGCGTACATGAGGAACTTATTTAGTTAATAAATCCACTCTCACCCACAGTTCTCCAATATCACTTAGGCACATCTGCATCACACACACAAAACAACGCTACACAATGCTCTGGTCACAGTATTCTCACACACGCAGACACTCACACAGATAGAGTCAGATGCATCCAGCCGTGTCCTTCTCCTGCACATAAACAGAAACACATTTTGACTTTGTTTCCACATTTTACATTGGTGCCCTTTTTAAGAAGCCTGACAGTTTTAGTGCAGCAATTACAACAAACTGAGACTCTGAGCATCACGTTCAAGCAACCACAAAATGATCGTGTTCAAATCAACAACTTGAAAAAGATGAAGAAGAAAGAAAAAAAAACTTGTTCACACACATACACACACTCCTGTATGTAACCATAGCCAGAAAAAGCACTGAGTGGAAGCCATTGTTAAAATAACTGTGATGTAATCTACCAAGGGAGCTGGCTTGGCTGTGTGTGTGTGTTATCTATCTAAAAATCAGTGAGTCTGTCAGCAGCATCTGACTGCACACTACCACTGGTCTGTTTATTAAAAACCAGACGTATGTCGGAATCCATGCACAGGTGTGAGGGGGCCAGCTGATGACTTCCAATAGCTCAGTGCAGTCTGTTTTTATATGGGTAAATATTATCAGTTGATCAATAGTCTTTCTATTTTTGTAAGAAAAGCAGATCGAGCATCACAAGGAAGGAGTCGAATAAGAAAACCAGAGGCAGGGAGCAAAAAGGCCAAAGAGCAAGTGTACTTTTTTATTACACTGATTACAAGGCACACACTTTTGCAGTGTCATGCTTGCATGCACGAGTGTGTACACTTGAGTCCACAATTGCAGCTTCAATTTTCATACTCTCACTCTCGTAAAATCCATAAACACACTCCAGACACACTTCCAGAACAAGAAATGTTATTGAGACAAGAGTGTGAGTTGTTGAATGTGTCCATTCACACAACACTCATTCTGACTATACTTTATAAATGAGGGTACATTATGTCTCTATCGGGAATTCACACCAAATGGTGAACAAGCACATGAAATGACAACAGGTTCAAAGTACCACAGGCGTGATCTGTCTGCACTGGCTTCAACATACAAATTACCCAGATTATAGAGCGGTGTGGTTGTATATGTCTGTGTGTGTGTGTGTGTGTGTGCCAGTACAGCTCACTGTGTCTTTTAACGCTGAAACCCAGGACTGAAAGTTTATTAGATTGTGTTTGTGTGAACGTGCTCGGATATGTAGGTACTTCCCAACTACAAGTGTGTATTCCTGTGTGTATTGACAGGGAAATAATAGTGACTTTTTTTATCAGAAGGCCAGGTAGTAATCATATCACTCTTTGATCTCATGATCCTCACTGATCTGTCTAAATATACAGCAGACCTGTCCAAACCTGGCAACAGCTCCTCTAATCAGCACCCTCACCCAGCCCACTCTGTCCTGTGTGTGTGTGTGTGTGTGTGTGTGTGTGTGTTTGTGTGTCTGTGCCTGTGAGTTGGTGTGTGTCTGTATACTGTATGTGAGATACTGTCAGTCTCTATGTCTGCATCTCTGTCTCTCTCATGATTTCTTACTTCACCCCCCTCCACTCTTTAAAGCACTTTAAAGCTGGGCTAATGAAGTCTATATAAGTTAGTATGTGGTCAGAGTGTGTTTGTGTAGCAGACTGTAAAGAGAGCATGTGGTTCTTGCTGCTTCAACACAAAGCAGAGCAGGGCAGTTTGAGCCCTTTTTTTTGTTTTACTTACATTTTACCATCCTTCATTAAAAGAAAACTATTAACCAAGGTTGGAATCACAGGGTTGCTAATTATTAGCAGATGTTTGTGTATGTACTGTATGTGTATGTGCTCAATCTGCGTGGTGATCTACTTGCATGCCGCTTTGTACGTGCAGGTGGTTAGTACATTTACTCCAGCACAGAACCTGAGGCCACTCATACTTCTTTAGTTTCTTTAGTCTTTGACTCTGCTACATCAGAGAGAAACGCTGTTTCTTTTTGCCTCCTTTATTCGTTTGACAGCTATAGTTCATTTTTCATGTGAAATCTACAAGCTATATATGGTGTCTAGCAGGATGATGCATTATAGTTCAAACCATCCAAAAGCGTAAGAATCAACTGAAGTCAGAACTGCCATAAAAATGAAATGCAACCACAATTAAAAAGTAATAGGCTACTTGTATAACCACGAAAATTAAAATATAAAAGCCATAGAATAGTATAAAGTGGAAATCTGGAGCCATTTTGCATAGAGGGCACATTTACTTGTAATAAAAAAATACATTTTACTAATGAAATTCCTGCTCCTGTATATAGATATCATTTAGAGTGCAACACTTTTACTTGTAATGGAGTATTTAATTTTAATTATAACCATTGCAACAAAGTTAGACAGGTGCGTCTATTTGTTTTACATGTGAGTCTGTGAAATATTTTATTCCAGAGTGTGACGGACTACATAATATATATTTTTAGCACCATTCATATAGTGTAAGGATTTATTTTGCTCTCACTGTGAAAAAATGTTTACGCTATATAATTAGGTTTCAAAACCATGTTTTGCTTTAACAGAAACGTCTCTCATCATTTAGTTCTGGTTCAGGTTTCATTCTATGAAAGAAACAGAGCTCTGAGCTGGAAAGACACACAACATGTTCTGTGTAGTTTTCCAGCCATCCAGCCTTTATAATCGTTGAGCTCATGTGGCTGTGATTGGAAATAACTGTGATTGGCTGATGGAGTGTGGGGTGAACGCTGGTGTGACCTTGCGTGTCCTTTACACACTGACGGGAAATCGACGAGTCCAAGCTCCAAGGAAAGCTATAATTCTGAGAGTAATACAGGCCAAAGGAGCGTACACACATCGTCCTTCTCACGCACGCCTACATGCACACTCAGCTCTGCACAGAGCTGTGCTGTAGTAACCACATTAATTGGGTTGTGTAATTGTCTGGCAAAGCATTGTGGGAAACAGCCCATACAGATCTGTCCCTTCACCTCAAACCACTTTTTAAACATGGACTCCCATCGTCATGACAGTGCTATCCAGGAAATTGCCGAACATGTGTGGATATGTGTGTCTGAGCGTCTTAGTGTGTGTTATTCTGTAATGGCCCGTATGTGTATGTGTTTCTATGGCTCCTTTAAGGGAAGTGAGTGCGGTGGCCTCCCATTCCACCCCATGTCGGCTGTGGTTCAGCTGTGGTCCACCGCCAGGCCCTACATTTGGAACACAGAAAATACACCAGGGGTACTCGCTCCCACTGTTTTCTGGACCCATCTTTCATCGGTTTGTGTGTACGTGTGTATTTTGGGTGCACGTTTGTGTGTGTGCACGTGTAACAGTGCGCCACTATGTTGTACTCTCTGCCCCTGATATTTTAAGGCTTTTTGGCCCCACATCATGAGTGTGCGCTGTATTTCCAGGCTGCAGTTAGATGACCGGAGTGAGAGAACCTCGTAGGGACGACAGGAAAGGCAGGAGGAATGGGGAGAGAGGAAAGCAAGGCGGGTAATTGAAGGGTTCAGGGTAATACTTAGGCCAAGGATGGCTGTTTCAACGTGTTTGCATAACCTCCTTGAACTTAATATTTAGCCCCACTCTGGAGTGAGTATAGGGCACGGCGGAGCCATATAGAGAATAATAGAGGGAGAGAGAAGTCGAATGATAGAGAGGTCCAAGGCGGAGGTGATGCCATTCTTTCCTCTTCGGTGAGCGGCTCCTCTCTTTGATTAGCGAAAGAAAAGGGGGGAGAGACGGAGTGATGGAATGAGGATGGAGACAGAGAAGAGACCACATACTGCGGTGGCCTTCCTGCCCGAGAGACCATGATGAACTTGGCAGAGGATTATTTTAACACAGACAACGCTGAAGATCTACATTTCAAATGACGCAATCCAGAAGGTGTCCTCTTGGTATTTCCAGTTTATATTACTGACAGTTTAGAAATGGAGGCTTCGCATAAGCTCCTGTCACCCAGAAAGAGAGGAAGAGTGAGAGAATTAATTATGCTCCTGTTTATGCAAATGTGGCTCAGTTTGTTAATTATAATTAGATACAGTACAGAAAAGGAAACAGAAAAAATGAAATGGAGAATCTGGTTTCGAGCGTGTGAAGTGAAGCTGAACAACAATTCTCATAATCTGTTAAGAGTTAAAGTGATTTAGGAAACAAAAAATGTTGTGAACAATCCCATTCCAACTTCTCAAGTTTTTGGATTTGATATGTCACTTTGGATTCAGTCTCTTTTAGGGGTTTGGTGGCTCTACTTTCATCTGCTATGACCTCAGCAAAACACCCCTCTCCCTTGCCACATATTGTAGTTTCATCTTTTGATGTTAAAAATATGTGAAGGAGGGGGGTTGTGGGATAGTTCTCTGGTGGGTTCACAGACAGACAAGTTGGGGAGGGGGGGCATAACTCATCAGTGTTTATACTGAGGCCTTAGTGCTCTTTCTTAACACGCTGCACATGTGTGTATGTTTCCCCCTCCCTCTGTGTGTGTGTATGTGTGTGTGTGTTCTTACAGTAGTGTGACTGGAGCTGTGTTACTCATTCTGTGACCCTCACCTCTCTCTCTCAGATGACAGGGAGCTTTAAACAACCCAGCTGCTGTATGTGTGTGTGTGTGTGTGTGCCTGTACTTGTGTAGAACTGCGAGGCAGGGGAGCCCTGCACTTGTGTGGTACAGTAGAGTACCCCCTGTCTTGTTTGTTGTGCCTTGGGGAAACACTGTCAGTCAGTCTAAGCGGAGATAAAGACAGAAAACAAACCCCTCCTAAAAAAGAATGAAAAATGCTGCT
Source organism: Trachurus trachurus (assembly GCF_905171665.1). Classification (NCBI taxonomy): domain Eukaryota; kingdom Metazoa; phylum Chordata; class Actinopteri; order Carangiformes; family Carangidae; genus Trachurus; species Trachurus trachurus. Next base: position 21,504,593 of record NC_139901.1, on the reverse strand, counting down.
CAGCTATTGGTGGGTTCCCTGGAGGTTTGGGGTCAGAGCTCACCTTATTGGTTGAAGCTGTGTAGGCAGGCCCTATGCCAGACAGCTCTAAAGATTGGCAGAGATGTCGACTAATCTGATTTGGATTGTGTTTTTCTCACATTAATGTGAAAGACTGAGGTTACGCAGGAAAAAGTTTGGCTGCACACACAGTTAAGCCATCACTAGCAAACATGGAGACATCCAAGGTCATCTAAATTGGAAAACACTGATAATGACAGTAATGATCACAGATCCCAAGATGCCTTGTTTATTTATCCATTGTATCTTTACAACAAGAATCACCAACCTCTTGCTGACCCACACGGAAAGAACCTATAGGTTTTAATATAGGTTTAAATATATGTGACATACATAAATTTGGCCGTTTTCATATATACGCATATATGCTAATATATGGTGCATATATGCACAGATAAACTGCATATAGGTTTCATATACTGTATGCACATATATCCTCATGAAGATATATAGGATATATATATATATGCGCATATATGAAACCTATATGCAGTTTATCTGTGCATATATGCACCATATATATTAGCATATATGCAAGTATACAGTATAAGAAAACGGCCAATTTTATGTATGTCACATATATTCAAACCTATATTAAAACGTATAGGTTCTTTCCGTGTGGGGATACTCATAAGGTGATACAGAGGTGACAGAGGACACACCAGCCGCCCTGTTAGACTCTGATGTTTATGTTTCAGTAGTTCATCATCATTCTAAGGAATGTGATTATTTGCATTCATTCAAAGATGAGTATCATTCTCACTTGTGTGTTAAATAGAGCTGGACACAGGGTGTGTTTAGCTGAGCTTGCCATGAAGGCCGACAAACCTGGCTCAGCCCGGGGTGAAGTATACACCTGCCAACACCTCTAAAGCTGTCGTACTTACACATATCTCATTTGTTTAATCCTCACATGACAGACACTATCAAAATGTCAGTTTGTGATTTTAAGAGGAGTTAAGTTGGATCTGACGAATATTTTGACAAACAACAGCTTCTTAATCCGAGCGTTGCCAGATATGATCTGTGAGCACTGTTTTGGTGGTGCAGTGGTGCACAAACACCAGCATCACTGTGACAATATGACAGATGACTGCACAGGTGCTAGTTCCCCATGAAACCCAAAGGCTTGCTTTATTTATTTACTTTCCCCAGTTTCGATTGATACATCTGGTTCGTTAGGATGTTAGTGAGCACATTGAACTTCAGAGAGAGCCTGGTTATCTGTTTCCCCTGTTTCCAGTCCAGTCACATGAGATGAACATCAGTCTTCTTATCTCACCGTCTTGGATGGAAGGCAAATAAACACACTTTCCAAAATGTCGAAATCAACATCAACAACAGCTGCCTTTGTCCGCAAAAGAATTTTTGAGGGAAAAAAAAGAATGATATTTTGATCTCATTTTCACACATACATATGCATAGCCACCTGGTCTCTCTCGCTCGCTCTCTCTGCGTCTCTGTCTCTCTCCCCCTCTGTCTGACTGGAATGTGGCGGTGGTCGTCTGGTCCTGCTCATCTCTGGGAGCAGCCAGCCATCTCTCCTCATCCCTGCTCCCACTCTAAACATTTGGCTAGTTTTGGCAGATTTGTTGATTTTTGTCCCCTCGTATTTTCCCCCTTGTTGCTGCAAAACTGATACATACTCTTTCAATTAGACCACTCCCCCTCCCACCAGTGAGAGTACTAGTGCAAGAGTGTGTGCGTTGGAGAGGGGGGGGGGGGGCAGAGTAAGTGGGTTGTATATTTTATTAGTGAAGTGAAAACACACACAACCTGGCCAAGTCCTGGTAGAACCATCTGCTGTCATGGATTTTTCTTGGGAAGCACAGCTCAAGGTTAGCATGTTCAGTTTAACATTCTTGCTTAAAGCCCAGGATTAGCATGTAATGTGTAATATAACTGTTCTAGAGGAATATTGGAGTTGACATGAATTTCCCAACAAGACAGGCATACAAATTTTGTTTGTGGTGGGTATGGATAAATCCTATTTTACAGAGTAAGGTAGATAAAGGCTTTAATCCATGGAAGCAAATCGGAGAAGGTGGGTAATATAGGCAGGGCTGGCATACAGTATGGCTGCAGGTTAACTGCTACAGGTTAGCATCGAGGTAATCCCACCTGAGGTAGCCAAAACTTGGACCTCATAAAAATGCATTTAGCTCACATTTAGAGTTGAAATGCAGATTTACCATCTCAACTGGCTTTGCAGTAAGCTTACCAAATGAAGCCAGAGCATGTGTTTTATGTTGGAAATAGACATTTTCCCTACCTCCTTAGTTGTAAATAACACAGTCTTCCAAGGCCGTAAATAATAGTGTCACTCAACCATGCCCCATTCTCATGTCCTCTGCTTGCTCTCGCCACAGGCCTCTAGTACCGCCTAACCAGGGGCCCCCCGACTTTTTGCTGCACCTTCACACACTCACAATCAAGCAGCGGCCATAAAATACTCGTGGAATGTTCCTGCAGAGCGGGACAGTTAAGTGGTGGAAATGCATGATCACAAACTACAAGGACTCAAAATGGATGCTCTGGGAACAGATATTAGTGGGCTCCCCATGTTCTTGCTAACAAAATACATCACACATAAAGGACATGAAAGCACAAATGTGTGCACAGACAGGCAAACGCACTCACACACACACACATGCACACACTGCACTTAGGGGCAGACAGTATTGATGGTTCCCTCGGGCATCACACGGACGCATCTGTTTCTGTCCCACTGAGTCTCCACACTCATAATTTCAAGTAAGTCATAACACAAATTATAAACACATATCCTTCAACCGTGACGCCTAGGAATAACAACATGGAGTGCGCTGAGCTGATTTAGGGGAGGCTGGGACTCTTAAATCTTTACCTTTGCTCCTTTCTTCTTCACTCCTCTCTGCTTCTTTCTGTCCTTCGACAGCAGCTCCACCTCTTCTTTTCTTCCCTCTTTTCTCTCTCATGCACCACAGGTAGCAGTCACTCTTGTCTAGCACATACTTCTCCCCCCTGCTCTTTTGACTTCTTATCTTGGCATCTCTCTTTTTTTTTTGATTGTCTTTATTTCGTAACCTGCTGGCTCTGTCGTGCTTTCTCTAACCCTTCACAGCTACAGCATACATCACATCCCATCCTCCTTTGAATTTGTTTCACAAAAATGTACAGATGTGTATGTTTATGTTCACTCTTGACCTCGTCTTAACCCCATCGTCACCCTGAAATCTGTCTGGCCTGCCAGTCTCCCATCTGCCCTGTGACATCACAGTCCTTTGACAGGAGCCCCACCTCATGGATGTCTTCATCAAACATTTCTCTCCTTCTTCTTTCCTTTGTGCTGAGTTATGTCCTTCCGCCTCACCCTTCTCTTATTCCACTCTTTGCATTCCAAATTTTCCTTTCCATATCGTCTCTGCTGACCCCCCTCCCCCTTCACTACTCTTTCCCTCTCACCTCTCATCGCATGGTCATGTACTTTAGCCATCCATCTCCCACCTCTGTAGATCCAAATGTCTCAATGTGTCCCAGGGACCATGAAGGTTCAATTGGAATCACATGTTGTAGTCCAGCAGAGGATTTCACCCTTTATAAATAAGATGTCAGTTCAGCCTGTGCTATTCTACAGAGCCTCACATGCTCTCTTGCAATACTAAGAACTAAATATAAGGCATGTGAGATGTATCTAAAAATGCATAGCTATTTATGCAAGCATATTTCTTTATCTTATCAGCCAGAGTATTGTCATCTCATAAAATGGAAAGTCTAAAGTAGATAAGTCTTTTTTTGTTGGAGAAGCAGCAGTGGGATTTATTTGTCCTTTTATTGAAGTGCCTTTTGACTTCTGGGTGCATAGGGTCTGACTTTTATGAAGACTAATCACAAGTTTGTCATGAAAAACCATTTCATTGTCGCCCTTTCAATCAGACAGGAAATGAAGATAATCCTTTGTTTGTCCAAGACACGCCAAGTCTAAGTTAAGCAGGGAGTGAGACAAGAAGGGAGGAAAAAGAGAGGCTTCACCCACTCACGATCAGCCAGCAGATGCAGTACAAACATTTGTCTTTGTGTGTGTGTGTGGTGTGTACAGTGTGCATGTGTGTGTATCAGATAGATGGATCCTGTCTGCTGGATTTATGTGCATCGCAAGCGTGTTCTACATCAAATGCCAAATGGCTGCTCAAATTAAATGTGATTAAATACTCTAGTGTGATTCAGGTTCAAAGACTGTTAGCAATATTAATCAGCACACACATGCAGGCACTCACGCACACACTTAATGCTCACACAATCACTGATTGAGGATGTGGGAGACAAAGTTTACAGCCTGGCTAATCATAATAATGCCCCTTTTTATTGTTTTAGGAAGACATCACTCAGCAGAGTCCTGCAGTGCTACTCAGAGAGCAGCCGCAAGGAGACAGCACCATAATCTGCTGCTGCGTTAATTTAAAGACTGGAAGTGATTTAGCTTTAGCAGTGAACCATGGCAACCACTTTGGTTTAAAGGTTTCATTCAGTCAGATGGCCCATGTTCCATTGATAATTTACTGCTGGGAAGTCTGTACCTGTGCTAAAGAATGCAGGTGAGATGGATGTGACAGTGAGGTCTCCGCAGACAGCAGCACATGGCATGTTTTTGTCATAAATAGACAAAAAAACTGTAATTATAGTAATTGTTAGGGTAAAGCTTCCACGTAGAGGTCAACAATTGCAGCAGACTGACAGAAATAACTTGTGTTTTGTGTATGCCTCCTCGTCAGCAGTGGTAGACTCATAGGACGTCACTGCAACACTCAGAGGAATACACAAAGAGTTACACCACACGCCAAAACCACGTCTGTTGTTAGCTGATTCAGGGGAAGCAGCTTGATGAATGGGAGTGTAACTACCCTTGATGAAGTGACTCAGAGGTGGTCAGAGGGAGATGGATCATTGTTTGGCGTTTTGAGATGCGCACACAGATAAAATAAACCTCTTCTTTTACTGGGGTTAGTGGCCCTAACCTTTCACCGCAACCTTTTCTCGCACCAAACTGACCCTGCACTTCATGCATCACCATCTGCACCATTGGATTGCCCAACTATTCAAAACATCTAGACTCATTCTAAATAGTGGCTAGATTAATTGAAATAGTGTATTTCAGATACATTCTGACTTCAGTAGAAAAAGATCTCAAGCTGTGTTTTCATGCAGTTAATCCTGAATGAAATATGTGTCTGTGAGAATACTGGGATGATATTTAGTGTTGTTGAGTTTCCATGTCTGGTAGTGTGGTGTAAGGAGGGCCATTCTATGAGTAGGTTAGGGCTGTTAATCTGACACATTGTTTATGAACAGCGACACATAGTGCCACATTTCTTACCCATATATGGCTTTGTGTTACACCTTCCCATTCTGTTGCACACAGCCAGAGATAGAGTAATGGAATTGGGATGCCATTCATTAAAATGTAAAATCCATCATGACGTTGGTTGTAGATGTAAAATTAGATTGCATGAGGAAGTATTTAAAAGTCTATCACACAGTTGTTTGATCTGTGGAGTAATTTTTAAATTGTGGATTTATTGATGGGATTCCAAAAAAAAAAAAGGATTCCATTACCCATTTACATTGTGTTTGGCCAGGTCAGGAAGAATAAGCCTGCAGTCTAAAGCACTTGCTTTGGTACAAGTCCAGTCTAGGTCTGTGTGTGTTTGTGTGTGCGTTCCCATTACAGTGAGCATTAAAAGGAATAACAGTGGAGGTGTGGGGAGACGAAAAGTGTCACATTGGTCCTGCTCTGTGATGAATGGTGTGATTAGCTGCTGCAATTCTTGTCAGGACACACATGCATCGCACACACAAATACATGTACAACATGCAAGCACACACTTGAGCACACATGAGCACAGAGGGGCCTATTAAAGGCCTTGAATATGGGAGAATCCAGAATCCAGATGCGGCGTGCAGATAATTGTACTAAAAACACCAAATGTTGAGTCCCAGACCAGCAAGACTTTATTCTGAGTTCAGCATGTTTATTTTCACAACTGAGTTATTTCTGCAGGGACTTAAATCATGGAATAAAAACACTCCAATGCAGGTCAATTTTTAATTGAGTCCAAAGTGTATTTTGAATGCACCCTCCCTCCTCCTCTTCCTCTACCCCTCACCTCACACAAACCCACACATTACGTTATACTGGTTTAATGCCCTCCTAATTTCAAATGCGATTTAAGAGTCTGGAGTTCAGCCACGTTATGTTTATTCAACTTAAAATACTTTCAGTACCTTAACACTAGTTAGTGCTTGAGACTCCTGTGATGGTCATTCTGATGAACTTTGTAGAGGTAAACCCATACAAAAATGAAGCTGCATTAATGTGTGTTCCAACGTTCTCATTTCCATTTTTAATTGTTTACAGTGTGTCTGAGGTCTCTATCCCAAATACAGGAGGTGTGTATGTCTAGCTACCCCTGAGAATATGTTTGTGCTTCTGAGTTTACAAGAGTGGGCGGATAACACAAGTGTTTGTCACAACAGTGGATTCGCAAGATCCTGCTTGATGACGAGGATAGTCATCACCAATCTGCTTCCTAGACAGGTTGCGCAAGGGCAAGAGCCCTGGGGGTGTATAGAGTACGTGTGCATCTGGTTGTGTGTGTGTGTGTGTGTGTGTGTGTGTGTGTGTGTGTGTGTGTGTGTGTGTGTGCGATGACGTCTGAGCAGTGTGTTTTCCCTGCACCTGTGGACAGTCATTTGTTGTCACCCACCTACCACACACATGCACTGTGGTAACCAGCGGTGACAGAGGAAAGATGTCATATCCTCCTCGGCCTACTCTATTAAGCTCCATTACACTATGACATTCCCATGAGTCACACTGAGGTACCACTAATACAGCACTTAGCAGACCACTTCAAAGATGTCTGCTTCTTTTCTGTGGAATCTCTGTCTGAGTTTAAGGAGCTTGAGGATGACTGAGCCTGCTCTGACATCTGTATACGTAGAAGCTGCAGATGTGCCATCTGTGTCCACCTGTTTATTTTCTAATTGAAAGGACTAATGTGTAATCTTTCTAACATTTTTAGATAATTTAGAGAATAAATATGACTTGATTTTGATATTGTGTTCTTTTACTTTTTACGTTGCACCTTACCTTTTGTTCCACATTTCACTCCTTCAGGCAGCAGGCTTTGCTGGCAGCCATCAGTGAGAAGGATGCTAACATTGCCCTGCTGGAGTTGTCCTCCTCCAAACGGAAGAAAGCCCAAGAAGAAGTGATGGCTCTCAAGAGGGAGAAAGACAGACTCATGCACCAGCTCAAGCAGCAGGTACATCCACCACATGCAACCACAGGCTATTTATACATACTTACAAAATATGAATTGGATTTTACAGACTCCAGACCCACGAAGTTGATTGAAATATAGTCCTGCCTCACGGTCACTGTTGAGGACAGATTCTAAGTTTGTGGATCAAAGCAGGACGACAAATTCAAACCTGCTGCAGATGGTGGAGCTTTGCCTGCATTAAAACAGCTTCATGGGCAGACTTTCAAAACTTCAAAACCAGGAAAAGATAAAAGTTAATGATTCCTGGTAGTTAACAGAGTAGACTTCCCTGCTTCCATTCAGTCATCATAAGCCAAAACCAGTCGAGCAGGAGCTGTGATTCCAAATCCCGGCACATAAACACATGACGATAGCTGTTCTCTTAATAATTTTGCAATCAGAGCTATTAGATGTACTCAAGTCAGAGACGTAGACGTTGGTATCACTGGTGAGTCACCGGCGGACTTTGCTGTCTGGAGTCTTCTGGTCAAAGACGAGACACAGATCCCAGCACACAGTCACACACATACCTACGCACACACCTATTTCCCATGTTGCCCTGGCTCTCATCATGACCCAAGGCTGATGAAGGTATGTGGGTCATTAAGGTCTGGTCAGACCACATCAGTGACTATGCAAACCTGAATGCTAACGATAATGAGGCAACAGCAGGGAGCCGACATGTACGATCTCCTGAGTCACAGGGGCTTCTGGGAAACGTGGTGCATTTAAAAGTCAACAGATGCAGTGCCTGGGTGTGCATTTAAGTGCGGACCTATGTTTGCTCGTGACTCGTAAACGGTAAACAGTTCCTAGGGGGTGCAATTCCATTGAAGGAATTTCAAGGAAAGCCTATTATCTGTTTATCGCCATTGGATGCGTCATGTTTTCCCGTTGGGTAACAAGCAGTTAAAGTCCACCTGATGATGTGATGAGCTGTAATTGCCACAATGTGGCCCGTGGGGCTGAAGCAGAGGAGGGAAGGGATAGGAGAAGAATGAGCAGCACATACTGTACATGCACTTTCCTTATCCCCACTTTCTTCTCTATGCAAACCTTCAAGCAAACATACATAAAGTATAAAACTATGTAACTGCTACTGCTAAGTGTGACTATACACCAGGCAGTGCTAGAGCCACCAAGAGCAAGGGCCATAAGTGCAGGACTTTGGTCATCTATTACGGTTGAGGATCTTGTAAGGTAAGTAGCTCCTCTCTGCACTACTTGGGTTCCCTCTTTTCCACAGAATTAGCTCTCTGGAGGTTATACATGACACACACCGGCCCTCTGTCTTCTGACCCACTGACACACATATCAGGATATGTTGCCTTCCCGAGGTCCTCAACAGCCAATGGCGGAAGGAAACTGACCAGGAAATGCCGAAGAATTATGGGACTCCGAGTCTCTAAGGAGAAAACTGATCTGTAGACAGCAGATAGATTTACAGATAGAGGTGCCCTGTCTGACCCCCCCATATCCCTCCTTTGGAAGATCTTGAGTGCATGTGTGCCCAAAGCAGGCGGTCTAAGACTAACTTTCCTCTTTTAGACAGTTTGCTTCCCTTTGAGGTATAGGCCTTCTTCAGCACAGACCAACACACATAAACAAGGATGTAGCCACACACTCATGCAAACACACATGAAGAGTATAGTGTTTAGATTTCATGAAGAGAGGGTCAGAACAAATTCATTCCCATGTGGGAATTCTCTGAGTGGTCCCATCCTAGTGATGGATGGCCGAAGTCAGCGGTGCTTTGAAGCTGCGAAAAGATGGATTTTGTGTGCCATTCTCTGTGACTTTTTCTCTCTGTTGCCTCATCGTTTCACTCTCCCTTTCATTTTCGGACGCACATAAGCATCCATCCTCCCTCGCTGCTGAAAAGATGGATTTTGTGTTCTCAGATGTGCCATTTCGAACAGCTTATGTAAAACAATCTGGCTGCTCAAAGCTGGGTCACTATGTTACTCTCTTTTTATTGGGTTAGCATGGCAAAGTTGAACGCACACACACGCACAGTCACACACACACAGAGACCTGATTAAAAGCGCCTGAAGCTTTCCCCAGCTGCCTGTTTGTTTAAGGCCTTTCTTGTCTGCCTCCTGTGTCCATATGTGTTAATACAGCTCTGCTCTAATCAGGATGGGCCTGTGATTTACAGAGGGCTTGGACTGAGGTTTGGGATGCAGCTGTAAGCACAGCAGCGGGATCATCGCTGCCATGTTTACACCAGCAGCTGCACTTTGATACACATGCAGACACACACGCACTGGGAAGACATGCGGTACAGGCCAAATCTTTTATGGTTAGCGATGTCAATGAAAAACCATTCTCTCCCCTCCTCTCATCTTCCCCCAGTGGTGCCACCTGTGTCTGTTTCAGGCTGCCTGATCTACTAGCGGGCCTGGAGGCCATTACTGAGCTGTTTACTCTGCAAAGCCACTAATTAACACTAATTAACACACACATTCCACCTCACAGACATTTTATGTAAGTGCACCTTCTTTACACATACACACAGGAATATGTCTGTAGGAGCAGAGTGAATGTGTGTTTTTGCATGTAAGTGTGTGTGCACGTGTGTGTGCGTGTGTGTGTCTGTTTGAATAAACTGGATGGCCACATGTGGGCTATCCTGACCACACAGTCAGGCTCTTCCAGAAGCAATTCATCACTTCATTCATTCATGTTTGTGTCTCAGGTCATTAAATATTAAGTATGTGCACACGCACAGACACACACACACACACACACACATACTCAAACACACACATACTCAAACACACATTCACACTAACACATTCTAGGATGTTTGGCTTCTTATGCTACCAGATATGGTTGTAGTTATATGAACTGGAACAAGTAATGTGGTTCTTATTAGATTAGCAGTTAAGGCTAAACACACATCAGCCTATTTGACCCTTGTCCACAAATTAGTTTTAAAAATATTTGTTTCCTCAAACAGCAGGTTTAAGCATTCTGAGTCCGTGTGTAGAGGCACCTACAGTATGCACCGTGCAGCAGTACAGTTGTTACATCAGCTGCATGGTATATGATAATTATTGTCCTAAGCTCAATGACAGGTGTCAGCTCTGTAACTGTTGTATTGTGGCTAGCCCCACCCAGTCACACCTGCACAACACCTGAGGTCATGGAGGGCCGTACACCTCGGCCGAGCCTTTAACTGCTCTAACCACTGGTCTGGTGTCTGTCTGAGCCCTCCTCCATCCCTCACTCTTCATCTTTATCTCTGTCTGTCTTTCTCCCTCTCGCAGTGGTGTCAATGTTCTCGTCTTATCTAAAGCAGCTCTTCTCCAATTTAAACTAATTGCTAACCTCTTTAATACTAGCCACATCCTCTCCTGTGATCCTGACTAGCTAGTTTCCTCAGTCATTAGGCCACAGCTCCCCTGTGAAGCAATAGCCCCAGGCCGCTGACTACTGTAACACCATGTCCCTCCTGTCTTCTCAACTGACTCAGGCTCTTTGTTTCTTTCTGCCACGGCTGTCTCTCATTTAAACAAGGAAAGCCGCAGCATTTTGGATGAGAGATGTGTGCATATCTTTCCCTCGAATCATCCTCATCCCATACACAATCCCACCTCCTGCTCTGCAGTCATGTCCGCCCTCAGGGGAAGTATCTGCAGTTAAGGGAATAAAGCTGAGCTTGTCAATATATCTGCACCCACTCTGTCTCTGTCTATCTCCGGGACAGCTGGCCTCACTGGAGTTAGGCTGATTGTTAATGTTAGTCAGTCTAGGCTGTTATCTTTCTCCAAAGCACTGATGTTGGCAGAATGACAGATACAAACACTCACACAGATGCACAGACACACACACAAAGGACACATAGTCTTACGTAGCCATTTACAGGCATGCAGAAAGATGCATATTTCAGTGCAATTTTAATCAGTGACATCTAAAATGAGGTTGCTTCACGCGGGCCAGAACGCCTGTGGCCTTAGGCAACATGAAACATTCACTAACTGTTCTTACTTGGATTCGTCTAATCCAATTAAATGATAATCTGCTATATGGATGACATTTGACAGACTTACGATATTTTCATCAGGCACTCCGACTCACTCAATTTATGCCTTGTCAAGTGTGGTTAGCGGCATTTTTTTTTATCATCTCTGATGGCTTTCTACATGCCCCCTCCCTCATCCAAGAATCCCTCAGCCCAATCATTCTGAGTACACTTTCAAGAAACAAAAATGTACTGTTAGTCCAATGTAGTTCTGTTGTAATAATCTGTAATTGTGATTTTTTTTCCAGACTCAGAGCAGAATGAAGCTGATAGCAGATAACTACGAGGAAGATCACATCCACCCCCAGCATCATCCTCACCATGCACACCACCTGCATCCAGCAAACGTGCATCACCGCAGTCTGCCAAGAGGGCCCCCCCATGCCAACCACCGACCCCCTATGGATCCGGTAAACATGAAAGTGCATGTGCACAGAGACACACACACACAATTACTCACGACAGCATCGAGTTTAAAGCTCGGGCTTGTTTACACAAGTTGACATGTTGTAGGCTCTCATCGTCATTCTTTCAAAGTTGATGCAATTTCATAGCTGTCATCTCTACCACCGCTCAGTTGTGGCCAGACACGGCAGCATAAAAATTTCCCCTCTGTCTTCTCCTTGTCTTTTCTCCTTCAACTCCATTATGTTCTGCCAATTCAGTTACTCATATCATTTAGATAAGAAGCCTGAAGCGTGAAGCTGCCAAATGAGTGTTTTTGATCGATGGGGTTTGTGTGTGAGATTAGTTTATATATCATTCATCTCTCATATGAGCTCCAAGTCACTGCTTAAGTATCATATCCAGACCGCCCTGAGGTAAAACTTAATTTGTCTGTTTAAAGACAGCTGAAGAACAAACTGTTGTAGTTACAGCACAGGGTGTTTTTGTGTGCGTGTGTGCGCGCCTTTGCGTGTGCATGTAGGTGTGTGCATGCTTGTACACGTGCCTGAGTCGATGCACATAGAGATGCACACCTGAGTCTTTGTTGATACTGTGTACCCAGATGAAATCGCCAAAGGGAGAAAGCAATCTTCAAAGGAAGACGGAGGTGATTTCATTATCTTTCCATTCGCTGATAAAAGCTTCTTGATTATTTGAATGCAATGCAAACCCATCACAGCTCTATTGTTGTCAAGAAGCAGTTATTTCGGGGGGGATTCCAAACTAAGAGTATGAGGTGTGTGTGTGTGTGTGTGTGTGGGGGGGGGGGGGGGGGGGGGGGGGGGACAAATACCTTGGGGATTTCCACCTGAGTCCAAATTCCCACATCTGTTCTATTTGATATGCACTATTACATGTTTTTCTATACTTCATAAATGTTTCTGAAACTGCTGCCTAAAGTGAGTCAAACATGCACTGGGGATTCCCTGTCCTGAATATCTCCTAAGCACACACCCATGCATAAAAGCACACAGTCATATCCATGTATCACCTCACACATACCTCAGCAATATGTAAGAGAACAGGATTGCTGCCTTTTTACGCCTATAGAAGGACTCTGTTTTTGATTCTTGAAAGAATGTGAGGGTCTGGGCTTGATTGACATCCACATGCACACTTTTTCACACAAGGATCTCAGACACACTTGAGTTGTAGATTACAGTATGTGCACATTTGCATCCATTTCAACCACAGAATGAATTTATATCCAATTTTAAAGCATTCATATGCCTTGGTATGGGCGTTCAACGTGACGAAACTGACATGAAATGTAGTTTAACCTTCAAAATCACCTTGTAATCTGACAAGAGCGACTTTTAAATTCTTGCTATGTAGTTATTAGCTTATGTTATGTTATGTTTTACATTCAACTTGCTAAAATAATATTTTTAAGCTATTAAATCTCACTATTGTTCTGTTGTATCGCAGAATACTTGTAACCACAGTATGCCTCATATTAAACTCTGAGCTGCAGGGGGTCACTTTTTGGTATCACACATTACTCCCCTTCACTCTGCATTTATAAATATCTTTCCCCCCATATGGCAACACAGCACTGTTTTACTGCACTAGTGTTTATAGTGTTTGACATATGAAACAGTAGCTCTCTGCAAGTGATATTTCGACTTTTTAAGCGTGACTGAAAAAGCCAACGAAGGTATTATTAGTATTGCTGGGAAATCTTGTTAAGAATGTAGGAATAACAAAATAACACATAAATCTATGCCAATTGGCTGAATTATACTCCATTAAAGTTATATTTTCAAGGGAACTGAGATGGTTCATACTTTGCATGCAACATTTTGGGATAAATTAAAGTTAAAATCTATTTCCAAAGGGGACAAAAATAGAAAAGTATTAAAAGTTAGATGAAAGATAGGAACAAGATCAAAGATGTGTATCAAGGTGTCATGATCACCTACTATGTTCACAAACTACAACCAAACAGTGTCAAACACACGCTTCAGAAACAACCAACAGCCCCCGTTGACAGAGGTCAGTCAATCTCCTCATGGCTTTTCCTCATATCTGACCTTTGACCTCATGGGGAAGTTCAGCAGAGGTCCAAGGCAAAGCCTCTAAGGTGTGTGTGTGTGTGTGTGTGTGTGTGTGTGTGTGTGTGCGTGTGCGTGTGCGTGTGCGTGTGCGTGTGCGTGTGTGTGTGTGTGTGTGTGTGTGTGTGTGTGTGTGTGTGTGTGTGTGTGTGTGTGTGTGTGTGTGTGTGTGTGTGTGTGTGCGCGTGTGTGTGTGCATGCACTGATGATGGGGGATGTCAGGTCATGCAGTCTGTCCGTCCCTGAAGTGTGACTGTTTTCTCTCCAAACACAGGACTTCACATCTTCTTTAATCTCCCTCTTTCATCTAAATGTGATTAATTACACTATTTGTTTATCTTGAACACTTTGTTCTGTCTATTGCTACACTTATTTTTTATTACTTTACCTCTTCTCTTCCTCTGTCTGCTGCACTCATACCTCTTCTGTCTCTTCCTTTGCCCCTTCAACACCACTTTTCTTCTTTGTGCAGCCATTTTTTTCCCACTTACTGTAACTTCTCCACCGGCCCCTTCTCCATCTTCTTTTCAAATGCAATATCCAAGTGCGGCCAGGCCAGTGGTTCAGTGCATTGCTGGGTCCAGAAACGCCACTTGAAGGATGATTGATGATGATAATGATAATGATGATGAAGAAGGTCTGCAGGCTCACCCTGTAGACCGCAGTGCCTTTCCAAGATACAGCTAGTGCCATGAATAACATAACAGTGACCACACATTATTTTTTTTGCATTTGAATTTGCATTTGCGTGTGCTCAAACACAGATACATACACACTGCATGCACGCCCAACTGGCACATACAAAACGCGTAAGCACAAATGAATGTACTGGAATAGTGGACACACAACACAAACACAAGAACACACTTCAAAGTTTTTTCGAGGATCCAAACCACATGTCATTCAAAGCTCATTGCTACACTTAGTGGGTCCATCCCAATCCACTAACTACACTCCCAGTGCTTAATCTGTGATGAACTTAGTCTGAAGTACAGGTGAAAGCTAATTGGAGGAGACAAGAGCAGGAAGTGGATTTTGCCTCTTGAGATGCACCTCAGGTCTCCGTCTCAGCATGGAGTGTGTGCACTTTGACGGGCATATTGCATTCATGTTGTTCTCATTTAGCCATGCCAGCACCACTGCCAGATACTTGGCAGTGGCCTCGGAAGGAAATAGAAAACAGACATAAAGTGTTTATCAGGGACAGAATTATACAACCTTTTCTTTTGGGTTGTTATTATTTTTTTCTAAGCCTTAACATGCTGCCTGTTTCAGGTTTATGAGAAGTAGCACATGGTATTTGACTTGTTTGTGTGTGCGTGTGCATGTGTGTGTGTGTGTTTAACCTGGCAGAATGAGTGGTTATAGGTCTGGCTCTGTTTACAGTTCCTGTCACAGCCATTCAATCCATGTTAGCATTTAGCATCTAGCATGCTCCATTGAAAGGCCATTATATCTATAGCTTAGCTGCTTAGGTGTAGCCTACTGAGTTTACCGAGCCTGTCACAACCATTTACTCCAACCAGAGCCACTGTGGACTGCAGCCAAGTTCATTTTTTTCTTTCTCTGGTGTAGTGTTAGCGTAGACTCTGCTTTGCCGGAGTCTAGTTTAGTATTGTGTAGGCAAGTGCTTGGCTATGCTAACCGTTGTAATGTTAGTGTCTGAGTGAATTAGCCTTTCTGTTAGCAGGGCTCTTGTCTGCACAATTTCAGCCCCAAGGAAAACCCTTGTGTGTTTAGTTATTGGTTCACATTCACACTGAGTAAAGCATTTCATGATATCATACGCAGCTTTTCGGAATGAGGAACATGAAGGGGATTGTTTTGATTAAAAGCCCCAGGGGACTAGGAGGAATATAAGCCTGGGCAATGAGTCTCTACTGGTAAAGACATAACCACTGTACCAGACTATGCAATAAATATCTTATTTTAAAGGGAAGGCATCTTTTGCCACATACTAGACTTCTTTTGACATGTATATCATATAAAGTGCTGGTTAAAGGATGGTGTCACTGATCACATTTCCTCTGTTTTTCTTCCCTCAGGATGATGAAGAAGGAATCTGGGCATGATGACCAGCACAATGGGAATGCTGCAACCATTTGTTTATAGTAAGTTTCTATTACTCAGCTATTGTTACCTTACTTTACCAGCTTTAGAGTTTATATACAGTGTCTAGCACTATCAACCCCAGATATTTTCTAGATCTATCACACAATAGGCTTGTTCAGTGGACTCAACTATTAGCTGGGAACACTGATGGCACCACAATAACCACAGCATTTACGCAAATCTGACAGAAGAGAGTGTAACAGAACCCGGCTCCTTTTCCAGTTGCTTATGAATTTCAGTCGACTAAAGAGCCTCAGTTGATTCAAAGGTTTATGGCTGGCTTTCTGTGTAGTGCTCATATACTTGTCGTGCTGTGGCCATATAGGTGACTGTGTGGTATTAGACCTACACAAACCCAGCAGCTTAAAGCAAGCATACCAGGGCCCAGAGGTGATAAAAACGACACGGTGAGAAAAACCAGAGATGGACGAGTCTGTCTCTCCACGCCCCACTTTTTCAGTTGTAGTAAAGTTTTACCGCGTTACTCCACCCCGTTGTGTGCCAGTGTGTGGGGTATTTAATTACAATACAACGCAGAACAGTCATGAAGCTTTTTTTTTTTTTAGGGCTGTGAGCTGAAAAAGCATAAAATGAAGAATGCGGAGTCATAAAGGATAATTCCTGTTTTGGGGGTTTTATATCGAATGCCCCCCATAGACTCAGGATGTCTTTGAACATAGATGTGCGGAAAGAGGTCTGTGCGGGGAGGTTATATGGTTTGTTTAGAACTATAATAGAAGTGTGTGCAAGTCAAAGACGAAAAAAAAGAGAGCAATTTTATAGCATTTGACAGATGAGAGAGATAGAGAAAGACAGAAGAGGAAAGAGAAGGAAAGGGTGCCTATGTATTTATGAGAGAGAGGAGCAGGCAGCATGGTAGCCTACACTCATAGTTTCCATCGCATCTCATTATTTTCCCCCAGTAATCCACAGGTGGACCATCACAAGCAAAATCTGTCTCTAACCTCAATGACTTAGTAGTTGTGCACTTTGCCCTAGCGCTGCTTTTGGGATTAAGAGTCCTATGGCTTGTGTGTGAGCAAATGGTTTGTCTTACTGCAGTGAAAAGCTTTAGTATGTTTAGCTGTGATGTTTGTGTGTGCAAGTGCAAGTGTATGTGCATGTTCCTGTGAGTAGTATGTGTGTGTGCAAGAGCGTTGCTGAGCTATACAGTGCCGGAGCAGCCCACATAGCCTATAATCCAGTCCATGTGTGCTGAGAATGCAGTAGTGTCAGGATTCACCATAATGAAACAGACCACACTGCCCTCTTTCTCCCTCTCTTTCCATCTCTCCATCTTTTTCCATAACTCCCTTTCTTTCCACCTCTTGCGTATATTCCTTCAAGGTAAACCTACAGTTGGACCCGTGACTAGCCTACTGCTTCAGTATCTTCAATCAGATATCATGACGGTGTGTGTATACGCATGTGTGTGTACGTGCATGTGTATTAGTGCTTCTTATCCCAATCTAATAGAATAAGCCAGGCACATTAGCCTTTAGCGCAGAGTGGTGTTGTGGCTAGCGATATCAGTGCTGCTCATCTATCCACTGCTGTTATTCTGGCAGTGCACAACACGAGCGCAGCTAACGTGTATTAGCCATTCTCTATGGGAGAACAGATGGGAGCCATTTAGCGGTGTGTAGCTACAGCACAATAAGGCCAGACCTAATCCCCATATCCTGTCCCTGAGTGAGCCCTCCCTAATATGAGCAAACAGAGATGACAGCACCGATAGACAAATAGCCGGGGATCTGTGTGTCTGGATGCATGTGTGTATATCAGTGTCTTTGCAGGCATGCGTGCTAGCTTTGATTGGTGTTTCTTATGGTTAGCCTTGGCTCCCAGGGCTAAGCTACATTTTGAATTCCACACAAACCTAAGTGCTGAGTTTGAGTTGGCAAGTGTGAGTTCCGAGCGTCCAGGTGTGGATTTGTATTGGTTAGCCATGGTTCAGTCTGAGAGGACACTCGGCTGTGATTGGCTCATTGTGGTTGTGTATGTCCTGCTGTTGATTACAGAGGTTTTGTTTACCCTCTTGGCCTCCCAGACCCCAGTCCTAATGAAATAAGAATGTCCTTTTGGACAGAGAGCACAAGAGAAGGGGGTTGGAGGAAAAAGTGAAAGAGAACATGGGGCCAAAAGAGTGAAGCAGAGTGGGGGGAAGAGGTTTTCTGGAAACATTATGCTTTTATCCCACCGTGAAGTTATTTGTACTGAATGAAGCGAAAAGAAGCTGAGAGGCTTTCCAAGTGGGGACAGAAATATGTTTGTGTACGTGTATGTGTGTGTGTGTGCACGCGCACATGCAGGAAGGAGTGAGGCCTTGTTCAGGTTAAAACAAGTCAAGAAGATGGCTTTCATTTGCCCATGCTGTGTTTGCACTGAATACAGTGTTTGTATGTCTGCATTGTGTATGCCAGTAAGTATCCAACTTGTGTATGCACAGCTTAAGCAAGTCTAGAAGAAAAGAGTCGAAGTTTAGTGGGAAACTGAAATTGGACAACAGGCTCTCAATCCCACTTATTATTCTAAAATGCAATTTAAGTGAAATGTTTGTACTTGCCTGTTTTGGTTTGATTCTAACTTCAAGTTTAAGGGCTCCTCGCTACCAAAAACTGACCTGACAACTTATGTAACTCATAAACCCAAACTACAGCAACCATGGAAGCAGAGCAGGCAGGAAACAGTGAATTTTGTTGACAAGACGATAGATTCTCCCACCAGCGGCTGACTGTGGGAGGCGCCTGGTGGCCCCTCTACT
Source organism: Trachurus trachurus (assembly GCF_905171665.1). Taxonomy (NCBI): domain Eukaryota; kingdom Metazoa; phylum Chordata; class Actinopteri; order Carangiformes; family Carangidae; genus Trachurus; species Trachurus trachurus. The sequence continues at coordinate 21,485,825 of NC_139901.1, read as the reverse complement.
TTCTGTCACGAGTGTTGTGGGGGAACTGGAAGACTGATAGAGATGCTTTGCACAGATAAGCCCACTGTGAAGTGCTATTCCTGTTGAGTGTACACATGCAGTGGGTTTCCTTCAGAATGTATACTGTCAAAACTGAACCTACCCCTAACTCTCTTTTTTTTGCTGTCAGATTAAAAAATACTGCATTGTAAAAAATGAATTGTAGATCCTTAATGTGGAACTGGAACTGAGCTGGATCAGACCATAAATACTTGCAGCAGAAACGACAGCTAATATCTGCTGTAAGTTATAATGATGTCAGTTTCCTGTAAACACAATTCTGCAGCTGAGATCACAACAGTTTTTTGCCTGCAGCAGGTAAAATTACCCTTCTTCATGATGACTCAAGTTGGCAGTGAAACCTCAAAACATTCATTCACAGAACATAAGGCTTGATATTAAAAAAAAAAAAAAAAAAAAAAGGTCAAAAATTGTGTCTGTGGGAAATAACGTGATCTTTCACTGTCTATAGTTTTGCAATAATGATCATAACATTTTAAAGGTCAGACATGTCTCCTCTAAGTAAACAAAAGGTTGTGCTTTCACATCAGGTTTACTGAATTAGTATTGCTACATTTGCCAGAGGCACCTAAAATGGTCCAGCAGGCCCTGCCACTTTTTCTGTCCAGTGTGCCAGGTTGAAGCTCTCTATTATCCCACGCGTCGCTTTTTACAAGCTGATGCTGCATAATTTTCAAGTTGCCTAAAGAAATATCATCCCTGTCTTGTATTATTAAAACAACTCTGGAAGTGTTAATTAATTAATGAATGTGTGCCATTATATATATTCTAGACACCCAGGTATCCAAACCCCTAACCTAGGTGTGAATACAAGACAGTGGTTTAGTCTTATTCTGGATTTTTGTGTGAAAATTATTACCCAACACTATTGAAGCCTATAGAAAGCAAATCACTATGAGAATGCAAACAGGTTTAGTGCACGGTCATTCTAATTTTTACTGAAAAAAACAAACATGTGGAAAATTACAATGCTGTTGTCAAATTATAAGTACACACTACTGTAACTTTCTGGAACATACAAAAACCCTGTGTTTAGTTCATGGAAATGCCTTTCTATTTATGTATGTATGTATATACGCACGTATCAAATTTCTGTCTCTAGTGTAGCAGCATATTGAGCCAAAACAATCCTAATCTTCCACATGTTTGTGTGTGTGATTGTGCTCAAATATGTATGCACATGTACATACACACAGTGTATGAATTTGGGTCATGTTTGGGTATGTCCTTGCACACATGCGTAGCCGTGCTCTGCCACGTGTTTTTTTGGCAACTGGTGAACCACAGCTCGGAGGTCAGTAGAGGTGTCTGACAGAGGCCATCCCTCAGCCAGCTGTCAGCATCATCAGTGTGTGAGGTCAAAGGTCGTTCCACCAGGTTGAACATGAGTGGGGAGAAGTCAATAACTCAGCAACACCTGAGCACAGACATCTGAGCGGGCTGTATGTTGTTATCTATTTCGCTGCACCCTGAAACAACACTGGAATTATTTTCTCAACCACCCTCTTCTTGTGAAGATGCAAGGTCATCCCTGTCTTTAAAGGCACAGAGACTCAAGAACAAAAACATTATTGTGGACACAAATAAATGGCTCTGAGAACTTAACCACTGTATGTCTATTAGTTCAAGACTGTGTAGTTCTTGAAACCCCAACAACTTCTTATGTGAAAATTTGGCGTAAGTGGCGCAGATTAGAAAACCAGGCTTGTGAGAGAAATGAGACAGGAACTCAATCCCATTTGTCTCCACCACAGTCTCGCTTGTGTACTGCAGTCATACTGTGGCATCATGATTGATTTGACAAAGACATATTAGTGTTTAAATGCCATGCACAATATCACCTTTAAGTAGTTAAATGAAGAGCAGTGGTAGAGTTGCTTTGTCATTGTCAGCATGTGAAGCTGAAGACAGACAGCAGCCAGAGACAGGAGGGGGAGGTGAGTGAGGCAGGGAGGGAAGGAGGGAGAGAATGAAGGACTGGCAATCATTGTGAGGCAGACAAGTTAATTCATGTTTTTTTTGTGGTTTTCTTGAAGTTGTATGAAGGAGAGGACAGTTAGACACCTGATGTACAGATCATAAGGCAGTTTGTCTGGGTAAGCTCCCTTTCCCCACCCACAACATACTCATTACACACGCCGAGATGCGGCCACACACACATACACACGCAATAGCTCGTGCAAACCTGCAGATGTGCAGGAGCGAAGGTTTTGTAATTTTAGTTCTGTTATCACAGCTAAATCCCTTCTCATCAGTGCTTATCCACGCTGTGAAAATTAATGTGCGTGCATTCATCATGTGTGCCCTTTGGCATTCCATTACTTGTATCAGCACTACCTCTGCCATCCCGGCTCTGCTGTCTGACCTGACCTTGAACATGGAGATGACGGAAACATCATCTAACAATCTCTTTAAGAACGACAGGCCCTTCTGTAGTCTAGCCTGCCAACAAGGGGACCAGATGAGATTCATCCTAGGGCCGCTTTCTCTTCTAAGCATTGTGGGGTCATGAGCTCATGCTGTCCAATGCCCCAAGGTTGTTTTAGTTGCACTTTTTAAAATGAGTTTTGCTTTAATATTATTTAAGGATTTCATTTTATTATCACTTTAGTTCCACTATGGTTGTGGAGGTACTGACTTTTATTGACATCTCAAGTTCAACAAATAATCTCAGTCAAGCTTGCATCCTCTTCTCAGCGCTCTGACCTCACCGGCTTTATTAAAGCATGATGCTACAATGTGGCGGTGAAGTGTTTTTCCAAATTGTGCTGGTCTGGCATTGTTAGCTTAACTTTTAGTCATGGGTCTGCTCTTTAAAACACATGATCATGTCGACAGTTGAGGGCAGGTTTGACATTTGTTGGGTTTTTCTCCATGGTTCAAGTGCACAAACATCTGCCCGAGGACAATAAGCACTTACTTTTGTTTCCTGGTTATGTAATTGAAATGATGCTTTAGTGTTTTCTCATTTATGACCACTAATGCTCTGGCTCAGGCTCATAATCTCAAACATGCTCTCCGTTTGCAAGTCGCAAGTAACATTAACTCTCAAAAGGTGGCCTCATCCTGATTTGCTGGGCTTATGCAGGGACATTTATATGTCATGTCTTTTCAAAACTATTATTTAAACATTCAAACTATAGTTACAGGATGCCAATAAGCTGAAATACTTGTACTGAACCACGTCAACCTCTCCTCTGTGTCTGGACATGTCAGGTGTGATTCAGTCTGTGTCTGTAAACTCCTCTCTGTTTTGCTCTCTGAGCAGAAACAGCAGGGTGAGCCCACAGTGATAATCAGTACACTTTGAGCTAGCTGTCACTATTTTTCACCTCTTGCCCCCCCCACCCCCTTTTTTTCTCTCTCTCTGCTTTACTCTTTATAAGTTATCTCTGGAGCTTCTTCAAATGCCACAAGACGCGTGCAAATGTTTGCAGTGTTTTCTCACGGAGGCTTAGAATATTAGGGATGCAGATTTAAATGTTGCGGTGTAAATGCGTGATGCTGAGGTCTTTTGCTGTTTATGCATGCGTGTAAAAGAGAAATCAAGAGAGAGGGAGAGCCTGGCAGGATTATAAGGGTGTTTTGTGAGCTTATGGAGATGGCAGCGTACAAAAGACCTTCCCTGAGGAGAAACCTGCACCTGGGGAGGCACTTGTCAGCATTTGAATGTGTATGTGTGTGTGTCTGAGAGAGAGAGAGAGAGAGAGTGTGTGTGTGTGTGTGTGTGTGTGTGTGTGTGTGTGTGTGTGTGTGTGTGTGTGTGTGTGTGTGTGTGTGTGTGTGTGTGTGTGTGTGTGTGTGTGTGTGTGTGTGTGAGTGTGTGTGTGTGTGTGTGTGAGACAGAGAGCAAAATCATTGTGTATAAGAAACCTCTCAGTAGGATGCTCTGGAGGTCAGATCCCCTCTTCAAGCTGGATTACATCCCAAAGAGAAAGTCTGAACATCCACAAAGACTCACTGATGGAGGGAGGTAAAGGGATTTGGAGACAGAGAAAAGGGAATCACAGCCTTTTCACTTTAAACCTGTTATTTTCTTCAGACTTCCTGTGCCCCCACCCCCTTCTCCCTCTCTTTAACAAACACACAGACACATGCACGCACACAAACACACTAAAAGCACTAAAAATACCGCACAGCCTCAGATGTTGGGTAAGGCCTCTGTTGTTGCCCAAACTGTGTTTTAACATACAGGCCCACCCCTAGGCTGCCAATCACAGATGTGGCCGCTGCTCCAAGGCAGAGGGTGATATTCAGAGGCAGGGAGACGGAGGCGGGGGTTGGAGGGAGGTGCAGTTGGAAGACTCACACCTGCTGACTTTACTACATACGACACCGAATCACTAGCGATATTGTACCACTTCACTTAAAGGATGTCACACCCCACATCATACGGCAGTTTCGATGCCTGCATGCCCACAAATACAGACATACATAGCCTACACTTAAATCGCCTAATAGAAAGCAAACATTTGTGATCAAGATTGACACCCACGGAAACGCTGTGGCAGAGAAATAACACTACATGTATTTTAATAAGTAATAGCAGAAGGAATTTCACTGTTTTCTTTTACTATTCTTGAATTGCCAGAGCTGCTATCAGACACTCCTTGTAGAATTGAAGAGGAAAACTAACAGGAATTTACCTGTTTCCTCCCGCTGAAAGTCATCCCGTTGCACAGTCAGCGGAGAGGCTTCATAGAGTAACTCGGGCTATCGGAGAGCTACTGTAATAATATCAACAACCTTTGGACTGCCAGTCACCATTAGGCACTGACCACTAATTAGGCCTCGTATAACAGTAGGCTGCAGTTTATTTCTCACGCTAGCCCAACACTTTCTCAAAGGTCGTCCGTGTCTAGGAAGCCTGTAAAAATCTAGATGTGCTGTGTTGCCGTTTGTCAAAAACAGCTACACTCTCCATAATTGATGTCTTGCAGCGTAATTAGTTATGATAGCTTCCTTTTCCTCAGAAGAGGAGTTGCTGACATTATATATCAGTGACCTTCCCGAACCTGTATAATGTTTGTTGAACTTAGGCTTCAAATCTGAAAATGGGTCACAGCCCTTTTGCTGCAGGGTACCCATATGACATGGCCAGTAAAATGTTTTAAAGCCCCAGAGTCTTAAGGCTACAGAATAAACTTCTCATTTGGGCCCCACGCTGAAAAAAGTGTATAAACCTCTGGCCTGAGTGAAAGTTAGTCCAACAGCACGGTGTGTTTTCAGCCAGGTCGCGTTTTCCAGTGAAACCTTAGAAATGGATGCCCGAGTGGCCTCTCTCTCTCTCTCTCTCTCTCTCTCTCTCTCTCTCTCTCTCTCTCTCTCTCTCTCTCTCTTTCTCTCTCTCTCTCTCTCTCTCTCTCTCTCTCTGTCACTAGATCAGCTCAGACAAGCAGATTAGTGCTGTAGCTGCTCTGTGTGTCCCTCACAGCTTACTGTATGTCACTGCTGTAATCCTTGTAATCAAACCAATGGGTCAGGCTACTTTACAAGGGTGTCTTTCCCATACATGTATGCACTTATGGTCGCATGCCCACATGCATACAACTTACACATGTGCAATAGAGCTCGCTCTCGCTCTCCTTCTCTCTCTCTCTCTCTCTCTCTCTCTCTCTCTCTCTCTCTCTCTCTCTTTCTGTTATCTGGGCTTGTGGAAAAGCCACACTTGTACGATGACATTCAGCACAGGATTAAAGCCCATGTAAGACCCTCCTCATCTTACACTGCCGCTGCCAAAAGGGGATCTATACAACCACACACTCTCATGCAACTCTGTACACACCCTGGCAAGGATACGGCTGCAACACACACACACACACACACACACACACACACACACACACACACACACACACACACACACACACACACACACACACACACACACACACACCCATACTGTAAGCAGGCAAGCGCCAATTCACTTGTGTGCACATACACTCAAACATTCGCAAATCCCTGCAAACTTGTTGCTTAGCATGTCGTCCTCTTGTTGCTGCAGACGAAAGGAAGTCAACAAACACAGTGATACACATGGTCAGGCACTCACACACACACACACAGACACACACACACACACACACACACACACTGACATCTTTTTGTCCTGCATCCCACAACTATCCTCCTTGCTTTTCTCTCTGAAACAAGGGTGTCCTTGCCATGAATGAGACCAGAAACCAAGCCCATATGTCTGCAATGAAATCATGGACCTCCACTACCACCACCACCACGACTACCCACACCCACACAAACATACATGGACACACAGAGACACACACATTTACTGTAGGCCACAGTGTTGCCAAAAAGGACAAAGAGATGAACAGTTACATTAGAGAGAGGAGATGAAGACTGGGGATAGATTGAACACAGACTCCCTGGGTTTTAGTCGTACTGAGGCCAGACACGGTCAGGGCCTTAGTTAAGATGTTGCTTTGTATCTAGGTCACATTGTGTGTATGTGTCTGATTTTTTTTTTGTGTGCATACCTCCAGGGGTTAGTTGGTTGGGTCTGGAGAGGATTCTCATTGGAATGCATTCTGATTGGGCTAGACAGCGTTCCTTTTCTGATTGGTTGTTTATCCTGGGGCTTCCACTTTGGGGGTTGCTTTGAATCAGTGCATCTCTGTCACTCCCTCTCCATTTCTTTCTGTTCCTTTTCTTCTCTCTCTCCATCCCTATATCTTGCAGAGTGCCGCTGGCTGTGTGTTTGATGTGAGTGTGTTTGACGGGCTAAAACAGAACCAGCAGTGGGCTGTTCGGTGTTTCTGCTGTGCTCAGCGATGCTTTGGCGTGGAGAGCGTTGCCCACAGCAACCTTAGGTGCTAAGTGGTCAGTTACAATGTATGTTATCAAAACTGAGTCATGGTGTTGAATTACTAAGGTAGAGGAGGGTTTTGTATCTAAGGCTGAATGTTGTTTGAGATACTCTTCTGAATAGGTTATCCAAGTTCCGATACCAACAGGATATATACAAAAAACAAGACCCTTAACTCTCTCCAACCATCAGATGTGGATGTTTTCCAAACACAAGCAGTAGGAGAAAAACATTTTCTAAATATTTTTTTTAACATTTAATCAGGAAGTCTCCTGAGATATGTTACGTCTTCCACACAAGAACTAAACAAAATAGAGTAGCAAAGTAGGAAAATGTGATTTATATCAGGATCTACTGTATCTGATCAAAATCTGATGTCACCCTAACTTGGCAGTTTTCAATACTTGATCATATTTTAATACCTGCAAAGTGAGATTTGGTTTATAGCCAGGCGTATGATGCTGAGTATTGCCAAGAAAAGACCTGAAAATGGGAGGACGTTAACTCTTGAAATCAGAATACTCAGAGGAACCACATTAATCTTTATGTGACACCCAACCTGGCCTTTAAAATAACTAGCGTCACTCACCTGTTCATAAAAATCTACAGTAAAGCGTGAACTATGTGTGAGAGAGGTAGCTAAGCAAAAAGGCTTGCTAGAATATTCTTTCTCACTAAAAGCAGAGGAGAGCGTAGCAGGATAAAAACCTAACACCAGTCATCAATAGGTGCTATTGTACTTTAGCTCCGCTCTCCAGGAGTGGCCCAGCCTGTCAGAGTGTGTGCGCAGCTTCAACCCTGCAGCTATGGGATTAGCTCCACTGCTGGGTGGTCCTCCTCCTGCTGATCTCAGAACAGCATCGCAGTTTACGGCGCGCTCATTCTAGGCGTCAGGGTTGTGAATCAGGTCAGACCACGGAGGCTTTTGCGTCCGACCGCTGTAAGCTTATTGTGCTTGATATCTGGCCAGATTTGTGAGGAGATTTACATAGCACAATTGTTTCTGTAAAGTGATGAAGAGCCTCAAGATTAGACAAAGGGTCTTGTGACTTGAAAGTTGTTGGACTGAACCCCCTAGTCGTGTTGGGAAAAGTTGGCTGGGTAAATGGCTTCTGCTTGAGCTATAGTGTTACTGCTCGGTGGCCAACATTCGAAAGCTGCGGTTGTATTATGCCGCGGTCAGACCAGAACTGACATGCCGAAATTTACTTGCTTGCTGCGGCAAACAGCGGGCGGGACAGGAAATGGTGTGGGCAGGGTTGCAGGCATAGGCTAGCCAGCTAACATTAGCATTCCACAACTTGAAAATGATCCTTGTTTTTATCAGACATTTTATTTACCCTGTCCTCGCGCTCGCTGCCAGCCGTGCAGATGGTGCTTGTTTTCATTCAGCCTGCAGTCGGGAAAACACAAAAATCATTACCTCCTGGATAAAGGGTCAGTCTCACCCTTTTTCCGAAATTGCCTGGAGGTCGGTGAGTCTTGCTATTTTGCTAGTTTGAACAAGACAATATCAACCCACAAGATTAAGCGAATTAAAATGCTTGGTGAGTTTATTTGACATGATTGTTGGTGGTATTAGCAAAGTTATTGGATATTAGCAAAGTTATTGGATAAATTATAGGTTAGAGAAAAAAATACAAAGAGTGTGTTGTTCTGTTTGTGACGGCTGTGTGTGATGCGTGATGAAGCCGAGTGATTACCAGAGGTAGTTTGCACCTCAGAGTCACGACCATTAGTCATCTGTTTTGCTCTCTTCCTTGGCTTCCCACCTTCCCTTGCGTCCTTGAAAATTGCCACTCTTGAGTGGTTAAGCTGGCCGTAATGGGGACAGATCACTGGTTGGCATTTCCCAGTCACACACAGACACACACACACACACACACACACACACACTCGCACATATACAGAGCCAGCACATGTTCTCCATAACAGAAATCCCAGAGACAGACAGGTAGTGTGACAGAAGTAGAGCTGTCGGACGCCTGGCGTTCTCCCCACCTGAAGGGATAGGAGTGGAGGACAACATAAACACTCTGTCACACACATAAACAAGGCCCTGCTCAGGTTTCACAGCACAGTTAGAGACGGCTCACCCTCTCTTTTATGGAGAAAGTATTTGTGTAATTTGTTTATGTGAGATTCCTTAGCCCTAATGGGGAAATGGCTTTTTCTGCATCACACTACACCTGAGTTCAATTTCACTAGCTCTCTCACAGACAGATCGTAAAGATGGCATACCAGAGCGGACGCAATCTGTCTTTTTCTTCTGCGTCTCAATTTAATTTCTCAGCCTTCCTCTCAGCCTTCCTCTCTTCCAGTCAAATTCTTTCTCTCTACCCCCCCACCACACACACACTCTCTCTCTCTGTTTTTATCTCCCTCTCTGTGAATAATGGCTGTGAGGAGTGATTATTCAACACGTTTTTCAGAAACAGGTCAATCAGAGCAGCACTGAGGCCGTTTGTAATGTTGGGTTTGACATCTGTTTCATTAGAATTATGCTTCGCAACTGATAATGTAAGCTTAGGTTCATTTAAATTATTTGTTTGAATTTTCTCCAGAGATATTTCAGAGGAGGAATTTGTGAACATGCACCAAAAATGTGACACATGCTCCGAGCTGTGAAACGTAGCTCCTAATTAGCGAGAGCTCCAAACCAAAAAACCTGGTCTGCTGAAGTAGAAAACCATGATTCACACATGTGTGATTGTGTGTGTGCCTTTCTGCATATGCATATGTCCAGGTCATTATAAAAGATGAACAAAAACCATTTTTGGGGAATATAATCATAACATTTACTGTTTGATAAAACCAATATTTATATTATTTATTGTTCCGTGTTAATAATATTCCCCAGCCAGCTCCACTAACCCATACACACACACCTTGCACACATGGATGAACAAGTTCGTCCTTGGCTAGCCTCAACCTCCTTCTACTCCAGAAAGACACCATGTGTTTAGCAGCACCAACACCAATGGCTAAGAAGAACCTCCTGGGCCACACTGCAAATGAAGAGAAGTGCAGGCCAGAGAACAAGACCCAAACATGTGTTTTCTTTGTTTTTGCCTTCTAATTACATATACACATAGTTATTTCTCTTACACGGTGGGTGTAAAATGTGTGTGTCCAAACTCTGAGTGTGTGTGTGTGTGTGTTTGTGTGAGTGTACGTCTGCTTCCCTGTTGTAACGCAAAGCTTTGTGTCTGGAACTCGTGTGTTTCACAGCAGGCATTCCATTCAGACTAACTCTGTTTGCTTAGGTAATAACTAGGCTTACCCATAATTTGTTTGTGTGTATGTTTGTCTGTGTGCATATATGTATGTGTGTGAGAGAGAGTCTGTGTGGAGGAATAACTCTCTTGCGTTTTACTCATTTACACATAAAGGCAAGCCTGTCCCTTTGAACTCAGAAACAAGCCTCTTTTTGTCTCCAGTCTTGCTCAAGTCTTGTTTCTTTCGCCCCTTTAGTCTCCGATTTCCGTTTGATCCTTAAAAATGGCAATTAGAATAACTTTAGCAGTTAAAAAGACATTGCAAAATACTAAATACTCTGTGCACTAATAAAGTTCACATGCACTGATTAGTATCATTTACAGTACATACTGATAGGGCTCATTGATGCTGTGGGAAGGTTTGAAGTAAAACACACACATACAGAGACCTTCCCACACCGCCTACTGAGAGCATATTTCCCCTCAATACTGGGGGTCAACAGGGGCCAATAACTGCCAGATCAGCTAAGGGGTTGCCAGATCTGAGCTGTTGCTGCCAGCTGGTGAGTCCAGCACCCCACACACGCTGAGATCACAAGCCAGAGGTTTTATCAGTGATGTCAACTCGGTCAGAAGTACCTCTGCCTCATCCTGCCACTACACACACAGGTACACACACACACACATTATCATCTGATGCCAGACAAGGGGAGGGGAGGGGAGGGGGGCTGATTAAATTTAGTGTATGTTGGACGGAGCAGAAAGTTATTTAAAGCAGTTCAAATGGTTTAAGACCCATTTGTGTGCACTGACGATCATGCTACAAAGTAACATTTTTGTATGTCTGCATGCATGATCCACCTTTATGTGTGTGTGTGTGTGTGCATGTGTGTGGGTGGGTGGATGGAACGAGGCAACATACCGTGACTTTATCATGGCAAAGCAGAAACAGTATTAACAACTGGTGAAAGATGTTTTGTGGACATTTCTCGGATTCCCTTTTGGTGGAGAGGAAAACGGGGAGAGATGAGGAGGAGAGGGTAGAGAGGCGAGAAGGGGAGAGATGGAAAGAAAAAAAAGGGGGAGTCAACAGAATAATGAATGGCTATGGATATTTCTGTGCATTTTAAACTGTGTCACTGTTCAGTGATCAGTGTAAGCCTCCCTGTAGTCGGTCTCTATCATCGCTTTGTGGCAGTGTTGAATTTCCAAACACAGGAAGTGTTGCTTGATTTCCTCTTTCTTTGTGTCTGAAATGTGTGTGTGTGTGTGTCCGTGTGTCTTTCCCTTTCTCTCTGTTTCTCTCACTCCCTCTCCCCTTGCTTGCTCACATTCTCACACACACATATACAGATGTGGGATAGTTGTTTGCTTTTCTTGCCAAGCAAAAATGCTTTCTTCTTCTTTGTGACCCGCTTTGGTGTTACCTGACATGTCTGTGTGTATTGTGTGTGTGCGTGCGCATGTGTGCGGAGAGAGTGAGCAAGTGCTAAACCCAGTTCCTTGCCTGAGTGCTGCTGCAAAGGCCCAGGTTGACAGAGAGGATTGAGAGTGTCATCCCCGGGATTAAGTGTAATGAGCGAGATTGACAGACAAGACAACAGTGTACACTTACACAGACAGGTACACACACATACACCAACAAGCATACGCACATACAGGTACACAGGCAATTATAGAGAGGTGTATCAAAGTGCTGGGATAAGCCCCTGTTTAAATGCGTGTGAACAGGCCATTCCATCATTGCCTGACGCCTCTACAGGGAGGGAACAGGGATTACCCCTCTTTACTTTCACTGTATCTTTTTTTCTTTTTTTTTCTTTTTTACTTGTCTCTTTCCCACTCCCTAACTCTTTTGTCCTCTCCCTTCTCTGTTTCTCATTTGTGCATTTCTGTGTGTGTATGCTGTGTATACCAAGAGAGAGACTTTTCGGAACTATCTCTGAGCCAGGATTGCGCTCTCTGGTGTCTGTGACTGTGACTCTTGTCTCTTGCTGAGCATTCCTAAACAATGGTAATGACTGTTGGGCAGACTGCAGTAAGATCTGGATGTCGCCAGCGATCGAACCAAATTGGATCAAGTTTGTTCTAGACTGAGCAATGGTTTCAGAGGGTGAAATCAAAAATAATGTGGTTTACTGTATCTAATTGATATCACATCACTGCCTGACATTTTGGTAAGATTATTTAAAACATTATTTCACGACTGGTATAAATTCACTCTGCAGAGTCCAGTACAGTAGGTTTGTTTCTGCCTTGATACAGGCATCATAGGTCTATTGTATTTCCTGTCCAGTTGTTTCATATGTGCTCATTTCTGATTGTTAGGATCAACTATACATTGGTAGTAGTTTTAGCTTTGGAAGTTTTAATATAGGAAGCAAGTCAAACTTTATATCGCAAACTTGATTCCATCTGAAAGCACAACATGCTGCCCATATCAGAAAACAATAAACGTTAAGAGTGGTGGAAAATACAAGAATGATAGTTAAATTGTTGATATTAAATACATGCAGATTTAAATAGGAAAGTAGTAGTACAACTTATGGAGGTGTGTCGACATGTGCAGACTTCCACTTGTGCCTTCAGCCATATGTTGCAGCAAAAAGTGGCAGAGGAGGACAGCAATAGGGCAAAGAGGACAGTGCTGCACTCTCCAACACAGCTCACCTGCAGCTCACACAGATGAGCTGTCAGAGGAGCCCTCTGCTGTTTTTAGACTGGTGTTCGGCATCGGCAAGAAAAAAAAAACATTGTCGATCGTCCTCTCATTTGCTGATAGAGGATCGAGTTGCCGATCGTCAAAAGCCTATGGTCACAGTCACTCAATAGAGCATTTTAATCTTATCAGTTAACAGTGATTAATCGGTAAATGAACGTCAGTTAGCGGTCTGAAAAAAAATTCAAAATGTACATCTCTACTTTCAGTCTTATTTTATTACTTAATTATTGTCTCTATCTCTTAATATTACTGTAGTTGTGATTGAAAGGTATTTTATATATTTATTGAATCTTTTTTAATCTTTCAAATTTTGGCAGTTCAAGTCCTCCATAGAGTGAAGTTTAAATGTGTATGGCATTGTCACCATTACTTTACTCCTGCACTTGCTAATAGGCCTCTGTCATGCCCTATTGATTAACTGTTTTATTGTATTGTATTGTATTGTATTATATTGAATTTTTCTGTGTAATTTATATAACCTTGTTTTCACTTTTAGCACTCCCCTCCCCCTTCCCCTTGTGGCTGCACTTGAAAATAAGAATTTTGTTCTTAATTTGCTCGCCTGGTTAAATAAAGGTTAAATAAATAAATAAATAACTTTACTAATGCGAGAGAGAGAGAGAGAGAGAGAGAGAGAGAGAGAGAGAGAGAGAGAGAGAGAGAGAGAGAGAGAGAGATGAGCTCAACGTGTTTATATTCTCATTGATTTTACCTTGCATTCTTTCAATTTCCCCCAGTTACCTGTTTGTCAAGGTTGCGTCTGGAATCCATGTGTGCCACAGGACTTCAAAGGGTCTTTTTTGTCTGAAGATCTTGTCCATTTTTAATCTATAACTGCCAAGTGGCAGCACACAATCACTGTCCAATCAGATAGCAGCTGATAAGTGTGGCATGTAGCAGTTAGCTTGGCACCCGCCAGGCCCTCCTGGCCTAGGTGCAGGCTTGTCAGTGCAGTGCACACTTGAAGCTTTGCAAGATTCTTTGAGGGGGATGATCAGCTTTCATCTTATCCCTTTGCACAGTGACACAGGCTTCAAAGAGTATTGGTCATTTTTACTGGCACTGCAGTGTGTGCGCGCGTTTGTGCGTGTGTGAGTGTCTGTGTGAGCTATCGACACACTCTCCGAAAGCTGTTCCAGGCTGTAGGACTGTGTTTAATGAAGGCGAGGGCATGGCTTCAAAGAGCTGCAATCCAATCTACATGTGCAGATGTACACACACACACTCATGCACTCACAACACACACACACACACCTCTGCTGTTTGGAATCATCGAAAGAGTTTGAACTCAATCGCTCAGCCCCTCAGTCTTGTAATTTGGCAGCGCAAGCTTCGTAAAATGACTGAGAGCAAAGGATGGATATTCACAGGGCTCACTCTGTGTGAGAGAATGAAAGATTAAAAGTAAAATTGAACCAAATATTCCATCAGCACAGCTGCTCACCTGTCTCAACTAAAATATTTTCTGCTCCAATAAAAGTAGATTTTTTCACAAAATATTTAATCAATCTCTGATACAAGGCTTCTGTCTCGTTGTGTGTGTCAGAGCCGTTCTCTGTGTCATCTTATACTCTGGCTGATCCAGCAGCACACAGATATATATTGAAGGTGACATGTGCTAAGTTGGAAGAATGATGAAATTTCAGAGCTAATGGGCAAATTGTGGGAACTGAATTACAGAAAGCTTAGAGCTGGAGCGAACCTCATTCCACATAATATTGCTGTCATTTGTAAAAGTCGCCTCACACTCAGTAGATTGTTACTGTCAGCCGAAGAATTTCTGTTTCCAAAAAGGCAACTTTCCAAGATAAAAGATAAGATTCATAGACTCATTTTGAGATTGATGCTTTGCAACCGCACAATGGTCCTTAAAGACTAGGACATAAAGATTTCTAAAAGTTACAAGATTTTTATGAAAGCACTAGAAGGCTTGAAACATGAGATAGTCCCAGGCCTAGGACTGACCCTCAAACCATTTGTTAAAAATCCTTCATCCTTTAAGGTTTACGAGTGTGCATATGTTTACGTTTGTATGCACTGATGTGTGCGTTGGTGCGTGCGTGTGTGCGTGTTTTTGCACACATGCGTAACTGTGTGTCTCTGGTGCCTTTGAGGTGTGTTAAGGTGTGTTTCTCTCTTTGATGTTTGGCATTGGGTTTATAAAAGGGTTGGTTTTTAGAGGCATGATTTTTTCTTTTTTTCTTTTCAAAGTGTTGGTGCGTGTGTGTATGTGTCTGTGTGTTGGCCAGCAGAGTGGATGTGGTTCACCTTGCACTGGCCACCTGTAAGCCATCGACAGAAATTAGCCTCTTTAGTCTTGATGGGTTGCAGAACAGAGAAGGAAGGGGCGGTGAGAATGTGGTAGTTGGGGGAGGTTTTGAGGAGGTGTACGTGTATGTGTGTGTGTGTGTGTGTGTGTGTGTGTGTGTGTGTGTGTGTGTGGTGGAGAATATTTGGACGGACCATTTTCAAAACTGCACTCTCACTGCACCATCATAAGACAGAGAAACGGGGAGACAAGGTATATACCATACAATGGAACCATTTGTTTCTCATTTGTCTGCACTGTCTGGGGATCTCTCTCTCTCTCTCTCTCTCTCTCTCTCTCTCTCTCCCTCCCTCTCTCCCTCTCTCTCTCTCTGTACTTATTTAGCTCCAGTATTCTGGCGATAGGCCCAATCCTGCTCCAGAGTTCTGCTCTGCCTCTGCTAAACACACACAACCTGGACTCATTACTCTCAGTAAACAAATAAGGCATTAATACCAGCCTGCAGGCTCCACACACATAAATACAAATGTATAGTACACATGCACAGTCATGGATGCACCACCAGCCACGCCCACTCCCACCATGCCCACTGCTTCCATTGGCTGTGGGGTTCGGGACTATAGCGAGACTAATGATGTGGTCCTTGTGTTCCTGCTTCCTGTCCTTCGCTGGAGGACTTCCTGTGGCAGAGTCATGTGGTCCTGATTACAGTCCACATCTAAGGTCCCCTGGAGCAGGACAGTTTTGCTCTGATACACACACACAATAGATATAGAATAACCTGCATCCCTCTCGTCAGATATGTGATATTATTGACCAGGAGCACTGGAAACACTGAGCATCTGTGTTTACTTCTCTTTTCATTTCTCTTTAAGTTTCTCTGTCTGTTTCTGGTTTTTCCTGCCGTCCCTTGTTCTGTAGCCAGGAGGTTATTTGGTGTGATGAGGAGCTGACTGGTCCTGTTGTATTTTACTCACTGCTCTACAGCCCAGCCCTGGCACCACATTTGAGCGCCGGGTTATTGATCAGTGGGGTGGGTGGGTAGTTCTTGCGGGGACGGCTACACACAAGTGACATTTTCAATTGTGAAATCGATACAGGTTAACTACATTTGCGGCTGACGAAAAACAAACACTTTCTGTGGATTTCAGCTTAGTTTCAGCTGGGCCAAAACCATCTCAGTGGGTTTGCATGATTTATTCTTGAAACCCATTCCTGCATCAGAATACAGCCAGCTTTGGTTTCCACTCATGTAGACAAAAATTGCAACTTTTCGATAGGTGATCTATTACATCTTTGCTTGTATTATTATTGCTTGTCTATTTATCTGAATGAGGACTCACAACACAGATGGATGACAACTTAAAGGAATAAACAACATCATGTGTTTTTTGTTGTGTTTCCAGAACAGTTTAGTTGGCATTGATTCTGTAAATCCATGAATTGGAGGGATATCTTCTCCCATAGGATATTCCCTCATTTGATGTTTTGATGATGGTGGTGGAGAGCACTGCCTTGACATATCAGTCACAAATCTGTCATATAATTTAGTACCCTGCTGTGCAACTGTGTGGAAGTATATGCATTTATTATGATTTGACACGTTTTTGTGGAGACAGAATTATTATTTGTATAAAGACCTTGCATTGCATTGCAATGGGATAAAGCATGCAAAACATGCAAAAGTATGGTCATATAAACAGGGTACTGTAGATCCAAACATCTGACAGAGGCTGGCGTAATCTAATAATCCCTTGCTGTTGTATTAGTAATTTTTTACATTTTGTTTAACAGAAACAGCCCTATTATCTTGATGGAGCATCTCACAGCTCCAGCCAAGTGTAAAGTTGTCATTCCTCATCTGTGCTACGTACCCAGGGAAAGTGTGTGTCCTGTGTGTGTGTGTGTGTGTGTGTGTGTGTGTGTGTGTGTGTGTGTGTGTGTGTGTGTGTGTGTGTGTGTGTGTGTGTGTGTGTGTGTGTGTGTGTGTGTGTGTGTGTGTGTGTGTGTGTGCATAGAGCCACTCTCCAAGGGGAAATTGTTAGCAAATGGGCTCCAACTGCTGGCCTTTTAGCTTTGCAAACACAACCTGAAGGCCTCTCCCCAAATTCCCCTCTCTCCACTCAGCCCCCACCCACCCACCTCGCCCACCCTCACACACACTACAATTCACCTGCCCAACAACCCCAAGGCTTCTCATCCGTCTGCCTCTCCCTCCCTTCCCTCCCTTCCTTCCCTTCTCCCCTTTTTCTATTTTCGGTTCCACTCACCAACTTCGACATTTCCATACCTCTTCATCATCCCCTCTCCCCTCCCTCTCTCAGTGTGTGTCTCCTTCACACACACAGAGAGCCATTCCTGAGTGGGTAAACAGAGTAAATTGGAGCTGACCCCCAGGGTTAGTAGAGGCCACGCTCTCTTTTCATGTCAAAACCATCTGAAGGCTGATTGGTTGATTGCAGTGCTCTCTGCTTCCAAAAGGCTCCCTTGTGCTGCTGTAATTGCCCTATCATGCCCACATACACACATACACATACTTAACACACATGTACACGCACACACACACACACACACACACACACACACACACACACACACACACACACACACACACACACACACACTCACACATTCTTACAGCCAAATGACTTAATTGGTGTTAATTGCATAATGACAGTAGTGAATTGGACCTGGGTCAAAGGTGACACAGGTTTGAGTGGAGAGGGGGATGGAGAGAGGATGTTGAGAAGATGTGAGAGGAAGGCCGGCCCTTTTACTCTGCCTCAGTCTCCATCTCCTTTCTTCCTCATTTCCAATACTTAGCAATCCTTGACCTGATTGCAGAAGTTGGCCCATGGGGATGACATACACATACACACACTCACAAAAAAACAGACAGCCCTTTGTGGCGTGGAGGGATGCTCTATACACTTAACACAAGGATTCAATTTGACTCGGTCAGCATCTGTGTGTGTGTGTGTGTAAGTGTGTCTACCTATGTGTGTGTGTGTGTATTTAACTATAGCAGCAGACTGTGTTTGTGTGTGACTGCCTGGGCAGCTGAAAGAGCGCTATTGGTGAAAACGTTTAAGCCATCATCATTAGAGAGTTGTTGGTACAGAGGTGTGTTTTAGTGAAGGACGTAATTGGCCCGTCATAGTGCTGTGTAATCTTCTCATATTCTATGAAAACAGCAAAAGCTATTGGCCATAATGGCCATGTTTAAGGTGGGACCTTCCCATGTTAAACACACAGCATCATAGCTTGATATGGTCTGGGACTGAGCAGCAGAGAGAGAGAGGGAGAGGGTGGGATGTGCAGTATTGGGTATAAACCAGAAGCCCCGCAGTCGTATATTCTGTCTCCATGCTCTACTGTGCACATTTATTTCCCTTTTATTTTATTCCACCGAAATCACTCTGCAGTCGTGTGTGTGTGTGTGTGTGTGTGTGTGTGTGTGTGTGTGTGTGTGTGTGTGTGTGTGTGTGTGTGTGTGTGTGTGTGTGTGTGTGTGTGTGTGTGTGTGTGTGTGTGTGTGTGTGTGTGTGTGTGTGTGTGTGTGCGTGCGTGTGCGTGTGCGTGTGCGTGAATGCAGTCTGAACCCAGTATGTAGGGGGATTGCGTGATTCCAAAACCAGAGCTTTGTCAAGTGGAAACATTGCTGCGTCTGAGACCACCCGGGATTAATTTCTCTTTGTGAAAATGTTATTGTGTATACGCATGCATACGTTTGTGTGCATGTCTGGGCTCTACTGCAATTAAACGAGCAGGCCTTCTGCGCACATATGCCTGAATCCCTGTGTGTTTTTCTCAAAGTGCATGTGTCCTTGTGTGTGTGTGTGTGTGTGTGTGTGTGTGTGTGTGTGTGTGTGTGTGTGTGTGTGTGTGTGTGTGTGTGTGTGTGTGTGTGAATTTGTGTGTCCTTGTGTGTGTGTGTGTGTGTGTGTGTGTGTGTGTGTGTGTGTGTGTGTGTGAATTTGTGTGTCCTTGTGTGTGGGAGTTACAGTAACCCCCATCCTGCTGTTTATAGGAGGGAGTGAAAAGTGATGGAAGGTATGGAGAGAGATGGGCCAGTGATGACATAGCCTTATGTTCACCCCCTCTGGATATGACCCACTCTATATTAGATCTATCCATCATAAGGCTGCACTCTGGTCCCACATGCTTCCTATACCATTCATAGCTAGATGTCCACTGTACATGTGTTAGTCTCATCAATGTCCTAATCATATGGTACATGTCACGCTCATACATGTAAAGTCTGAATGTACTTTGTCATACCCACTACATACTTACTGTGTGTACTTGTGTGTGTGTAGCCTGTATTGACTCTCTTTAAGTGGTTTTCGAAGCTCAGATGAAAGACGTATGGTTTTCTTCTGGTTCCTCAGAAAGACTCCCACCACAGGCTCATCTAGACACAAAAGGAGCTGTCACTCCCTGCTTTACTCATCTCACTGTGTGTTCATTCAAATATGCACGTCTGTGTGTGGTGTCGGCGGTGGAGAGTTTTTGTGTGCGCACGTGTAAATGCCTCCATTTGTGTCGGGAGTCTTTTGTCACCTGTTCCTTGTGCTCCGTACGAGGCTTGTCTCTGGGCGAGCCTTTGATCTAGTCGACAGGAGATTCCTACGGTGTGAAATAGCCCCGGCCAGATTTACTCAATGAAAGAGCAGACCTTAACCACAGTTATTACAACCCCCCTTTTTTAAACATCACTCCTTGTTTCTGTCTCTTGTTCTCTCTCTCATTCTCCCCGTCCTGTTCTGTCTTTGTCATTTACTGCTCCCTTACATACATGTGCTATGAACGTCCCTCTAAGTGTACATAAATCTTAAATTGGAGGGGATTTTCTGTAATATTTACTGCAGTAGCCGTTGCATTCAGTCGTAGCTGGAGTCAAATGCCACTAAGTCCTGTAGTCGAAGCCAAGGTTACCAATACTGTTACTAAAGACCAGATGTGTAGAGGTAGGTGTGGAATTAAATAGGACAGCAGCACAGGATATTCTCCTTCATCACCATTTCCACATTTCCAGGTGGAGAAACTGTACCTGATACAATGATGCGTGTGAAATCTCTAAAATTGCTGCACGTTAGTCTTTTCAGGAATGTGTGAGGGCATGTGGGTGTAACTGAAAGGGGTCGAGGATGTGAGAAACAACACATAGCACCTCAGACTGTCTCTTCATAACCCCCCCCTCTCTCTGTTCTGCTCTGTACTCTGGCAGTCTGATGGTAGTGTGTTATTTCTTACAGGTGGTTGGGCGTGGCTGTCTGAGCTGTTGAACATGTGTCAGAGTCCAGGTGGAGAGAGAGACACAATGTAATTATCCCTGTGAAACGCTATCCCTGTAACACAAACACTACACACATGTGTACTGGCAGTTACAGGGGCTGATGCTAATTTATTGTGGTGAGCTGTACTATTTTAAATGTTCCATTCTGCCGACCTAGAGGGACAACAAAAGTGGGAGCAAAGACAGAGGGATGAGGACAAGAGATGGTTGGGCTGATTTTTTTTGTTATGCCATGGCAGAATTAGTCTCAGACTGAAAGAGTAGAGATCAGAACTGCGGTGTGGAGCTTTTTTATGTGGCGGGTGTGCCATGGCCAGGGCACCGCAGGGAACAATCCCTATTTACTTAACCACTGCTGGACACTTTTATTACTCTGCTGGCTTGTGCAGCCATTGAGACATCATTCTATGTGGCTATTGCATCTCACTCAAAATACTCTGTTATGCTTCTGTGCACTTCCCATTCTCATAAAAATTACATCTTATTAACAAATTGAGGGAAGTTTATTACATCTGGCACAAATATCCACTTGAACTCAAGAAAGTTTGGATGTGAGAGATAAAAGTCACATTTCAAGGTCATTATGATTTCACAAATACATTTTTGCCCATAACTCAAGAACTCACCTGCTAATTATGACACAATTTAAGACAAATGTCCATTTTAATAGGATAAAATGATGAAGTGATGACATTTCTTATCTGAGGTCAATAACATTGTGATCATATTTAAATAAATAAATATAACAGTGAGCTGGTAATTCTAGCTTAATTTAGTTTTACATCAGGTGCCCATGTGGAGGCTGAGACAGGCTTTGCATACTGTAATCATTCCTCCTAATGTGTGTCCAGGTGGTAGAGAACAAAATCCATTCCAAAGTTCAGCCAAAGATAATATGAGGCTTCAGGAGTCCAATTCAAACAAATCAAGTGATTATTATCAAGTGTTGGAGTGTTTTTAGTACATAATATTCTCATTTTTGTTATAGGGAAACACTGAAAAACAGAGGGAATTTTGCATTGACTTGATTTGTGTAGCTGACAAGAGTCTCATCATGAGAAAATCTCTTGAAGTTGTAGGAGAAAAAGTCCAGTGTTTATGTGAATGAGTGAGTGTTGCTTGAAGACAGACTTGAAAAAAATGTAAACTTATCCTTTAAGACATGAATGCAGTGCTCATTTGTTTTAAAAAAAATTTCAAATAATTTACATCATCAGTAGTTATATTTTTAGTTTGAAGTGTTTATGTTTAAGGAAAATGAAAACGAAAAGCATGAATCAATCCAAGTCCAGGATTTCACACTCCTGTTGTTCTTTTTTTTTAGTCATTTTGAAATAGAGGGATATTATTAAACAGCACTACCATACAGTCTCATGGGATACCAAATCTACTATGCAATGTCCATTTCATGTGTAGAAACCATTTGGGTTGAGTTCTCCTTCAGCTAGGTAAGTGCACCAAGACGGCTGTCACCTGTCATTACAGCAAACTTGAGGAGAGACGTGGGGTATGCCAGTTAAACAGAACGACTCAAAGATGTGGGGTAATGTGAGTGATGGTTGAAAGTCACAGTCTGTGACCTGAGAAAGCTCCTACTAAACATCAGCACATGACCTTGCTTGGGAGGCCTGAATTCTTTTCAGCCCTAAGCCGATACTATTCCCAGCACCACCCAGACAAAATGGACCACGTTCACACACAAACCTCCGCAAACACACCCACCTCCGATATTTCATACTGTGGATTTTTATGAGTTATTTGGAGTCTGCTCACACCTCACTAAATCACATTTTCTCAGGTTATTAAAGTGAAAACTATCAGCACCTTTTTGGGCCTTGATATCAATAAGATGTTTGGAACAGAATGTCTTGAGTTTTAGTTTTTAGAGTTAAATGAGCCAGAATTGAAAAGTGATCCTCAACTTAGCCATTACATCAATATTCCACATCGCAGAGCGAGGACAGGTTTACATACACTACAGCCCCAGCCCCACACTGTCCTCAGATATCAGAGCAAAGCCAGTGCATCATGACACGTTGCATTAATCCCACAACAAAACTAAATGTTAAGCACTGGTCTTAGCACTGTCAGTGTGGACGACTCTATCAGTGCTTATTTAATGGGTACAGTATGTTTCGGCAGTAAATATTGCAAAACTATGAGTAGCTTTGTCAAAACTAATGAGGATTATTTACTCTCTACCTGCGCACGGAGCCAGACTTCTGTCACTTTCTACGATGCTTATTTATGATCCAAAGTATCTCCCTTTGAGTTTTACTGGCAGAGCTTTCCAAAGTGTCATACAGAGCACTCCAAAAGGCTGTTAAAGGTTCAAGATGGCTGCACAAGGAGTGACGGTGGTTTTAGTCAGAAAGAAAAATGTACACGTTTAGGGGTTTGCAGCGCTCCAGAGGCCTTTTATAGTTCAGAGAATTCTAAGAATCAAATCTGACTCAGATGTCTTAACTGTTTTTCACTTAACCGTGTTTGTTTCTGGCCTCCCTTTCCTGTCAAGTTTGCCTCCAGCCGCTTTTATTCCATCTCTCACTCCCTCGCTCCGTCTCACCAACACGTCTCCACCTTACCTCTCTACCCCGAGGCTGAAATAGTGGGTATTTCCCCCAGAAAACATTTCGCCCTCGTCTTTTCTCTGATTATCCCCACTCCGGTGTCTATCACTCTTGCTCTGAAACATGCCTGCTGGCAGTGTTGGGACCCCACAGACTGGTGTGCTTACTGCACACACAAACACAGACACACAAAAATAAACCTCTTCATTTGATCTGACATTCACATTTGTTTAAGGAACCAGAAATGCAACATCGTTAAAACCATGCGGAAGTCATCACTGTGTTCATTTAATCTCTCTCATTTCTTTTTTTTTTCTCCCAATCTCACCTCCAAGAGTGCAATGCTCCAAAAAGGCAACTTTAAAAGTAACTTCTTGGCTTTTTTTTTTTTTTTTTTTACTTGTCTCTTTACCCTTTGCTCTCACACACTGACACAGAGGTCACGCTGAGGTAGAGATCACTAGCAGACCACCAGGCATTGTGAAAGCCTCCCTCTTTATCCCCAGCGTATATTCTATGTGTCTCATGTCCTGGGGCTATACTGACCCTAGGAGCACAGACAGACTCAGCCAATAACATGATTGGTTCTTCCTGAGACCGGACTTAACTAGTATTAAGCTCCACATTGCAGCTGTGCCAGCACAAACACACTCACTTCACTTGATATCAATCTCAACTTTGTCGCTCATTTTGTCACCCCATTTTGTTCTTGGTTCACTGACGATAAGTAAAAACACAATGATGTGCAAGAAAGAGGCGCACACCTAATAAAGAAATAATGAACCACAAAACAAAATCAGTTATCCCTCGTCCAAGTGGGGTGGATGGATAAATGAACACATTGTTAACACTGGATGGGCAGGGGCTCTAATGTTTGATGACCAAACACAAATCTTAGCTGACTGTGTAATTCTCTGTCTGAACTTGCCCACCTCAAATACTTGTAGCTACTGAATAGACATTATTATCAGATTGTGTTGACACAAGTGTCCTGCACAAGCACATACGCACACACATGCACGCACACGCGCGCCCAGATGCAGGTTCACGGGCAAACACACACAGATCCACATGCAGGCAGAGATACACGCACCAACACACACTTGCGTAAAGGTGAGCCTGTTTTTCCTTGAGAGCAGATTGAGATCTGAAGGATCACATTTATTTTCTTAACTGGTTCAAGTGATCCTAAATAGATCTGAGATGACCAAAGCAGACCAAACCAAATCATTTCAAATCCAAAGCTCCAGCTTCATTGTCTTTGTGCCCATTTGTAGCGCACGCGCACATACACACATATACAGTACACACAGATTTTACTCTACGTAAATATTAGGGTCATATCCAAAAACCTCCATTGCTGCAGCTCAGATGAAGCCCAGTAATCTGCCTTTTTTTCGTTTCATGTGTATAATACCAGTCAGACAGGAATTTATAAAATGTAAAGTGCAGGGTTTTTTTTGTCAATTTTATGGAAAATTTCTGTTCAGTCTTTGCTTTTATCAATCAGTATTTATACTATAAAAACACCGAACAGAAAGAAAAGATGCTTCTGTGTATCCAGCGTGATTTGGTAGGAGGGTAAATCAGTTAAGAGAGGGAAATGGACTATGGGCAATAGAGAACAGATGGAGAAACAGTGAGTCTGTGGGCAGTGAGAGAGAGGAAGAGACCGGTTGGGTCAGGAGTGAGGGCTGATGGGTCACTGGAGTTGGTCTCATCTTGAGAAGACATCAGGAGTGGGGTGGAGAATTAATAGCACCCTAGATTACAAAGGAGGGGTGACCACATGAATGCACACAGCAGTATTTTCTTTTATGATATGCACACCCATAAACACAAATGTGAAAAGGAAGTGAGGGAAGCAGAATGGAGGAAACACTTGGTGAATAAAAACGCGTTTCCACAACACTGCTGTTTGTGCAATGTGGGACTTTGACCAGTTGTCTGGCTCTCTGTCCTTCTTTTCCAGCTTTCAGGAACAAGGTCTTGACTTCATCCCACACTGTATCTCCTGCACGGAAACTTTCCTCCCCTTGTAAAACACAAATATGAATTATGACATCATGTCAAACTTGTCTTTTTCCCACATTTGTGTGTGTATGGTTCACTGCATGAAGAGCAAAAAAAAAAAAAAAGCCCAAGAGAAGGTTTTTCATCTCAATACTTGTTTCTGTCAATGTAGCCCCTCTGCATGCATTTCAGGGTACTGGGTCAAACCTTCAAAGCAAAATTGAATACAATCATGCCCCCCGTACCCCCCCCGCTCCGCCTCGCCCAACCCCACCCACACCGAGGCTTCCACCCTCCCTCCCTTCCATACCCGCATGAGAGCGCACCGCAGCCAGGCTTGCATCCACTCTGGTTTTTCCGAATGGGGGTGAGAGGCTGTTACCGTGTCAGTCGACATGGCCTCTTATCAGACCATCAGACTACCCTCAGATTCTCTTTCCAGATGGAGGTGAGATAGGGCCTCAGAGGCCCGGACCCCCGCAGACACTGAGAGCATGGAGGCCTCCCCTGATCTCCTACCTGATGGAGGTGCTTTAATGTGGGCTCGGGTTTCACTTGTCTCCCCTGTCTGGTTGGGCCTGCGCTGGTGTCAGGATGCAGGCGCGTTCAGGGCTCCTCCGCCTGGTTTCTGACGGGCCACCGCCGCTCCACTTCGAAGTTTAGCTCCAGGTCAAGGTGTTGTTATAAGACACAAGCTCACCAAGGGTCCCCACACTATCTTCATTGTGAAAAATAGCTGGGCGGTGGGTTGTATACACAGCACTCACAGGCCAGACTTTGACACACACGCAGCTGGCCGACAGCGGAGCTCTCGACATCCCTCTCGGTAACATAAACACTGCCACTCTCACTCTGCACAGTGCGAGAGGAAAGGAGAAGGAATACTACGATAAGACAAAAAAAACTTGAAGGAATAAATGAGAGAGATTAGTCAGAGAGGAACTTCTGAGCGCTGAGACAGATCAAGAGAGAGCAGGGGGAGGAGGAGGAGAGAGGAATTTGGGAGCAGATAGATAGAATTCCATGCACCTTTTATTGTTGTTGCGCAAACCTGTGTTTTGGACGTGCGTGAACGTTATGCACCTTTTATCAACATACTTTCTATTTCACCTTAGGGCTTTTAAGTGATAAATGAATATTTAAACATGTCCTGCCAATAACACATTTTTCCCCCCAGCCTCATTCTCTGAAGTCTTTATATTTTTTCGTGTGTGAATTTTCATGCACACGTACTGATTTTTATTCAAGCGTACATCTGTGTGTGCAAAGAGGCCTGTTTCTGTGAGTGCAGAGTACGTCAAAACAGCCTTCACATTTGGAGTAGGTGCTGCATATTCCACCCGTATCATCTGTACATTGGCACACCTTGGCTGGACTCAGGGAACTCACCACCATTCTACAGAGAGCCCTCCATCATTCCTCACAGGATTAGAGACAAAAAAAAGAAAAAGAAAGAACAGACAGACAGAAAGGGAGAGGGAGAAAGTTTCAGGGAGGGATTGCTCTTTTACTTTCTGTTGCTGGCAGAGGCTTGACCATAATTTTGCTGAAATAATAGAAGTTTTAAAATTGCTCACAGTGTCTCCCTGTGTTGCTCTCCCTCTCTGTCTCTGTCAATTTCAAACCAGATGTCAATTTTTAGAAGGCACAAAGGAGTAGATGCTCACTAGTGAAAAAGAAGAAGAAGAGGGCTCACATGAGGCGCATGTACAGTAAAGCACACACTGTCTGGCTTGCTAACAGATGCACACTGCCTCTCCATGGGAGTTTAATGAGTTTGATACATGAGATATATTTTTTTTCATCAACAGTCAACTCCACCTAGTGGTGTTTGTACTGAACAGATTCCTGGCTGCAGCGAGGAATGAGCTGTTACATGTGAAACAGTACACCGGCAATTGTTTATCTGCACTGAATCAGGAGACTGCAGGGAGAGAGAAGATCAATACTTAGGTTTTTGATGTGTATCCTTCAAAAGCTATGAAACTGTACAGATAATGTTTCCTCTGAGATCTGGCTCAACCCCCCGTGGTGGCATAAGGCTGTCCATGGCTCATAGACTGTGTTAGTAGGTCTCTGCAGCACCTCTTGGCCTGGCATCTGTGGGGCTTGCTCACACTTGCTTTCACCCAGCATGTGTTTGCTCAGATGAAGGAAATTATGTAATTAGCCTGTGAGGGATTGTTTTCTTTCACTCTTTACCCCCCGCCCCCCCCCACACACACACACACACCTTCTCTGCCTTTACCCCTCTGTGTCTCTTCCCCTCCCTGTTCTCTCACTGTCTCTCTTTCTAGTCCTATGACAGCAGGAGATGGTTCCAATTTTAATCCGAGCCACACCCTAACTCACCTCCTTCATTAATTGCCAGGGACCGTCAGCGGAAGAAAATGAGTGCTTGTCACACAGATCCATCTTAAATGTTGAAGAGCAGCTTTGTAACACATCAAAGGGGGGGGATCTGAGGTGTATGGGGGAGTGGAAATGGAAGCTTTGGGTGTGCGGGGGGTTGTGACGGGGTGGGTTTTGGTTGTGTGCTGGGAGATGGGTGCAGGGGTACACACGGGTAGTAGTGGGAGGGGGTGCGGGGGGGGGGGGGGGGGGGGGGGGGGGGGGACCTGGCATTTTGCTCTCTAATTCCAGCCAGCCTGGAGGCCTGGAGCGCTAAGAAGGGCCTCACTGTTGCTCTCTGGATCAGCCAGGTATTGCTTACATAAAAAGCAAGTGAAAACAGCTGTAGGGATAATTAGCTTGATTCTCCATTACATGCCATGAGGGCCAATAACTAAAAAATGGAGTTTTGTTTGGGTTAGAGCTGCAGCCCCAACCAGGAGGAAGTTGTAAAAGTCAGGCAGAAAAAAAGAAAGAGAGGGAAAAAAGGAGAAACGTAGGGAAGAAAGAGCGAGCTCTTGAAACAATTGTTGCAGAGGAGATGTTCTCTCTTCCTTGGACGGCTTGATGTGGACCATATTTTCTAAGGGTTTTAAAAGGCTATGGTTTCAGAATGATTGGATGGGAATGTGTGCCATCCACATGTTTTTACCCATCGAATGTAATCTGAGTTTTAGCTTCACAGGAATGTGTGACTTCAGATCAGTGAATTGGAGACGGACCAAATTTTAAGTGCTTTTTGTAACATTTGCTTCCTTGCAACGGAGATGCTGTGTGATGTTTTTAACCACCACTGCGCACATGTTGAGTCACCATTACACCACAGGCTCTGCATTCAATAAATCAGACATATGATAAGAGTGGTGATTTGTTTTGTCTTTGTTTTCATTGCGAGGCATTTTGTCAAAACTACTTCTCTCCTGACCTTCTGCTCCAAGGTTAAATAGACCGTCCTCTCTGAAACGTGATCTTTTCTGTCACACACCAGGCCTGCGTTCGCAATGCATCTCAGCACAAAGAAATATGCTAGGCTTTTTAAACACAACAGCGAGAAAGTCGGCTCGGCCGCAAGCTGTCACTTCTCTTTCCCCCTGTATTTCACCGCTAAAATCTGCCCCCTTCAAACCACCGAATGGCTTGTTTTACATCTTTCCTCTTGGTAGGGGAAGGCTGGGGAGGGAGGTCTCCTTTTCTGTTGGAGTAAAAGAACACTATAGGGTAATTCCAAGTGAAAAAGCAGCACTCTGTCATTGGTGATCGCAAAACTCTGCAAAGATCCATTCAACATGCACTTTATGTTAGCAGCACTTAAAGACAAGAAGGGGTTTTAGCCCCTCACATCCAGAATCTCTAGAGAGACATGACTCAGACAAGTTGGGTTTTGGGAAAATACAGGTAGACTAACTAAATATGAACCTTACAGATTTGGATCACCTGTTCACTTACCTTTGATACAGCATGTTGTGTGTGTAGATACACAATACGGGTCTGAACAACATGCATTGTTCAATTAACATGGGGGTAAATGGCTTTTCCTTTCACCTAGTCCTCTGTTTCTGCTGATAGCAATTGAAAATATTGATAAGTCAATTATTTTCCTGACTCCACACTCAGGCTGAAACTGTATTAATATGAGAAAGTGTTCACCCTGTCTGATCCCATCAAACACACAGAGTAGAGGAGTGGGGAGGGGGATGAGGGTTACACTGGGAGTAGAAGATAGGAATGGCTGATTGGAGTTAAAAAGAGATGATGACAGAGGGAAATTATTTTTTTTTGCCATTTAAAGGAATGCATTGATGTGGCTGCAAAATGTTAGAACAGTTAGAAGCAAAGGAGAGAAGAGTGAGAAATTTGTAAATCCATGCGTGCCATTATCGACAGTGCTTTTTTTTTCTCCTCCTCACTGAACCTACTTTATGTGAAGTGGCTCAGAATGATAATGGAAGGGATGCGTCTGATCTGTTAGAGAGAATGTCAAGTGTTAATGTTTCAGTTTTATCAGTGGCCGTTCCTGTGAAGATTCAGGTCAGGGTTCAGATATTACAGTGCAATTTATCACATTCCTACCCACGCAGTCCTCATACTGCAGAGGACTGCTGTGCATTGCTGCTCAATCTTTAATAACTGGAACCCCCTCTTTCCTCTTTGTGTCAAACATCCTCCTGTGCATTGCTACCTATAGAATCATTTGCAAGTCTTTCATTTAATGTCATATGTTGTTCAAACACTGGTTAAACATCCAGTGGAAAGAGTCTTAAAGTGTTGAACTGGACTCAAACAGTCAGAGCAGCTGGTTTAATTGCATTTGTTTTCAGTCATATTCCACTGGTTTCAATTTTTATATTTGAATCAGTTACAGAAGCAGGAGTGACGGGTGCTTCCTCAGCCAGCTGCACTTTACACTTAGAAAAACAAGAGTATCTCACTCACTGTGTGCTGTTGTATATATGTAGCTGCCTTTTTTCCCCCTTTTTTGCTGCCTTTAGTAGCTGATGATGCAGAAAATTGTGGACAATGACCTTTTGGCTGAAAGGGCTTTAAGCGGCCTGTCAGAGCCATTTGTACTCGCTAAATTATCCAGAGCGTGGTTCTGGTTTTCCTGACTGATATAATATGCTTTGCTTTGTCACATGTTTCTAAATCGAGCAGAATCACAACCACAGAATGCAGCACTTCAAACTTAGGAACATAAAATTCCTTATGATTTTAACACTCTGTCACAACATGCTGACATGTAAAATAATCACGGGGCCGATAAGCGTACACACATCCATGACCACAAAGCGACACACGCTTCCTCATTAACAAGCGCGAACACAGGCGTCACACGTGAGTTTGTGTAGTGAATGCGTCTGTTGTGTAGCGGTAGTGAGGTGTTGACAGAGAAGAAAGAGGAGCGGTCTTCAAACACATCCACAGGCAGGTCGTGCTCTCCATTATGCCCTGCCGGGGGCCATATTTGTTGATTCTCTGGCCCCCAAATCATTAATTTAAGTGCAGACGACGGCAAAGAAACCTGAGAATGGCGTCTGACGCGCACACACAAATTCACACGCAAGCAATGTACATGCGCAGACACACATTTGGTCACGTTTGCACACAAGCAGGCTTACATGTACACACACACACACACACATGCTGTGTTGCATAACAAATGATGGCACTTTAATTGCTGTGCCTGTTTATTTACTCCTGGACGTAATGGATGGTCCTTCTTTGCCTGGCAGCCAATCAGAGCGAGACAGGAAGAGTGTGAGAAGTCCTGCAGAACTGGAAACATTCCTTACAATCTGACATTTCTCTTTTTACACAACACACTAACTTAGGAAGCTACTATTCAAAACTAAACTGCCTTCTTACATGTAAGAGGTTAAGCCAAATCCTTTGTACCAAAGAATATTCCCCAACTTTACCTATGAAGAATTTAAGTTCTTTCACTATGCCCTCTCCGAGTGACTGATGATAACGTCTTCAGTCATTGGTAGTTATTCTGGGGCCTGTTTGCTCAGCCAATGAGGCGCCCCCAGCGTGCCAGACATACATCATTGTTTCTTTTCTTTTTTTTTCACGACCTAACCCTCAGGAAAGAAGTGAGTTGTTGCTGACTGCTGTGCAGCCCAAATAACAGACACATTCCAATAGCTTTTTTTTTTATTTTTTATTAATGAGCACTTGATGTTTGGGCTGCTGCCAACTGCATTTAGAGAATTCTTAAGGAGCTCCGGAGACTCTCCAGACAGTTAGAGGAAGAAAATGGTCAAGCTATAGCTAAGGAAAAACAAAATATCTACACTGGACCTGAGTGTTTCGGGTCTCTCCGTCCATTACCAGGCTGTGCAGTTCTATGATGTAACCTTTGAGGAGATGACCAAGGAAATTGAAAACAACTTAAGATCCTTGGCTAGATAATTCATCCTCTTGTCCCTGTGTGGATTTTAGCATTTGTTTTTCATTCTTTGTGGTTGACCTCTCGTACTGATTGTTTTCTCTCAATGTTTCTTTCCACAGCTGCTAGTGGAGCCACGTACCAAGATGTTTGAGAGCCGACATACACACTCAACCGGCCCACCCCACTCCCCAGCATCCTGACCACCATGTGAACAGATATACACACCCCAGGACCCACCATTTGAATGCACTGTGGTCAGGTTCAGTCGGTCAGGAATTTGAATGTCACCTGACATGCACAGTGGTCCACTGAGGACTAACAGCCCACTGTGAGTGAATGTCCCCCAACAGAGCATCAGTCATCAACACACAGCTTCAAGGTATTGGCAAGCGGTCCACTGCCTTGATTTCCCTCGCTGTTTCCAATAGACTGGGAGCTGGATTCATTTTACAGTACCACGGTGCTACAGAGCTCTGGCTTCACATCAACCGTCAACCACTTTCGACTACTAGTGCGGCTAAGCCCAGCCAGTGGAACTAGCCGTAAAGCCATGCCAATCCTGGACTGGTTTAAAGATGGCATGAATGTGCTTACTTCTGCAGCTAAACATCAGACTTTTGTAAATATCACAACATGGACCTCAAAATCCACAATCCACAAGAGACCTTCTCGATGTACCGTGCCAAAAGAGACAACCCTGTCTGCTGAAACAAATTACTGAAATGAGGACCGCATCTGAATCATCTGGGCTAAACTCGCCCTGGTCGCTCATTTGTCTGACTCTCTCTCTCTCTCTCTCACCTACTGCGGAGAGATCAACAAGCAAAA